>NC_140959.1:117931796-119131796 GCF_014529385.1 Adiantum capillus-veneris | reverse complement strand
TTTCTTGAGTCTCCCAAGGTGTCTACAAACTAGACTTCCATAGGTGGCTTTGACCCTCTTTGCATCCTTCTCTTGAAGCTTCACAACAAAGACAATTGAATGGGAATTCCAACAGCTTTTCTTAAGAGATGTGTGATTGCTCATGGGAGAGAAACTATGTGAGTCCATAAGGAGTAACATCCCAGACACTCTAAGCTCAAGACTTTCTCAAGCCATCCTAAAAGTTTGAGTTAAAAATTGTGAGTAGAAATTCTTCAAAACCCACCACAAAATTGGTGACTAAAAGTTGTTTCTGGCATCAATGACCTTATATTTACCATGACACAAAACTAGACATAACCAATACATTTTTTATCCAAACTTGGCTAGAATTCACCAATAGACTAGGATGATATTATTCACAAGTGCAATAGTCAACATGTCAAAATGAGGAAAATGTACCTATATCAAGATTCAACAATTTTGGCCAAACTAGTTTTTGATCGTATACGTTGGTTTGGTATGATGAATGAGTTCTAGGGGAACCACTTGTGTATGATTTGTAAAGAATGAGGATGCAAGAGAGCTACACAAGACAAGCACAAAGCACAAAGCACACAGAGATGGAAAGCTTCTTCTTCTTCTTCACAGAAAAGAGAGTACAAAATGACTAAGTGCTAAAGCTGAAAAGTAGCACATATGTACATGCGGTCACTAAGTGTGAACTCGCTAGAAGCGTACTAGGCTGGCACTATAAGTGTAGTCCAGCTGTAGAATCACTGGCAGAGATCCTCCGTATCGGTCACCTAACGCGCCAGTGAGTAAATGCCGTAAGCGGCCAAGACCCGTAGTGGATGCCAGCTCAAGGTGTAGAGCTCGACATCTCAACACTCCCCCTCGAGCTCTGCATGTCGCAGAGTCCAAGCATAGTCCGGAAACGTCAAAGCTTCTCAGCTCCGAGGGCCTTGGTAAAGATATCCACTATCTGCTCCTCTGTGCTGACGTAGACCAAGTCGATGTCGCCCGCCAACACTCGCTCTCGAACGTAGTGGTAATGGACCTCTATGTGTTTGGTCCTGGCATGGAACACTGGGTTCCTAGCCAACTGCATGCTGCTGAGGTTGTCACAATGGATGAAAATCTGCTGGTCCACCTACACTCCCAAGTCCTCAAGTAATGTGCGTAGCCAAGCTACCTCACACGCCACAACTGCTGCACCTCTGTACTCGGCCTCTGTGCTCAATAAAGCAACCGTAGGCTGCTTTTTGCTGCTCCAAGTAACAGCAGCACTCCCAAAAGAGAACATGAAGCCACTCGTAGATCTCCTATCAAGAATGCTACCTGCCCAATCTGCATCTGTATACCCATACAATGCTAATGGTGCATCTGCTGCATAGAACAATGCGTAGTCAAGAGTACCTTGCACATACCTAAGTGTGCGTCGTACTCCATCCAAATGTGGCTTCCTCGGAAGTTGCATGAACTGACTCTCCAAGCCTACTGTGTAGCTCAAGTCTGGCCTCGTGATAGTCAAGTAGATTAGACTACCCACAATCTTCCTGTACATGTTGACATCCTCAACAACATCACCCTTCTCTGCACTCAGCTTTGCATTCACATCCAAGGGAATAGAAATTGGCTTACAATCAGCCATACCATACTTTGACAACATGTCCAAAGCATACTGTCTCTGTGATAGCCATACACCCTCTGGAGTCCTGATCACTTCAATGCCAAGAAAGTAGCGCAACTCGCCTAAATCTTTCATTTCAAACTCCTGTTTGAGAAGACCCTTCACATGGTCAATCTCCATAGCATTGTCACCAACAATAATAAGGTCATCTACATATATGGTAATGACCACAATCCCCACATCACTCTCACGTACATAGAGTGAATGATCAGCATGAGCTCTCCTAAAACCAATACTGACAAGATACTTGGCAATCCTGTCATACCATGCTCTAGAGCCCTGCTTCAAACCATACAAAGCTTTGAGAAGTCTGCATACATAATCTGGGTAACCTGGATCGACATAACCAGGTGGCTGATCCATATACACTTCCTCTTGCAACTCACCATTCAAGAAGGCATTCTTTACATCCATTTGATGCATAATCCATCCTCTAGATGCAGCCACTGCTATGACAGCTCTCACTGTCGTCATCTTTGCCACTGGAGCAAAGATCTCCTCATAGTCTATGCCATACGTCTATGCATAACCCTTTGCGACCAGCCTTGCCTTGTGACGCTCAATGTTACCATCAGCCTTATGCTTGGTTTTATACACCCATTTGCAGCCAATAGCTTTCTTGCCACTTGGCAATGGCACCAACTCCCATGTGTCATTTGCTTCCAATGCAGCCATCTCTTCATTCATTGCATCATCCCAATGCACATTTCCAACTGCATCCTCAAAACATGTGGGCTCCACATCCTGTATCACCTTAGCCATGTAGGCTTGGTGATGCGCTAGATACCCATCATAAGTCAATTTCTGAACTGGATTTCTGACTCTATTAGATCTGCGCGGTCCTGGGTCACTCCTTTGCCCTCTAGCATCTTCTTGTACTTTCCTTACACCAGGTGTCCTGACAGCCAGAATTCCAAATTCCTCATCAAGACTTTGTTCAGAACCATCTGAATCCATGTCTACATGTGAAAAACCTGATGATGCATCAACCATAAAGGGAGGTTCATCAACCTTTTCCTTTCCTTTTCGTGATACATTCCCTGTACTTGTTGGTGGAGTAACCTGCGTACGTAGTCTACCATTCCATGGTTTCTCAACAGAGCCACGAGAAGAGGACTCTTGTGGTCCACTCAAAACCTGTGACTGTGGCCTCACATTTTGTACAACCACATCATCTTTTACATCAGCCCCAATAGTGCCATGTGCATTGCTGTACCAGCTGCTCATCTCATCAAAGACTACATCTCTGCTCACTCGTAATTCTCGTGTAGTAGGATTGTAGCACCTGTACCCCTTTTGTTCAAGGGAATATCCCATAAGAATACATTTCTCTGCTTTAGGATCCAATTTCCTACGCAACTCATCTGGTACATGCACGTAAGCTATGCAGCCAAACACTTTCAAGTGTGCCAAATCAGGCTTTGTACCTGTAAACTTTTCCTCAGGTGTTACATCATGCACCGCAGCTGTAGGTGTCCTGTTCATAATGTACACAGCTGTATTTACAGCTTCATCCCAGAAATGATGAGGCATGTTCTTCTCATTCATCAATGCACGTGCAACCTCTGCAATGTGCCTGTTTTTCCTTTCTACGACCCCATTCTGCTGTGGAGTATATCTGCATGTAAACTGCCTGTGTATACCATGCATTCGCAGAAAATCTGAAAAATCATTGGAGAAGTACTCTCCCCCTCCATCTGAACTCAATGTCTTGATTTGCATATCTGTCTCCTTCTCAATCATGACTTTGAAGTCTTGAAAGTGACCAAACACTTCACTTTTGTTACGCATGAAGTAGACCCATACTTTCCTTGTATGGTCATCAATGAAAGAGACATAATACCTGCAACCATGTATACTTGCAGTATCGGTTGGACCCCAAACATCTGTGTGCACCACCTCAAGTGGCTTTTTACATACATTGCGCTCATGTGGAAATGAGCCCTTTGACTGTTTTCCAAACTGGCATGCTGCACACACTTTATGCATACCATCCACCTTGAATTTGGGCAAACCTTTTACAATCTGTTTTGATTGCATGCTGCGCAATCTCTGCTCATTGACATGGCCAATGCGTTTGTGCCAAATGTCAACATCAGCCACAACACCTGTGCCCTGTGCAAATAATGCAGCTTTTACCTCAGGCATGTCTACATTCAGCGTAAACATTCTGCCCACACATTTTCCCTCTGTGATCAGCTTACAGCCATTCTGGAAATCTTCTACATAACAGCCATTTGGATTGAAGCGAACCTGCAAACCCTGCTCAACCATTTGTCCAACAGAAACAAGATTCTTTGTAATGTTTGGGACATGAAGTACATCTGCTAAGTACTTTGATTTCCCACTCTTCGTATTTAGAGGTATGTCCCCTACATGAGCAATGGGGTGAGCTGTGTCATCTCCTGTCTGCACATAGCCTGACACATCTGGTTTGCGCATATCTCTAAACCACTCTCCACGAGACGTCATGTGATTAGAGGCACCTGAATCCACATACCAAACATCATCTTGGGTGGAATTCTCTGCAGTCATTGTATTCATTACATGCTGCATAACAAACATGCGCTCGTTTTTGCTGTCATCTGCATCTCTGCTAGTAGATGCATAGTTGCCCTGTTCTCTCTTTCTACTTGCTTCTCCCTTTGGACAGTCACGTGACATGTGACCTCTTTCACCACAAGTCCAACATTCTCTACTATCTGGAGTATGTTGCTGCCTGCTTGATCCTGCACCACGACCTCTTTGACTCCCCCTGCCTTGAGACTGGTTTCCCCTGCCACCTGTATTGTTTTGATTTGATTGACCTTCCAGAAATTGGCCCCTGCAACCCCTTGGGCCTCGACCACGACCTCTACCTCTACCTCTGTTGGAGTTAGAATAGAAGGCCTGTTCAGAATTATTTCTGCCATGAGAAGAAGATGTGTCAAGGTTCTTCTCCTCAAGAATAAGCATAGAAATCAAATCTTGGAACACGGGGATGTCGTCTCTTGTATTCATGGAAGACCTAAAATGTACATACTCATCTCCTAGACCATCCAAGCATGCACGGACAATGTCATCGTCTTCCACTGAGACTTTAATAGATCCAAGAGCCTCAATGATACTCTTGATCTTCAAAGCATAATCATTGATGGAGAGGTTGTTCCTCTTAACCTGATTTAGCTCCGACTTTAGTTGAAGCTTCCTGGCCTTGGTGTTCACCTCGAACACTCTGCCTAAGTTTTTCCATGCAATGGCGGGGGTTTCAGCATCCTGTAGATAGCCCATCATGCCATCTGTGATGCTCATAGAAAGCCAATACATCACTTTGCTCTGGCCTTGTTGCCAGTCCCTCAAAGCTTTCCTTTGTTCTGTTGTAGCATTTGCCTCGGGAATCTCTGGTTCCTTTTCATTGTCTCCTTCTACATAGTCCCAATAACCTTTTCCTTTTAGGAAATTTGTTATTCTGAACTTCCATGCAGGGTAGTTATTTTTCTCAAGCTTCTCAGTAACAATCTGACTGAAACCGTCAGACATCTTGAAGCACTAAGACAAAATAGCTGCAATCTGCAAAAACCTGCAAATCTGTTGAACTTGCTATCGTGGTTCCTGTAATGCTTTCTACACTCAACGAGTGTCCACAATCAAGCGTACATACAACCACTGTACTTGTACAATAAATCTCTGTATACTGCACTTTGGAGACCTGTTCAGAAACTTGTGCGAAAAACCCCTAAAATTTTTTGCGTTGCGCGAGGCGCCTTCGGCATGTGGTCGTGGATTGCGAACGAAGGGATTGTGATGCTCTTGCTCTCTTAGCCTCTCTTGCCTGCACCAGGCTCTGATACCATGTAAAGAATGAGGATGCAAGAGAGCTACACAAGACAAGCACAAAGCACAAATCACACAGAGATGGAAAGCTTCTTCTTCTTCTTCACAGAAAAGAGAGTACAAAATGACTAAGTGCTAAAGCTGAAAAGTAGCACATATGTACATGCGGTCACTAAGTGTGAACTCGCTAGAAGCGTACTAGGCTGGCACTATAAGTGTAGTCCAGCTGTAGAATCACTGGCAGAGATCCTCCGTGTCGGTCACCTAACGCGCCAGTGAGTAAATGCCGTAAGCGGCCAAGACCCGTAGTGGATGCCAGCTCAAGGTGTAGATCTCGACATCTCAACATGATTTGGATCACTGGTTGGAATTTCAAGCCCATTTTTTCAATTTTTAAAGCCTTGGATAGAAAATTGGGTTTTGGCTAGGGTTTTGACTTTTGAACTTTGGAGAGATGCTGAAATTTGCAAAAACTCATCCTCTAGGTCAGATCTATGTGATCAATTTTTGGTTTAGGGATGGTACATGTAAGGTCTCTGACCCTGACCAAAAAGAGCACCCTTGTACCATGAAATAAACATAATGGAAAAAGTTACTATTTTTAGCAGTTTTCCGAATTCTGTCAGTGCCATGATGTTTAGAATGCTTTTAAAGCTTCCAAATGTGAATTAAAGTAATTTTTGTAAAAAATTTCCAAAAATAGTAAGTTTTTGGTCACTCGACCCGTCTAGTTTTGACCGTCTCGAAAAACTGCACCCGTACCTCGAATTTGAAAAAAATGCATTTTCGAACCCCGGGGACTGCTAAATATGGAAGATACTCGGACCAGGTTGCCTTAGTTAGAGTTTAGTATAGCAATTTCTGGCATCAAATTCCGACTCGTATGACCCGTTTTAGCCTAAAACCAAATTTTCCCAAAATTGCCCGGGGAGGCACCGGGGCTCGAGGCTGTGTGGGAGCAGGTTCCAGGCCACTTTGAGCCAGCTTTAGCAGCTAGGGGGCGCCCTCTTGCCTTGTGGGAGTTGTAGGGAAGTTTCCATGCTAGAGAGTGGGTGTGAGAGCCAGTTAAACTGACCAACTGGACACTTGGTGGGTAGGCAACTGGACTTGCCAATGCATTAACTGAGTGCTCACCCAGTTGCTTATAGCAACCCAGATCGATTTTCAGCCTTGAGGAGCCTATTTAAAGGTGTGCTCACACACACACACACACACACACACACACACACACACACACACACACACACACACACACACACACACACACACACACACACACACATGCTCACACACACACCCAATACACACACACACACACCTTGGGGAGGTGCTGCCGGTACACACACAGTTTTTGAAGGAGAAGCAAGGAGGGAGGTGCTGTCGAAATTCTCATCTTGAGGATTCATTGGATCAGAAAATCAAGAGGATTCTCAGCCCCTAATCACGGTAATCATGGTTTAATTCCTGCTGTTCTTAATTCTCATCATTATTCTCCAAATTCCGCGTCTACTATGCTTAATCTTAGCTATAATTCCCTATAGCTGCTCTCTAAGTTACATAGCTATACTCTATTACATAATCATCATTCAATTAGCTAATTTATGCAGCCATTCATCATTCTTAATCAATGAATAATACATGATTAGGAGAGATTTCTCTCTCTACGCAGCATAGTTAACAAATTGTCAGCCGGTAATAATGTAGATTTGATGAAATTCATCCTTTTACCACTCAATAGTGTTGTAATTAAATTAGATTCAATTTTCTCACACATTAAGATGTGATTAAGGAAAAATTAATCCGTCATTAGACCAATAAGAAAAAATTTTCTATCACATATGCATACGATAATTCTGCATCTTCAAATTACACTAGGAAAGTGATTGAGCTGCTTAATTCATCTCTCTTGTAGATTAATTAGTAAAATTATGAAATTCTTAATCATCTAAGCCAAGTAATTAACTTTAGAGCCGGTTCTCGTAGGGCAAGTAAAGTATTAACCATAAAATTGCTAGGTCTCGAAGGAGAAATCTAATCCCTCTTGCATAAGGAGGACTCTTTAATGATTCTAATATGCCATTTGGTTTGTTATGATGCTCCCGGACTTTAGTTTTTTTCTTCAAGTTTATCATTTAAAGTAGTGAGTATAAAATGGCCCCGGTTAAGAGAACTCGCTTCGGTGGTGCCCACGATCGCGAGGTAGGAATGAGCAATGTGAACGGAAAGGGAAAAGCTCCCATGGATGAACAATCACCAGCCATCTCACGAGCCATTGACGAAGAAATGGAAGAGGTAGGTCACAATTTTATTCAGTTGTTTAATTAACATTGCACACGTTTAGCTAGGAAAGAACATATCCCCAAACATGTTGGAGAAATCCATCTGAAATCTCGGCATTTGAATTCATTGTACATTTAAGTCTAAGGTAGGAAAGAAATGATTGATGGATATATTGTTTGCAATAGGAAAGAATGTCTGCTAGGGAAAATTTAGTTCGACATGTTCATTCTATTTCCAATGTTGAATTAGTCCTAATCCCCCTACTGATCACAGGGGGTAGAGTTCCTCATTAAGGGCTCTTGAATCCATGACTTGCTTTCTATGCTGTGGATACCCACGACTTGCTTTCTATGCGGTGGGAGCCCACGTCTTGCTTTCTATGTGGTGGGAGTGTCCATGTCGTGCTTTCGATGCGGTGGACATACCTAGTTGTATGGGCAACTAGGCAACAATGGGAGGAGTAAACTCTCGCTGGAGGGGGGATGTTGTACCTCCAGAACATTGGAATTTTAATGAATAAGTTTGAGTAGAATTTTTACTAGAATACTGTCCTGGTGCCGCTTTGCAATACTGATTGAAGGGTTGTCTTAACGAACATTGTGATTCGGAATTTAATCAAGGAATGTTTATGTTGAACAATCATTGTGGTAGTAAATTAGGACACACAAGGAAGTGTGAGTGTGGGGGTGGAAAGTGGGGGCTTGGCTCAGGTTGCCAATTCCTATGAGAAGGGTGGTCCCGATTGGTCAGGAACTCTCTGTCCCCATAGTGTTAAATCGATACTAGTAATACTCATTGCCCCTAGAGCGGCGAAGTCTCAAGTGTACGTGCCTCTAAAACATGGGGAAAAAGGCACTCGAGATTTCTCTCCTCTTGGAAGGTGGGTCTTAGGATCTCTAGATAGGTTAAGTACGCTTCCCCTATGAGGTGGAACTAGATCTCATTGCCAGTAGGCTCGAACTCGACTCACTTTGTGATGAGAGATCATCCGCTAGTTGAACCCTGAACCACTTTATTTGCTTCCGCTATAGATCTAGTGGCCACCAGGTTCACCATCAAATCCGCCGTTTGATACGGCAGGGTGGGGACCTCATAGTACATGGATTGCGATCCAAAAATTTTGGGGGTTGTGGGTTAGAATCATGCACTTTCTTCTAGAAATCATCTTAAGCCTACCAGAGAAGTTAAATGTAACTTTGATCTGAGAAAGAAAAAGTTAACCCCATTTTTGTGATTTTGCTCATACTTTTGTGTTTTTTACACTAATCTTGTTTGTTGGCCTCACTTTGCCCATGATTGGAGCACTTTCCATTTCTCTGTACCAGGTTTTCTCGATACCCCCTTGTAGGTGTGCTAGAGCTTTACTTGTACCAGTTTTCATCTTGGCAATTGGACTCTTGAATTCCTTGATATGAGTGTCCAAAAGTTAAAGTATTTCCCAAGAAAATCTAGCATTTATTAATGTTAGTATATGTTTCTTTTATGATTTGGTGGTTTTCTTAGCTGGTTGCACCCTGCTTGGACCAATTAGCTCCCTTTCTTTAAGTGATGGGTAGTAGGTACATGAATTACGATATGTTCCTTAGCCAAATTTCTTTAGATTTGGATTATGCATGGTTGGGGAATTGGTGATTAATTGTTGCTAAAATGATCCTAGTTTTGTTATATTGATACCATTCTTTCATAGATTCTTGGTGGTTTCCCTTGAAATATTGAATTTGGAAGTTTTGGGGTGGACTTTTTTGGGGTCCCATCAGTAATTTGTTGATCACAAATTCCCTTCTTGCTGTTAATATCCTTCTTTTTTTAGTGTAGAGGAATCGTGATCCATGTACCTACAAGGTTTTTCCATTTGATTATTACAGTGTAAAAGGTGGTACGATGGGCTTTCTAATTATGCTATGTGAGAAAGATTTAGTTGTCCCTAACCCCTACATGAAAAGGTTTTCTTTTATGGTTTGTGTACGAGGACCCATGATGGGGAATTCAAGTTGATCAAGTCATTCTAAAAATTCATATCCCATGCATTCAAGTTATTTTTCTATTTGCAATGTAAGAATTAAAAATTCCAAGGGTAATATGGCATTAGGTACAAACACCATGTTAAATGGAGTCGAACTTATGGAAGTTTTGAATGCTACTCAATAAGCCCATATGTAAATTTTTTTCCCAATCCATGCATGAGTCACTGATGATCTTGGTGAGTAGCATGCATAAGATCTTTTTAGTACTCTCTACTTGCCCATTTTTTTGAGGGCGGTATGGTGCCAATTTTTTATGGATCACCAAAAATTCATCTAAGAGATATTCGATCACTTTGTTTAACAAAATGCGTCCCTCGATCACTAACTATCTCAATTGGAAAGCCACATCTAGGAAAGATGTTTTCATGCAAGAACTGTGATATTTTTCTCGCATCAATTTCTTGTGTGGCCTTAGCTTCTACCCATTTGGTACGACAATATGTTGCTATGATAATGTACTTGTCATGCATCTAGTAAATGGGTGGGTTTATCAGTTCTACGAAATCAATTCCCTACTTGTTGAAAAAATCCCTTGCTCCCATCATAGCTTTGCTATGATGGAGACTCTAATATTTCCATTGGCTTTGAAAGGGGGTAAAACACAAGGATGCTTGTCAAGATGTTGTTGGAGCGCTCACCTTTCTCCTAAAGAGTCAAAAAGATGATTTCTTTCGAAAAAGTGCGGTGCGTGCAAAGATGCAATTTTGGGATTCTCTTTCTCTCTTCTTGCAAGCACACAAAAAAGAAGTGCTTGCTTTTCACTTAAACATTAAGAATAGTAGGTAAAGGAAAGTTCTATTTACATTGCTTTTTTTGAATGGTTTTTGAGAATAAAACATAAGCATAATTGATAAAATGTCCAAAAGTAGTAACAGTAATAACATATCCTCCTGCCATAATGCTTCCTATTGAACCTCCCCAACCTACACAATTTTTGTTTCTTAGACTTGCACCCTTCTTTGAGTAGAATCATGTGTTTCACTCCTTCAGTGCCTCACAAATTTGTATACTCCATTACAAACAACTTTGGGTAAGATGTGCATAATTGCACATAGTGTTCTTTCTCTTGTTCATTCCAATCTTCTCCCAACATACCACGAACATTGCAACATCCATACCATGAACTTTAAGCTACATACCTTTCCTTGTGTTGGATGTGTTAACAAAGATTTCAAATAGTTCTGCATCAATCTTCAAAAGATCAACATCACTTTCTTCTTCTTCTGTACCTATATAACTTTCATCTTAGGCAGTCATTGTCTCGCTCATAACTTGTCATTGAATCTCCATCATCTTCATGGACGAAAATGGATCTCTCTAGTCTTCAAATCTGATACCACATGTTGCCCATTCTCTTTATCAGGCAAGATGAACATGTCACTTCTCTAGTCTTGCTTGACTCCCATGGCAAGTAGCCATGATCACCCTACAATGACTAGGTATGCATTGTCTCTTGCACTTGTCAAAAAAAAATTGAAAAATACATTCAATTACCATGACTTTTACCTTCACATATTGAGCCATGCCCAAGCATCTAGCTT
Organism: Adiantum capillus-veneris; assembly: GCF_014529385.1. Taxonomy (NCBI): domain Eukaryota; kingdom Viridiplantae; phylum Streptophyta; class Polypodiopsida; order Polypodiales; family Pteridaceae; genus Adiantum; species Adiantum capillus-veneris. Next base: position 119,120,466 of record NC_140959.1, on the reverse strand, counting down.
TTGTATGACTAGTCATCCTCATCTGTACATTTGATCTAGCATTTCCCTCATAGTAGATTTTGTCAGATTACACACTTAAGACCCACACCTCTTCCAATTCTTAGTTGCCCTTGATCCATAACAATCCATCTCAATGTTTGTGTCTATCGAGAAAAATCATGTTACATATCCACGGTTGTGGAATTACTACCATACCTTTATTATTTTGATTCTTTGCCTCTCATTGGTCTCATTATGTGGGTTCCATGTTTTTTGTGGAGGTCACTGCGTCATAGCCCAATGCACCTTGCTCTATCTTCTTCTTGATTTTCAAACTCTTTACCTGAGCAATCACCACAACATCGTTGTAATTTTTTGTACTCTCAAAATCCACCTTCTCTCAAAGTTTAGGGTGTAGAGAAGCCATGAATTTGTCTAGTTATACACATTCCCCATTTGCCAATTGCATAGTTGTTGCCAATTCTTTCCAACATGCTTCAAATTTATCAAGAAAAGCATTGAAATCCTCACTTATATCTTGCTTGATAACCTTCAATTTTGCATCCATTTCAACTAGAGAGACCTCTTTTCAAAAGTCTCGAAGAAATCGAGCTTGCAAAGTTGGCCATGCAAACCTAGTCACTTCATCCAATGCATCATACCAAGCTCTTGCTTTACCTCTCATCACTAGGGGAATAGGCTGCAACTTGTTTTCATTATTTGGCATGCATAGGGATATCATTACATCTCAAGATCCACCGTCCATTCAACCGGATTCTCTTTGTTGGGAAGATAGGTCCATAGATTTGTGCCGCCATCTCCACAAGCTTCATAGCATGGTCTTGATTCGATTAATGGAGCAATCAAATGACGGTCCTCTTGGGGGGCACCAAAAGTTGAAGAGGGGAAGGATGGAACACACTCAGCAACACACAACCACCTCTTTTAGCCCAGAGTATCCATAACACCCCAATCCCCTTGTATTTACTCACACACATAGCAAAACACCCTCTATAGGCCATATTCGCACCAAAAAAACACGCACACATACAAAATGCCCTCTCTCTCTCTCTCTCTCTCTCTCTCTCTCTCTCTCTCTCTCTCTCTCTCTCTCTCTCTCTCTCTCTCTCTCTCTCTCTCTCTCTCTCTCTCTCTCTGTGTGTGTGTGTGTGTGTGTGTGTGTGTGTGTGTGTGTGTGTGTGTGTGTGTGTGTGTGTGTGTGTGTGTGTGTGTGTGTGTGTGTGTGTGTGTGTGTGTGCACACACAATATCACAATTTGGAGCCACCACCTGCATGGGCACTATACACGAGGCAAGATGAGAAAGAAGTGAGTCAGAAAAGACACCAAGAAGAAGTTATGTGTTCTACACTACTTCACAAAGAACCCGTACACAATGATGCTATAAAAATTTCTACAATTCAAATTGGACAAATATGAGTGCACGCTTGCATTGAACACATACCAAGACCCTAAAAAAGAGTCTTGAACTACCTATTTTGACATCGAGTGAGTAAGTTATTAGAAAAAATGTATTTTTTGGCTTCACAAAATGAATTATGGTAGCTTCTCCTCTCTCTTGCAAACCCATGCATAAAGATCAATTCCTTTTTTTGAATTTCCACCATTTCTACTCAAAGAGTGGACACATGGCCTCAAGCTACCAATCTGCTATGCGTGCTATAAGAGATTGTTTCCACCAAGCCCCATTTTTTAGTATTGGCCATAACTCTTGGCCAAATTATCCAATTGCCAACCTAGAAAGAATACATTGAAGAGCACAACCAAGGCTATAATCTTTGCTAATTATTCCACACTAATCAACGATAACTTTCCGCTAGGAACTCCAAATGACAATCTGTAAAGCACACCTTGGAAAGCACAACCAAACTTGTAATTTCTAAGCTTTCACCTAAAATTTTGAAATTCCAATCCATACAAACTAGTAATGACAAAAAAATCCAAATCGGCTTTCTAAAACTGCATAAAGCATCCAATTCATATATGGGTTGGTACCTATCTGCATGATTACATCCTTGCACAAACATTGTATCATCTTCAAATTGGCTTGCATTCACTAGCTCTTTATTGGGTCAACACAATTTGGGTGTACTATCGTATCAAAATATTTCTTCTTTGATCTACCTTTATTGATGCCTTTGCAAGAGATATGGTTCACAACAAAGCATTCCTCCACACATGAGAAAAAGACTAGCTCTAAACTTCCTATTGCATTCTAGAGTTGGATTATTTGGGAGCTTTGCCTTCTATAACATTTTCTCAACTAAATTTGAAGTCTATGTACAAAGAATATTGCCAAATGTAAGACTTTGTTTGCAATCCAAGATAGCTTTTGAAAATCACAATATCTCCATTTGTTTTCTACATCTAAATCTATCAGTGCCATCCCATAAAGATACACCATTTGCAATGAGGATTTTGGTGCTATTGCACCAAACTATGACTTTCCATATTGATCCAACATGGTAATGAGAATTCTCATTTGCAATGAGAATTTGGTGCTATTGCACATATTTAAATATGACTTTCCATATTGATCCAATGTTTCTAACCACTAGAGATTTGGCTACATACATCATCTAGTCTCTTTGAGACATGTGGAGTATCATATTGTTGTATGTCATGTTGTAAAGTTCTTGTGTGTGCATCCATATCACTCAAGACAATAGCCTCACCATATTGTCCTTGAAATGAACAATGTATTCCTTTAGATTGATAAAATGTTGATCTCTATCCAAGCAAGCATAGAAAGTAGAGTAACATTGAGGAATGCAAAAACTCGCCACAAAAGTGGGTGTGTTGGTTGGTGTGATTATTTTTGGCCATATGTAGCATAACTGCTTGTTATCTTTGACACTAGATACACAATCTTCTAGTTCATTCTTGTTCATGCATGCCATAGTTCTTTGTCCTCTTTTTTGCCTTGCATTTTTAGTCCATATCAAAGAATGTATACATTTTTACAATTCAAGAATCCGGTGGGTATCATGCTCCCATGTTCAACAAGAAGTATGGTATTTGCTTAGCTTTGTCAATTCCCACAATCCATGGATATCCATTACAATTCCAAAAGCACACTTACAATTGTGATTTAGTCTCTTAGGTCATATATCCCTACTTTTGCTGAATAGCCTTCTTGCTTCCTCCTTGGGTGTCTTTCCTTCATGAGGTATCTCCGTAAGCTTTTTGCTTCTCTACTCATATGCTTTTTACAAATAGCATTTTGTTGCATAAGGGTGCAATCTTTGTATGCAAAACATCTCATCCCCTTGAGGTAGATCCAATTATTATCAAGGATAGTCTTGTGTATTGTTTCAGCAACCATAGTGCATACAATAGGCCATTCTCCTGAGCGAGAAGCTCCTTGTTTGCCGACTCTATGTGTACGTAAATTGAGATTTTGAACATGCCAAAATGGGTTTTGAAAAACTCTTCAATGGAAATTGCAAGAGATGGAGGTGTTTCCAACTTCTCTTTGGCAATCCTACAGATAACAATGCTCTTGGACCATTTTTCTTGTTCTTGCAATTCTTGTGAATCCACATTCTTTGCTTGCACAACAACTTGTATGAGAGATGAGTCCAAGATCACATTACCTTTACATACATCATCCCATGCATTAAATACATTACCTTGACGTACTCTTCATTGTTCCCAGCATGTGGTGCTCATGTGATGCATCAATTAGGTGGCCATGGTGATGCCTACACGTGGCTCTTGCCCAATGGTATGTGGCCCTTGCCTCACCATGTTGGGAGAGGGGGAGATCGGATGCTTGGACGATTCAACAATTCCTCACAAACATCAACATCAACTTGTCACCTTCTCTCCCAAATCCAAGTAGACACACACACACATAAAGAAAATAGATTTGACAAAGACAAAGTGCAAGAGATTGTAAGAGATGTAGACATGATTAGAGAGTACACAATATGATTTGGCATAGTCTAAGAGAAGAGAGCAGAGAATCTTGCAAGTTAATGGCCTAAAATTATAGCTCCAAACTCCACGGGCACCCCTTCTTGTGGAATCTGATATTTAATTTATTATTTGAGTTTTTGGGTGCCGAAGTTGGAGGCCCCTCTTTTACATCTAGTCCACTTTAGTACTTGTGTGGAGCACATCCCGCATGTCCCATAAGGGTGAGTTCTCACTAGAGCTATGCTATAGTGGCTTATTGAATAAAAAGTCTAAAATATTGTGCAAAGATAAAATGGCCGAGAGGGTTATTATTTGCCAAAGCCTCCTTTTCAACTCCCAGAATTCCAATCTACAAATCATCATCAACTCACTATTAGTAAAATCAGTATACATCACATAATTAACCATTGCGCCAGCTATCCCAATTGCAGTTAACCGCGTACAACAAGAGGATGCCCAGTCTCGTAACATCCCTCCCACCAGGGATAGCAATTGTCCTCAGTTGCTCAATAAAGAATCAACTAGACCGTGAGTATTGGAAGTTGGAGAAGGTCTGGGAATTTGCCAAAAAACTTCTCAGGAATCCATTTGGCATCCTCTCTAGGGTGGCCTTTGAAAGTCAAAAAAGCAGTTATAAACCATGCCAATGCGAGTGCTGCTCTCGTGTTCAACTATTTGTGTAGGGATGAGGTGTTCTTCTTGGTCCACAAGTGAAGGTAGATTCTCACAACTGTGATGTGTAGGTAGGGGTCCCCTGAAAGGTCTTAAAAGATGAATGTGGAATGCATTGTGAATGTGCCAATGTGAAGGTAAGTCTAAACTAGATGAAACATCATTGATCACAACAAAAATTTTGAATGGACGATAAAAACGAGGAGCAAGTTTAACAAAAACATTAGTAGTAACACTTTTGATCTTTCGTTTTTCAATGTGAAGCATAACATAATCACCTTCCTTAAACTAGTGGCCTTGCGGTGCTTGTTAGCGTGCTTAGTGTAAAGATCGTGTGAATGTTTAATGACAGAATGTACACTTGCATAAACATCATAAAAATTAGCAATAAAATCATCAACGGCAGGCACAACATTAGAAAAACTCGAAGCAGGAGTAGGAAGAGAGTGACCATACACAATTTCAAATGGAGATTTACACGTGGCAGTGTGAGTAGTATTGTTATATGCAAACTGTAGAATATGCAGGTAATCATCCCATTTCTCAGGTTGAGAAGAAACATAAACTTTTAGCAAGTCAATGATAGTGCGATTAGTGACTTTGGTTTGATCATTAGACTCGGGATGGAATGCAGAAGTAAAATCAAGTGTAGTTCTAAGATTTTCAAAAATAGTAGTCCAAAAAGCACTACAAAAACTGGAATCTCGATTTGATATTATGACTTTAGGCAAACCATGATGTAGAAAGATAGCTTTAAGAAATCTAAGTGTAGCTTGATGTGTTGTGAGTGTTTTCTTACAAGGAATGAAGTATGCTTATTTAGAAAAATGGTCAATAACATTTCAAATCATATCATGCTTGTGAATAGTGGTGAAAAACCAGTAATAAAATCCATTGAAAAGTGTTCCCAAGGTTTTTCAAGAATGAAAAGAGGGTGTAAAAGTCCCAATTTCTTACTTGTTGCTTTTTCTATATTTTGGCAAATCAAACAAGTTGAAACATACTATTTAACATCACTTTTCATAGCACGCCAATAGAAATCAGGACATAAGTTTTGAAAAGTAGCAGCAAATCCTATATGTTCAGCATAAGGTGGTTTGTACAATTCTTCAATGATCAATGTACAAAAGATTTAGTTACACACAATTTTTGTTTGAAATAAAGAAAGTTTTTTAAATAATGTATTTCAAAAATGTGTGCACAGAATTGTCAAACATATGCAACCATGTGGTTTTGAAATCATCATCTTGTGCATAAATGTTAGGCATAGAATCAAATGAAGTACCCGTAATGATTGATAGATTATTAAGAGAGGGTCTTCGACTCAAAGCATCAGCTACAACATTTTCGTTACCAAGTTGGTCTTGAACGTTGGGTTGAAAACTTTGAATGAAGGCAGCCAGCACACTTAATATGTCTATCATATATTAAGGGTTGAGACAGTAAGTACTTGATACTTTGTTGATCACTTTTGATTATTAAATCAACACCCATTAAGTAATGTTTCCATATTTTAAAAGCATGTACCACAACAGCCAATTCTTTATCATAGGTACTGAACTTTGATTCAAAAGGTTTGAATTTACGACTTTCAAAAGCAAGTGGATGGTTATCTTGCATAAGAACTGCACCAATACCTTTTCCACTAGCACCAGTGACCACGACAAAGAATAGTCTATCAAAATCAAGCAATTATAGTACACGTGTATTTATCAAAGCATTCTTGAGAACATTAAAGAAACTTTCTTGCAAGTGAAACAATGCATAAGGAGAATTTTTCCTTAACAGGAGAGTGAGGTAATGAGATTTATAAGCAAAGTTACATACAAACTTCCTATAATAACTACATAAACCAATAAAATAACGAAATATTCATGCAAATTTTTGGATCTAGGTCATGACTAAATGGCTTCAATTTTCTTGGGGTCTACATGTATTCCCTTGCCCGATACAATGTGTCCCAAATATTCAATCTCATATTGGAAAAATGAACTTCTTTCACGATTCAGATACAAGTGGTTGTGTGTAAGTAGATCAAATACATGTGTTTAGTGCTCTTTATGCTCTTGTTTAGATTTAACGAATACAAGAATATCATCAAAGAATACAATCATAAAATCTTGATGGTCAATGAAAATTCTATTCATCATACGTGTGAATTTGGTTGGTACATTTGTTAGACCAAATGGCATGACAAGAATTTCATAATGTCCCGTTTGTGTTCTGAAAGCAGTTTTATAGACATCTTGGTGAAACATTTTGACTTGATGATACTCCAATTTGAGGTCAATTTTGTTGAAAATGTTTGCCCCTTTTAGTTTGTCTAAAAGATCATCCACTCTAGGAATAGAGAACCTATTCTTGATGGTGATCTTGTTTAAAGCCCTATAGTTGATACACATACGAAAGGTTCCATTTTTATTCTTAACAAGAAGTACTGGAGCTTCGTATGGTGAACTACTAGGTCTTATAAGTCCTTGATCAAGAAAGTCAGTGATTTGAGTTTGTATCTCCCTGTTTGCAGTCAGATTAACACGGTAAGGTGCTCTACAAGGAGGTTCACTACCCGGTATAATATCTATTTTGTGGTGTTTTAAGCGTGAAGGTGGAATTTACCCAGTATCATTGTGATCGCTTCTTTAGTTTTTATTCAAAGTCTTCTTCTTCGCTCCTTCCTTGCTTGTAACTTCACAAATCCAAGGAAATTTAGCCGTTGCTTGAAATTAAGTGCTACGCATACTCTTCTTTGGTAGCCGATAAGCATAATTATTAAATAGATTGCTGATTAAGTGTCGATTAATTCTCCAATTAAGCCTTGATGTGGAAATTTGATATTGCCGATGTGAGAATTCCTCTTTGAATTTGAAAAGTGATTGCTGATTTCCTCAAACATGAGGCTTTGATACCACAGTTGGAAGAGGGTGAGACCGGATGCTCGGACAATTCAACAAGTCCTGACAAACATCACCATCAACTTGTCACTCCCAAATCCAAGTACACACACACATAAAGAAAATAGATTTGACAAAGACAGAGTGTAAGAGATGTAGACATGATTAGAGAGTACACAACATGATTTAGCATAGTCTAAGAGAGGAGAAAAGAGAATCTTGCAAGTGAATGGCCTAAAATCATAGCCCCAAACTCCACTGGCACCCCTTCTTGTGGAGTTTGGTATTTAATTTATTATTTGAGTTTTTGAGTGCCAAAATTGGAGGCCCCTCTTTTACATCTACTCACTTTAGTACTTGAGTGGAGCACATCACTTGTTGCATGTCCCATAAGGGTGAGTTCTCACTAGAGCTATTTACAAGCAGCCATAGTGGATTATTGAGTAAAAAGTCTAAAATACTATGCAAAGGTAAAATGGCTGAGACGGTTATTATTTGCCAACGCCTCCTTTTCAACTCCTAGAATTCTAATCCCAACAAATCATCATCAACTCACTGTTAGTAAAGTCAAATAGACAGCACATAATTAACCATTACACCAGCTCTCCCAATTGCAGGTAACCACATACAGCAGGAGGGTGCCCAGTCTCGTAACAGACCGTGTTTCATGGCTACTATCTGGAAGGGATAAGCACCTCGCCTTGTGGGCCCTCTGATGTGTTGATAAGAAAAACATATCATGTGGTGAGTGTGGAGCTAATAATTAACTCTTAATTCTCAAGAATTGTGGAAATGAGTGTTTCAATAGAGAGTCCACATCATAGTTGGGAGAGGAATGTATGTAGGGAGAGATCATGGTTGAAAATGTGGGGAACGTAAGCTCTAATGTGATCAAAAGTTTTGCACTCAAGTAGGGTGTGATGCATAGACTCGCAAACCTTAGGGGGCATAAAGTGCACATTTGATGATACTCCTAGCCAGTGCCCAATGCCTTAGCTGACATCATGTTGAATGAGATCTCAGCGGGCTAGAGGCAACATTCTGGATCACACTCAAGGGGATAGGCTCAAGCATGCAAGGGTGGGTGAGGTTCCCTTGTTTGGAGAAGCAGATGTTTTTTTGAAAAATAACCACTTAATAGAAGAGTGCAAGCCCCTTTGGACAACAATATAGGGTGTGTGTACTTCCCTTTGCAGACACATGGGGACAACATTGGGTGCACACCATACGGATGAGCTAACAGACAACATGCTCTCTTGACAACAAGTGCCCCATAGAAAACAGACATAGACAGATTTATAGGGACCGGTGGTCTTAACATTGACAAATCATGTCATGGCAGTGTCTAGAACCTTGACATTTTTCACTAGACAAAAATCAACAATCTGTGAATGACAACCATGTGTGATGTACCTACAATAACTGCAAAGTCATTCATCATCTTTTGACTTATTTTGAGAGTTGTAACGAGAAAGCTAGATAAAAAGAAGCCAAAGCCAATTTGTTTTTATCGCTTTGAATGCATCTTAACCTTTTCATGTGGTTCTTGCATGCAAAAGTAAACTTTGTTTTCTTCTATTTGACAAGAAACTTTAGACAAAATCTCCATCCTGAATAGAAGCATCAAGAAGGGCCTACGCAAGTACTATCAGGGATGATCTCAAAAATTGCAATTATCTACTCATTGAGTGTTGAAATTAGGGTTACAAAGAAACGCACACAGCTTGGAGAAGACAAAGGAAGCTCAAGACACACAATAGAGAGTGTGTTACTTAGTGCGCAATGGAAAGATAGATAGCCCTAGGGTGATGGGCGTATATACAATGCACGGGGGGGAAAACCTCCTAAAAAGGGAAAAAATGCCCCGACGGACCTAGTGTGTTCACACACATCACTAACACATGTATATGGTAATAAATCCCACCTGGAGTGATGCGGTGAATGAGAGCTGGCACAAGAGTAAAGGGAAGTGCCATGCCCTGAGGACATGACCAGCCTACAAAGGGGAGTAAGCCCAAAACTTTGCACAAAGATTCGAGCTTCTCACGAGACAATGCCTTTGTGAAAAGATCTACAAGGTTGTCCTGTGTTGGCACATAAGCCAAGTTGATCTCTCCTGATCAGAGCCTCTCCCTTACATAGTAGTAATGCACCTCAATGTGCTTTGTGCGAGCATGAAAAATTGGGTTCCTCGCAACTGCCAATGCGCTCTGACTGTTAGTGTAGATAGTAGCTGGCAATGTCCTGTCCAACACCCAAATCAGCCATAAGGCGTCTGAGCCATACACACTCGACCGTAGCTGTGAAGACTGCCCTGTACTCAGCCTCACAACTCGAAGTGGCTACAGTAGATTTCTTCTTGCTCAACCTGATATACATAAACTGCCAAGCATGAAACAAAAACCACTTGTGAACACTTGTGTGTCAAAACAACCAGCCCAATCTGAGTCCGAAAAAGTATGTAAGTCTGGCGGCAATGATCCCCCCTTGGGATAAAACAAGCCAAGATGTAAAGTGCCACTAAGGTAGCAAAAAATCCTCTTGACAGCCTGCCAATGCTTAGACCCTGGGCTATGCATAAATCTGCTGACTTGTGAGACTGCAAACTGAATATCCGGCCACGTGTTGCATACATAAATGAGGCATCAAACAGCAGTTTGGTAAAGAGTGACATCTGCAGGATCACTAGTATCATGAAGACTCAATTTCAAACCTGTTTCCATGGGAGTGGCAATAGGTTTGCAATCCTCAAGTCCAAACTTACATAGCAATGTCTCTATGTAACTTTTCTGACACAAGGCAATACCACCATCACATTGCTTAAACTGTATACCCAAGTAATGATGCAACATCCCCAAATCTTTCATCTTGAAAGTAGCATTCAAATCAGCCTTAAATTCAGCAATATGTCTCTCATTTGGTCCAGTGATCAGCAAATCATCGACATAAAGAACCACAATGAGAAGTACATCACCCTCACACTTTACATACAATGTGCTTTCCGTTGGACTGTTACGAAAGCCTTGTTTGTCCAAATGAGTGTCAGCTTTCTCATACCAAGCACGAGGAGATTGCTTCAACCCATACAAAGCCTTGTTACATTTGCACACTTTGTCCTCTTGTCCTTTCTTGACAAAACCGCGAGGCTGCATTACATAAACTTCCTCAAATATGTCACCATTCAAGAAAGCAGTAACAGTGTCTGACTAATGTACATCCAAACCAAAATGAGCTGCCAATGTACATAGAAAACGCACAGTAGTCATACGACAAGCGGGAGCAAAAGTCTCTTCATAATCTATGCCTTTTTGTTGTGCATAACCGTTTGCAACAAGTCGAGCCTTATGGTGATCGATCTCACCATCCGGCTTGTGTTTCAACTTGTACACCCACTTCGTACCAATGGCCTTTTTTCCAGGAGAAAAATCACATAAAGTCCATGTATCATTTTCTATAAGTGCATCATATTCTGATTGCATGGTAGCCATCCAATTTTTTGAATTTTGTGCTTCATCAAAAGACAGAGGTACCTCAACATCATGTAAGCTAGACACAGCCAAAGCATAACAATCTGATGCATAAGATGCATGGCTAGAGCCTGAACAAGTACGACTAGACAAAGGTGCATCCAATTTACTGTATGCACCAGCCATTTTGGCATACCTCTAGCCTTCTCGTTTTCAGCCCTTTCCTCATCAAGTACATCATGTGCTTTTCTGCATCAGTAATAGGCTGATCTGTTTTCTAAAACCCCCATAGGCTGTACATTTGCCTCATTGGAATTTACATTCGTATTTCCACCACTAAAAAGAGGCAACAAAGTGTCATAAATATCCTGTGAGCTTACATTACTGTCTCTAGTACATGACAACAAGGGTTGAACAGAATCTTCTACAAACACTACATCCCGTGAAACCAGAATACGCTTTGTTTGCAGATGATACAACCTGTAATCTTTGATTTCAGCACTATAACCAACAAAAATACATTTAATAGCCTTATCATCCAATTTTTTGCGCTGTGTTTGTGGCACCAAAGCATATGCCAAACAGCTAAAAACATGCATGTGCTCAACTTTCTATCATGCCATGCTTCATATGGAGTAATAGACCGCAAAGCTTTTGTAGGACACTTGTTTAGTACATAACTGGCACACATGATGGCCTCAAGCCAAAAAGAATGTGGCAAAGCTTGACTTTTGACCATACATCGTGCCATTTTCGTAAGTGACCTATTTTTCCTCTCAGCCACACCATTTTGCTGAGGTGTATAAGGCACTATACATTGGTGTTTTATCCCACAACTAGCCAGAAATGCATTAAATTCATGAAACATATACTCCCCCACTCAATCGGAACAGAGGGTGCCCATAGTACATTTTGAGACATTTTCAGTCATAGCCAGAAATTGTTTGAAGCACATAAAAACTTCACACTTCGCTTTAACCGGAAATACCCATGCATGCCTGAAGTAATCATCAATTAAAGGCACAAAGTAAAGGTAATTGCCCAAGGACGGAGTTTGCATGGGCCCACAAATATCACTATGCACAAGCTGCAACATGCATGTGGCCCTACTTGAACCATCCTTTGGAAACTTCGAACACTACATCTTACTCAAAATACATCCTTCAGAAACATGTTTGACAGGTGCTTCAAGAGGCGGCAAAGAAGCAACCATATCAAATTTCTCCAAACGCAGCAAACTAGCAAAATTCAGATGACCAAAACGTGCATGCCAAAGTTTTGCATCTGAAATAGCCCTTGAATCAGCAACTGCATTTGCAAAATTTTGTCCACACTTGTCATACAAAGTGAGCTTATACAGGCCACGACACAAAAGCCCAGATGCAACGATTTCATCACCAAAATTGAGATCATGAACTGTACATCTGTCATCCACAAATTTGACTACAAGTACAAATCTAGCGAGGGCAGATACAGACAAAAGATTCTCTTGATCCCAGGTACATAAAGTGCATCAACAAGTGTGGAAGAACTACCATTTGCAGCAGTAAGCACAATCTTTCCAACTTTCTGAACCGGATAAGAGGCATTGTTGGCACAAGTGACTGAATTCCCATGAGGGACAGACTCAAGAGAGGTGAACAATTCACGATGTGAGGTAATGTGCTTTGTAGCACCACTATCGATATACCACACATGTGAATTTGCAGCAATTGACATGCATGCATCATGGATAGCAGAATTGTAAGTGCACTCTACACTAAAAGCCCATTCTGCATCAACATCAACATCACAGTCAACAATGGCAGCATTTGTAGTGGAACCAGCATTTGCATTGGAACCACCCTCTTTCTTCTTAGCCTCTTTGGCCTTCAACTTAGGACACTGCTTGATCAAGTGATCATTAGCTTTACAATAATGGCAACACATCTTCTTTTTGCCCTTATCACCAGAATTTTCAGACAAATTGCTACCAGCAGCAGAAGCATTAGGAACATAAGTTTGCCACTCGCAGTAGAACCATAAGAAGTGGTTGCATTGCTGTTACCACCCTTCTTTGAGAAGCAATAAAAGCCTGTTAAACTGCACGCTGCCTAGTCCTATTTTTTCCACAAAGTGACTTGCAACAGCAATGTACATAATGCATTAAACTTGACAACTTCAGGATTTCCTTGGGTCATAAGTCTCCAAGTACTAGCAAAAGTCTGGTAAGAATCTGGTAAGGCATCAAGAACAGTCTACACAAGGGAACTGTCTGAAATGACTTCACCTGCAGAAATAAGTTTCTCATTGATATCCTTGATACCAGCAAGGAAAGTTATCATCTTCCTCATGCATAATCTTCGATTCCAGCTCTTTACGCAGCAAAGCAATTTTAGCCTCATTGCGGCTTGCACAAAGACCTGCTAGAATATCCCAAGCCTGTTTTGCAGATTTTGCTGAACGAATCTGAGGAACAATGGTGCGCTTCACAGACAACGCAATCGGTACATGATCCTGCGCATCCTTTATATGCCAACGAGCTTGTTCTGTCGTAGGCAAAACAACTCTAATAGCAGCAAGACCTGCAACATCCTCAACATCGCCTACATCCTCAGAACCAGGACGTACATAAATGCCCTGCATAATATTCCAGACACCCTTTGACACAAGAACATGTTGCATCATATAAGCCCACATAGGGTAATTTGTCCCCATCCAACCTATCCTCAACAGCAAACATCTTGAACACATATGTGTTGTTGTCAGCCATGGTAAATGCTGCACCTGATGTGAAAACTGCACGAAAAGAGGAGAAACAAAGCGGGGACAACACGTGCTATATAGCACAAACCGTAGAAGACTGTAAGGCACCTGTTATGCAGAAAACGGCATTGACAAAAATTTTGCACAAAATGACAAAATTGCTTGTGCAGACCTGCCTGTAGTGGAAACGAAGGTCGAAATGAGCCCGAATCAGAAATCTTGAAATATTTGTCGACCTACGAAAGCTCGCCAAACCTCACTGAAATCGGAGAAAGTGAGTAGGCGTGTGCTAGAGCAGCTGGCGACTAAGCCCGGGGAGGACGCAACCTACTCTGATACCAATTTTTGGAATTAGGATTACAGAGAAACAAGGAAGCTCAAAGCACACAATAGAGAGTGTGTTACTTAGTGTGCAATGGAAAGATAGATAGCCCTAGAGTGATGGGTGTATATACAATGCACGGGGGAAAAAACCTCCTAAAGAGGGAAAAAATGCCTCGGCAGTCCTAGTGTGTTCACACACATCACTACCACATGTATATGGTAACATTGAGATTGTCCATATCATCCTCAGTGTGTATAACCTTGGACTCTAGCTCCTTAATGCAAGTAAGCAACTTTTATCTGGATCAAGGAGCTACAGTGGAGAATGGAACTTTAGAACATGTGCTTACAACTCTATCTTATTTCCCATCAATAGAAGCATCCAACTCCATGACAAGCTTTGCTCGTAATGTTGTAAGATCTTTTATGTTGATATTTTTGCAAAGACAAATTCAAAATTTCGAAGTAGAATTAAAAAAAGTCTAAGCAAAATCCAAACTTTTGTTGTATATATGTCCATTATAGAAACCGTGTCGGAAAAAAAAAACACTTTGAATAAATAAACTGTCGTATCTTGATGGAGGCTAAACATAAGGGAAAAAGCTAAAATTTAATTAAAACAGTGAACTAAAAAAAGCTTCATGGAAAAAAATGTTGAAACAATGAACGAATCTTCTGCGCCATGTCGAATGGAACATGTGCACATTGTAGAAGCAAGAATAGAGTTCAATGAAGTGTCGAATGTGAGTTCATAGGCATGGGTGACACTATTGATGCGAAGATCGATGAGCTCTAAGAACACTGACACTATGCTCTTCTCCTCCCTAGCAAGCAAACTACTCGTGTGTAGCTAGTCGAGCCAAGTTAACTGGCTATGGAGTTTAGAACTCGAAGCCTTGCTCTGATACCACGTTGGATAAACACAAACGGTGGAAGGAGATGATGAACCACGAGCAAAGGGTGAGAGAGAGAATTGACCCAACGTCGCGGCGTGCTCTTCAAAAAACAAATATTCTCTAATTAAAAAATAAAAAGGAGCTACAATCTTTATTTAAAGCCCTTGAGGCTCATGCAATTGTGACCACACCCTTTCCAACCATTCAATTTTATGGTGCATGTTATGCATGACTTAGGCGGAGGTTTTATTGCTAAGAGGGTTCCCCGATACACCCTTTAACAGGTGCTCCAATTCGAGGGCTCCTGTCCCTGAATAACATCACTTTGCACTGAAATCATCCGATCGTTAGCTCTCACTACTCGTAAGACTACTGCCTACAACCCGTATAAAGGATCTTTTATAATTGTCGGGGGTGGTTGAAGCACCCCCCAATGAAATGGTTGCATGAAGGAGCCGGATGCGGAGCCATCAAAGAGAAGGCCTTGTAGCAACTATGGGGTGTTGCAAGTTTGTTTCCAAGGCCCCCAAAAGGCACCTTTAGAGGGCCCATGGGGGAGCCCTCTAACAACACCTAGGTTACTAGCTTGACATGACGATAACTAAGATTGCCCCTGAGCGTTGACCTAGGGCTAGGGAAAAGGTAGGTTCACTTTATCCAAAACTTGCACAAGTCAAAATATGGCTGACTCAAATTTGCAAGGAGGAGGATTTGGCCAACTCAAATTTCAAATTAGTTGAAAAGCTCAATTTTATATAGAACTTTCCTTCTCAAATATGGTTTTGACGTTCTCGATAAGAGCAGTATTGCAGGGATTGGTCAGTCAGGGATCATTCTCGACCTTCATAGTCGGGAGGAGGGAGGCTGCACCGACAGTGAGCCACTGCACATATATTATGGGTGCTGAGCTGGCAGCATTCCCTGCTGCTAAGTTGTCGCACGCTGCTTGGAGGACTTTTGCATTTTCTTCCGATTGTTGGCATGGTTGACATCCGTCAGCTGGCAGCAACCATTTTGCATCAGAAGATGAAGCAGATGGATGGCCCAAGGGGCTTGCCCTCGACTCTCGACTGTGAAGGGATCCAAAGCCACCTCCATAAAATCAGTTTCTGAACCTTGCAACCCTCGACCATAAGTTTTTTTGTTTTCGGAGTCGGGCGGGGCAAGCCCGGCCACTCCCCTTATCCACCATAAAAAGTGAACAAGAAGAACGACCAGGACTATGCCCACCATAAGTGGCACGCCCAAAAGTGAAGGGATCAATGGTGGAGGTTTAATCCGTTGTTGATGGAGTTTCATTGAATAAAAAAATTAGGATTCCATTGCGTCGTGGATGCCTATTGAACCGCCGGCCTCCCGCTCCGCGAAGTAGCGTCTTATCCAACCCAGCTAGCATGTGTCGCTGCAGAAAACATGTGGCCGGAGATGTCAAAACTTGTTCCCCCTTGCGCGAAGATCCCACGGTTCACATCATCCGCGCCCCACCGATAAATTGCTGTCGTCATCACGTGTCGCTTATATATGAGGACGGTCGACCCAAAGTGAAAGGGATTTAGCATTGTTGAACCCCAGCGCAAGTCGCTTCTATTGTCTAGCCTATTATACTCATGTGATGTGAAGAAGGGTTGAGGAAGAAGGGGCCAAGGATGTATTTTACACCTGACAATGGCTGAGATCTGTTGATGCAATTCTCTCTTCTACCCGCTGAGGCCCCCTTCATCTCCCGCTATCTCTATCCTTCCGCCTCTTCCTCTTCGGTGGTGGGTTCTGTTTCCTCGGTATCTGCACAGAGAGAGAGAGAGCATAGTAGGGTTTCGGACGGTGTTTAATCACAAGATTCCTGGTTTAATTGGATGTTTGCAGTGCATTGTGTAGTTGTGTTTGTATGTACTTCACTTGTCTGAGTGTCTCCAAAGAAGAAGGTTAAATTATATGGCCTGCTTTTTTGCCTACTTCCAAATATTATCTGGAAGTCTACTTTCCCACCAAAAACTTTGTTGAAGGGTTTGTTATAAGAGGTTGAGAAGAATGCCATGGATTTTTCTTGCTTATCTTCTTTATATGGATTTTTCTTGCTTATCTTCTTTGAATGGCGACATGGTGGTTTTCATGAGTAGATTTATATGTGATAGCCAAAGGAAAGTCGTGTGTAAGCATAAGGAAAGCCTACCTACATGAATCTTTTCCAAAAGATTAAGGATGTTATCTCTATCTCACAGCAAAGGCAAAAGGTTGTTGTTGATAAATCAAACTGTGTTTCATGTCGATGATATGTTTTTAGTCGGGAGGATAGTCTTCAGGTAGATACTTTTTATCTTATTTATATGAAAATTTTGACATTAAGGATTTTGACTTTTGGGACGTGAATTATGTAGATGGAGCCAAAAAGATTCTCTACTTATTTTCGAAGAGTACACATATATAGAGTGTGCAAGCATTCCAGCACAGAGGGGGAAACAAGGGGAGGCGAGTACATTGATTAGCACTCCATTGCCTCCATTTGTGAAACTTCATCAAGAGGATTGTCCCAAATTCAATGTGAAAAGATTTGAGAAAGGTAAGTTTACTTTTCCATCTATTGTTGTTCCTATTTACATCATGATTGGGCTTATGCAAATCTTGTATCAGCAACAATTGGAGGCATTAGTGGATGTTTGGTGAGTTGTGGCAAGACGCTCTAGGAGGTAGGGAAGGCGATGAGATGTTTGAATGAGTATAAGAAAATTGTGTATCCTCTTAAGATGCATACATGTGCAGGTTCTATTTCAATATAAAAGGAAATATTGGTTATAGGGCCATCAAAATTGCAATTTTGCAACTATTAATATGCAAAATTGGAACCCTAAGTTGTCCATTGAAAGCTCCCATACTAAAATATGCAACCGACTACTAAACCTCGGTAGCAATAGATTAACATGAACAATCTTCGTATCAAGTACACCACCAATGAATGCAAAGATAAAGTAAACCAAAAGACAAAGCACATTGATGTGAGATAGCAATTAATTTGTGGAGGTGCATGAGAACAAGTGCATCAAGCTTGCAAGATCTAATAGATGAAAACCTTTTGGACCTTGTTTCAAAATGCTTACCTTTTTGAGTAGTTTGCATGCTACTGTGTCAAGACCATTGGGTAGATAATCAAGAATCATGCGTACCTCGAATTTATGGTCATAGCTTGATTAAAGGCACATTGGTCTTTTGGTGGGAGGTTATTGGTTTAAAGGAACTATATATGTTTCTCAGAACATCCTCTTTAATCTATACTATCCATTTTTTTTTGCTTGCCCAAAGGGCAAAGGCCATAGTGATGTGTTCCCTTTTTGTTAGTGAAAAATCTAATGTATTTATTATTTAAAAAAAAATGCAAATGTTTGATTGGTGAGTGCACTGCAACATTCAAGAAAGAGTCACCGGTGTTAGAGTTGGGTTATTGAAAAATGTGAAGGGTCCATGTGGTATGTGTGGAGAGAGCAGATAGTAGAGGAGATTTTGAAGCATGGGCTTGATTTAGATATTTCCCTGCTCCTCTCTCTCTGTCTTTCTCTCTCCTATTCTTTTGACGGGTGTAAATAACTAAGTCTTATGGTGTGTAGGAGCGAAGAGGCATGCACGAGGGTTAGCAAGATGATAGATCCTACAAGGAGAGAACCAAAACCCTCTCTCTGAGAATCGCCTTCCTTTTCTATCTCTGCCCGTCTTGCTCTGGTTACAAGCGTTAATGCTTTGCTTTTTGTGTGAGTGTCTGTGTCTCTCTGTGTCTTACTCCCTCCCTATGGAAGGAAGTGCTCTCTCTCTCTCTCTCTCTCTCTCTCTCTCTCTCTCTCTCTCTCTCGTTGGCCGCTTGTCCGCTTCTTCTCATCGCGGTTTTGCTGGCCATGCTTTGCTTCTCCGAGATTGGCCAAATGATCACCTTGTCCATCCTCTGCAGCTAAAATGACTACTAGTACGGCCGGCCGCCTTCGGCAACTTCTCTCTCTCCCCCTCTCTCCCTCTTTATCGCGTGCAAAGGGGCTTGTTTTTGTTTTGGACTTTAGCCTTCAGGTCACAGATTGCAACACGTGTAAAGGGCTCCCCCTTCCGCCATATTATGTTAGTAGATGTTCAAAGAGAGGGCCCGCGATGGCATGCAGATAGATTCTGGCATGAGCGTAGCCAAATGTATGTATACGAATCCTCTTATCATCCCATCTCCTACTTCAAGGTCTTGATCATCTAGCTACCATCGCCATGGCTCACTGCAGTGCCCATGCAAGCCAAAGGGAAGCTGGGCGGAGAAACAGTCCAATGCGTTGAAGAGAAGCAGACACACTCTCTCTCTCTCTCTCTCTCTCTCTCTCTCTCTCTCTCTCTCTCTCCTAGCGCTCTTTCGACTCTGCTTGAGCTAGTTCACACAGTCGGCTCAACCCATCATCGGTGCACACAAGGAGAACAGGGGCAGTACTGACAGTAGTTCATTGAGGGTAGCTTTGCAAATAGAGACAATGGTCGAGGGTATCAGCCGTTCACAAAGGATTTAAATCTATGGACAAAGGGTTATCGCCCACAGGGACCAAGATAGAAAAAGCAAGATATTGCACTCCCAAGCTAACCACCAGGCCAAAACCCAGTTGTGTCACCGTCCCAACATCCCCAAGCAAGTTCGATCGTATCGAACACTTATAGGTATCCCTTCATCGAGTGATGGAGGAAAATCGAGAAATCTAAGAACGTCTCAATAAATTGGAAGCCTGCTTTGATTCAATGATTGACCTTGCAATCGACAAAGTAAGGAAGTCGAAACAAAAGTCATCCAAGCTCATACGATGGCACTCGCCAGTGTACGACTGTGTGTGACAAAGGAGCTCCGAGAACGATGGCTTCAAGAAGAGAATATCCTTAAGGTTCGCATTGGAGGGTTACCTCAAGTGTGGGACACATACAAGGAAGACTTTATTGTGCGCATCAACTTTCTCAATGAAATCTTTAAATCCATTCATGCGACCATGACAAGGTAGAACTTGTCACATGCAAGGGCAACAAAGAACACATGTCAAAAGGACATGCCATTCTCCAGTTTGGGGACAATGGGGGACGCGGTTGCAGCTTCTCCAATAATCATGCTTTCTGTGGAACCTGTGGTATTCTTGGATAGTCAAACTCTAGAGTACTCGACTTGCAATTCAAAAGAAAAGCATGGTATACGTTGAGGCAATCATTGTCCAAACATACAAGTACACCCTAAATAGAATATATTACTTTGGCATTATGCGTACTCTTAACTTACTGGCATCCTAATATAGAAGCTCAGTTTCTTTGCATGATACTGTGTGAATATCCCCCCACCCCATACAAGGTAGGGCTCTCTCATCTGCATAGCAACCAACTCTTCTTGAGGTTAACGCCCCACTCCTTGGGCTTTGTAGCCCTGCCAACGACCAACCTCTTCCTTTGGTGACCTGCACACGCATCCAACAACCTTGCATCTTCTCCTGTGCTCCTTACATCCAAATACGCGCAGTACGTCCGAAGGCATAAGAGAGCAAAGGGGTCGGTTAAAAAAGTCCAGAAGCTTATGGAGCAATGAGAGAGTCGGTGGGTGGTTTCGAGTCCTCTCGACTAGAAACGAAATTCCAACCACCACCTTCAAATTTTGCCCTTCGCTTAGGAGTCAGAAGGCATTACTTCAAGATTTCCAATTTTCAACAATTTTTCTAAAATCATCCAGGCATACTCTCATAGTACCATACTATTGGCACAACTTAAATAAAATCCCCAAACTTTTTGGGTACGCCATTGCCTTCACTGTTGCTCTCCTTATTGAAAGGCTAATGATTCAGTTTACAAAACTATCTCAATTATGTTGTACAATGCTTGATGGTGCATCTTGTCTAAACTTGAAAGTCGTTAATGAGACATGTCACGGGTTGGTTTGTGTATGTGTAGAGATCGTATGATTTGTATGATCAATAAACTTCAATCTTTTTTCTGTATCTTCGTCAGAACGTGTCTCCATTTATTGAGGTTGTTGGGGCAAACAGAAAAGTGGTTCGTGAGCGTCATGCGTCACAAATGTGTGTTGATAGAAAGGTCTCATATGAAAGGCGATGTCTTTTCATTAGACATCTAAAGAATGTTCACAAACTTTTCACCTAAACCCTCGATCCCTTCAAATGGACCCCGTATTACATATAGACGAGGTTGCGCATAGTGAAAGTGCCGTTTAAAAAAAAATGGACGGCAAATTTCGGCACATTTCACATGGACCCTTGATCCCTTCAAATGAACCCCGTGTTACATATAGATGAGGCTCTACGCAGTGGAAAAACGATAGACAGGTTTCAGGCAGGGATTGTGAATTAAAGTCCGTGCAGTGTTCTCTGCATACTGCTTTGCGCCGTCGAAAGGGTTCTTTCTCTGCATACTATCCTGCACAGGCTCATTCTTTGCATACTGACGCAGTAACTGGTTCCTGCACTAGCATACTACATTGCGCATATTGCCGAGCGCTCATTATTTATGTGAGAGAAAGAGGGCAAGCTACTGTGTGTAGCTTAGGACATTGGGAAGGTTGAAACCACACTTAATTTGTCTGCCATGGAGCTCCCAAAGTAGAAGGTTGAATGCTACAGAACCTGTTTGCCAGAGAAGAGACAAATGTTGGTTCATTTTGGGAACTAGGTCAATTTTGGGTGCTTATCTGTGAGGGCGTGTTGAAGCTAGGTGTCCTTATGGCTCCAAGAATTTATTGGAAGCATATGCACCTCTATCGCAAGTGGAGAAATAGCTTTCGAACAATTACATGGGCGTTTTTGAGAGTGAATGGAAAGCGGAGGCGAATTGGACCAACCATATCAACATGAGGGAGAGTAAGGTATGTCTCGATCGAATACTTTTTATTTTTGGGTACTCCATTGGCTTCATTGATGTTATCCTTATTGAAAGGCTAATGATTCAGTTTGCGAAAGTATCTCAATTATGTTGTACAATGCTTAATGGTGCGCCTTGTCCAAACTTGAAAGTTGTTAATGAGACATGTCACGGGTTATGCTTGTGTATGTGTAGAGGTGATATGATTTGTATGATCAATAAACTTCAATCTTTTTTCTGTATCTTGGTCAAAATGTGTCTCCATTTATTGAGGTTGTGGGGGAAAATGAAAATGTGGTCTGTGAGTGTCATGCGTCACAAATGTGTATTGATAGAAAGGTCTTATACGAAAGGCGATGTCTTCTCATTAGACATCCAAATAATGTTCACAAAATCACTAATATCCATATTCTAGAGCATAAATCAGGGTGACCTAAAACTAGTGAGAGAACGATGTTTCCTAGATCTAAACGCCAATACATGACAAGATTTGGAAATGTTGCAAATAGAGTTACAGTGGCATGAAGATAGTTTCGCAAAGATTTAGAGCAACGACCAACTAAAGAGTGAAAAAGGGTCTATAACCCAAAAGGAAAATCACAAACAAAATGAAAACACGCTTGGATCAAAGGTCAAAAGATTGCATGGGAAGCAGACATGCCAAGTAGAGTAGCAAAGGTGGAGGCAAAAATAAAGCACAGGTACAAAGCTCGCACGAATGGGCCCCAACATGCTGCCAATGCCTCTCATGAGAAAATTTCTAGTGCCAGCGAAGAAGAAAACAATGATTGTCAGGATGAGTCTTTCATTGTAAGTTCTGTGCAACTCTTTTTTTCTTCAGAAGAGTACTTTTTGATATTTATCCGATTTATAATTTATTTATTATTATAGCGTGTTTCGTCATCCACATCTAGCTTTACGCATGCCGAAAGGATTACTTTCGTGGTGAGCCACGACCACCTTGTATGTGAGAGCCACGACTTGAATATAGAGCAACTTCTGGATATGTTTGTTGCTAGTATAAAATCTTTCAAGTGTATTTAACAAAGGTAAACAATGTAAGTGTAATCATTTTAATGTAGGTGGCATAAAAGAGTTATGTTTCTCTTGCCATCAAGTCGGACTCGGGGCTAGATGCTTAAGTTATCAATGATGTTTTAGATCTTGAGGCTTCGACAAAAATTATCAATCTCTTTGTATTGTGAGAAAAAGAACAATGTTTAAGTAACGAGATTTTTATGCTCTTATAACTTATTAAACTACTATTTGATAGATGGATGGAAAATTACCACCAGATGTTCTCTTAGTGGTGTGATGGGTCGATAGCATGTGGTACCCTTTTGTCTCAGAGCGTACTATAGGAAATCATACTCTTGACAATTTCTTTGAGACTCTTGATTTAGAAAGTCATATATTTATATTCTTTCCCGTTTTGGATGAATATGATTATTTCACTGTTATGTATTACACAACATACAAGAAAATGCGAAGTCTAAACTTAACTTGTTTGTATAGATCTCACTGGATTATTATGGCATTTTACATTGCCCATGTGGAACGCACATCTCCTCTTTCTCGACGACGTTCATCGATACTGCTTCGACTCATTCTCAATTGTTACCATGGAGAGACTGTTATCGAGTGTGTTTAGGTATGTATTGCTTTTAATCCTTCAAAATGATTGAGTTGGTTGTTAACATTCAATTAAACGCATGCATTTGGTTGAAAGGTACGAAAGCATTTAAGTACACATTATACAAATCTACAAGTTAAAGAAGAGCTAGAAGATCCTCGAGAATAATGTGAAATCATTATTGTCGATAGCTTTAGTGTAGTTTTCTTTGATTGAGTACTAACATTTTCATTGATAATTTATTGATATGTTGTTTGCAGTGTCTCCAACAACCAAATGCAACTGATTGTGGATATTATGTAATGACTGCAATGAGATTGTTGATCAAGACAACGTTCAAAGACAAAAAACCTCAACTCAATCTGGTATTTCATGTTTTGAATGAAACATTTATTATCAAGTGTCTTTGAGACTTGTATCGTTTTTTGATGCATATATTTTTTGGCAGCTAAAAAAGGATTGGTTTGGACATGAAGAGGTTGATTTTACGAGAAAGAAGATCAACGAGTGGTTGCATAAGCAATTGGGTGAAGTCATAGTTTAGAGGGCCACAATTTTAGTAATGAACTATTTTAAGATTACATCAAAATTTGATCACCATTAATTGTATTGGGAGCTAGCTTTGGACGTACTTGACACGCATAGCTCCTCTTTTTTTGTTAAGTTATTTTGAGATTACATCTAAATGTGATCACCATTTTGTATCAAACGTTAGCTTTGGACTTTATTGTCACTCCGTGTCGATGTTACTATCAAGAGGCCTTTCTTGTTCCATACAATGTAAAGTTGAGTGTTTACATTCGTTACTCCTTGCTTTGGATATAATTGTCACTCTGTATGGATGTTACTATCAAGAGACCTTCTCTACCTCTACATGTTGAAGCTTTTCTTGTTGTATACAAGTGTTTACATTCGTTACTCCTTTCTTTGGATATAATACTCAACCCGTGTCGATGTTACTATCAAGAGACCTTCTCTATCTCTACTTTTTGCAGCTTCTCTTGTTGCATGCAATGTAAAGTTGAGTGTTTACATTCGTTACTCTTTGAACTCTGAATGAATGTATAACAAGTAGACTATGTATGGAAATAAAGTTCGTTTGATTGGTTATATTCTTTATGTACATAAAGTGATCTCGACTTAGTGCCCATACTCTCGTCCTTTGAGTAAAGGATTTCTTAATGGTTGATTACAATAGAGTTTGTTTCTTTGTGCTTGCGCTTTTTTTGGTTGGTTGGAAGTCTCTCGACAAAGGCTAGATCATGTACAAATCAAGCGGTTGAAAGTTTCATTAATTGGTCTTCAAATGACCTCATCTCAAATCATAGACATTTTGGCTCAAACACTTCAGCAATTCAGACCTTCAAACATATTACTATTCAGAACTCCATGAATTTGTATATGTGGAGTTAGAAAGAGTGGAATTTTTCATGGAAATAAAGTAGATCGAGCATACAAATGTATCCAACTTGTCAAAAAACTTCAAAAATAACTCACTCCACTGTGTAAAAACACTAACCTTACCACGGGTTTTGCTTACTTTGTTTGGTTTTTTTTCGAGAAAAAAAGTAATCTCGACAAGACATGTTGTTACCACCAAGCGATCACCGCCACCAAGAAACCACCTTTTATGTAGCCATGGGCCGGGATTGTCGGACCCACTAATAGTATATTATGTTATTGGCCGGGATTGTCGGACCCACTAATAGTGTATTATGTTATTGTCCGGGCTTGTCGGTTAGGTAGGAATGGTTAAGAGTGATCGCCGATGAGAGGCGCATCCTAAAATTGGAACCTATAATGTTAGGGTAAGATTGGCTAAGTGTGGGCGCCCAAATGTGAACGGACAAGCCCATATAAAAGTCAATCTAAACCTAAAATACTTCATTCTCTCATTTGTGCAATGCAAGAAGAGTGCTCTTGCTTCATTTCCTTCTCCTTCTCCGTTTCCTTTGTGTACTAGTATATGTGTGTGTGTGCTTGAGAGAGAGAGATAGAGAGAGAGAGAGAGAGAGAGAGAGAGAGAGAGATCGAGCATTGCGGCGACACGACGGTGCCGAGGTGGTTGAGCGCGGCGGCTCCTTCTTCTTCGTGGCGAGGAATCCTCCACGATAGCAAGCGTAGAGCGGCGAGTGACACACCATCGTCATCTTTGAGCTTACTAATTTAGTCTAGTTGCATGCTTGGAGCCATCTATGGATTGCACACAGTGTTAGGCAAGGCCCTTGCTTCGATACGTGCGGCAGAAGCCCACATTTTGGCGTCGTTGGCGGGGAATCACCCTGCACTAAGCTCAAGTTGCACACTGTGCTTCTTCTATGAGTGTTTGTGTTAGGAAGGAAGAGGAAGAAGACGATGCTATTTTTCCAAGTTTTGATTTCCTGCATAATCTCTATTTTCTACCAATGTCTGCTTTTACACAGTTTTTTTAAACTTGCACAGTTAGTAGTTAGTGTGTTAGTAGCGAATGAGTGTTTTCTGTCAATGTCTGCTTGCACACAATCTTGACATGGTTAGAGAATAGCTTGTTTTTTGTCCAAACGGGCGCTTCAATAATAACCAATTGCTTCATAGATTCATTAGGGGATTACGATATGAGGATATCTACAATGGCCTAATAATTAGAGGTATCACCACTTGGGAAGCAGTCACCACCAATGCGATCCAATTGGAGGATAATTTAATGATTCAAGGAGAAAGAGTGTCTGTTGAGCCTAAATCTATTAGCTCACAAGCATCGGGGTATCAACCAATAACCCTAAAGCCTATTGCTAAGGAGCCAAAGATATCTGAGATGACTTTAGCAGAGCTCACCAAGGCTATTTAAGAAAGCCTTAGAGACAATCGTGCTCCGCAAAACAATCATATATATTTAAGAAGGGAGCAACAATGGTGCTCAGTATGCTATGGTCCGCATAGTACCGGTGAATGCCCTACTTTTAGAGTGAAATTCAATGGGAATTGCAATGCCTGTGGGAGGTATAGTCATCAAGCTAAGGATTGCATAGTATTTAAGCGTGCGATGGCCAATAGACGAACCTTAGCATGGACAAACACACCTCGAGTGCCTGCATTGATGTCGGCTCCACCTCTTGAACAAACATCACAACACATGGTCCCTAGGGCCCAAAATATTGTTCAAACAACACCCTTACCACCTCCAGTGCTAGGACCGCAACCACCATATCTGAGAATCACTTATGTGAATCAAGTGGGTTGTGAGTCATCATTGCTTTTTTGGAAGACTGTGAGGGAGATATAGACCCTAATATTGCCTATGGGATTGATGCGCTTGTAGAAACTCCACAATACTACATGGAGGACTATTGGGGACAAGTCAAACTTGTCTATCAAGTAGCTACTCTTGCTGCAAGAGGCCAAAATATATTACATTGCTAAGAGACCACCTCTTCAATGCTATGAGTGTGGAGGTCCATATCGTGTGGCCGAGTGTCCTATTAGGCTACAAAAGAATGCCACACTAATGCAAACCAACCAAGCGAGCATGTCTATAATTTCGATACTAATGTGTAATCGATGTGGCATATATCATTTGATTGCCCAATGTCCGAATAATCCAAATGCACCGAAGATCGCGCCATTAAACTTGATTGAGGTTACCGAGGAGCCATCACAAAGTACGCATGTGGTACCAGTAAACATACTCACATGATCGATGCTCCAAAAACAAAATTATATTATTGAAGAAAGAGACACGGCAACAATTGCACAA
Organism: Adiantum capillus-veneris; assembly: GCF_014529385.1. Classification (NCBI taxonomy): domain Eukaryota; kingdom Viridiplantae; phylum Streptophyta; class Polypodiopsida; order Polypodiales; family Pteridaceae; genus Adiantum; species Adiantum capillus-veneris. Next base: position 119,093,337 of record NC_140959.1, on the reverse strand, counting down.
TCTCAAAAGAAGAAGAAAACACGAAGGAAGAGATCGCAAAAAGCAACGAAGTCAGACCCCAGTTCAAAGACCAACATAGGGACTAGTGACGACCCAGTATATATGAACGATGCTGAAGAGGATTCTGATTCAGGTGAAACCATGGAGACCAAAACAACCACTAGGAAAGAAACCAACAAGGAAGATCGTCATGAGCCACAATGGCCAGGATCCAAGAAGAAGATAGGAACTTACCCAAACCCTACAGAGGAGATCAAGCGAGTCAAGCAATTAAGGAGTTTGGTAGAAGATATCCAAAGGGACCTAGAGCCAACACCTAGGTAGATCCAGATTACACACATTGTTCCCTACGCAACAACAACCTCACAAAGTCCATAGACCTCTAGCCATACCTAGTGTCATCCAAGAAGTAAAGTGACTTAAAGTCATGGAAAAGTGGGCGGACTCACTTCTTGTTGGAAAGAATGCTTACAGAGGGACTACCTGACCCTATCGAACAAATGGAGATCCCATCTTCCCCGTGTCAAGGGACTGAAGCCCAAAAGGTGTCGTTAAATATTGCCAAACTGATGGATTTCATGGCTGCAGAAGTTAGAACCACAATCATGTCCAAACTATATGGAGACCGTGAGCAATTCTTAGCTCTTCGAGCTTTCATCAATGGAAAACTGAAGGTCGGGCTAAGACAATTTTCCCAGATGGAGCTAGGGAGATGCCAATAGAGGTGGAACACTTAAATCCACAACCCAACCTGATGAGAACCTTGTTGTAGAAATACATGTTAATAATTTGGGACAATACTTTGAGGGCGATGAATCCAATGCAACCATACCAATCACTATCAAGGGATTAACTGTGAAGGGAATCCTTGATGGTGGCGCTGGGGTTAGCATTGTGACTAAAAATTGTTGGGAAACTATGGGAAGACCTCACCTTGCGACAACAACCATAGTAGTATTGATGGGAAATGGGTCTATTGTTAAACCTATTGGGATGCTAGAAGATCTCAAGATCAAGGTCTTTGGACATAAAGTAAGAATTACCTTCATTGTTATGGATTTCTCCAAGCACACTATGGCATCTGAGATGATCTTAGGACGTCCTTTCATGGGGGAAGCAAAAATGGTGCATGACTGGTCTAAAAACCATGTCTACTTGCAATTCCAAGATTCTGTCATTCGAGTGGATCTTGTAACTAATCGAGCACATCCTCTAGGAAACAACTTTATAATTGATCATAGATCTGACACCACAGTTCACTTGGTCCCATTGAAGTATTGTTACACGTGTAAAGCGGACACTGATATTGGGAAAGATTCTCCTTATATGGATGTACTACCTGGGATGGTTGAGTCAGACAATGTAGATTGGGTCCACCTAGCAGCAACCATAGACACTTGGGAAAACAGGGGGACGACCTGGGTAACACCTGAGGGGGATGAAATGCCACCACTTGTACCCTTAAATATGCTAGAAGCAATGCATATAGCTTCTGATGACCTACAAGATGAAGGCTTGATTGGCATTGGAATGAGTAGCGTCTCACAAGACTATAGCCCACACGGGGTCGGAATCATCAATTGAAATTGACTTAGAGGGCGAAGCATCTGAGTCAAATCTTAGTGCAAATGTGGGGACAAACCATTCAAGGCCCAGTGGTACCCTAGATAACAATCTATCCAAGGGAGCAGAAGACACAAGTAGCGATTCATCTAGTGACTCTTCACTAGGAATCGGCCGTAATAAAAAATTAGACAAGAAGAGTAAGAGATATAAGAGGCGATGATATCGAGAAAATGTGCGTGCTAGAATAAATGAAAAGAAATCTACCACAGAATGGCTTAATTATATAGGGGCATGTGATGATCATCGGAAGTTGGTAGATAACTGGGGTGAATACCTTCAAAGTGTTATGTGGTGTAGTCCACAACCCATTGACATCCATAACTAGAGGCTACAGAGAATCCAAAGTTGGGCAATACCATAAGGAGACGACAAAATCAAGAGTTAGCTCAACAACAAAAGGAATCGAAAGTGAAATCACAATCCACAGAACAACAGGACCCCACAAACTTACACCCTGCACCTGAACATTTCAAATCCTACACCATAGAGGAACATAAGGTTGTGTATACAAAGGCTCAAAGAAAACCTATCGATGGAAGCAATGGAGTCTATGATAGTCCAGTGATATTAAGGAAATAGAGCTAGCAGACCTAGGAGAAGAGTCCAAACCTATTTTCATTGCCCAAGATCTAACAGAGACTGAAGAGTGTGTACTTAAAGAACATCTTGTGGAATTTAGGGATATATTTGCTTCGACATATCATGATATGAAAGGTGTTCCACCTTCCAAGGTGATGCAACACACAATCCCCATGAGTAGCATGGCTAAACCAGTTCAGCAACGACCCTACCCAATGAATCCTAAATATGCAAGGCAAATCACATTTCCGTTATACGACCAAGCTAAAACAGTCTTTATAACCGAATTTGACGTGTTTGCATTTTGTGTTGTGGCTTTTGGCTTAACCAATGCCTTTTCTACCTTTCAAAGATTGATATTCACTGCTTTTAGAGAATATTTGAGGGAGTTTTGAGAAGCTTTCTTAGATGGCCTTTGTGTTTATTACTCTTGGAAAGAACATCTATCATGCTTACGAGAAGTGTTTGAGAAGTGCAGATTGTGTCGCATCTCCTTAAACCCTTTCAAACGCCAATTTTGGATTAAACAAGGAGTCATTTTAGGGCATATAATGTCCAAAAATGAGATTTCCACAGATGAGAGAAAAATAAAAGCCATTGCTAAATTGCCACCACCTACAAACTATAAAGGAGTACAAAGGTTCATGGGCCATGTTGGTTATTACCGGTGGTTTATTTAAAACTTTTCCGAGATAGCTCGTCCTTTGTACAAGCTTCTTCTTGAGTTCCACTGGACCACAGAGTGTGACCATGCTTATGAGTCATTGAAAAAGACCTTGACTAGCACTCCTATTCTACGAGTGCCCGATTGGAATGTAATTTTCCATGTGCATATGGATGCATCAAACTTTTCTATTGGGTGTGTTCTAACTCAACCAGGAGAACAGAAATTGGACTACCCCATTAGCTTTGCAAGTCGTCAATTGAATGATTCCGAGAGAAACTACACCACTATAGAGTGAGAAGGTTTAGCTATGATTTATGCAGTAAAGAAATTCCGCTACTACCTTCTTGCCAACAAGTTTGTTTTCTATGTGGATCATCAAGCCTTGTTGTATCTAGTAAATAAACCTTGTTCCACGAGAAAAATTACACGATGGTTGTTAATTCTCCTTGAGTTTGATTTTACCGTTGAGTGAGACCTGGTAGAAAACATGTCATGGCGAATCATTTGTCTTGCATACCCAATGGTGAAGACCCTACTAGAGTCGACGATGAATTGCTTGATACTTCTCTATTCCTAGTCGAGACCATACCTGAATGGATTGAGAAGATTGTGAACTTTTTAGTTAATGGGTTTCCACCCAAAGAGCTTCGTAAGGACATAGCTCGAAAACTGTTAAAAGAATGTGAACCTTATTCTCTCATTGCAATAACTCTCTATAGATTAGGGAAGGACGATATTCTTAGACGTTGTGCCTGTGAGGATGAGTATTTATACATACTGCTAGAAGCCCACATGGGTATAGCCGGAGGATATTTCTCAGGGGAACTAACAGCTAGAAAGGTGTTGCAATCAGGCTATTGGTGGCCTATCTTATTCAAAGATGCATCACTTTTTGCAAAAGGATGTGATGAATTCCAACGTTACAAGATCACACAATGAAAGGATAAGATGCCCTTACATCCTGTTAAAGTGACTGAAAAATTTGAAAAATGGGGTTTGGACTTTGTAGGCCCAATTAGTCTGGCAGCTCGTAGCACTCAATCTCGATATATTATCGTTGCCACTAACTATGTGACAAAGTGGACGGAAGCCAGAATGACACGTAAGGCTAATGCGAGGTCAACTACCAAGTTTCTGTTTGAGAACATACAAGATATGATTGTCCCTTTGAGATTGTGAGTGACAATGGTACTCATTTTATAAATGGAATGATAAAAGAACTCACTACCAACTTCATGATAGCTCACATAAGTCCACACCTTATTATCCACAAGAAAATGGCCAAGCTGAGAGCACCAACAAGACCTTAATCTCTATCTTGACCAAAATGGTGGAACCTCATCGCACAGATTGGGATTTAAAGCGGACTTTGGTTTTATGGGCTTATTGTACTGCATATAAAGTTTTCATTAACTGCACACCGTCTAAGATGGTGTATGGCCAAGAAGCGGTTATGCCATGCGAGTTTGTCATTCCTAGTCTTCGAGTAGCTTCTCAAGAAGGTTGGGACGGTAACCCCTTAGTTGAGCCAATATATATCCTTGAAAGGCTAGATGAAGAGATGCAATTAGCTGTGCAAAATGCACTTGTGGAGAAAGATAGAAGGAAGAAATTGTTTTATTTTCATCTAAATAACAAAGATATCAATGTTGATGATAAAGTCCTTATCTATGGAGTGTGTAACAAAAATAAAAAGTTGAGATATGCGGGAAAAGAACCATATAGAGTATGTGAAATCATCCCACAAGGAACCATACGTGTGGAGACTCTAGATGGAGTTGAAACCATTGGATTCCTCAATGGGAGTAACTTCAAAAGGTACTATGATCCCCTAAGCCAGGAAGAGCTACGTGCCATCCATCAAAAAAAGGAATCCAAGGCACAAACAAAATTGAAGAAGATACAAGCTCAAGCTGAGGCTAAAGAGTGACAACAATGCATACGACGCCAACAAGAGGCCAACCTTGGAGTTACACATGCATTCCACGTTGAAACAGAGGATGATTGGTTGGACTCTGACACACCTCTACGATACCCTATTGAGCTAAATAGCACCTATGAAAAAGTGCTATATAACGCTTTATTGGACATGAGTCTAAATATAATCTGTTGTCAAATGGAGTTTGGTGTCAGTTAGGAAAGCCGCCTCTATCTGAGAGTATTATCCAAGTCAAGGGTGTCAACAAGAAAAAAAATACAATTTTTGGTATCAAAAAGAACAGAACTATTATTTATGGTATCAAACAATCATGTGGGCGTTTTTGAGAGTGAATGGAAAGCGGAGGCGAATTGGACAGCGATATCAACATGAGGGAGAGTAAGGTATGTCCCGATCGAATACTTTTTGTTTTTGGGTACGCCATTGGATTCATTTGCTTGTGTATGCATAGAGGTCATATGCTGGACAGATACGTCGCGGCGGACATCAACACAGCTAGAACTCACCTAACAAGATTTGTCAGCTAAGGACGAAGCTCAACCCGCAGGTGCGTGGAAGCAAACATAGGATGTCAATCTACACTCGACCGACTCTCGAATAATTCCTACAGAGGTCTCTACCCAATGTCTAAGCTACAGCCTTCAGGAGTACATAAGAGGACATTTCCTACAACGCTTTCTAGAGCCAAATACCCATCAAACAATCGTGAAACTCCATAGAACTTGAAGGAGACCCTACTAACACCAATAGGTCGCTCCCCCTAAGGTCCATGAACCAAAATCCCAACCCAAAACACCCAGTGCAAAATCACGTAGGATGTCTGGCCGAAATTTGCAGGTCGTTGTTTCCAAAAACTAAAGTGCCTAATGTGTAGCTCTACTCAATGCGAACGCGTGGATATGTTGAAATGCAAAAACGGACAACGTATGCTCACCGAATCACCAGATGAAGCTCGTAGGTCGAGCTCGCAAAACCGGACCGTACGCGCGCAATGTAGGTATTGGCGCATAGCTCTTGTCGGGGGCAACACGTTGCACTTCTCCGCACTCGATTTCGACCACCGGGGCGCACGTAGCGTCAAGATGAAGCTCTCACTCTCTCTCGTACACAGTACGCTCACTCACAGACTTCAGTTTTTTAAAATGACAAAAGGTCCTTCATTAAGGTCAAAAAGTGGTATAAATATCTTACAATCTCAAGCCCTAATGTTCCAATTTAACCATCTACTCAATCTAAATGTCAAAACTGGGATACAATCTCGGAACTTCTATAAGCCCCAATATTTACAAAGGTGAAATGTCGGGTTTTCTCAATAAATGAATAATTACAAAAATAATAATCCGCCGAGCAGTCATTTTCCGTAGGGTGTGTCCAACTTCTAACACTCCCCCCCTCCTTATTCATGTCGTCTCCGACAGGGCTGTTGAGCTGCTTCTTCATCGTAGGCTTTCTCTCATCTTGAGCAGTAACTCATATCTTGCATGTTGAGCTAGTAGTGTCGGGCCGAATATGTCACTGCTGATTGTGAAGAAGCCGGTGTAGAAGGCTTCTTCAAAGGCCTGGAGGTGATAGAATGGCAGAAACATGATCCTTTGATACAATGCATGTATCACCTTGTGGGAAGTCTGACCAGACAGATCGTATGCACATCTGTATGTATCTTGAAAGAAGAAGATATTGTCTGTCACCTGGCCTGGTTTGAATGTCTCGAAGAGTGCCAAAAGTGTTTTGCAAATCTTTCTCATCATAATGCAAGATAGGTCAGGCGAGCCAATGAACAATTTGATGGCGCCCGTTAGGGTTTTCACCATGTATTGCTCACTTATTCGCTCTCCTGCCTTCGAGCCTAGCAGCTTCGGGTAATTTAGCCAAATAGGTTGGCTTCTTTGCAATAGCTCATGGGCCTTCCACGTCCGCATCCTTGATAGAGGGCAGAAACTTAGGTTATCTCTGATGACTTTAGGTGCCTCTACCAGATGGATTAGATACTGTGGATACTTTGTCACCCATGCCTTTCTCCACCTGGGTTGAGAGTCGACTATCAACTTTACCCCTTCAGGCTTGGAGATGTCTGCTTTGTACATTGGCACTGTTGGCTCCTCTCTGATCCGCTTTTTGATTGTGGCAACTTCATATTTCAGCAGAGGATATGGGAGAGAGGGCTGTAGCCATTCACGCCGAAGGTTGCTAGCATCTATCTTCTGAATAGTCATTGACTTAAAGACCCTCTGCTCCCATTCCAAAGCTTCTCTGGCTGTGTCTTTGACTGCTGCTTCTATTGACTTTTGCAGCTTCTCTTCTTCTTCTTGTGTCAGCCTTGAGAGGGTCCTACAAGGATTTCCTCTTGCATGGTGGTGTCCACTGGATCTGCCACATTCTCTATGTCTATTCCCTCCATGGCTGCTGGCCTGGTGCTAAACTGCTCTTCTCTTTGCTGCTAGCCTCTCAGCTCTTCTACTTGCTTCTGAAATGTCTTCTTTTTTGCTTCAGCTTGTTCTCCCATATTCACAAGGAGGTCGTTTAGATCTGTGTTTATCTTTTCCGCCTCCTCGAGCTTTCTCTTGATGGCTTCTAGCTCATTCTTCATGGCTGTGTTTTCTTCTTCCATGCGGTTTTGCATAACCACTGAGCCCTCAGCCAACATCAATCTTTGTTGTTTCTCCAGGGTTACTCCTTTTGGAGCTCCTTCATTTGTTCTTCATAAAGCTCCGTCTCTGAAGTGGTGTGAGTCGAGCTAGCAGCTCTGACTCTGGCAGGAGATGCCCGTAGCCGTTGGATGGTTTGATTTTTGACTTTCATCTGGTATTTAAGCTCTATTACCTCATCCTGGCTCACCTCATTCTCTAGCTCTGCCTTTTCCTTGGCATTTCTCAATGTTTCCACTTCCTTGGATTCTTCAGCAAGTTGTAGGGTTAGGTTGTCCCTTTCCCTCTCTGCATCTGTCAATGCCTTGCTGAGTTTTCGGTATTCTTCTTCATCTCTTTGCAGTCTTTTAGCTTCTGCTTGATTTTCTCGTTCCATCTCCTGGCATCTTTGCAATGTTGTGGCCAGACTGGCTTGTAGCTCTGCTTGTTTCTCTATTTGCTCTTGGATCTGTCTTTGTAGTGTGTCTACTTCAGATTTGATAAGAGATTCAATGGTTTTGAGAGTAGCAATCTCACTTCCCGCGGCCACTGATCTTGCCCTGAGCCCGGTTAGCTTGTTCATCACCACATCCCAGTCATTTGTCGGTGGTTGTAGGTCCACCGTATCAGTGGCCATCTCTTTCAGTTCCATTAATCGTAGGCTCTGCTTCTGTTCCTTGGGTTGTGTGCTTGCTAACTCAAAGGCCACTGTAGCTGCCTCTTCTCGTGAATATCCCGCAGCTAGTAGATCAAGGAATGTGTTGAAATTCTTTTCTTCCGGATCTATCTTTTCCTCTTTCTGTTCATCTTCTTCTTGCTGCTCTTGCTCTTGGCTCTTTTCTTACTGAAAATCTTCTTGTTCCTCCTCCTTTTGTTGGGTTTGTGGAGGGCTAAGAGGAGGTGGTGATGGCGGTGGGCTGGACTCTGGGCTTGACGGTGGAGTTGGTGGCTTCTTCTTGAAGTCTTGATCCGCCTTTGTCTTTCTCTCTCTCTCTCTCTCTCTCTCTCTCTCTCTCTCTCTCTCTCTCTCTCTCTCTCTCTCTCTCTCTCTCTTGGCCTTCCTGCTCTTCTAGCAGTTGTCGTCGTACTTCATCCACTTCTTCTTCTGTAAATGCGATGTTAGGGATGTTTTATGTCGTAGCATTCAGGATTTCAAATTTTTTGATGTAATCTTCAAACCTATCTCGGTGCACTCTCCGAGATGATCCCGACATGGCTTCCAGGGACGGCTTCCATAACTCACTCAAATCTCCCTTGAGTGCTCTTTCCGCTTTGAAGCTTTCCATCAATCTTTCAATCCGTGCCGCTTTCTGTGATTTTGTCTCTTTGATCGGCACTTGTACAGTTTCCTTCTTTCCCTTCTTCAACTCTGGCTGCTCCTCTTGCACGTTTCTAACCGGTGCTTCAATCGTGTGGCAACTCTGGGTGCTTTGGGTGGTTCATCCTCTTTATCTTTTTTGGACCTTAGCCAGTCATTCTGTGATGGAGGGTCAGGCCATCTTCCCTTAGCGTGCAATGCTCCATAAACCACTTTTGTTATCAATTCACCTGGCACAATGTAGGTGGGATTCTTGTTTCCCATCTTCACCAGATTTGTCATGGATATAGGCAGCATAGTTGATCACCTTTGGCTTGCTCTTCTGCATTGCCCAGGTGAAGGTGGTAGCGATGGCTCCAGGCGGCATTCTATACTTCTGCGGCCGCTTTGTGCACATATGGATATCGAGCAGATTTTCTATGTATGACCATGAATTCCTTAGCAGATATTCAATGACTTCATTAAGAAAATGTGTTCCTCGATCACTGACAATTTCTATTGGTAACCCGTATTGTACAGACATTCTCATACAAAAATTGTGCAGTGGTTCGTGCATCTGCTTTTTGTGTGGCCTTAGCTTCCGCCCATTTTGTGAGATAGTCTGTAGCCACAATGATAAATTAAGTATGGGTGCGATATGCAGGGGGTGAAATAGGCCCCACAAAATCAATGTCCCATTTTGCAAATGCCCTTGCTCCCATCATTGGCCGTAATGGCATCTCATCGCTCTTTATTGGCACCTTGGTGCGATGACATGCGTCACAACGCTTTACAAACTCCTCAGCATCCATATGCAATGTAGGCCACCATATTCTTGCGGTTAAGACAATTTTTTCCGTCTCATCGCCTGAAAAATGGCCTCCACTTATTCCGCCATGTGCATGTTCTAGAATCAACAGGTATTCACTTTCACTTGCACAGATTCTAAGTTGATTGTCCTTTCCTCGCTTATAGAGTTGGTTCCCAATTAAATTATAGTCGCGCTCGTTTCTAAGAAATCAATGATATATTGACTCCATTCAGGTGCAATGTTTACCTGAAACAATGTCGCGTGATCCACTGGTTGTTTGGCACTACATATAGTACAATTGTTAACATAAGCATGTGTGTCAGCATACATAGTTGGCCAATAAACCCCTAATTGTCTCAATCTCTGGTGTGTTTTCATTGTTGAACAATGAAATGCACAATCCTGGACATGTGCTTCTTCAAGATAACACTCGAATTCCTCTGGATTTATACATAATCGTAGAATCTGGTCCAATCCTAGATGATATAGTCGTCCTGCAATCAACTGGAAGTTTTTTATTTGTCGAATTGTTTGCTGTTTGGGTCTATCTTCCTTGTCATCCAATCTACCTCCAAAGTAAAGAATGCTAACGATTTTCTGAGACCATTTGGGTATCATTTCACTATTGAAAAGATATGCATTAGGTATGTCATCATCTACTCCTTCAGGAGCTTCCCCGTTATGCAGCCTTGAAAGATGAACCGCCCGTAGATGAGTTTTTCCCTTTTTGACCACCACTGTGAAATCAAACTCTAGCAATATAATAAACGAGCCTAGAATTCTCCCAGTATTGCATGGTTTATTCACCAGATACAAAAGAGCTTGATGATCTGTGAAGAACACAAATTAAGACCATATTAGGTAAAGTGGGAAAATCCCAATTCCTAGGTTGGACAACTTTCAATATATCATGTATAAAATATAGAGATTTTGTCAAAAATTTGAGTTTTCTTAAGGTCTCATTTCACTTTATGCACATACAATACACAATGAAAACAACTAAAATATCATGGTTTCAATCAATTGGATTATTAGGAGAGGAGTATATTGCATCCATTATCGTTGTCTATGTTCTAATGTCCTACCTACAACTTATCTCAACATGGAGAGCTTGGTTTCTAGGTCCACCACTTGTCCAAGTTAATGTAAAAGTGACTCAAGGTTCACAACTTGTGAAAGCAAGGATCCATTGAGGAATACAATCCACTTGGCTATTTTTCCTTAATTTATTGCATGTGACATTTAAGCAAGGTCCACTTCTAATCTATAACTTCTTAATTTGAGGCATGGGGCATACATAAAATATGTAGCATATGCTCTATTGCCTCATAGGAAGGTTGGTTTCAAGGTGCACTTATCCATGCTAGCCTATCTTGGAGAAATGATGGAGCTTGCTTCTCTCCTTGTTTCAATGGAGACTAGCTTGGACAAGTGGTGGACCTTTGCTTCTCTCTATGTTTCAATAGAGTTAGCTTGGACAAGTGGTGATCTTGGAACAAAACCCCCATGTAAAACATATCATGGGTATTCCAAGTGATTAGAAAGATTACCATTTAAGATATAACCTTATAGGTTGGACAACTAGATCTTGGCTTGGAGAAATGGTGGACCTTTGATTCTCTCCATGTTTCAATGGAGTCTATCTTGGAGAAATGGTGGAGCTTGCTTCTGTCCATGTTTCAATGGAGCCTAGCTTGAACAGTTGGTGGACCTTTGCTTCTCTCTATGTTTCAATAGAGTTAGCTTAGACACGTGGTGGATCTTCAAAATAAACCAACTACTATCAATGTTGCCTAGCTTGGACAAGTGGTGGAGTGTTTCTCTACTCCATGTTTCAATGGATCTTAGCTTGGACAAGTGTTGGACCTTAAAACAAAAACCCCATGTACAACATAGAATGGATTTTCTAGATTTCAATGGAGTCTAGCTTTAACAAATGGTGGAGCTTGTCTTCATCCATGTTTCAATGAAACTAGCTTGGACAAGTGGTGGACCTTGTAACAAACCCTCCCATGTACAACATATCATTGGTTTTCTAAGTGATGGGAAGGAATACCATTCAAGATATAAACTTATAGCTTGGATAAGTAGTTGACTTTAAAACCAAATTCATCATAATACAATGAAATACAGGTCAGCCAATTCCTAAATCTTGAGACCAAACCTCCCATGCTATTAGAGATAATATATTGGATAAGTGGTGGACCTTCTATTATTTTCCCATGCCTAGTTTAGACAACCGGTACACTTCGCAGCTATAAAGGTTGGACGAGTTGTGGAGCCTTGTTTCTATCCATGTTTTAATGGATCCTAGCTTGGACAAGTGGTGGACCTTGGAAAAAAGCTTCCATGTACAACATATATGAGGTTTTCCATGTTTTAATGGAGCCTATCTTGGACAAATGGTGAAGCTTTCTTCTCTCCATGTTGATTTTGGAACTACCTTAGACAAGTGGTGGAGCTTTTCTTTTCTACTCTTCATAATACAATGAAGTATATGTTGGTTACATGGTGAATCTTAAGGCCAAACCTCCCATTTTACTAGAGATGATAGGTTGGACAAGTGGATCAACCTTCTATCATTTCTCCATGACTATATTGGACAATTAGTAGACATAACATCTCTCTATGTTGTCTAGAGATGAGCTTGGACAAGTGATGGACCCTGCTTCTCTCTCCCCTTGGTTTACTAGTTTGAAGACTCAGTATATATACTTTCTTAGATCTAACTTGAACAAGTGGTGGACCTTGCATCCACAATCTTAATTCAGTATAAAAAAGTATATGAAAAAATAACATAGGAATCTTGGTTTGAAGGTCAAGCAATTAGGTTCCAAATGCACATAATAATATATTTTCCACCCATATTAAAAGAAAGTTAAATATGCACATAATAATATATTTTCCACCCATATTAAAAGAAAGTTAAATATGTTATTACCAAATTGACAAAGGTAACGTCCAAGAATTATATCTTTCCATCTTGTCAGATCTAAATCTTCATCAAGGCGACATGCATGTATACATCAACTTTCAAGCCATTCAAGAATACATGCACTTAGATTCCATAGTTTTGTTTTCAAAGTCTTTTAGGTTCTAAAACTCTTTCACATAAAGTATGTAATGACAAAATTCTTGAAGCAAACATTTGTGCCCAAGAAAAAGATCCCTCTCACATATTTAAAGTCCATGAATTCTCTGATCCACACTTACAAGTTTTATTTTGACATCAAACATCAATTCTTTCATAGTTCCAAATAAATGCAACCTCGATATGAATTGACAAAAAATGAATTTCTTTTACTATATGACCCAACATAGGCCCCAATCAAATAAAAAATGAGTCCCCAAAAATTTGGGTGCACTCTAGCAATACATCAGAGTCCCCTTACAATAGGATGCACTCCAATAGTACATTGAAGTCCCCTTAGAGTAGGGTGCACTCCATTCAAGTGTTCATAAAATTGACACACCTTTTATATAAAAAAAAAAGACTATATCAAATTATACAAATGTTGAAAGATACACACTAGAATAAAAAAAGCATCTTATAGCCATATTTATTCAATGCTTTCGTGTTGACAAGTACACACCAAGGACATAATTTGTCTCAGAATCACTATACTGATTTACAATTGTGTTATATGTATAGACTCTCTTATCTCTTGCATACAACCATCCTACCAACCATGGAATTATGGTTCTCTGCAAGAAGTTTTGAAGTTGCTCGGAAGTTTGCCTCCACATCTTTGGAAATATAAGATATGTCCCTGGCATGTTCCACATCACCCTATATGGAGTGTCATCAAAAATTAAGGTATTGTTTGCATCCAAATCCTCAAATATCTTCCAAATATCACTCAGATTTTTGTGATAAACCCTTGTAAATCCTAACATGATATTTGGATTTTGGCAATTTTTGTTACTCATAAACACCTTGAACTTGGTATACTGCTCAGGAAAACACTTTTGTGTGATGCGTTGCACCCTTGTTAAGTTATAGCAACTCCATATCCATAGCTCAAAGTATTCAGCACAAAAATCCAAAAAACTTTGTGCGTCTGGTCGCACCACATGATAAACTTCATCTTTGTCCTCCACAAGTCGCATGTGTTGAGCCCAAGATGGCATAGAATCTCCATGTTTCATTTCAACTGTCTTGAGAAGTAACCCCTCTAGATCCAAGATAAGTACTCTTTTGATGTCCTTGAAAGCAAGTGGTAGGTGATAAGGAGGTGATTCATTCCTTGGACAAGGTCTTGGAGGAGGTTGGATGGGTAATTCAATAGTTTTCTTCAATTTATGCCAGCATATAGCCAATCCATTTTTCTGTAATGGTTCTGAAATTAAAGAACAAGAACACTTAATGCAAACACAACAATAGACATGATTTTTACATTGTCTACCCTAAGGTTTTATTAGATACCAAAATCCATCTATGATCTACTCATTAATAGAAAGAAAGTCAAATTAAAATCCTGACTCTTTTTTATGCTACACTCTCTCTTAGTCTCAATACCATGGAGTTCAACTAGATTTAAGTCAACTAATAACTACTACTTGTTGTTAAAGGTATGCTTGAAGTGTATAAGGCTTAACCAATGCTCTAGTGTAGAATGGGTATTTAGGTCTCAAGGTCTACCACTTATCCAAGCAAAGATCCATTTAGATATGGAAACCCAATTTTTCTTAATATAATGATATAGAGTGGACAAGTGGTGAATCCTGAGACCAAGCCACTCATGCTACTAGGGATAATAGGTTGGACAAGTGGTGGACCTTGAATGTAAACCCCCCATGTACAAAGTATCAGGGGTTTTGGGTATTTCAATGGACTCTAGCATCTTGGAAACATGGTGGAGCTTACTTCTCTCCATGTTTCAATGGAGTCTATCTTGGATAAATGGTGGAGCATCATTCTCTCCATGTTTCAATGGAGCCTACCTTGGACAAGTGGTGCATGTTTGTTTCTCTCTATGTTTGAACAGATCTAGCTTGGACAAGTGGTGGACCTTGGAACAAAATCCCCATGTAAAACATATCATGGACATTACAAGTGGTGAGAAAAAATACCATTCAATATATAACCTTATAGGTTGGAAAAGTGGTGGACCTTAACACCCAATTATTATTAATATAATGACATAGAGTGGACAAGTGGTGAATCTTGCGACCAAACCTACTAGGAAAAGTACGTTGGACAAGTGGTGGACCTTGAATGCAAACCCCCCATGTACAAAATATTACTCATGCTACTAGGAATAATTTGGTATTAAGGTCCATGTTTCAATGGAGCCTAGCTTGGAAAAGTGGTGGACCTTTGTTTCTCTCTATGTTTCAATAGAATTTTCTTGGACAAGTGGTGAACCTTGGAACAAAACCCCCATGTAAAGCATGTCATGGGCATTACAAGTGGTGAGAAAAAATACCATTCAAGGTATAACCTTATAGGCTGGACAAGTGGTGGACCTTAGCACCCAATTCCTCTTATTATAATGACATATAGTGGAAAAGTGGTGAATTGTGAGACCAAACCTACTAGGGATAATAGGTTGGAGAAATGGTTGACCTTGAATGTAAATCACCCATGTACAAAATATCATGGGTTTTGCGTATTTCAATGGAGCCTAGCATCTTGGAGACATGGTGGAACTTACTTCTCTCCATGTTTTAATGGAGCCTATCTAGGAGAAATGGTGGAGGTTCCTTCTCTCCATGTTTCAATGGAGCCTAGCTTGGACAAGTCGTGGACCTTTGTTTCTCTCTATGTTTGAATATGGTTAGCTTGGACAAGTGGTGGATCTTGGAATGAAACTCCCATGTAAAACATATCATGGGCATTTCAAGTGGCGAGAAAGGATACCATTTAAGATATAACCTTATAGGTTGGACAAGTGGTGGACTTTAACACAATATAATGACATAGAGTGTACAAGTGGTGAATCTTGAAACCAAACCACTCATGCTACTAGGGATAATAGGTTAAACAAGTGGTGGGCCTTGAAATAAAACCCCCTAGAGTGTTTCAATGGATCCTAGCTTGGAAACATGGTAAAGCTTGCTTCTCTCCATGTTTCAATGCAGCCTATCTTGGATAAATGGTGCAGCATCATTCTCTCCATGTTTCAATGGAGCCTAGATTGGACAAGTGGTGGACCTTTGTTTCTCTCTATGTTTAAATAGAGTTATCTTGGAAAAGTGGTGGACCTTGGAACAAAAACCCCATGTAAAACATATCATGGGCATTACAAGTGGTGAGAAAAAATACCATTCAATATATAACCTTATAGGTTGGACAAGTGGTGGACCTTAACACCCAATTATTCTTAATATAATGACATAGAGTGGATAAGTGGTGAAATTGGGACCAAACCTACTAGGGAAATAGGTTGGACAAGTGGTGGACCTTGAATGTAAACGCCCCATGTACAAAATATCACTCATGCTACTAGAAATAATTTGGTATTAAGGTCCATGTTTCAATGCAGCCTAGCTTGGAAAAGTGGTGGACCTTTGTTTCTCTCTATGTTTCAATAGATTTATCTTGGATAAGTGGTGTACCTTGGAACAAAACCCCCATGTAAATCATGTCATGGGCATTACAAGTGGTGAGAAAAAATACCATTCAAGCTATAACATTATAGGTTGGACAAGTGGTGGACCTTAACACCTAATTCCTCTTAATATAATGACATAGAGTGGACAAGTGGTGAATCATGAGACCAAACCTACTAGGGATAATAGGTTGGACAAGTGGTGAACCTTGAATGTAAACCCCCCATGTACAAAAAATTATGGGTATTGGGTATTTCAATGGAGCCTAGCAACTTGGAGACATGGTGGAGCTTATTTCTCTCCATGTTTCAATGGAGCCTATCTAGGAGAAACAGTGGAGGTTCCTTCTCTCCATGTTTCAATGAGCCTAGCTTGGACAAGTGGTGGACCTTTCTTTCTCTATATGTTTTAATAGAGTTAGCTTGGACAAGTGGTGGACCTTGGAATGAAACCCCCATGTAAAACATATCATGGGCATTTCAAGTGGTGAGAAAGGATACTATTTAAAATATAACCTTATAGGCTGGACAAGTGGTGGACTTTAACACATATTTCTTCTTAATATAATGACATAGAGTGTACAAGTGGTGAATCTTGAGACCAAACCACTCTTGCTACTAGGGATAATAGGTTGGACAAGTGGTGGACCTTGAATGTAAACCCCTCATGTACAAAATTATGGGTTTAGGGTATTTCAATGGAGCCTAGCTTGGAGACATGGTGGAGATTGCTTCTCTCAATGTTTCAATGGAACCTATCTTGGAGAAATGGTGGATCATCCTTCTCTCCATGTTTCAATGGAGCCTATCTTGGACAAGTGGTGGATGGAGTTAGCTTGGACAAGTGGTGGGTCTTGGAACAAAACCCCTTTGTAAAACATAGCATGGACATTACAAGTGATGAGGAAAAATATCATTCAAGATATAACCTTATAGGTTGGAAAAGTGGTGATGGACCTTGATAAGTGGTGAAGGATACCATTTAAGATATACCCTTATAGGTTGGACTAGTGGTGGACCTTAACACCCAGTTATTCTTAATATAATGACATAGAGTGGATAAGTGGTGAATCTTAAGACCAAATCACTCATGCTACTAGGTATAATACGTTAGAGAAGTGGTAGACCTTGAATGCAAACACCCCATGTACAAAATATCATGGTTTTAGGGTGTTTCAATGGAGCCTAGAATCTCGGAGACATGGTAGATCTTGATTCTTTCCATGTTTGAATGGCACCTATCTTGGAAAAATGATGGAGGTTACTTCTCTCCATACTTCAACGGAGCCTAGCTTTGACAAGTGGTGAACCTTTGCTTCTCTCTATGTTTGAATAGAGTTAGCTTGGACAAGTGGTGGACCTTTGCTTCTCTCTATGTTTGAATAGAGTTAGCTTGGACAAGTGGTGGACCTTGGAATGAAACCCCCGTGTAAAACATATCATGGGCATTTCAAGTGGTGAGAAAGGATACCATTTAAGATATAACCTTATAGGTTGGACAAGTGGTGGACCTTAATACATAGTTCTTCTTAATATAATGACATAGAGTGTACAAGTGGTGTATCTTGAGACCAAAACACTCGTGCTACTAGGGATCCTAGCTTGGACAAGTGGTGGACCTTGGAAAAAAGTCCCCCTGTACAACATAGATGAGTTTTTTCATGTTTTAATGGAAGAGAGATTCGACAAATGGTGGAGCTTGCTTATCTCCATGTGGATTTTAGAACTAGCTTGGACAAGTGGTGGAGCTTTGCTTTTTTACTCTTCATAATACAATGATGTATAGGTTGGTTACATGGTGAATCTTAAGGCCAAACCTCCCATCTTACTAGAGATGATAGGTTGGACAAGTGGTCAACCTTCTATCATTTCTCCATGCCTATAATTAGACAATTAGTAGAACTAGCATCTTTCTATGTTGTCTAGAGCTGAGCTTGGACAAGTAGTGGACCTTGCTACTCTCTTCCCTTGGATTATTAGTTTGAAGACTCATTATATATACTTGCTTAGATCTATATAATTACTCATTAGTTAGGTTACAAGTGGGTATGTAATTTGTTAGCCTCAAGGGACTTTGAATATTGAATAGTAAGACCAAGTGCTGGTTTGAAGATCTTTTGCTTATCTAAACTAGACTCTAACTCAATAATAAGTTTCATAAGTTCCACGAATTGTCCTATCTAGGCTCCAAAAGAGTCTTAATTGGTTTGTGCTAGATTATAACTTCCTTGATGGGGTAGAATCCTAGAAAAATGAGGCACTATAAGTTTTACCTTAGCTCAAATGGATTTTTCACTTAAACTCGACTGCAATTTGGCTATCTAGTCTTTGTCTCGATGGAGTTTAACACTAGATACATAGTAGTGATATTTAAGCTTCATGTCTCTTCACTTGATCGAGATATGAGACCATACTTTCAAGGTCACCACTTGTCTTACCTAAAGACCAATGTGAGACATGGGAGCAAGAAAGCCATCCGATATTGTTTTAAGGACTATTACATAGGCAATCAATAACTTAAGTAAAGAAAAAAAACTTGGATCTTTCACAATTAATAACTTAAGTAAAGCCAAAAAGACTTGGATCTTTGACAGTTTTTTTCAAACTAAAAAAGCACAATCTCATGCTAACAAAACTATAAATCACAATTGAAAGGTTTGAACAAGAAAAAGATCAACAATCTTAATAAGACGGATACTTTTCATTTCATTTGATGATTACAAACTAAAATAAAGTCTCTCAAGAAATTGATAAACAAAAAATGTAGGTGACTGCTTCATTATTTTGAGCAAAAATATCAAAATCTCTATTGATTGAGCTCCATCTAGTAGTATCCTTTGTAAGATCCTGCAAGAAGGAATAAAAAGAAAGATTTGTTAGATACCATGCACATGAGTGTTCAAGCATGTGTATCAAGAATATATGACATGTCACTAGTACCTTAGGGTTGCTTTCTATCCAGCCTTAGAAGATTGTTCTCAGCTTTCACCTTATTTATATAAGCCTTTGCTGTGGTTGCCTTCAAAACTCCTTTTGTGTTACAACCCAATTGCCTAGCTAAAGTGGTCAATTGTGACGCCTTCATGCTTTCAATGGGTGTACGCTCCTTTGCCAAGATCTCTTGTATTTGGGCTCTTCTCATTTCATTGCGGTGGCTTGTGTCACTTGCATCTTCAATGATAGTTTCATCTCTGTCACCTTTTGCAGGTGGTATTCTTCTTGTAAAGAACACCTTAGCTGACCAAACATCATTTTTCTGCTTCCAATACTCCATGATTTGTTTGTATTCACTATCATTTGTCACTATAGGTTGTCCATAACGATTAGAAGCAATTAAATCACGCACATCCCTTCTCTCATCAAGCTGAATCAAGTATGGCAGTAGCTCCTCCAAGAGCATATTGTCAACCATCTTCTCAGCATCAAATTGTGGTGGAAAAATGCAATTGTTTGCTGGTGAAATACATCCCTTGTAAGGAGAGTCATCAATAAGCACTGTTCTTTGTGGATCACATTCAAACCCCATGGCAATTTTGGCTAGAGGCTTGAACATTGCCTCAACGTTTGGATTGTCGGGTCTAAACAATTTTTGAGTTTGAGCGGTGTAGCAAACATCTTGCGACCAAATTGCAAAGAAAGGCAATGTATCCTCAGCTAAGTTGTTTAGTGCTGCAAGGATTTGATACACATTATTCCTAGTAGCTGTCGACCAAATTGCAACATTAAACCTTTGTAAAATAGTCTTCAAGAATTGGATGCAACCTGGCCTGAGTATAATATATCTTTTTGAATCCATTTGCACTGAGTTGTGGTGTGAGGATGGTTGAGGGGAACGTTTCAACAATAGACCATTTAAATCCAATATAATTGTAAGCATGGATTTCTCAACATCTACGCTACATGACGTAGTACCAATTGGCAATAGCTCGTGAGTGGACTTTTCAGTCTCTTTTGATGTATGTTGCATTTTTGAAGCATCGATTTCTTGGTTCTCATTATTGGAAGCTTGCTCAAGTTGCACAACACTAGACTCTAGTATAGAAATATCATCCATCTTGGGCACTTTAGAAACCATAGAATCTATGGATTCTATAGTTGTTGACTGAACCATAGGAGCGTTATCCATCCCAGTTTGTGAATCTAAGAAAACACACACACAAATGGTATCTCAAAACCACTAGAATTTTATTCACCATATTTATATGTAGAACTCCTAGTAAGAAATTTATTTAAGGTAAAGTCGTTGTTAGAATCCTTGCAACCATTTTCAGCATTCGTACACCAAACACCACTTGTCTAAAATACAATCTACTAACTCAACATTTTCCATCCTACACTTTATTAAAGATGAGTACTTAAAGTGAAAACTAAAAGCCACCCTTGTTGAGGAAACATGGATACAAGGTCCACCAAATGTCCAACCTAGACTACAAGAAAATAATTAGAGATTTGGCTTAGATTTGGATTCAAAGGCCACCACTTATTCAAGTAAGATAACTCCACTTGTTTAAGACAGTAATGTTTGAAGCCCCACCACTTGTCCAACCTAGACATTGATTAAATTTTGGTAAGATTTATCACAAATCTAGAGTAGAATCAAGATTCTATGGCCAAGGTAGTCAAATATGTTAGACAACACACAAAGCATAAGAGCACTCTAGATTCTCGTTGAGCATAAACTAAACAATAATCAAATGTTATATTCACTTGAGATTTCATCCATGAAAAATGAAAATGATGCATGTACTTGAGATTTCCATCCATGTACAATACTTTACAATGTCAAGTAAAGTTATAGTCAGCAAACAACTCTTCTCCTGCTTCAACTTGACAAATAGTCTCAATGCATACATGGCCATATTCTTCTGACTTGATGTGTGAAGAGGTGCATTTATGCCAAGGTGGCAAATTTGGATCAAATGTATAGCGTACGTTGGGACAGACATTTGTACTGTGAGAACTATTTATATAGCCCGACACGTTTCCTTCTTCTACACAACCAATAATGTATGATTGATCTTCCTCTTCTTCTATGTTTGGATCCTCTAGAAGAGAATATTTATAAGCTCTTGGAAATATTTTGCATATCTTTTTCCAGTCTTGAAATCTATACTTATGCCCTCCATAGTTTAGAATAGTCAAACCACTTTCCAGGGTAGTATGCACAAATAGCCCATAACCAGCTCCTTCAATACATGAAAGTCGCACTTCAAAATCCACACCGTTAATATGGAAAATTACATCTTTGGGAATAGGAAAAGTTGGTGTCCCAAAAGGATCTTCATGCCAATCATAGTGTGAAATACATCTAGATTTTATATCACTTAACTCCTTTGTGTCTGCAAAAAGAAGAAAATATTATGCATAAAATAATGACAATATCAAAGAAAGATATCATTATTTTATAGTCCAATAGGTCCATTGTATGGAAGACTTAGAGTGCCTCTTACATGGTGCCTCCAAGGTTTCCAAAAAATAAAATCATTGGAAAAAAAAGGCCACTGTGTCTCCAATCTATTGCCCATTTGAAGCATAGAGAGAACCAAGGTCCACCACTTGTCCAAGCTAGACATGGAGCATTGACACAAGATCCAACACTTATCCAAGAACCCTATAGTATATGTGGTAACATGGGATGCATTGATGCAACAAAAGTAGTCTAGCCTCCTCATCCATCTCTTTTTTCTTGTAGCCTAGAGGGATTAGTTTCAAGGTCTATCACTAGTCAAAAACTACACATAGAACATTGATACAAGGTTCCACCACATGTGAAACCTATCATCTCTAGTAGCATGGATGGTTTGATATCAAGGTTCATCGCGTGTCCTACCTATACTCTATTGTAGCATATAGATTCTGGTTTGGTGGTACTACACTTGTCCAAACTTGGCTTGTTGTTGATATCTGGAGGTAATCAAGGGTCCTCCACTTGTCCAAGTTAGGCATATAAAACAATTGCAAGGTCCACCATGTGTACAACATATGATTGATTATAGCATGCATGGTCTTATTTCATGGGCAACCATCTTCTCTCCAACATGTGTCCAACCTCGGCTCCATTGAAGCATGGAGAGAAGCAAGGTCCACCACTTATCAAAGCTATTATTTTCTCCCAGTGCTTTCAAAACCCATAATACGTTGTACATGGGGGGGGGGATTCTTGTTTCAAGGTCCACCCCTTGGCTAAGATTGGATCCATTGAAACATAAAGAGAAGCAAGCTCTACCATTTGTCCAAGCTAGGAGCCATTGAAACATGAAAACCCCATAATATGTTGTATACGAGGGGTGTTTTTCAAGGTCTACCACTTGTCTAAGCTATGGTCCATTGGAACATGGAGAGAAGCAAAGCTCCACCACTTTTCTAAGCTAGGATCCATTGAAACATGGAGAGAAGCAAGCTCCATTGTTTGTCTAAGCTAGGCTCCATTGGAACAAGGAGAAAACAAGCTCCACCACTTGCCTATTATTGCATAGAGATTCTGGTTTGAAGGTCCACCACTTGTCCAACCTTGCCTTCATGTATGGAGATAATCAAGAGTGCAATGCTTCTCTAAGCTAGGGACATAAAAGAGTTTCAAGGTCCACTACATATACGATCTATGATGGGTTGTAGCATGGGAGGTTTCATTTTAAGGTTGACCACTTCTCCAGCTCCGCTTGTCCAACCTCAGATCCATTGAAGAATGGAGAATAAAGGTGTACCAACTCTCCAAAATAGGCAGGACAATCTCTATAAAACCCATGAATTGTTAATATATGCTATGCTGTGGAGTTTTGTTTGAAGTTCCACTCCTTATCCAAGCTACAATCCATTGAAGCATGGAACTAAGTAAGATATATCTCTAGTCCAAGATAGGATCCATTGAAACATAGAGAGAATCAAGGTCCACCACTTGTCCAAGCTATGCATGGGTAATTGATATAAGGACCACTACGTTTTCACCTATACTATGCTCTATCATGGATGGTTTCATATCCTACCAATTTTCCAACCTATTTAGTAGGTTGTATTATGGGGGTTTGGTTTCAAGGTACTTCACTTGTCTGAGGTGGGTTCCATTGAACCATGGAGAGAAACTATGTCTACCACTTGTCCGAAATATGCTCCTTTAAAACATAAAAACAAGGTCCACCACTTGTCCAAGCTAAAGTTTCTCTCCATTGAAGCATGGAGAGAAACAAGGTCTACCACCTGTCCAAAATATGCTCCATTGAAACATAAAAGCAAGGTCCACCACTTGTCCAAGCTAATATAACAAATGGGTGTTGGTTACAAGGTGTACCACACTTGTCTAAACTAGTCTTCATGCAAGGTCTACCACATGTCCAAGCTATATGAGCTTGTTTTGAAGGTCTACCACACCTCTTGAAATTAGGATCCATGTAAGGTCCACCTTTTGTCAAGCTATGCATTTAATGAGTACTAAAACTAAGTAAATTGCAGTACTTAAATACCTTTCCAAGCTCATTAAGATTTTGGTCTCTAAGGCCGGCCACCACCACATGTCTAATCTATGCTCTAATTGATTACTTATGCTATTTCTCTCAAAGTCCAAACATAAGCTCCCTTCTAGCAAGGTTAGTTTAAATTTAGGCTCCAGCACCTGTCTAAGCTAGGTTCAATTTATGAAGCATCACCATTTAACCATGCTACGATCTAATGTATCATATCAAGGGGGTATTGATAAAAGGTCCAAAACTTATTGAGTTCAAGCTCTTAAGTAATTAAGTCTTTGTGAGTATTAAATGTTTTAGTTTTAGTCTACAGATCCACCATTCAAAAACTCAAGTAATTTACTATTTACATTCAAACCTTGAATGCTTGAGATAAAAAATACAAGCTCAATCAATACTATATAAAGCAAAATCTAACATTAAGAGTATCAAATCAGTAACAAGAAACACTAACATGCACAAGAAACTCAAAACATACGTGTCTCCATTTCCAAAAAGTCCTCCATTGACAGAGGATGGTGTTGTTGTTGTTCTTCTTCTCTTTGTGGAGAGCACTCCTCTGTAACAGGCACAATGTCGCCTGATTGCGAAGTGGATTGTTGAAGTCCAGCCCATTTTTCTATATCTTCATGAGACTTAACAAAGTCTAGCAGCATGGTCTCCATGCTTTTTGCCTCCTCCACACTATCAATTAAGCAGATGACTTCTTTTTTCTGTTGTATTCCTTCTTGTGCAACCAAGGAGCCATCACCAAAAACATCAACAAGCTTGCGGTCTTCAAAACAATATGTACGAATGTAGTGCTTGACCAAAGCTCTTTTTTTGGCCTCCAAATATTGCAAATCTGACATATCGTTATCTGCTACTTGAAGAAGAGAACAATCAATTGGCATGGGATGTTCCTCTGATCTTCTTCTCAGGTCTTCAAATGCATTGCCTTGTCCCAAGAAGGCAATAACTGTTAGGAATTGAATTGCTCCTTTGCAAGGAGCTGATGGAAAGTGATGCAATGCACCACAACAATGGTAGCTCAAATTATCTCCCATGGCGTGAAAGGCACATTGCAATTTTGTGAAGTTAGTGAAATCCACAAATGCAAGAAAGACAAATCCAGGATCTGTTGACCCTCCAGCAATAGCCAAGATCCCATCCAAAGCATTGTTAAATGTCTCCTCACTCCACTTCAAATTGCCTCCAACGTTTTTTGTCATATCTAAAACACATAAGCCAATAGGCACTTTATTATTGAAGTGGCGCATCAAGTAGAGATTGCCTTCCATTTGTAGGCTCACCACATAGATTGACCATGGCAAATCTCTAGGCTCAGTTTTCTCCTTTTGAAGGTGAATTGCCCATTGCATGTATTTTATTGCTCCATCTGGAAAAGCCATTTTCTTTGTTCCACGCGTCAAACTAGATCTGATCCATTCCTCGCATAGCATTAAAATTGTTTTATAAACAACATCATTGATGTTATACATTTTGACCACCTCCTCCCAGTCTTTACATGGTGAAGACTCATTCAAATTGTTGAAGCCTTCAAGAAGTGCATCTTGAATCAATTTGTCTTGCTTCAACTGCTTGATTCGATCATACATGTCAGTTGCATCACCATCCTTTGCACTCTTTGACAGTAAAATCTTCTCATCTCTAATCTCTTCTTGAATAGTCTTTACCTCTGATTCCTCAAGGCCACAAAGATATCTAAATACAGTTGTTGGGGGTTTCTTATTCTCCTCTTCTAGATTTTCAATGATTTCTATCCAGCAATCATAAACTAAATCAGAGTAGGTGACCATGTGTGCCTGTTTAGCAATCCAACTTGCTGCTGCACTCATTCTTGCCAATCGAAGAAAACCCTGAAAAGAAATAGAGAAATAATTAAACTATTGAGCAAGATTTGTTAATTAAACACTATCAAAAAGACAAAGAAAATAACTTACATCCCATCCGGCACGAGATGCATGTCCCTCTGCAATTCCACTTGCTGCCTTTGGTGGTCGTCCTGCGAAGATCCATTGACTCCGTAAATGTCTCAATATTTGGCTGTAAGGTTGCTTGACATACAATGCCTGAGCCTCCTCATTTGCAATGGCAGATATAGCAGTTGCAACAAATGGAGGAGCATTCACAACAATGCGAGCCTTTCTAAATTTATACACGCTAATCAGTCTTTCAAAGATCTCTTTGTTGTTTTGTTCATTGTGAAGCAAAACTTTTGCAGCATAGATTGAATGCTGCCCATCAAGAATCCAATAATGATAATCTTTAATTTTTTGCTCCTCTACCTCTTCTACTGCCAAAGGAGTCCCCTTCTTTGATTTTGCATTTCGAACAGGCATCAAATATGCACATGCTGCAGGCTTGGTCGTACTCCGTGAAAATCCAAATAACACACTTTCAGCGTGTTTTTTATCCATAATACGTGCATTATAGTGATCAGGAGCAAGCCAACAATTTTGAATAGGGATATCAAATTCCCTATATTGGAAAGGAAAATAATTTATGTACTTATTCATTCCACCTGTATCTTTTTCTTGTCCTTTCATGGCCTCAGCTTCTAAAACATCTGGATCCACAATTCTCATCTTTGACATTGAACCCTCTGTTGATGAGGATGCCAAAGATGCCTTGTCTACATCCAAAATGGAGCTAGTTCGCTTAGCTTCTACTTTCTGCACTTTTGCTTGCTTCTTTGTGGATGGTGGTCGTGAAGCTTTCACCTTTTTTCGTTGTAGTGTGGCAATGATGGAGCTTTGAAGTTGATCTGCTGTGATATTTGGATTTGATTCTGCAAACTTCCATCCTCGAGAAAACATTGTCTCTTCTTTGTTTCTAGACATGCGCTCCAATGCATATGCTCCTGGAGATAGTTGAAATTCTAGATTCATTGGAACTAGAATGTCAATGCATTCCACCTCTGGATGACTATCAACTACAGAGACAGATGCTTCCACAACTTGTCCAACATCTTCAAACAAGCTGTCATTATCCTTTTTGGCAATAAATAGATGCACCTTATGAAATTGTGCACCCTCTATACCATGTATGTCCAAATACCATTTCCTAAGATCATTGCAAGTATAGTCAACTGAGACAGCAACCCTTGCAACCTGTTTTTTTGGAGCCATCTTTCCTGAAACAAAAAAAACCAAATGTTATTTTAACATATACTTTTTTGTAATGGATTAAGTTTGTGTGAATACAAGTTCCACCACTTGTTCAAGCTAGATCTAAGCAAGTATACATAGTGATCATTTAAGCTAGTAAACTAAGGGAAGGGAGAAGTAAGGTCCACCACTTGTCCAAGCTTAGCTCTAGACAACATGGAGAGATTGGAGGTCTACTAATTGTCTAATATAGGCTAACTATATTGAAACATAGAGAGAAGCAAAGGTCCACCACTTGTCCAATCTAGGGTCCATTGAAACATGGAGAGAAGAGAAGGATGCTCCACCATTTGTCCAAAATAGGCTCCATTGAAACATGAAGAGAAACAAGATGCACCATGTCTTTGAGATGCTAGGCTCCATTGAAATACCTTAAACCCATGATATTTTGTATATGTGGGGTTTAAATTCAAGGTCCACCACTTGTCCAACCTATTATCCCTAGTAGCATGAGTGGTTTGGTCTCAAGATTCACCACTTTTCCACTCTATGTCATTATATTAAGAAGATCTGGGTGTTAAGGTCCACCACTTGTCCAACCTATAAGGCTATATCTTAAATGGTATTATTTACCACCACTTGGAATGCACATGATGGGTTTTACATAGGGGTACGGTTCCAAGGTCCACCACTTGTCCAAGCTAACTCTATTGAAACATAGAGAGAATCAAAGGTCCACCACTTGTCCAAGCTAGGCTCCATTGAAACATGGAGAGAAGGATGCTCCACCATTTGTCCAAGCCAGGTTTGATTGAAACATGAAGAGAAGCAAGCTGCACCATGTCTCCAAAATGCTAGGCTCCATTGAAATATCTTAAACCCATGATATTTCGTACATGGGGGGTTTACATTCAAGGTCCACCACTTGTCCAACCTATTATCACTAGTAGCATGAGTGGTTTGATGTCAAGATTCACCACTTTTTACTCTATGTCATTATATTAAGAAGATCTGGGTGTTAAGGTCCACCACTTGTCCAACCTATAAGGCTATATCTTAAAGGGTATTCTTTCTCACCACTTGGAATGACCATGATAGGTTTTACATGGGGGTTTGGTTCCAAGTTCCACCACTTGTCCAAGCTAACTCTATTGAAACATAGAGAGAAGCAAAGGTCCACCACTTGTCTAAGCTAGGGTCCATTGAAACATGGAGAGAAGGATGCTCCACCATTTGTCCAAGATAGGCTCCATTGAAACATGAAGAGAAGCAAGCTGCACCATGTCTCCAAGATGCTAAGATCCATTGAAATACCTTAAACCCATGATATTTTGTACATGGGGAGTTTACATTCAAGGTCCACCACTTGTCCAACCTATTATCTCTAGTAGCATGAGTGGTTTGGTCTGAAGATTCACCACTTTTCCACTCTATGTCATTACGTTAAGAAGATCTGGGTGTTAAGGTCGACCACTTGTCCAACCTATAAGGGTATATCTTAAAGGGTATTCTTTCTCACCACTTGAAATGTCCATGATATGTTTTACATGGGGGTTTGGCTCCAAGGTCCACCACTCTCCAAGCTAACTCTATTGAAACATAGAGAGAAACAAAGGTCCACCACTTGTCCAAGCTAGGCTCCATTGAAACATGGAGAGAAGGATCCTCTACCATTTGTCGAAGCTAACTCTATTGAAACATGGGGGGTTTACATTCAAGGTCCACCACTTGTCCAACCTATTAACGCTAGTAGCATGAGTGGTTTGGTCTCAAGATTCACCACTTTTTCACTCTATGTCATTATATTAAGAATATTTGGGTGTTAAGGTCCACCACTTGTCCAACCTATAAGGCTATATCTTAAGGGTTATTCTTTCTCACCACTTGGAGTGACCAGCATAGGTTTTACATGGGGGTTTTGTTTCAAGGTCCACCACTTGTCCAAGCTAACTCTATTGAAACATAGAGAGAATCAAAGGTCCACCACTTGTCCAAGCTAGGGTCCATTGAAACATGGAGAGAAGGATGCTCCACCATTTGTCCAAGATACACTCCATTGAAACATGAAGAGAAGCAAGCTACACCATGTCTCCAAGATGCTAGGCTCCATTGAAATACCTCAAACCCATGATATTTTGTACATGGGGGGTTTACATTCAAGGTCCACCACTTGTCCAACCTATTATCTCTAGTAGCATGAGTGGTTTGGTCTCAAGATTCACCATTTTTCCACTCTATGTCATTCTATTAAGAATATATGGGTGCTAAGGTCCACCACTTGTCCAACCTATAAGGCCATATCTTAAACTTTATTCTTTCTCACCACTTGGAGTTACCAAGATAGGTTTTACATGGGAGTTTGGTTCCAAGGCCCACCACTTGTCCAAGCTAACTCTATTGAAACATAGAGAGAAGCAAAGGTCCACCACTTGTCCAAGCTAGGCTCCATTGAAACATGGAGAGAAGGATGCTCCACCATTTGTCCAAGATAGGCTCCATTGAAACATGAAGGGAAGCAATCTGCACCATGTCTCCAAGATTCTAGGATCCATTGAAATACCTTAAACCCACGATATTGTTTACATGTGGGGTTTAACGTCAAGGTCAGTCACTTTTCCAAGCTATTATCCTAGTAGCACTAGTGGTTGGGTCTCAAGATTTACCACTTTTCCACTCTATGTCGTTATATTATGAAGATCTAGGTTCTAAGGTCGACCACTTGTCCAACCTATAAGGCTAGATCTTAAAGGGTATTATTTCTCACCACTTGGAATGACCATGATATGTTTTACATGGGGGTTTGGTTTCAAGGTCCACCACTTGTCCAAGCTAACTCTATGGAAACATAGAGAGAAGCAAAGGTCCACCACTTGTCCAAGCTAGGCTCCACTGAGACATTTAGAGAAGGATGATCCCCCATTGGTGGAAGATAGGCTTCATTGAAACATGAAAAGAAGCAAGTTGCACCATGTCTCCAAGATTCTAGGATCCATTGAAATACCTTAAACCCACGATATTGTTTACATGTGGGGTTTAACGTCAAGGTCAGTCACTTTTCCAAGCTATTATCCCTAGTAGCATGAGTGGTTTGGTCTCAAGATTCACCACTTTTCCACTCTATGTCATTATATAAAGAAGATCTAGGTGTTAAGGTCGACCACTTGTCCAACCTATAAGCGTATATCTTAAAGGGTATTCTTTCTCACCACTTGAAATGTCCATGATATGTTTTACATAGGGGTTTAGTTCCAAGGTCCACCACTTATCCAAGCTAACTTTATTCTTCTCATAGAGAGAAGCAAAAGGTCCACCACTTGTCCAAGCTAGGCTCCATTGAAACATGGAGAGAAGGATGCTCCACCATTTGTCGAAGCTAACTCTATTGAAACATGGAAGGTTTACATTCAAGGTCCACCAGTTGTCCAACCTATTAACGCTAGTAGCATGAGGGGTTTGGTCTCAAGATTCACCACTTTTTCACTCTGTGTTATTATATTAAGAATATTTGGGTATTAAGGTCCACCACTTGTCCAACCTATAAGACTATATCTTAATGGTTATTCTTTCTGACCACTTGGAGTGACCATGAAAGGTTTTACATGGGGGGTTGGTTCCAAGGTCCACCACTTGTCCAAGCTAACTCTATTCAAACATAGAGAGAAGCAAAGGTCCACCACTTGTCTAAGCTAGGGTCTATTGAAACATGGAGAGAAGGATGCTCCACCATTTGTCCAAGATAGACTCCATTGAAACATGAAGAGAAGCAAGCTGCACCATATCTCCAAGATTCTAGACTCCATCGAAATACCTTAAACCCACGTTATTTTGTACATGGGGAGTTTACATTCAAGATCAACAATTTGTCCAACCTATTATCGCTAGTAGCATGAGTGGTTTGGTCTCAAGATTCACACTTTTCCACTCTCTATCATTATATTAAGAATATTTGGGTGTTAAGGTCCACCACTTGTCCAACCTATAAGACTATATCTTAATGGTTATTCTTTCTCACCCCTTGAAAGACTATATCTTAATGGTTATCCCTAGCTATTATTGCTAGTAGCGTGAGTGGTTTGGTCTCAAGATTCACCACTTTTATTAAGAATATGTGGGTGTTAAGGTCCACCACTTGTCCAACCTATAAGGCTACATCTTAAAGGTTATTCTTTCTTACTACTTGGAGTGACCATGATAGGTTTTACATGGGGGTTTGGTTCCAAGGTCCACCACTTGTCCAAGCTAACTCTATTGAAACATAGAGAGAAGCAAAGGTCCACCCCTTGTCTAAGCTAGGGTCCATTGAAACATGGAGAGAAGGATGCTCCACCATTTGTCCAAGGTAGGCTCCATTGAAACATGAGGAGAATCAAGGTGCACCATGTCTCCAAGATGCTAGGCTCCATCGAAAAACATTAAACCCATGATATGTCGTAGATGAGGGGTTTACATTCAAGGTCCAACACTTGTCCAAGCTATTATTGGTAGTAGCCTGAGTGGTTTGGTCTCAAGATTCACCACTTTTCCACTCTATGTCATTATATTAAGAATATGCGCGTGTTAAGGTCCACCACTTGTCCAACCTATAAGGCTACATCTTAAAGGTTATTCTTTATTACCACTTGGAGTGACCATGATAGGTTTTACATGGGGGTTTGGTTCCAAGGTCCACCACTTGTCCAAGCTAACTCTATTGAAACATAGAGAGAAACAAAGGTCCACCACTTGTCCAAGCTAGGGTCCATTGAAACATGGAGAGAAGGATGCTCCACCATTTGTCCAAGATAGGCTCCATTGAAACATGACGAGAAGCAAGCTGCACCATGTCTCCAAGATGCTAGGCTCCATCGAAATACATTAAACCCACGATATTTCGTAGATGAGGGGTTTACATTCAAGGTCCACCACTTGTCCAAGCTATTATTGCTAGTAGCCTGAGTGGTTTGGTCTCAAGATTCACCACTTTTATTAAGAATATGTGGGTGTTAAGGTCCACCACTTGTCCAACCTATAAGGCTACATCTTAAAGGTTATTCTTTCTTACTACTTGGAGTGACCATGATAGGTTTTACATGGGGGTTTGGTTCCAAGGTCCACCACTTGTCCAAGCTAACTCTATTGAAACATAGAGAGAAGCAAAGGTCCACCCCTTGTCTAAGCTAGGGTCCATTGAAACATGGAGAGAAGGATGCTCCACCATTTGTCCAAGGTAGGCTCCATTGAAACATGAGGAGAAGCAAGGTGCACCATGTCTCCAAGATGCTAGGCTCCATCGAAAAACATTAAACCCACGATATGTCGTAGATGAGGGGTTTACATTCAAGGTCCACACTTGTCCAAGCTATTATTGCTAGTAGCCTGAGTGGTTTGGTCTCAAGATTCACCACTTTTCCACTCTATGTCATTATATTAAGAATATGCGCGTGTTAAGGTCCACCACTTGTCCAACCTATAAGGCTACATCTTAAAGGTTATTCTTTATTACCACTTGGAGTGACCATGATAGGTTTTACATGGGGGTTTGGTTCCAAGGTCCACCACTTGTCCAAGCTAACTCTATTGAAACATAGAGAGAAACAAAGGTCCACCACTTGTCCAAGCTAGGGTCCATTGAAACATGGAGAGAAGGATGCTCCACCATTTGTCCAAGATAGGATCCATTGAAACATGACGAGAAGCAAGCTGCACCATGTCTCCAAGATGCTAGGCTCCATCGAAATACATTAAACCCACGATATTTCGTAGATGAGGGGTTTACATTCAAGGTCCACCACTTGTCCAAGCTATTATTGCTAGTAGCCTGAGTGGTTTGGTCTCAAGATTCACCACTTTTATTAAGAATATGTGGGTGTTAAGGTCCACCACTTGTCCAACCTATAAGGCTACATCTTAAAGGTTATTCTTTCTTACTACTTGGAGTGACCATGATAGGTTTTACATGGGGGTTTGGTTCCAAGGTCCACCACTTGTCCAAGCTAACTCTATTGAAACATAGAGAAGCAAAGGTCCACCCCTTGTCTAAGCTAGGGTCCATTGAAACATGGAGAGAAGGATGCTCCACCATTTGTCCAAGTAGGCTCCATTCAAACATGAGAGAAGCAAGGTGCACCATGTCTCCAAGATGCTAGGCTCCATCGAAAAACATTAAACCCACGATATGTCGTAGATGAGGGGTTTACATTCAAGGTCCTCACTTGTCCAAACTATTATTGCTAGTAGCCTGAGTGGTTTGGTCTCAAGATTCACCACTTTTCCACTCTATGTCATTATATTAAGAATATGCGCGTGTTAAGGTCCACCACTTGTCCAACCTATAAGGCTACATCTTAAAGGTTATTCTCTATTACCACTTGGAGTGACCATGATAGGTTTTACATGGGGGTTTGGTTCCAAGGTCCACCACTTGTCCAAGCTAACTCTATTGAAACATAGAGAGAAACAAAGGTCCACCACTTGTCCAAGCTAGGGTCCATTGAAACATGGAGAGAAGGATGCTCCACCATTTGTCCAAGATAGGCTCCATTGAAACATGACGAGAAGCAAGCTGCACCATGTCTCCAAGATGCTAGGCTCCATCGAAATACATTAAACCCACGATATTTCGTAGATGAGGGGTTTACATCAAGGTCCACCACTTGTCCAAGCTATTATTGCTAGTAGCCTGAGTGGTTTTGGTCTCAAGATTCACCACTTTTCCACTCTATGTCATTATATTAAGAATATGCGGTGTTAGGTCCACCACTTGTCCAACCTATAAGGCTACATCTTAAAGGTTATTCTTTATTACCACTTAGGTGACCATGATAGGTTTTACATGGGGGTTTGGTCCAAGGTCCACCACTTGTCCAAGCTAACTCTATTGAAACATAGAGAGAAACAAAGGTCCACCACTTGTCCAAGCTAGGGTCCATTGAAACATGGAGAGAAGGATGCTCCACCATTTGTCCAAGTAACTCCATTGAAACATGGGGGGTTTACATTCAAGGTATCCACACTTGTCCAAGCTATTAGTGCTAGTAGACGAGTGGTTTTGTCATTCAAGATTCACCACTTTCCCCACTTCATCTATGTCATTATATTAGAATATTAGGGTGTTAAGGTCCACCACTTGTCCAACTATAAGGCTATATCTTAAAGGTTATTCTTTCTTACCACTTGGATGTGACCATGATAGGTTTTAAATGGGGGTTTGGTTCCAAGGTCACACTTGTCCAAGCTAACTCTATTGAAACATAGAGAGAAGCAAAGGTCCACCACTTGTCCAAGCTAGGGTCCATTGAAACATGGAGAGAAGGATGCTCACCATTTGTCCAGATAGGCTCCATTGAAACATGAGAGAAGCAAGGTGCACCATGTCTCCAAGATGCTAGGCTCCATCGAAATACATTAAACCCACGATATTTCGTAGATGGGGGGTTTACATTCAAGGTCCACCACTTGTCCAAAGCTATTATTGCTAGTAGCAGTGGTTTGGTCTCAGATTCACCAGTTTCCACGCTATGTCATTATATTAAGAATATCTGGGTGTTAAGGTCCACCACTTGTCCAACTATAAGGCTATATCTAAAGTTATTTTTTTTACCACTTGAATGACCATGATATGTTTTACATGGGGTTTATTCAAGGTCCACCACTTGGCCAAGTCTAGATCTATTACCATATATATTATACATACAATATTCAACTAGATTCCCTACCTATCATGTCCAGTAGCATGGATGCTCTAGCTTGAAGGTCCACCACTTGTCCAACCTACACTCTCTTATGTAAGGGAGATCTCGCTATAAATTCAAAACCTTCCCGCCTAAATTTAAAATATCCCTCCCAAATCTTAAATATCCCGCCTAAATTTTAAACTATCCCGCCCAAATTTTAAAATTCAAACTTTTTTATAAAAATTTAAATTTTACTACTTAAATTTAAAATATTCCACGCAAAATTGATTTTAAATTCAAGTTTACCACAAAAAGATATCATTATACCACCTAAATTCAAATATGCAAACCTCAAATCATTATATTGTACATAAATTCAAACAAATTCAAATTAACAAGCCTAAACTGATATTAGTTTGCATAGATATGAATTTATCACACCTAAATTATGTCACCATGTTAGAGAGAGTGGTTAGAGAATTTGAACAAGGTCCACCACTTGTCCAACCTAGATACCAAGAAGGATTGAGTGTACAAGGTATTGTTTGGAGGTCCTTATAGTCCATTGGTCTTAAGGTCCACCACTTGTGGTAAGGGTCACCAAAAAGTGTATATATTCATCCAAAGAAATACACGTATTTTTGGTCTACATGTCCTAGTTTAAACCATTTATGTCCATTAGGTGTATCACTAAACAACACTACTATTTTTGAGAAACAGAAGTTACAATCATATCTACAAATGGATTAGAGGAAAATCAGCTCAGCATACATCCAGAACTCGCTACAAGAATCGACTTTAACAGATCACGCAAGTAAGTCTTCCATTCAATTTTACTAGTATTACAATGTGTTAGTTATTTGTGATATTTATGTATGTATATATACTATGTGTGCATATCGTAATTAAGTGTAATTGTGTATCTGCATTATGTATGAGTATTACAATGAAATAACACAAATATACATACATACACATAGATAACACAGACGCACACATACATGAGCATGTATTTTCAAGAGAGAGATAGCAAATACAGAGATAGATAGATAGAGAGAGAGAGAGATAAATAACTGTTTTTTAGAGAGAGGAGAGAGAAAGATAACAGATTTCACTGTGTTTATGTATGTGGAAGAGAGGAAGACGATGTATGGGAATATGTGCACGTATTTTCAAGAGAGAGACAACAAGATAACAGATTTCATTGTGGTTATGTATGTGGAAGTGAGGAAGACGATGTGTGGGAATATGTGCATGTATTTTCAAGAGAGAGACAGCAAGATAACAGATTTCACTGTGGTTATGTATGTGGAAGAGAGGAAGACGATGTGTGGGAATATGTGTATGTGTGCGGGGATACGTTTAAACTATGTATCTCTGTCTTTTGACGAGAGAGTGTGTGTGCAAGAAGAGTTACAGAGAACCATCTTCTCTATATGGAGAAAGACAGAGAGTGAGAGAGAGAGAAATACCTGTTTTTTCTCTATTCGTGAGGTGTGCAATGTCTCCTGAGAAGACTGCCCGATCCTGCCCTTCTGGAAAGCGTTGTGTACGCTGCTGTTTCTTTGTCTTGTGCGCGAACTTTCAATCCTGTGCACTCCACCTGTGTGTTGTGTACGATGCCGAGCTTGCTCCTCTACGCGCGCGTATACTCCAACTGTGTGCGATCCGTGTGCGCTTTCTGTGTTTTTGCTGCTCGCCTGCTTTCTCTGTGTGCGTTTCTCGTGCGCTCTCTGTGTGCCTAATCTTGATAGGGTTTATTAGAATGCCACGTATGCTACAAGTCCATGTTTTATCATAGGATTAAAAAAAACAAAAGCAATATAAAAAATTAACCAATTCACACGGCCAAAATTAAAGAAATCATGGTTGAAAATATGAAAAACATGCATAACTCTATACTATGCATAACTCTGCCCCAGGACCCCGCCCAGAACAATATCCCAAAATCAACCTCCCAAGCCCCGCCATCGAGAGCGCTATATTCCACATCCCCATCAAGAGCGCTATCCCCAAACCTCACGTGGAAGCGCTGCCTTGTCACCCCATTGTGGCATTGCCCTAAGACCCCGCATCTGGAGTGCTAAATGGGAACATTCTTCATTAGTGAAATTTTGAACATAAATTATATTAGCACATACTTAAATATAATACAAATATTAACATATTAGCTATACTACTAATTTACTATAGCAGTTCTAGATTATGTCCCATACTATATTTAAGGTGCCAAAGGTTTGGCCTTATGGTCCTAGATTTAGCCAAGTGGTCAACACATATAGGACCAAGTGCACACTGTGCCACAAAACTTGGCCACCACTTCACTTGCCAAAGTTTAGGCCACATGGTCAATCCTAACTTTCCAATGTTCTTATTATGTCACCTTTTGCCTCGTGGAAAACCTAGGCTTGTTTTCACATACTCAGGCACTTCAAGCCACAATAAATTGTCATTACTCTTCGACAACCCTTTTGTTCAAGTCTTTGAAAAAACATTGTTTAAGGCCACCCTAAACCATTTTCATTTAGGGGTGTCTAAAACTAGCTTTTTGGCAATTCGAGAAGAAAATGGTCAAAGTTTTATACTTAGTTTTAACCACTTGACCAATTCAAATATTGGAAAGCAAGGTCTTGTAATACTTTTCTTTGGACATCACACATTAAAACTAGGTCCCTCACTTGTCCAAGCTATGCTCTAATACAATAAAGGGCTTTTGGTTTCAAGATGCACCACTTTCCCAACCTTGATTCCATTAAAGAAGCTAGCTCTACTTAGACATTTAATAGCAAGGTCTTGCAGCAGTTCAGATTGAACATTTTCCATGGCAGCTAGGTCCACCACTTATCTAAGCTATGCTCTAATAGAGTAAGGGGGTTTTGGTTTCAAGATCCACCACTTGTCCAAACTTGATTTGGGAAGCAAGGTCCTATAATAGTTTGCTTTGGACATTCACCATTACAACTAAGTCCACCACTTCTCCAAGCTATGTTCTAATACACTAAGGAGGTTTTGGTTTCAAGGAGAACCACTTGTACGACTCCGTTTTTGGAAGTAAGGTCTTTACATAGTTCACCTTGGACCTTGGACATTGGATACTACAACTAAGCCCACCACTTGTCCAAGATATCCTCTATATATAGCCAAAGGGTTTGGGTTTCAAGATTCACCACTTTTCCAACCTTTCTTCCATTAAAGAAAGGAGGGGCTTTATAACTAGGTCCACCACTTGTCCAAGCTATGCTCTGATATGGAAAGGGGATTTTGGTTTCAAGGTCCACCACGTGTTCAACCTTGCAAGACTCAAGGGATACTTGGACATTGGAAAGCATAGTCCTATAGTAGTTGATAGGTGGCAGTGGGTATTACAACTAGGTCCAACCTATGCTCTCATATCGCAAAGAGGCTTTGCTTTCAAGGTCCACCACTTGTCCAACCTTGCTTCCATTAAAGAAATGAGGGGCTACGTAAACATTGGCAAGCAAGGTAGCAAGGCTCTAAGGTGTTTCACCTTGGATATTGGGCATTATAACTAGGTCCACCACTTGTCCAAGCTATGCTCTGATAAAGAAAGGGGATTTTCGTTTAAAGGTCCACCATGTGTTCAACCTTTCTAATATAGAAAGGGGATTTTTGTTTCAAGGTCCACCACGTGTTCAACCTTGAAAGACTCAAGGGATACTTGGACATTGGAAAGCATAGTCTTATAGTAGTTGATAGGTGGCAGTGGGTATTAAAACTAGGTCCAACCTATGCTCTTATATAGCAAAGAGGCTTTGGTTTCAAGGTCCACCACTTGTCCAACCTTACTTCCATTAAAGAAATGAGGGGCTACGTAAACATTGGCAAGCAAGGTAGCAAAGTCCTAAGGTATTTCACCTTGGATATTGGGCATTATAACTAGGTCCACCACTTGTCCAAGCTATGCTCTGATAAAGAAAGGGGATTTTCGTTTCAAGGTCCACCATGTGTTCAACCTTTCTAATATAGAAAGGGGATTTTTGTTTCAAGGTCCACCACGTGTTCAACCTTGAAAGACTCAAGGGATACTTGGACATTGGAAAGCATAGTCTTATAGTAGTTGATAGGTGGCAGTGGGTATTAAAACTAGGTCCAACCTATGCTCTTATATAGCAAAGAGGCTTTGGTTTCAAGGTCCACCACTTGTCCAACCTTACTTCCATTAAAGAAATGAGGGGCTACGTAAACATTGGCAAGCAAGGTAGCAAAGTCCTAAGGTATTTCACCTTGGATATTGGGCATTATAACTAGGTCCACCACTTGTCCAAGCTATGCTCTGATAAAGAAAGGGGATTTTCGTTTCAAGGTCCACCACGTGTTCAACCTTTCTAATATAGAAAGGGGATTTTTGTTTCAAGGTCCACCACGTGTTCAACCTTGAAAGACTCAAGGGATACTTGGACATTGGAAAGCATAGTCTTATAGTAGTTGATAGGTGGCAGTGAGTATTAAAACTAGGTCCAACCTATGCTCTTATATAGCAAAGAGGCTTTGGTTTCAAGGTCCACCACTTGTCCAACCTTACTTCCATTAAAGAAATGAGGGGCTACGTAAACATTGGCAAGCAAGGTAGCAAAGTCCTAAGGTATTTCACCTTGGATATTGGGCATTATAACTAGGTCCACCACTTGTCCAAGCTATGCTCTGATATAGAAAGGGGATTTTTGTTTCAAGGTCCACCACGTGTTCAACCTTGAAAGACTCAAGGGATACTTGGACATTGGAAAGCATAGTCCTATAGTAGTTGATAGGTGGCAGTGGGTATTACAACTAGGTCCACCACTTGTCCAACCTATGCTCTCATATAGCAAAGAGGCTTTGGTTTCAAGGTCCACCACTTGTCCAACCTTGCTTCCATTAATATAGCAAGGAGGATTTGGTCTCAAGGTTCACCACTTGTCCAACCTATGCAAACCTTTTTCATGTTGTAGCATGATTTTTGGTTTGAAGAGTATTTTTCTATAACTATGGATTTAACAATGTAATCTTTTTACTTACAGGATGGACTTCGAATCTGGGGAGAAAGTACATATGATACTTGACAATGAAATCGTTGGTATTGGTTGTGTGTGTAGAACAGATCCATATTCCACTTGTGGTGGTACAAAGATAGGGCTGGGAAATGTCTCCATACTAGTGGAGGAATGCTTGAAGGATGTGGTCCTACCTTTTCCTACAATGGATACTTCATCTCTCCAAGGCTCATTATGGAGTGCCGTTCGATGGTCAAAGCTTCTTTTGCAATCTTTTGTATTAAATGGGAACTTAATTGATCCACACGAAAGCTACAATGGTGATGAAGAACATGATCATTCTGATCCTCTAGTTACAGATGCAATACCTATGACAAGCCCAGAATTTGAAGCAATGATTCGAGAGTCTTGGAGAAATCAGAGGGTCCTTTTAAAAGATGACACAATGATGCAAACCATGAATGAAGGGACCATCTTATATGTATTTCCACATGATTATGTCAACTTTCAGGAACTTGGTCCTGATTGTGTGGGTGTGGGTATTGAAAGAGAAAATGCAAGCATTCATGATGTGGTTGAAGTGGGTAGCATCACTTTGCTAAAGTGGCCCATCAAGCAGACAACAATGTTGAATGGGAGCCCATTACAACGCTTTGTTCCTGTTGATGGCATGCATGCTACATATGAGGATGTATCCAACGATGGCAATGTTGGAAAAAAACTTGATGGGAGTAATGTTGTCCAGTTGTCAAGGAAGAGACGATACACTTTCATGAACAGGACTCAAAAATCAAAAGCAGCACCAGCTTCGACTTTTTACCTTTCAAACAAATCAATTCAAAGGGTATCATGCATTGATTGTTGTGCACAAAAATGCTGCCAATTTGCAGATCGTGATATGGTGACAAGGTTACGACAACAATTTTGGGGAGAGTCTCAAAAATCACGCACTAATTATGTTTATGATGTTCTTTCTATATGTTATCAGAAAGATGAGAAGTCACGATACCAATTCAGGCTAAATGGCTCTATTGTTTGTTGTAGAGCATGGTATGAGCTACATGGAATACCAAAGACATCATTTTATCGATACAAGGAGAACTTTGAAAATGGTGTGCGCCAATATGTACATGGGAACACATGTACATTGAGAAGGGGACTTCAACATACTAGTTTAGCAAGAGCACTACTAAACGAGTTTGTGGAAAATAACTCTGAGAAAATGCCACATAGAAGTAGAACACTGCTAGATGGCTCAAGAGAGACTCAATTGGTGATTCCATCAACATACAAACAAGTGGATATTTTATGTGAAATCAACACGACACTTGACCAAATGGGCTATGAGAAGAAGCTATCCCAATCTTCTTTTGGTAGAATTTGGAACAAAGAGTACCCACATGTCACTTTAACAAAGACGAGTGAGTTCTCTAAGTGCAATATTTGTAGTTCAATCAAGGCAAGGTTAGAAGCTAAACCTTCTCTTGAAGAGAGAGCTCTTCTCTTGAGGGAGAGAGAAGTTCACATGGCACAACAAAAGAGTTGCAGAAGCCTATATTATGCATGGCGCACGTATTCAGAAACTCAACCACAAAAATATGTATGCATAATCCATGATAAGATGGATCAAAAGAAGACTGCCATTCCTAGATTACGCATTGTTCCCAAGGGTGTGGATTCAGGATATAATCTGCAGGTGGCATTGATTGGCATGATCACTCATGGACATGGAGAAGGTCATTACGGACACTTTGTCTTGAATGGTTTGTGACCAGCTGATCCAAATCTTACAATTGGCTCAATTGCTAATTGTTTACATAACCTCGAGAGGATAGATAAGCATCCTCTTGGTGATCTAGTAACAAATGGACTTCCAAGGAGCAATATTTCACTACTACATGCTTTGAACTCAAGGGATGCTTTGGACTACCATAACTTGAGTGATGGAAAAGAGCCCATTGTGCAGTCGTCAGAAATTGCAGAAGAGGAATTGGGGTCAACATTTCGCAGATTGCCAGAGAACTTGTTGCTACAATTGGATAATTGTGCAGGGGAAAACAAAAATCGATACTTATTTGCCTATTTGTCAATGCTTGTTGCAAGGGGTGTTTTCAAAACCATCCAGCTGGGATTTTTAATGGTTGGGCATACACATGAGGACATAGACGCCATGTTTAGTAGGTTTTCAGAGAAGTTGAGAGTTACACAAACCTATACTTTGCCACATTTGATGGATACATTACGAAACAGCTCATCTTCATCTCCAGCTCCATTTTTTCTCACAAAGATCCTTGATTTCAAGCAATATTGTGATGGCTATCTTTGTGATGGACAAGACATACTTGTTGGACATTCCAAACCGCTTCAGTTCAGGTTCTTTATGCAGGATGAGACACCAATGATGCAATATAAGGCACATGTAGGTGTATCAAGTTGGAGTGGAAGTATTCGCCTTTGGAAAACAGACACAGAAGGCAAGCCAATGTTACCACATGGAGATCCACCTCTAGTACAAATGGCGGAGTATGTCAAGGCCCACGAAGAAGTCATTTTGGGGCTAAAGAACTATATAAAATTTTGGAAAAATTTAGGGAATGGTTCAAGTATTCCGCGATATTATAGACCCGTGATAGATTA
Organism: Adiantum capillus-veneris; assembly: GCF_014529385.1. Lineage (NCBI taxonomy): Eukaryota > Viridiplantae > Streptophyta > Polypodiopsida > Polypodiales > Pteridaceae > Adiantum > Adiantum capillus-veneris. The sequence goes on along the minus strand of NC_140959.1, from coordinate 119,051,393 downwards.
TTGGAGTAAGGTAATTGAAGAGATTGGAAAAGCAATCATATCAGAGGGAGTCTTGTATGAAATATTTTGGCCAAAAACTCAAGAATATTCTCATCTACAAAGCACTACAATGAATTTGCAACAAGGAGCAGAAAGATTCCTAGGCCTTGAAGAGTTGAACGATCATTTTTGTGGGCCTCAACGAGATAGGCCAAGGGAAGAGTTTGACCCTATGTCTGATGTGCACCAAGGTGACTTTCTTATGCTTGTTCCGAGTGACACAGAAATCTATCCAGTGTGGCTTGCAATGGCTTTATCTGACATTGATAATGAGCCTACATCACCAAACTACAGAAAACTCTTGATTCAATATTGGGCACCTTGCGCGAGAAAAAGTGGGATGACAGATACTCAAGCTTACAGTAATTGTTGGAAGGGTTATTGGGCTGTCAACTATAAGGACCCACAAGTGTGGGAAACTATAGATGCAATTGTTTGGTCCTGGAGACCCAACAAAGAAGGACCATTTTCTAGAATAAAGATTCCAGAAAGACATGCTCTAAAAGCCAAAGAAGGCCTCACTCGTGCACATCAGCCACACTTGGATCAAAGTTCAGATATGGTATCAAATGTGGAGTAGAATTATGTGGAGCTTCTATTGTGACTATACTAGTCAATTTGTAAACAAAATCTTTTTTGTATCTTCCTTTGTTTTATGTAATTTATAGTTATTATTCAAATCCATGTGTTGTACATCCTCTTGACTTTTGGTGTTTATCAACACCACAATCCTATGAGATTTTCACTTTATTTACTAGCCACACACCTCAATTTTTCCCACTTTAAGTGGAAAATTCCCAAATTACATGAATTCGGTCGATTTGGAGATTCCCATAATGTGAGATTTTTACCAAAATACCTAATATGGTCTTAATTTGTTTGCGAGCAAATAATGCCGAAATTTCTTTACAGCATAAATCATTCCTAACCCCTATCTTTCAGTGGTTGCGTAGTTCTTATCTGCACTGTTTAACTTTCGGCTTGCATAACAAACTGGAAAATCCATTGTTCTGTCTCCAGGTTGAGCCAGAATACTCTCAATTGCATATGCAAAATCATCAATGTGAACATGGAATATCTTTTTCCAATCTGGTGCTTTAAGTACCGGTGCTGAAACACGGTTTTCCTTCAGCTTTTGGAATGACGTTTCACACTCCTCAATCCAGTTGAAACTGACTAACAAACAATACAGAGGTTGTGCGATGACTGCATACATATATATGAATCTTCGATAATATCCGCAATGTCCCATGAAGGATTGCACTTGTTTCGCGTTAGTAGGCCTGGGCAGGTCTACTATGACTTTGATTTTGTCTAGGTCAGTGGTTATGCCATTTCTTGAGACAATGTGTCCTAAGATGTGGCCTTGACTAACCATAAAAATGCACTTTTCCAGGTTAAGATAGATTTGATATGTTCTGCACTTCTCAAATACCTTTTGTAAATGGTCCATATGTTCATCTCGTAGAAGAGAGTGTAAACAAAGATCATCCATATATAGTTCTAAGAATATTCTCAGGTATTCTTTGAACGCATGAGTCATTAACCTTTGAAAGGTAGCTGGGGCATTAGTTAAGCCGAACGGCATAACTCTATACGCATAAATTTCCCATTCTGTGGCAAACACTATTTTGTGTTGATCCTCTATTGCAATTGGCAATTGGTTATACCCTAAAAAATCATCTAGAAAGGAATAAGTCCGTTTCCCGACCACCCTCTCAAGTACATGTTCTGTGATTGGTAAGGGATAATTATCCCTTATGGTGGCTGTATTTACCTTTTTGAGGTTCACACACACTCGCAGCTTTTCGTTCTTTTTGGGGACAACCACAATGGGTGACACCCAATCTGTATACTCGATTTCATAGATGAATTCTGCATCCATCAGCTTGTTAATCTCCTCTTTGATTCGTTTAGAAAATGTGTCATTATATGTATAAAGACGCTGTTTACTAGGTTTGGCATCTGATTTCAAAGGAATTGTATGTTGGCATATCGATGGATCAACTCCTTTGAGGTCTTTGTAGGACCATGCAAACACATCTTTATACTTCTTGAGAAGTTGTATTAGCAGTTCTTCTTCTTCAGGCTCTAAATCAGTTGCGATATAGACCGGCTGAGTCTTTTCACCTGGTTTAGTGAGGTCTATCTGTTTTGCACTTTCTGCCCCATCGTAAGATTCCTGGTTTGTTCTTTCCCTGGCTGGTGGTGTCATTATGATTTTTCTGTCCTGGATGGTGAATTTTCGATAGTGTGATGGTACATTCATGTTTTCCTTTTCTAACTCCTCTTTACTATCTCTTTCTCCCTCAGTAGTCCATACCTCTCGTAAAGACCGTTTTAGTTCTTGGTATTTCTTTTTACTCTCCAGTTTGGTCCACTCTGGGTCTTTTGTTGTTTCTTGTCTGATTTTTGATATTTTTGTGATTTTGTTTCTGTTTTAGCTTTCTGTACTTGTTTTATTTCCTCTTGCGTTCGTTCCCTTAGAACTTTCGAGAATCTTTCTGATATTTAGTCTTTTACACAATCCTCTGCTTTGACTAGCATTAGATAGTGAGTTTTATCTTTTATCATGGGCATCAGGTTCTCTCTCATTTTGTTTTCTGCTCGTTTTCTCCTATAGTGTTCCTGGCGTCTAGGGTGCTAATTGGCAAAATCATAAAACTTGATATTCGTTGTTTTCTCCCCACGCTCGCTTGAGCTGTCCGAACACTCGTTATCTGCATCGTTATTCACCTCCGGATGCTCAGAGGAGTCATAAAACTCTTCTTGTTCTGGTGGTTCTACAATCTCATCTCCTTCTCGTATAATGCTTACCATGTAATAGGGTAGCACATCATAGCCATCCTTATCGCAAAATTTTGTCGTTGGACTATCTGCAATGGTACAAACATCCAATGTTGCTAGTATGTGTTCCCATTCTAGAGGTTCCAAGGCATCTTCAGGAAAAGGTTCTGGAATATAATCATTGTCCTCAATCGCTCTTTCTAAGACGCATTCCTCTGTTTTTAAGCTCCCACAATGTGAAGCTCCGCACATCCATAGCTCTTTCTGTTGCCCTAACCATGCTGGGAGTTCGGACCCTGCTAGTGTAGCTAAATCAAACTCTTCCACAGGTGTCTGGTTCACATCTTTGTAACTATGGTCTTTTAGGTGTATTTTGGTTATAGTCTCGCCATGTCTGAGGTATATGTGGTCATAACCCCAATCCTGGACCATCTTTAATTGTCTCATGAATGGTCTTCCCAAGATGATCTCGTAATTATTCTTTTTGTCGAAATCAACTATTGCAAATGTATGCTCATACTTGATTCCGCAGAAGGTGACAATTACTTTTTCTTAGAGTCCTAGAGGCTTCCATGAACCCATCTGCCAATTGCATTTTCATTCTGGTAGCTCTCAAAGCTGGTTTTCCCCATTTTTTCCAGATTTCTTTGGTGGAAATAGCGACTCCTGCTCCACTGTCAAGAATACCTTTGGAAACTACTCCTTGGAATTCTACTAGCAGCGTGGTGTTTCCATCTTCTCCCTCGCAATATTCTTCAACCTTGTTTAAAGGTACTAGCCTTGTGTTTAGTTGAGGCCTGTCCAATTCTCTGATCCCTTCTTGAAGCTTCGAGGTGGCATCTTTCGCTCCAAATGTTTCTAAGCATTTTGCCTACGGTGGTCCACATGTTTGGTCGTAGCCTTAGGAGTTCGGCTAATGTGATTGTGCATGTCACAGGGGTGGACAATAACTCAATCAACCCTTGTGAATCCATCACTCTGTTAGGATAAAGTCTGTGAGATGGGATTGCTCTCACCTCCGACTTGGCTTCATACTCTCCTAGGTAAGAGGGTAAAGTTTTTAGCGAGTCTGGTTGGCTGTTCCCCGAACTAATTGATCCCTGGTCTCCCCCTTACGAATGCATATCAAAGTTCATTTGCGATCTTGCCTCAAATTCTTCAATAAGAGGTAAGCTCTCATTTTTCTCTTTTCTCGTGCTATTCATGTGGTAACTCACCATGTTGGTCTCGTTGGCCTCACGGATTTGCTTCCACAAGTCATCTAGACCGTTACAATCCTTACCCATTTCTACCTATGTTTTAGGTTGGAAACTATCACTTGCCTTATCTGTTGTATTTGACACTATGATAGGCTCTCCCCTAGACTCAGAGGCATTTGTGAGTGTTTCCTTTGTTTCTACTTGTTTCTCTAAAGTTGGTTTGATAGGGGTTGGAGCTGGTACTTCATGCCAACTTGCAGGTTTACCAAGCGGGTTTTCTACCAAGGATTGAGCTGTTTCAATCATCTTTCTACACATTTCCAACCTCTGTTTTTCTATTTCAGCATATGGATAAGTCATCCATCTTTGCTCTTGGGTTTGGTTCTTTTTTAGTTTGGCTTCATAAGCTTTTAGAAGTGCATCCAACTGCTCATTTACCTTTTCTGACAACACTGATCCTCCTGATCCTGCACTTTTGGGTTCTGCTATTTCCTTGGGTGATATGGGTGCCGCAGTGTGTGAGCTTAGGCTAGCTAGATCCTCTAACCGCTCTAATCTATCCTTGGTGTGTTTTAACTCCTCGGATAGAGCCGTTTGCTCTCGTTCTCTCCTGGCTTTCATACGCGTCTTTCTAGCTTTCCAAGTGCTTCTCTGATTTTTCACTTCTGAACTTCGGGCATCGGTTTTTGGCTCTTCAATTATGGGTTCATTCGTCATTCTTCGAGCTTGGTCTCGTGTCACTGCCTAAATAGGTATTATTGTCTCGTTTTCTGACCCTCCACTGGAAGGCACTGCTTCTAGCATGTTCAAGGTAGTTTAACCTCCTTTGCTCGGGTTCTTAGGGCAATCCGGAATCAAATGAGTAACTCCACACTCGGTGCAATATGCGTTGACTATAATGATTTCATCATGAGGGCAATCTCTTAGCCAATGGTTTCCACCACACTTGTAGCAGGGTCCCTTAGGTTATTGAGGTGCTCCTTGAGCTCCTATTTGTTGGTATGCATGTCTCTGCCCGCCCATGCATCCGTTGGCTATGAACAACAATGTTCGTTCATCCGAGCTATATCTTGCTTCTCTTGCTGCCTGTGCGGTTGTTGGTGGTCATGCTCCATGGTTCTGGTGTTGAGGGTTCTTCCGGTGGATAATAGACGGGATTTGCATCATATCCATTGGGATCTTTGTAATATGCGCATAGGCACCAAAGCCTTCTCTTCTGATTCGGTTACGGTGGTGTGTATCTTATGACGACTGGTCATACTTCTGGTAGGGGTGGTTGTTGCCCCAACATTGGTTGTGGTCTTTCTACACCTACAGGTCCTGGTAGGTTGCCTGCTTGATACTTAGGCATCGGTGGAAGTTGAGGAGATGCTACCTGAGCCTGGGGAGCATAAGGTCGTTCTCTCACATACCCTTTGTTATAATAACATTCCTCTGTCCCATGGTTTGTCCATTTTTTTTCAATAGCACACCACTTTGGCTATTTAGCCTGAGGTTTGGCGTACAGGCTAATCTTTTTTAGCACTTCCTCTACAAGCTGCTCCTGGATTACGACGACTTCTCCTTTTGGTGTTGTCTTAGAAGACTTGCTTCCACTTTGTTGTGAGGATGAATCATCGTCGAGATCCTTGAATTCACCCTCTTTGTAGACCGCACAATTGTCTACAAGGTAAAGATCCTCCTTAGTTAACTCATTTAACGTCGTGCTCCTCTTCATATGTAAGTCCTTCTGGAGATCTGCGTTTCTTAGTCCTTGAATAAATATAAGCATAAGTCTGGATTGAGTTGGTAGTTCTTCCACGGGACAGAACTTAACATGTCTTTTTAGTCTTAGGGCCTCCTTTCGCATAGATTCCCCTTCTTTTTGTTTGAATTTATGGATTTCTGAGACTGTATTATGAGTTATTCCCCTTTGTGAGAATTCCTCAATAAACTTGTCAAACACCTCCTCCATAGACTCAAAGTCTCTACGCTCCACAGAGTCAAACCAAGTAGCAGCGTCATCCTCTAGGGTTAGTCCAAACCCTGCAAATTGGGTAGGGAAGTCTAACATCTCTTCAGCTCTAATTACACGCACAAAGGCTGCTACATGATCTCTAGGATCTCTATTTCCCATGTATTTCTTGTTTATCCATTTTTGCACTTGAGAAGGGTCTAATTCTACGATGGTCTACAAATCTCATCATTGGATCTCCACGTCCTAATCGATATACTTCCTCTGGCCTTCGGTAGTGGGCTAGTTCTTCTCCCAATGGTGCTCCTAAGCCATAATTTCTAACGGTTCTTGCAAGAGATGGTTCATCTCTTCGAACTCACTCTATGGGTCGTCTTCCAGGCTCTGTTGACCCTTGAGTTTTTTCTTACTCTCGCCATGATACCTTGAATAGAGTGGTGGTTCTTGTAATCCCTTAGCCCTCGTGCAGCTTGATAACCATCTTGGTTTAGGTCTTGTTCCAATGTTACACTCTGTCGAAGCCATGCCTGCAATGATGGCTAGGTTGTTGGTTGGCTCTGGTTGTTGAATGTCTGCGGTCGGGTAGAATGTGAGGTCGCGTCATACTCTTCTGAAAAGGGATTCATCGACTTGCTAGGGGTGTAGGTGGCCCTTGGCACTTCTTCTGGGGCATATGTTGATGCTCCTGGAACTATTACCTTTTCTACCTCCTCTGGGAGAATACGTTGGTATTCTCGCCCGTACCTATCAACAAAAATAATATCCTTCCCCATAGAAATTTCATAAGAGAATAAGTAAAGAACCTTGTCTTTGCTTAATTCATTTGGGTAGGGTTCTTTGCAATGGAAGTAAGAGACTTTTCCCTCGCTCTCATGCTTGTAAATTCCCACATTCTCATTATAGGTTGAGACCCTGGTTGTTTTCTTATCATACATAAAAAGCGCTCCAGGTCGATCAATGTTTGGAGGTGGTTCTTGAGTTTCTGAAACCATTTTTCCTTTTGCCACGTTATCTCCATATCTATTGTAATCCTCAGGGTTACTAACTATCAAATAGTGGTTCCCCTTTTCGTCTCGGAATCTGTTTCCATCATCATAGCCTCGAATTATCTCCAATCTCTGAGCCGACCTTTCTTCAATACAAATACACTTGCGTCCTTGATAGTCATAATAAACTAGGGCTCCCCTCGAGTTTGTTCCTTCTAAGAAGATCATAGTGAACATGAAATCGTTCAAAGGATTTAGGGAGGTGCTTCCTCCTAGCATTGGTCCTCCATAGGCGAAACCTCTTGGCTCTTGACTACCCATCATGAAGAAGGATTTGTCTGATGAAGTGTCAATATCATTACCCTCCTCAATAATCGGTGCTAGTGGATTACACTCTCTTCGGTGGAAACTAAGCTACCCTGATCACCTGCCACCTTCTGGTCTCTAAAAATGTATCTTCCCGATCTTAAATTCATCAAACTTAGCAATGCAACTTACACAAATCCAACCACCCACCTAGCAACGGATCAGTTTCCGCACAACTTCTTGCTTTGCCGCAGAATATACATGTACACAAGCGTTTAATTTCGGCTATCGAATTCAAAGCATTTAACCGCTAGAGGTGATTTTAGTAATGATTGGTATAACTAGAGAGTTTGTTGGAATTAGGGTTGCAGAGAAACACACACAGCTTGGAGAAGACGAAGGAAGCTCAAGGCACACAATAGAGAGTGTGTTACTTAGTGTGCAATGAAAAGATAGATAGCCCTAGAGAGATGGGCGTATATATCAATGCACGGGGGAAAAAACCTCCTAAAGAGGGAAAAAATGCCCCGGCGGTCCTAGTGTGTTCACACACATCACTACCACATGTATATGGTAACAAATCCCCCCTGGAGTGATGCGGTGAACGAGAGCTGGCACATGAGTAAAGGGAAGTGCCATGCCCTGAGGACATGATCAGTCCACAAAGGGGAGTAAGCCCAAAGCTTTGCGGAAAGCTTCAAGCTTCTCACGAGACAATGCCTTTGTGAAAAAATCTGCAAGGTTGTCCTGTGTTGGCACATAAGCCAAGCTGATCGCTCCTGCTGAGAGCCTCTCCCTGACATAGTGGTAATGCACCTCAATGTGCTTTTTGCGAGGATGAAAAACTGGGTTCCTCACAACTGCCAATGCGCTCTGACTATCAGTGTAGATAGTGTTGGCAGTGTCCTGTCCAACACCCAAATCAGCCATAAGGCGTCTGAGCCATACACACTCAACCGTAGCTGTGAAGACTGTCCTCTACTCAGCCTCACAACTCAAAGTGGCCACAGTAGGCTGCTTCTTGCTCAACCATGATATACATGAACTGCCAAGCATGAAACAAAAACCACTTGTGGACACTCGCGTGTCAAAACAACCAGGCCAATCTGAGTCCGAAAAAGCATGTAAGTCTGGCGGCAATGATCCCCCCTTGGGATAAAACAATCCAAGATGTAAAGTGCTACTAAGGTAGATGAAAATCCTCTTGACAGCCTGCCAATGCTTAGACCCTGGGCTATGCATAAATCTGCTGACCTGTGAGACTGCAAACTGAATATCTGGCCTCGTGTTGCATACATAAATGAGGCAGCCAACAACAATTTGGTAAAGAGTGACATCAGCAGGATCACCAGCATCATGTAGACTCAACTTCAAACCTGTTTCCATGGGATTGGCAATAGGTTTGCAATCCTCAAGTCCAAACTTACATAGCAATGTCTCTATGTAACTTTTCTGACACAAGGCAATACCACCATCACACTGCTTAAACTGTATACCCAAATAATGATGCAACAGCTCCAAATCTTTCATCTTGAAAGTAGCATTCAAATCAGCCTTAAATTCAGCAATATGTCTCTCATTTGGTCGAGTGATCAGCAAATCATCAACATAAAGAACCACGATGAGAAATACATCACCCTCACGCTTTACATACAATGTGCTTTCTGTTGGACTGTTACGAAAGCCTTGCTTGACCAAATGAGTGTCAGCTTTCTCATACCAAGCACGAGGAGATTGCTTCAACCCATACAAAGCCTTGTTACATTTGCACACTTTGTCCTCTTGTCCTTTTATGACAAAACCGCGAGTCTGCATTACATAAACTTCCTCAAATATGTCACCATTCAAGAAAGCAGTAACAATGTGTGATTGATGTACATCCCAACCAAAATGAGCTGCCAATGCACATAGAAAACGCACAGTAGTCATACAACAAGTGGGAGCAGAAGTCTCTTCATAATCTATGCCTTTTTGCTGTGCATAACCCTTTGCAACAAGTCGAGCCTTATGGCGATCGATCTCACCATCCGGTTTGCGTTTCAACTTGTAAACCCACTTTGTACCAATGGCCTTTTTTCCATGAGGCAAATCACATAAAGTCCATGTGTCATTTTCTATAAGTGCATCATATTCTGATTGCATGGCAGCCATCCAATTTTTGAATTTTGTGCTTCATCAAAAGTCAGAGGCTCCTCAACATCATGTAAGCTAGACACAGCCAAAGCATAACAATCTGATGCATAAGATGCATGGCGAGAGCCTGAACGAGTACGACTAGACAAAGGTGCATCCAATTTACTGTCACGCAAAGTGTGCACCAGCCATTTTGGCATACCTCTAGCCTGCTCATTTGCAGCCCTTTCCTCATCAAGTACATCATGTACATGTACATCAGTAATAGGCTGATCTAGAACATTTTCAAAAACCCCCATAGGCTGTACATTTGCCTCATTGGAACTTACATTCGTATTTCCACCACTGAAAAGAGGCAACAAAGTGTCATAAATGTCCTGTGAGCTTACATTACTGTCTCTAGTACATGACAGCAAGGGCTGAACAGAATCTTCCACAAACACTACATCCCGAGAAACCAGAATACGTTTTGTTTGCGGATGATACAACTTGTAACCTTTGATTTTAGCACTATAACCAACAAAAATACATTTGACAGCCTTATCATCCAATTTTCTGTGCTGCACTTGTGGCACCAAAGCATATACCAAACAGCCAAAAACACGCATGTGCTCAATAGAAGGCTTTCTATCATGCCATGCTTCATATGGAGTAATAGACTGCAAAGCTTTCGTAGGACACCTGTTAAGTACATAAGTGGCACACATGATGGCCTTAAGCCAAAAAGAATGCGGTAAAGCTTGACTTTTGACCATACATCGTGCCATTTCCGTCAGTGACCTGTTTTTTCTCTCAGCAATACCATTTTGTTGAGCGTATAAGGCACTGTACATTGGTGTTTTATCCCACGACTAGCCAGAAATGCATTAAATTCATGAGATATATACTCCCCCCCTCGATCGGAACGGAGGGTGCCCATAGTACATTTCGACACATTTTGAGCCATAGCCAAAAATTGTTTGAAGCACATAAAAACTTCGGACTTCGCTTTAAGCGGAAATACCCATGCATGCCTGGAGTAATCATCAATGAAAGTCACGAAGTACAGGTAATTGCCCAAGGACGGAGTTTGCATGGGCCCACAAACATCACTATGCACAAGCTGCAACCTGCATGTGGCCCGAACTGAACCATCCTTTGGAAACTTAGAACGCTGCATCTTACCCAAAATACAGCCTTCACAAACATGTTTGACAGGTGCTTCAAGAGGCGGCAAAGAATCAACCATATCAGATTTCTGCAAACGCAGCAAACTGGAAAAATTCAGATGACCAAAACGTGCATGCCAAAGTTTTGCATGTGAAATAGCCCTTGAATCTGCAACAGCATTTGCAAAATTGTGTCCACACTTGTCATACAAAGTGAGCTTATACAGCCCACGGCACAAAAGGCCAGATGCAACAATTTCATCACCAAAACTGAGATCATGAACTGTACATCTGTCATCCACAAATTTGACTACAAGTCCAAGTCTAGCAAGTGCGGATACAGACAAGAGATTCTTCTTGATCCCAGGTACATAAAGTGCATCAACAAGTGTGAAAGAACTGCCATTAGCAGCAGTGAGCACAATCTTTCCAACTCCTTGAACTGGATAAGAGGCGTTGTTGGCACAAGTGAGTGAATTCCCATGAGGGACAGACTCGAGAGAGGTAAACAATTCACGATGTGAGGTAATGTGCTTTGTAGCACCACTGTCGAAATACCACACATGTGAATCTGCAGCAACTTACAAGCATGTATCATGGACAGCAGGATTGTAAGTGCACTCTGCGCTAAAAGCCCATTCTACATCAACATCAGCAACATAGTATCCTTTCACAGAAGACTCAACAATGGCTACATTTGTAGTGGAACCAGCATTTGCAGTGGAACCACCCTCTTTCTTCTTAGCCTCTTTGGCCTTCAACTTAGGACACGACTTGATCAAGTGATCATTGGCTTTACAATAATGGCAATGCATCTTCTTTTTGCCCTTATCACCAGAATTGCCAGACGAAGTACTGCCAGTAGAAGCATTTGGAACATAATTTTTGCCACTCACAGCAGAACCATAAGAAGTGGCTGCTTTACTGTTACCACCCTTTCTTTGAGAAGCAATAAAAGCCTGTTCAACTGCACGCTGTCTAGTCCTGTTTTTTCTGGACAGTGACTCTTGCAACAGCAATGTGCATAATACATCAAACTTGACAACTTCTGGATTTCCTTGGGTTATCAGTCTCCAATTACTAGCAAAAGTCTGGTAAGAATCTGGTAAGGCATCAAGAACAGTCTGCACAAGGGAACTATTTGAAATGACTTCACCTGCAGAAATAAGCTGCTCATTGATATCCTTGACACTAGCAAGGAAAGTGTCCATATCATCTTCCTCATGCATAATCTTTGACTCTAGCTCTTTACGTAGCAAAGCAATTTTAGCCTCATTACGGCTTGCATAAAGACCTGCTAGAATATCCCAAGCATGTTTTGCAGATTTCGCTAAACGGATGTGAGGAACAATGGTGCGCTTCACAGACAAAGCAATCAATGCATGAGCCTTCGCATCCTTAACATCCCAACGAGCTTGTTCTGCCATAGGAAAAACAACTCTAACAGCTGCAATCCTTGCAGCAAGACCTGCAACATCCTCAACATCGCCTACATCCTCAGAACCAGGACGTACATCAATGCCCTGCACAATGTTCCAGACACCTTTTGACACAAGAACATGTTGCATCATATAAGCCCACATACGGTAGTTGTCCCCATCCAACCTGTCCTCAGCAGCAAACATCTTGAACACATCTGTGTTGTTGTTGTCAGCCATGGTAAATGCTGCACCTAATGTGAAAACTGCCTGAAAATAGGAGAAACGGAGCGGGAACAACCTAGGCTATATAGCACAAACCGTAGAAGACTCTAAGGCACCATTTATGCAGAAATTGGCATTGACAGAAATTCTACACAAAATGACAAAATAGCCTGTGCAGTACTGCCTGTAGTGGAAACGGAGGCCGAAATGAGCCCAAATCAAAATTCTGAGCAGACCAAGCTCTTCGAGCTAGCCCAAAATATTTGTCGACTTGCGAACGCTCGCCAAAGCTCACTGAAATCGGAGAAAGTGAGCAGGCGTGTGCTGGAGCAGCTGGCGACTAAGCCCGGGAGGACGTGACCTGCTCTGATACCAATTGTTGGAATTAGGATTGTAGAGAAACACACACAGCTTGGAGAAGACGAAGGAAGCTCAAGGCAGACAATAGAGAGTGTGTTACTTAGTGTGCAATGAAAAGATAGATAGCCCTAGAGAGATGGGCGTATATATCAATGCACGGGGGAAAAAACCTCCTAAAGAGGGAAAAAATGCCCCGGCGGTCGTAGTGTGTTCACACACATCACTACCACATGTATATGGTAACAGTGTTAACCTCAGCCACTATTGTATTTATACACTTCTGATGTTCTGGATTAGGTCTACTAATCTGGAATTGTACTTCCCTCGGATGTTGGTCAATTTACATGAAAAGTCTGAATTCCGTCTTTACTCCGTCAAAAGGTCAAACAAGGTCCAAATTCACTTCTGAAGGAATTTATGGAACTCTTAAGTCAAATGGAGCATCACTGTATAACCTCAGTCAAATTTTCTCTTCACTAAGCCGCTGTAGACATCCTACGCGAGGATGTCTCCTGTTCTGTTTTGCCTGGATTTTTGCACTTTGGATTCCCCTTGATGTGCTGAGTCCACAACTATTTTTACTTTTTGATTTGGACACCTATAAGCTGGTCAATGGATCAGAAATCTGTTCCAGCAGCCTGATGTTGGTCTGACCAGTAAAATCAACTCCAATTTGGACCAAAATTGACTAGGAGGCTTGCCTCAGGCTATACAACACCCTGCTATGCCTACAGTCAATTTCTCGCTTCAATTTCATGCATTAGACATTCTACGTGTAGCATGTCTAACTGATCAAAATAGCTTCAAATACTAAGTACAAACTCCCCTTAAGGTACTGATCACTTTGGTATGCTCAAATATGGGTTTGGAGTGCCAGGTCACCCAAAACACATCCTACGCGTACGATGTCTTTTTGACCTGTTTGACCCCAGACTTGTGCCACACCTTCCCCTTGATGTCAGCAACCCAGTGGTATGCTTAGATTTTGGTTTGGATTTCAAAAGACCCCAATTTTAGCTGTTCTAGCCTTTTTCAGTCAAAAATGCTAAAGTCTGCTTAGAACACAATTTTCTCACTCATATGAGATGAAAACTTTCTCAGTCACTCAATATATCATGCAGATCATGCTCATGCAACCATCCTATGGTTTTGGTCTTAAAATAATGCCTCGGCACAATTTGGGTAGGATGTCTGGCAAGTTCAGTCAATCTGGCCTTATCCTGTCAAGATATGGTCAAATTTCCACTTTCCAGGTGAAAATAGGGTAAACCCTACCTTCTAAACACACGGGTCAACTCAAAATTTAAAAATTCCCACCAGATCAGCCTGTAGACATCCTACGCATAGGATGTCCCCTGGCTTAAAATTTAATTTTTTTCTTGACAGAAATGCTCCTGTTGCTCTACAGTTGTATCAGAAACTCTCACATCAACTTTTGGACTTCACTTCAGCTTTCAAACACACTTTTGCGTCTTTTACAACCTTGTGATGAACCTAATAAGAAAGTACAACATGCATGAAGTGCTCTAGATCATAAATCATGATGTCCTACTTACCCTACTCCTACTCATCATGTGAAATGGTGATAATGGTGTTTCGGTTGCTTCATGGCCTCTCCAGACTCTCAAGCTCTCCTTTCACCGCTTCTACCACTCAAACTCCTACTCATCCACTCAACTAAGGCCTAAAACTACCTAAGTCGAAGGATCTAGGCCAGACACACGCTCCCTAGACTCCCTCTAAGACCTAGAGAGTCCTCCACCCTCTGATCCTATCTAAATGTAAAACGAGACTCTTGGCAAGCCAAAGAATCCCTATCCTCAAGGACTAGTCTCGGTCACCTATCTAGGGTTTTCATCCCCAGCAGCGGCGCCAATGTTGGACAGATACGCCGCGACGGACGTCAGCACAGCGAGAACTCACCTAACAAGATTTGTCAGCTAAGGACGAAGCTCGACCCACAGGCGCATGGAAGCAAGCATAGAGTGTCAATCTACACTCGACCGACTCTCGACTAATTCCTACAGAGGTCTCTACCCAATGTCTAAGCTACAGCCTTCAGGAGTGCATAAGAGGAGATTTCCTACAACGCTTTCTAGAGCCAAATACCCATCAAACGATTGCGAAACGCCATAGAACTTGAAGGAGACCCTACTAACACCAATAGGTCGCTCCCCCTAAGGTCCATGAACCAAAATTCGAACCCAAAACACCCAGTGCAAAATCACGTAGGATGTCTGGCCGAAATTTGCAGATCATCATTTCCAAAAACTAAAGTGCCTAATGTGTAGCTCTACTCAATGCGAACGCGTGGATATGCTGAAATGCAAAAACGGACAACGTATGCTCACCGAATCACCAGATGAAGCTCGTAGGTCGAGCTCGCAAAACCGGAACGTACACGCGCAATGTAGGTATTGGCGCGTAGCTCTCGTCGGGGGCAACACGTTGCACTTCTCCGCACTCGATTCCGACCACTGGTGAGCGCGTAGCGTCAAGATGAAGCTCTCACTCTCTCTCGTACACAGTACGCTCACTCACAGACTTCACTTTTTTAAAATGACAAAAGATCCTTCATTAAGGTCAAAAAGTGGTATAAATACCTTACAATCTCAAACCCTAATGTTCCAATTTAACCATCTACTCAATCTAAATGTCAAAACTGGGATACAATCTGGGAACTTCTCTAAGCCCCAATATTTACAAAGGTGAAATGTCGGGTTTTCTCAATAAATAAATAATTACAAAAAATAATAATCCGCGGAGCAGTCATTTTCCCTAGGGTGTGTCCAGCTTCTAACATCATATGATTTATATGATCAATAAACTCAATCTTTTTTCGGTATCTTGGTCAGGATCTGTCTCCATTTATTGAGGTTGTGGGGAAAAATGGAAAAGTAGTCCATGAGTGTCATGCGTCACAAATGTGTATTGTTAGAAAGCTCTCATACAAAAGGTGATGTCTTCTCATTAGATATCTAAAGAATGTTCACAAAATTACTAATATCCATATTCTAGAGCATAAATCAGGACGACCTAAAACTAGTGAGAGACCACCAAGAACAGTGTCCCATAGATCTTAACACCAATGCATGACAAGATTTGGGAATGTTGCACATAGAGTTACAGTGGCACGAAGAAAGTTTTACAAAGATTTAAAGCAACGGGCAACTAAAGAGTGGGAAAGAGTCTATGACCCAAAAGGGAAATCACAAACAGAATGGGAACACGCTTGGATCAAAGCTCAAAAGATTGCATGGGAAGAAGACATGCTAAGTAGAGTAGCAAAGATGGAGGCAAAACTAAAGCGCGGGTACAAAGCTTGAGCGGATGGGGCCCCACATGCTATCGATGCCTCCCATGAGAAAACTTCTAGTGCAGGCAAAGAAGAAATCAATGATTGTGAGGATGGGTCTTCCATTGTAAGTTTTGTGCAACTCTTTTTTTCTTCAAAATGGTACTTTTCGATATATACTCGATTTACAATTTGTTTGTTATTAGCTTGTTCCGTCATCCACATCTAGCTTTACGCATGCCGAAAGGATTACTTTCGTGGTGAGCCACGACCACCTTGTATGTGAGAGCCACGACCACCTTATATGGAGCAACTTCTGGATAGTTTGTGCTAATATAGATTTGTATAATTGTGTGAATATTTCAAGTATATGAAACAAAGGTAAACAATGTAAGTGTATTCATTCTAATGTAGGTGCCATAAAGGAGTTACCTTTCTCTTGCGATCAAGTCAGGCTCGGGGCTAGATGTCCAAGTTATCAACAATGTTTTAGATAGGGGGTCACAATTTTAGTGTTCAACTATTTTGAGATTACATCAAAATGTGATCACCATTTTTTGTATTGAGAGCTAGATTTGGACATACTTGACATGCATATCTCTTCTTTTTGTGTTGAACTATTTTGAGATTACATCAAAGTGTGATCACCATCTTTGTATCAGACATTAGCTTTGGATATAATTGTCACTCCGTGTCAATGTTACTATCAAGTGACATTCTCTACCTCTACATTTTGAAGCCTTTCTTGTTGTATACAATGTAAAGTTGAGTGTTTACATTCGTTACTCCTTGCTTTGGATATAGTTGTCACTCTGTATGGATATTACTATCAAGAGACCTTCTCTACCTCTACATTTTGAAGCCTTTTTTGTTGCATACAAGTGTATACATTCGTTACTCCTTTCTCTGGATATAATACAAAACCCGTGTCGATGTTACTATCAAGAGACCTACTCTATCTCTACTTTTTGAAGCCTTTCTTGTTGCATGCAATGTAAAGTTGAGTATTTACATTTGTTACTCCTTCAATTTTGAGTGAATGTGTAACAAGCAAACCGGGTATAGAAATAAAGTTTGCTTGATTGGTTATACTCTTTATGTACATAAAGTGATCTCGACTCAGTGCCCTACTCTAGTCCCTTAAGTAGAGGATTTCTTAATGGTTGATTACAATAGAGTTTGTTTCTTTGTGCTTGGCCTTCTTTTGGTTGGTTGAAAGGCTCTCGACAAAGGCTAGATGATGTAAAAATCAAGTGGTTGGAAGTTTCATTAATTGGTCTTCAAATGACATCATCTCAAATCATAGACATTTTGGCTCAAAATTTTAGCAATTCAGACCTCCATGCATATTACTATTCAAAACTCCATGAATTTGTATATGTGGAGAGTTGGGAAGAGTGGAATTTTCCGTGGAAATAAAGTAGATCGAGTATACATATGCATCCAACTTGTCAAAAATCTTCGGAAACAACTCACCCTCCATTGTGTAAAAAAACTAACCTCACCACGGGTTCTGATTGCTTTATTTGGTTTGTTTCCGAGAAAAAACGTAACCTCGACAAGACATGCTAAGATTACTTTTGTGGCAGACAGTTTTAAATCTCTAAATCTTTGGAGAAAAGTCATCTCGACACAATGTGTTGAGATTACTTTTTTTTCGGAGAGTTGTTAAATTGAAACTATCCGGAAAAAATGTAATCTCGGCACATTGTGCTAAGATTTCTTTTTTTCCAGAGAGTTGTTAAATTGAAACTCTGTGGAAAAAAACTAATCTCAGCACATTGTGCTGAGATTACTTATTTTCCAAAGCATTAGAATTTTAGCATCTCTGGAAAAAAAAGTAATCTCCGTACAGTGTGTCGAGATTACAATTTTCCAGAGAGTTCCAATTTAGCAACTCTCTGTAAATAAAGTAATCTCAGCACCTCATTAAACTATCTGGTGACGGTTTTTTTGCAAGTTGACCATAACTATTTGGTGAGGGTTTCTTTATGGCACACGAATAATGCCAAGCACCACAGGTTCTACTCGCTCTCTGTAAAAAAGGAACCTCTGCCATCTCAAGGTAGATTTTCTTTTTTTGGTTTGTGTTCGGACAAAAAAGTAATCTCTACACAACGCGTTGAGATTACTTTTTTCTAAACAGCTCTAAATTGTTAGCTCTCTAGGAAAAAAAAGTAATCTCTGCATAGCGTGCCAAAATTACTTTTTTCTAGAGAGTTGCTAATTTGGAACTTTCTGCCATAAAAGTAATGTCAGCACATGGAGTGCAGAGATTACTTTATTTGCAGAGTTCAAAAATGTTGACAGAAAGGTAAAAATTTACAGGACACATGAATAATGTTTGGTTTAATTTAAAATAGACAAAAGTAGCTTCTGTTGGAATTAGGGTTGTAGGGAAATGCACACAGCTTGGAGAAGATGAAGGAAGCTCAAGGCACACAATAGAGAGTGTGTTACTTAATGTGCAATGGAAAGATAGATAGCCCTAGAGTGATGGGCGTATATACAATGCACAGGGAAAAAAACCTGCTAAAGAGGGGAAAAATCCCTCGGCAGTCCTAGTGTGTTCACACACATCACTACCACATGTATATGGTAACAAATCCCACCTGGAGTGATGCGGTGAATGAGAGCTGGCACAAGAGTAAAGGGAAGTGCCATGCCCTGAGGACATGACCAGCCTACAAAGGGGAGTAAGCCCAAAACTTTGCACAAAGATTCGAGCTTCTCACGAGACAATGCCTTTGTGAAAAGATCTACAAGGTTGTCCTGTGTTGGCACATAAGCCAAGTTGATCTCTCCTGCTGAGAGCCTCTCCCTGACATGGTGGTAATGCACCTCAATTTGCTTTGTGCGAGCATGAAAAATTGGGTTCCTCACAACTACCAAAGCGCTCTGACTGTCAGTGTAGATAGTGTTGGCAGTGTCCTGTCCAACACCCAAATCAGCCATAAGGCGTCTGAGCCATACACACTCAAACGTAGCTGTGAAGTCTTCCCTGTACTCAGCCTCACAACTCGAAGTGGCCACAGTAGTTTTCTTCTTGATCAATCATGATATACATGAACTGCCAAGCATGAAATAGAAACCACTTGTGGACACTCGCGTGTCAAAACAACCAGCCCAATCAGACTCCGCAAAAGCATGTAAGTCTGGCGGAAATGATCCCCACTTGGGATAAAACAAGCCAAGATGTAAAGTGCCACTAAGGTAGCAAAAAATCCTCTTGACAGCCTGCGAATGCTTAGACCCTGGGCCATGCATAAATCTACTGACATGTGAGACTGCAAACTGAATATCCGGTCTCGTGTTGCATACATAAATGAGGCACCCAATAGAAATTTGGTAAAGAGTGACATCAATAGGATCACCATCGTCATGAAGACTCAATTTCAAACTTGTTTCCATGGGAGTGGCAATAGGTTTGCAATCCTCAAGTCCAAACTTACATAGTAATGTCTCTATGTAATTTTTTTGACACAAGGCAATACCACCATCACACTTCTTAAACTGTGTACCCAAGTAATGATGCAACAGCCCCAAATCTTTCATCTTGAAAGTAGCATTCAAATCAGCCTTAAATGTCTCTCATTTGGTCCAGTGATCAGCAAATCATGTACATAAAGAACCACATTGAGAATTACATCACCCTCACGCTTTAAACATACAATGTGCTTTTTGTTGGACTACGAAAGCCTTGTTTGACCAAATGAGTGTCAGCTTTCTCATACCAAGCACGAGATGATTGCATCAACCCATACAAAGCCTTGTTGGGTGAAAGCATGACTGGGTGGACACCAAAGCTGTGTTCGGGACACCACTATTTGGCAAATTAATAGCTGTAATATGTTTGATAAGATAGAAGAACCCAAGGCGTGTGATATATCATTGGATAGCTCTTGAAGAGGAGAATCTAAAAAGCTGTTTGGCGCCAATTTTAGAGTTAATTTGCAAAAAATTTATCGCACGCCATGTCTAATAGTGCAGTTATTCAAAAGTAGTAATCAACCCATAAAAGTGTACCACCCAACCATGCTTTCACCCTGTTACATTTGCACACTTTGTCCTCTTATCCTTTTTGGACAAAACCGCGAGGCTGCGTTACATAAACTTCCTCAAATATGTCACCATTCAAGAAAGTAGTAACAATGTCTAATTGATGTACATCCCAACCAAAATGAGCTACCAATGCACATAGAAAATGTACATTAGTAAAACGACAAGTGCGAGAAAAAGTCTCTTCATAATTTATGCCTTTTTGCTATGCATAACCCTTTGCAACAAGTCAAGCCTTATGGCGATCGATCTCACCATCCGGGTTGTGTTTCAGCTTGTAAACCCACTTTGTACCAATGGCCGTTTTTCCAGGAGGCAAACCACATAAAGTCCATGTGTCATTTTCTATAAGTGCATCATATTCTGATTGCATAGCAGCCATCCAATTTTTGGAATTTTGTGCTTCATCAAAAGTCAGAGGCTCCTCAACATCATGTAAGCTAGACACAGCCAAAGCATAACAATCTCATACATAAGATGCATGGCGATAGCCAGAACGATTACGACTAGACACAAGTGCATCCAATTTACTGTCACGCAATGTATGCACCAGCCATTTTGGCATACCTCTAGCCTTCTCATTTTCAGCCCTTTCCTCATCAAGTACATCATGTACATCCGCATCAGTAATAGGCTGATCTGTAACATTTTCAGAAACCCCCATAGGCTGTACGATTGCCTCATTGGAATTTACATTCGAGCTTCCACCACTGAAAAGAGGCAACAAAGTGTCATAAATGTCTTATGAGCTTACATTACATTCTCTAGTACATGATAGCAAGGGCTGAACAGAATCTTCCACAAACACTACATCCCGTGAAACCAGAATACGGTTTATTTGCGGATGATACAACCTATAACCTTTGCTTTTAGCACTATAACCAACAAAAATACATTTGACAGCCTTATCATCCAATTTTCTACGTTGTGTTTGTGGCACCAAAGAATATGTCAAACAACCAAAAACACGCATGTGCTCAATAGAAGTCTTTCTATCATGCCATGCTTCATATGGAGTAATAGACTGCAAAGCTTTTGTAGGACACATGTTTCGTACATAAGTGGCACACATGATGGCCTCAAGCCAAAAATAATGCGGCAAAGCTTGACTTTTGACCATACATCGTGCCATTTCCGTAAGTGACCTATTTTTCCTCTCAACAACACCATTTTGTTGAGGTGAATAAGGCACTGTACATTGGTGTTTTATCCCATGACTAGACAGAAATGCATTGAATTCATGAGACATATACTCCCCCCCTCGATCGGAACGGAGGGTGCCCATAGTACATTTAGAGACAATTTTAGCCATAGCCAGAAATTGTTTTAAGCACATAAAAACTTTGGAATTCTCTTTAAGCGGAAATACCCATGCATCCCTGGAGTTATCATCAATGAAAGTCACAAAGTAAAGGTAATTTCCCAAGGATAGAGTTTGCATGGGCCCACAAACGTCACTATGCACAAGCTGCAACCTGCATGTGGCCCGAACTGAACCATCCTTTGGAAACTTAGAACGCTGCATCTTACCCAAAACACAACCTTCACAAACATGTTTTCTAGGTGCTTCAAGAGGCGGCAAAGAAGCAACCATATCAGTTTTCTGCCAGACGAAGTGCTGCCAGCAGAAGCATTGGGAACAGAAGTTTTGCCACTCACAGCAGAACCATAAGAAGTGGTTGCATTGTTGTTACCACCCTTTCTTTGAGAAGCAATAAAAGCATGTTCAACTGCACGCTGTTTAGTCTTGTTTTTTTTGGAAAGTGACTATTGCAACAGCAATGTGCATAATGCATCAAACTTGCAACTTCAGGATTTCCATGGATCATAAGTCTCCAAGTACTAGCAAAAGTCTGGTAAGAATCTGTTACAGTCTACACAAGGGAACTTTTTGAAATGACTTCACCTACAGAAATAAGTTTCTCATTGATATCCTTGACACCAGCAAGGAAAGTGTCTATATCATCTTCCTCATGCATAATCTCCGACTCCAGCTCTTTACGTAGCAAAGCAATTTTAGCCTCATTGCGGCTTGCATAAAGACCTGCTAGAATATCCCAAGCCTGTTTTGCAGATTTTGCTAAATGAATGTGAGGAACAATGGTGCACTTCACAGACAACACAATCAATTCATGAGCCTATGCAACCTTTACATCCCAACGAGATTGTTCTGCCGTAGATAAAAGAACTCTAATAGCAGCAATCCTTGCAGCAAGACCTGCAACATCCTTATCATCGCCTACATCCTCAAAACTAGGACGTACATCAATGCCGTGCACAATATTCCAAACGCCCTTTGACACAAGAACATGTTGCATCATCTAAGCCTACATAGGGTAATTGTCCCCATCCAACCTGTCCTCAGTGCAAACATCTTGAACACATCTGTGTTGTTGTCAACCATGGTAAATGTTGCACCTGATGTGAAAACTACCCGAAAAGAGAAGAAATGGAGCGGGAACAACACGTGCTATATAGCACAAATCGTAGAAGATTTTAAGGCACGTGTTATGCAAAAAATGGCACTTACAAAAATTCTACACAAATGACGAAATAGCCTGTGCAGTAATGCCTGTAGTGGAAAAGAAGGCCGAAATGAGCCCGAAACGGAGGTCGACATGCGAATGCTCACCAAACCTCACTGTAATTGGGAAAAGTGAGCAGGCATGTGCTAGAGCAGCTGGCGACTAAGCCCGGGAGGACACGACCTGCTCTAATACCAATTGTTGAAATTAGGGTTGCAGGGAAACACACACAGCTTGGAGAAGACGAAGGAAGCTCAAGGAACACAATAGAGAGTGTGTTACTAGTGTACAATGGAAAGATAGATAGCCCTAGAGTGATGGGCGTATATACAATGCACGGGGGGAAAAACCTCCTAAAGAGGGAAAATACCCCGGCGGTCCTAGTGTGCTCACACACATCACTACCACATGTATATGGTAACAAGCTTCCTAGTGATGCAAGCTTTGATGCCTCGCAGTTGTTCCCCATTTTCTTGGATGAGTGTAAAGAAATCTCAACATCCTCTGAACCACCAGATTGACAAGCAGAGTTCATCCCCCAAAAACTCTCAGCTTCATTATAAACGCGAATCACTTGACCCACTAGAGTTTGTATAACATTTTCTCTGATGTGCCTATGATTTACTGGGAGGAGAGCATGGCACGTGTGACACGTGGGTGTGATTTGGGAATCCACCAGCAAGGTTTTGGTACAACAATGTGGACACTAAA
This sequence comes from Adiantum capillus-veneris, assembly GCF_014529385.1. Classification (NCBI taxonomy): domain Eukaryota; kingdom Viridiplantae; phylum Streptophyta; class Polypodiopsida; order Polypodiales; family Pteridaceae; genus Adiantum; species Adiantum capillus-veneris. Next base: position 119,028,248 of record NC_140959.1, on the reverse strand, counting down.
TACGGGGCCATTTATTTAAACGGACACGAGATCTACCCATTTGGTGCTTGCGTATGAGTTGGCCCTTTGACGCAATGGTTGTGAAGGTTGGCTAGTTCCATCAAGATCTATGCTTTGCTGTTCTATATTTGTGCGAACTAGTGGTACACCATGACCAAGCCGAGTTACTGCAACATGGGCCTGGATTTGTCTAATACTTCCTCTTGCAGGGAGATCAATCTTCATAGGGATCACAAATGTTAAGAGTGTCCCTTTCATGTTTTGCAATTGTTGCCTGATGACTTCAATCTCTTTGGGATCCTTGGAATACACCTCTTTTTGTATAGTTGACAATGCATCCTTGAGGTGGTTGATGAGATCCACCACATCATCTTCCCTCTCTTGTATATCATTGCTACCATCGTGTGCTTCAAAATCACGATGCATGACATCTTTGTAGATGTTGAATGCGTCTTCATGTGTACCATGTAGAAATTCTTTCAAACAAGGAAAGTGAGTTAGTACTGTCATTGGAACACCATTAAGATGCTTACATTGGCTGCTCCAATCCGGACAAGCACAATAATTACTTTGCAAGATCACATGATACCATATACTCTCATTTGTGATACTTTGAATCTTGAATAGAAGTGACCCTTCATTTATAACCTGAAAGGTACATGGTGTGGTTTGAAACCTTTGTAAGATTCTCTCTCATTCAAGCATTTTTTATGTTTGTATCTTTGTCCCACTCAAACGCCTACCATGTAAACCATGAATTAGACATAAATCCAAACCTTTAACATATATTTTACGGAAATCAAGAAAGAGAAAAAATACCTATTTCTTGCTTTTATTGGAAGAACCTCAAAAGGGTATCACCGATGTGAATTCTAGACTTCGAATCACCCACAAGGCATGAAAGAGCTCCAAGATAGATCGATTAGTTCGAGCATCCAAAAGAGTATATTTGATATATTTCCATAAGCGCTCCACCAAGTTTGTGGTGTCAACATTGCCATGTCTAAACATTCATCCAAACCTTGGCCATCATGTTCTCCACATGCAAGGGGGCTCCACATCATCCATTAGTGACATAACGAACTATATTTGGGTATGGTGAATACCTCAACAAAAGCTCTTGAAATTTGCCTTCAAAATCCAATTCTATCGCACAATGCATTAAGCTTTACAAATCATTATAAACATCATCCCTTAACTCCTTTGGAACCTACATTTCAAAACAAACATGCATATGTTGAGGTTATTTTTCTTGTTAGATCAAATAGTTACAATTAAGTAACTCAGCAGTATAATACCTGAGGCAAGAGATTCTCCACCCATGCCTTTTTGGTATGGAACCAACAAAGTAAAACATGGCATGCAACTTGATACTTTGTTCCATTGTCGTCAATACTCCAACTATGTGGGTCTTCATCCTCACCCGACCTTCGATATAGCCTTTAGCTCTTGTTGTGACTTATCAATCACAATAGCTGATGGACGAAAGTGGCCCATCCTCTCAGAGACTACAGGTAACTGTCAACTTTAAAGCAACGATGTCATGATGACACCCAGGATCTGTCATACACAATGTGAACCAAATTGGTAGGCCAACACCTTGTTGGTTTGGAAACACTGCAGCATACAATGGTAAACCATATATGTTTATTTTAAACATGCTATCAATAGCCCATGAGTTATTTGTAGAAAATCGCTTGGCCATTTGCAGCATCCAGTCGTCTTGAATGATCAAGATAAAAGGCTTATCTTTGTCACTAACTGCTTTTTGGATTGTATGGTTGGCAATATTCCATCTGCATAAATATTTGAATGTAAGAAGAAAAAAATTAAATTACTCTTACTCTCTGCGATTTATGACAATGCTATTACCTTGTTTGTTTTGTACAATTTCATAGCCTCCATATACATGGAAACCCAATCATCATCTGATATGTGACCTATATCAACTTGATCACTTACAGAGTATCCTCTGTATAAAGAAATTTATTAAGGAAGCAATCAACGTGCTACCTCGATAATGCATTTGATAAGACAACATATTGATTTCATGCGGTATCATAAAGAACCAGTAGATAGTATAGTCAAGAAGGGAGGTTTGCTCCATGTGAATCTTTCTTCTAACAATGACATGGAAGCAACATATCGAGCATTCCCAACATCAAAGATGTCTTCCATGCAAAACTCAATTACGGATAGATGGATGGGCAAGTGATATATATTACTTCTTGAACTTGGGACATGACCACTGTGACTAGTGTTTAGACATCATTACTCCCATTAGTAGTTATCACTTGTATTTTAAACGGACAACCACATTTCTTTGATGTCCTTGTTCTCTTTTTATCTCCCCTTCGTGAAGGCGCACCACCTTGATAACATATATAATCAATCATAGTTTTTGATGCGCCAGATTTTTGGAAGAGTGGACCATCACTAGCCTTGTCTTGTGCTCAATCATGATGGTCTTTAGGTGCCTCTCTACATCGGACATGTTTGTAGTAATCACATTTTGAGACTCTTTATTCAGGTCCATTCTTTGACGCCATAATCTTGAATGAGAAGAGTTAAATGCATTGCTACACCCACAAGCATTTATGTACTCTTTGATGTAAATGGTAGATATACCATTCTTTCTAACTTCAATGCACCATTTGGACTTGATGGAAATTAGGGTTCTATTAAACTCTTGGTGTTTTGATCCTTCAACAATGTGGTCAACTTTTACAATATCCTCCCAATCTTCAACACATGGAACCCTCACCGTCTGCAAATCTCTCAAATATAAACAAAGCCTACCATCCTCATCACATCCAACATGAAGCTCATCCTTCATCTTGCACCACTTCTTCAAATCCAACATGTCTCTAGTCATAGGTTTTAAGAGGTTCCAATGATGTGGAGAGGCCACTTTGAAGCACTCTTATCATGTAATTATATGCTTCTTTATCAAAGAAAAAATATGTTGTGAACATATAGAGATTTGGATCCGGAAATACCTTAACCATTTTATCATCAAGAGGCCCTTTTTCTCCAAGAACATCACCTTCTTCATAGAGTACCTCAAAGTCGTCATTAATACTTTCACTACTCACATTGCTTGAATACTCATCAAAGAACTCTTAAAGCATATGATCACCTTCCACGTTTTCTTGATCCCGATCCATCACTTGGTTGTGATTAAAGGTGATTGGATGAGAAATTTTCCCACGTTGTGTGCATGGGTGTGAATGTGTTTGTATGTATGTGTGTGTGCGTGTGCAATAGAGAGGGGCAGAGAGAGAGAAAGTTTTCTCTTGCATGTCTCGAGATTACGTGCAGTGTACTGAGATTACATACAGTGTGAGTCTCTGTGTTATTTTGATGTGCACCACGAGTTAGACTCTTTAAAGTAGAAAGAGTCAATGCTACGCATACTTGCGTGAATATAAATGATGAAATCTACTTTAAGCTTGACTTCACTGCACAAATAAAAGGTGACGTGCCGCACCGCCAAAAGTTATAGCTGTGCAGAGGTTAATTTTTGTGCCGAGCTTACATTACACTACACAAAAAAAAAATGTGGTCCTCATTGAATCTTGATCCTACTTTTCACCTAGACCCTTGATCCCTTAAAATGGACCCCGTGTAACATAAAGATGAGACTGTGCAGAGTGAAAAGTGCCCTTTAAAAAAAATGGACGACGGTTCTTGGCACATTTCACTTAGACCCTTGATCCCTTCAAATGGATCCCGTGTTACATATAGATGAGGCTCTACGCAATGGAAAAATGACGGGCAGGTTCCAGGTAGACTGCAAATTAAAGTTCATGCAGTGTTCTCTGCATACTGCTTCGCACCACTAAAAGGGTTCTTTCTCTGCATAGTGCCTTGTGCAGGCTCATTCTCTGCATACTCGTGCAACGACTGATTCTTGCATTAGCATACTCCCCTGCATTGCATACTGTTGAGCGCTCATTCACTGTGTGAGAGAAAGAGGGCGAGTAACTGTGTGTAGCTTAGGACATTGGGAAGGTTGAAACCACACTATACATGTCCGCCATGGAACTCCCAAAGTAGGAGGTTGAATGCTACAAAACCTGCCCGCCAGAGAAGAGACAAATGCTGGTTTATTTTGGGAACTAGGTTGATTTTGGGTGCTTATTTGTGAGGGCATGTTGAAGCTAGGTGTCCTATGGCTCCAAGAATGTAATGGAACCATATGCACCTCTATCGCAAGTGAAGAAATATCTTTCAAACGATCACGTGGGCATTTTTGAGAGTGAATGACAAGCGGAGGCAAAGTGGATAGCGATATCAACATGAGGGAGATTGGGTACTTCATTGGCTTCATTGATGCTCTTCTTATTGAAAGGCTAATGATTCATTTTATGAAAGTATCTCAATTATGTTGTACAATGCTTGATGGTGCGCCTTGTGTAAACTTGAAAGTCGTTAATGAGACATGTCACGGGTTGTGCTTGTGTATATGTAGAGGTCATATGATTTGTATGATTGATAAACTTCAATCTTTTTTTCGTATCTTGGTCAAGATTTGTCTCCATTTATTGAGGTTGTGGGGGCAAATGGAAAAGTGATCTGTGAGTGTCATGTGTCACAAATGTGTATTGATAGAAAGGTCTCATACAAAAGGTGACGTCTTCTAATTAGATATCTAAAGAATGTTCACAAAATCACTAACATCCATATTCCAGAGCATAAATCAGGGCGACCTAAAACTAGTGAGACCACTAAGAACACTGTCCCCTAGATCTAAATGCCAATGAATGACAAGATTTGGGAATGTTGCACATAGAGTTACAGTGGCACAAAGAAAGTGTCACAAATATTTAGAGCAACAAGCAACTAAAGAGTGGCAAAGAGTCTATGACCCAGAATGGAAATCACAAACAAAATAGGAACACGCTTGGATCAAAGCTCAAAAGATTGCATGGGAAGTAGACATGACAAGTAGAGTAGCAAAGATGGAGGAAAAAATAAAACGTGGGTACAAAGCTCGCACGGATGGGGCCCCACATGCTTTAGATTCCTCTCAAGAGAAAAATTCTAGTACTGACGAAGAAGAAATCAATGATTGTGTGGAAGGGTCATCCATTGTAAGTTTTGTGCAACTCATTTTTTCTTCAGAAGGGTACTTTTTTATATTTACTCGATTTACAATTTGTTTGATTTTATAGCGCGTTTCGTCATCCACATCTAGCTTTACGCATGCTGAAAGGATTACTTTCGTGGTGAGCCACGACCACTGTTAACCCTCACGGCTCACGGACACCCTATCACCTATGACGGACGTTCTAACCTACGGCGGACATTGTATTATTTATTTGGTAGAGTCAGGTACCGGGCTTGTCGGTCCAATAGGAAAAGGGTAAGAGTGATCGCCGATGAGAGGTGCACTCTAACTGGAAAATTCAAGGGATTAGTTGGCTAAGCATGGGCGCCCAAGTGTGAATGGGGTGAGCTCATATATAAGTCAACTAAACCTAAAATTCACTCATTCTCTCATTTGTGCAATTGAAGAGTGCTCTTGCTCCATCTCCTTCTTCTTCTTCTTCATCTCTTTGTGTGTGTGAGAGAGAGAGAGAGTGAGAGAGGGAGAGAGAGGGAGTGTGTGGGCGATCGAGCATTACAAAGGCACGATGGTGGTGAAGCGGTTGAGCGCGGAGTAGCGGTGTCTCCTTCTTCTTCGCGGCGAGGAATCCTCCACGAAGCAAGCATAGAGCGGTGAGTGACACACCATCGCCTTCTTTGAGCTTACTAGTTTAGGCTTGTTGTGTGCTTGGAGCCATTTGTGGCTCGCACACGGTGTATCGGCAAGTTCCTTGCATTGACACGTGCGACATACGCACACATTTTTGGCGCCGTTGCCGGGGAATGCCGTACATGAAGCTCGAGTAGCACTCTGTGCTTCTCCGTGGTGCAATTTCTATTCTAGGAAAGGTAAGGAAGGAGTGTGTGTGTGTTGAGAAGAGGGATTTGGTGTTATACTATGTGTTTTTTTTTATTAATGGAGTTTTCAGAGGTTCTGTGTTTATTCTCTGTGTATTAAGGTAGTTAGTTTTCTTTGTTAATAGAGATTTCAAAGGTTCTGTGTTTATTCTCTGTGTATTAAGGTAGTTAGTTTTCTGTGTACAGTAAGTAGGAAGTAGATTAGGCAGAGTTAATAGAGTGTGTTAGTGTGTAAGAGTAGGTATATTAGTTAGAAGTAGGTAGAGAGAGTGTGTGTGCTCTCGCGCAGGTCGCGATGGCCTTATCCTTTAAAAAAATTAAAAAAAAAATTAAAAAAAAAAATTAAAGGTAGGACCGGGATCGGGAATATCTCCCAGATCCAAGCCCAGACCCAAGCCCAAGCTCACGCTCAGGCCTAGGCCTCAGTCGCCTTTTAAAAAAACGAATTTTAGCTTCACACGTAGCTAAAAATCGATTTTTTGAGGACCAACGGAACGTCAGATGCCCGAAAATTGTGCTATAAAGCACACAACGACCCTTTAAGTGATACGCTCATTTCCAGCTATCACACACTTTAATTACAAAAATTAAACCTTAAAAAACATTCAAAAAACATCAAAAACAAGAAAAAATCAAGTAGAAAACGGGGTGCAAAACACCCACAAAACAAAGCAAGTAACCTTTGAGGGTACTTTCCGACACTTGTAGGGCACCCAAAGCACATGTATCTACGCTCTGGTCGCGTGCTAGAGTCCGAACAACTAGCTAGTGCTTCAATTTACGAGGGTACTCACTATCCTTCCACGCTAGGGTCTACGCCCTCGGCGGGGACCCAAGGTAGTGCAACCCAAGACCCAAATATAGCGGCTAGCGACTCTTTCTCTGACTACGATATTATGGAAGAGCATCTTACACAAATCCCCGGGGGAACAAATGAAACCGTGCCTAGCTGGGCCCAACAACCTGGAACTAGTGTTTTTATCCGTTTGATGGAAACTTTTAGTAGAGCTACGCGCTCTGAACCTACGGCTAGTGAAGTAAACGAAGGGGGTGGGGAAGTAGAATCACCATTCACATCTCCTGTAGACCCCACACTCGCTCAGAGTGTCCACATCGACATTCTACCTACCTCATTTAATGAGGGCCCTACTGAGCTACCACCTTCCAAAGTCGCCTCTAAGGTAGCGGGGACTAAAAGTCAAAACGCGAGAAGCAACATTACATCCACCTCACGGCAACCCTCTAGTACACCAAGTTTGGACGGGGTATTTCTCAATGAAAATTGGGAATATGACCTACACACGAAGACTTTGACCGACCTATACATGGGCTACACATACCATGTGGCTTGGTTAGAAGTTGTACAATCCACATCTAGTGCCACTAGTCTAGAGGAACAACAACACATGATCTGCAATGTCATCCATAGGATTATCCAGTCCGAGAGGCCAAATCGAGGAATAAACATACCTTCGATGGGTCCTATGCGATTTTTAGACACGGGCAAAGGGAAACAACCCACTCTATCACAAATGGAGACTCCCCCAGTGAGTCCCATCGATCCCCCATATGTTGTTTCGCCAGGGGTCTCAATGCAATCTGAGCCCACAAGTGATAGCTTCACCTTTCCAGTCTAGCTCATCTTTCCCTTGATGACACCACGGATACCATGCCTACCCCAATGATGGGCATGCCAAGAAACACACCATGGACCTCGTTTGTTAGTAAAGCACCACTACATGGTATCTCAATGCCTGCAACAGTACCTACAAGTGTGTACCAATCGTATGCACCTATGGGTCATCACACTCATGTAGTCCCTACCCCTCCCATTGTTTCAACTACCTATGCTCCACAACCACAATACCCAAGTTCTTATGGGACTATACTGGCTAGCATTAGCATGTCACATTCGACGTCTGCTATGCCTAGGGCCACCCATATGACCTATGGACCACCACATGGCACAACATCGTACCCAACGTGGAACCCAAGGGCTTCCTATGCGCCAAGCCCAATGCCAATACCTACTCCATATGTAGTCTCTGGAGCACCTCCACCCACGGTGCCTGCTCACTTAGGTGACTTGGCAACATTTTCTCAAGCTATTGGTCGATCTATTGCTGAGAATATGCGTAACACGCCTGATAGAGAGCCTAGAAGTAAGGCAGTACAAATAGCCAAGCTCACACAAAAATTTAGTGGAGACGGGGATGTGAGAAATCATATCAAAGTGTTTGAACAAATATGCGATTCTCTAGGAGAACACAATGACCTACATAACAGCAATGCTTTAAACCTAACCTTAAGTGGAAAGGCTGGGGATTGGTATAGAACCCTAAGGGTGGAGGAAAAAATGATTTACCCTACTCTTAGGAGACTGTTCTTAAAAGAATACATACGAGAGGGAGTACTTTGGGGTGTAGCCTCTCAGCTCCAGAAAGCCCAACGAGAGGAAGAAGAGTCGGTGAGAGACTTTATAAGTCGCTTGAAGCATTTGAATTCTCGTTGTAATCCAAATGAGAGCTTCAACAATAACCAATTGCTTGATAGATTCATTAGGGGGTTACGACATGAGGATATCTACAATGGCCTAGTCATTAGAGGTATCACCACTTGGGAAGCAGTCACCACCAATGCGATCCAATTGGAGGATAATTTAATGATTCAAAGAGAAAGAGTGTCTGTTGCGTCTAAATCTATTAGCTCGCAAGCATCAGGGCATCAGCCAATGACCCTAAAGCCTATTGCTAAGGAGCCAAAGATATCTGAGATGACTTTAGCAGATCTCACCAAGGCTATTCAAGAGAGTCTTAGAGACAATCGTGCTCCGCAAAACAATCATATGTATCCAAGAAGGGAGCAGCAATGGTGCTCAGTATGCTATGGACCACATAGTACCAGTGAATGCCCTAATTTTAGAGTAAAATTCAATGGGAAGTGCAATGCATGTGGAAGGTATGGTCATCAAGCTAAGGATTGCATAGTATTTAAGCGCGCGATGGCCAATAGACCTACCTTAGCATGGACAGACACACCTCGTGTGCCTGCATTGATGCCGACCCCACCTCTTGAACAAACAGCACAACACATGGTCCCCAGGGCCCAAAATGTTGTTCAACCAACACCCTTACCACCTCCAGTGCTACGACCGCAACCACCACATCCGAGAATCACTTCTGTGAATCAAGTGGGTTGTGAGTCATCTATTTCCTATTTGGAAGGCTATGAGGAAGATATAGATCCTAATATCGCCTATGGGATGGATGTGCTTGAAGAAAGTCCACAATACTACATGGAGGACTATTGGGGACAAGTCAAACCTGTATATCAAGTAGCTGCTCTTGCGACAAGAGGCCAAAATATCAATTACACCGCTAAGAGACCACCTCTTCAATGCTATGAGTGTGGAGGCCAAAATATCAATTACACCGCTAAGAGACCACCTCTTCAATGCTATGAGTGTGGAGGTCCACATCGTGTAGCCGAGTGTCCTATTAGGCTGTTGCTCACTTGGAAGATCTTCATTGGAAAGTGGGCGTACTCACCAAGTCATGGGAAAGTGGGCGTACTCACTTCTTGATGGAAAGAATGCTTACAGCCTCACCAAGTCCATAGACCCTTGGACATGGGAAAGTGGGCGTACTCACTTCTTGATGGAAAGAATGTTTACAGAGGGACTACTTGATTCTATCGAAGAAATGGAGATCCCATCTTCCCCACGTCAAGGGACTCAAGGCCAAAAGGTGCCGTTAAACATTGCCAAATTGATGGATTTCATGTCTTCAGAAGTTAGAACCACCATCATGTCCAAACTATATAAAGACCCCGAGCTAGTCTCAGCCCTTCGAGCCTTCCTCAATGGAGAACTGAAGTTTGGGCTACCGCAATTTGCACAGATGGATGGGGCTGGGGAGATGCCAATAGAGGAGGAATACATAGATCCACAACCCAACCTGGATAAGAACCTTGTTATAGAAATACCTGTTAACAAGTTGGGAAAATACTTTGAGGGTGATGAATCCAATGCGACTATACCAATCACTACTAAGGAATTAACTATGAAGGGAATCCTTGATAGTGGCGTTGGGGTTAGCATTGTGACTAAAAATTGCTGGGAAACTATGGGAAGACCTCACCTTGCGACCACAACCATAGTAGTGAAGATGGCCAATGGGTCTATTGTTAAACCTATTGGGATGCTAGAATATCTCAAGATCAAGGTCTTTGGACATAAAATAAGGATTACCTTTATCGTTATGGATTTCTCCAAACACACTATGGCATCGGAGATGATCTTAGGACGTCCTTTCATGAGGGAAGCAAAAATGGTGCATGACTGATCTAAAAACCATGTCTACTTGCAGTTCCAAGATTCTGTCATTTGAGTGGATCTTGTGATGGGTCAAGCACATCCTCTAGGAAACAGGTTTATAATTGATCATAGATCTGACACCACAGTTCACTCGGCCCCATTGCAGTATTGTTACACGTGTAAAGCAGACACTGATGTTGGGGAAGATTCTCCTTATATGGATGTACGACCTGGGATGACTGAGTCGGACAATGTGGATTGGGTCCACCTAGTAGCAACCATAGACACTTGGGGAAACAGGGGGACAACCTAGGTAACACCTGAGGGGGATGAAATGCCTGTACCCTTGAATATGCTACAAGCAATGCATATAGCTTCTGACAAGACTCATCCTAATATAACGAAGAAAACATACAAGTGGGTCCCTAAAGCATCTTTAGCGACCTTGGCTAGTACTAAAAAGCAGAAGCCTTGTAAGAAACGTCCCACTCGCTCCAAAAAATGGAAGAAAATGTGGCGATGGATTCCTAAATGACTATTGGAAGCCCAAGGCTACTATCAAGGAAATGATCAAATCTGGGTGCCAAAACGTAGATTGTGTTCTTACCTGTCACCTGACCCATGTGAGCCCAATCTCGTAGCTCCAAAACAAATCAACGATCACGGAAAGAAAAAAATCACGGAATGCTACACACCCGCTCCAGAGCTAGTCTGGGTACCGAAGAAAGAACGATTTGTTCCACCTAGCTCAGGAAGGGGGGAGTCCCATGAAGCTTCTATCTCCTTATATAATGCATCCATAGAGGTAAAAGCTTCTCCACAGCCTCCACCTACAATAGTGGACCTCCATAAAGCTACAAAGGAATCCACACTTCCCAGTGTTCAAGAATCACCTGATGAACCATTTCAAGTTCGATCCTGGGAGAGTACCTTACCACCCTTGCAACTCGATGAGGCACCTAAGGTAAGAGAAAACTACTGGCAAAAATCTCCACCTATTACCAACTGGAACAATTGGTTTCAAAGGGTGACGAGCTCATTTCAAACGGTATGATCTACCCAAGGAAGGGGGGAGTGTTTGCTGACATTCATCATTCACTTGCTTCCCTCTCAACCTTCCTCCCTGACCTCTCAATATCCGAATCTTAGGGAATGTATATATAAAGCCTTATACTCACAAAAAAGAAAAATAATAAAGAGCAAGAGTAATTAGCAAACGAGTATGCACAATAAAAGTCAAAACATTGACTCAGACCTACACATTCGTATCCGCTACACTGAAACAGAAACCTATGCCATAAAACACCTTTGATCCCCATCACTCGAGTGATGGAGGGTAGGTAGGATTATTACAATAGGAGTGTTTCTGTTTTAGAGTTGAGTGATTACCAAAGTTCTTTTTTCCCACTGATGTGCCTCCTAGAGGTATTCTTTGTGTTTCCTAGTGTGTACAGGAACGTGTTGCTGTGGTTAGGATTTGGACCTTCATAGAATCTTTCTCTCATCCACTTTTCAAATCAAGCGGGACCATCGACACAAACAGGTGTTTCTTGTCCATTAGCATTGCCCCTTATCTTTTTGCATCCATGTTTGTCTGCTTTGATTGTGATTGGTAGCATAATATTCAACGCATTTGCTTAGTACCAAACATTAAATTCAATGAATTTTTTGTCATAATCACTTGTCTAGATTTAAAAATCAAGCAGTCCGACTAAGCTAGTTTGACCAAGTTAGGCGTTAGAGATCTTCTCTTAATACCATGGGGAATGCCTTCCTAATAATTAATGGTTACTTAGGTTCTTAATCCGATTTAGGCAGCATTGTGTGAAATGTAATAGGGCTTTCTAGTGGGCTTAGACCCTATTGACCTTTAGCTTAAGTATTATAAAGGGAGTTTACTTGTGTGATGAGCCTGGGGAGGTGTATCAGTGTTATATGACCCCCCAAAGTTACAAAATTAAAATGTTGAAAATGAACAAACAAAAAAAATCAAAGTGTCACAATGTAAAATCTTAAGCTGGAAGATAAATCTCAACTTGATTGGGTACTTCACTCACATGTATCGCCTATGGTACTAGAGCCCTAGAGGTTCCCAGTGTGGGCGCTTTTCCTTGAAAAGCAAAAAACCCAAGGCATACAAAATAAGCACACAATCAAAATTGAATCACTGTGAAAAGACTTTGGGGGGTCAAAGAAAAAATAATCAGTCAGGCGATGATTTCATGAGAAATTCCTTTTATCGTAGCTTAACTACAAGGTCTTCTAGGTATAGCCTCTAGTCAGTCCTCGAACATAAAATACTTGGCTCTCGCGATTAAACAACTTAATTGACCAGAGAAAATTAAGAAGCTTACCCATGGTATTAATAGTCGATCTTTAGTGCCTTTCGACCGTTAAATTAGCGACCCCAGACTTGTTTATTTTTTTACCTTTACATCTGTTTATGCATTTGATTACATTGCAATTTAATGTTTATTGCTGACAAATTGTTTAAAATTCTGTTACCAATCAATTTGTCTGCCTAAAACTGCATATGCTTTTTAATCGCTTATGAGAATGCAATTACTGTGCCAATGTTGTTTGATTTTGCAGTGACTGAAGAAGGCTAAGGACATTCATCTCAAATGCTCTTCCACCTCGACGAACGAGCTTCAACTCAATAGCTTCCGAGGACAGAATCTACATCAGGAAGGGGGGCATGTTAACCCTCATGGCTCACGGACACCCTATCACCTACGACGGACGTTCTAACCTACGGCGGACATTGTATTATTTATTTGGTAGAGTCAGGTACCGGGCTTGTCGGTCCAATAGGAAAAGGGTAAGAGTGATCGCCGATGAGAGGCGTACTCTAACTGGAACATTCAAGGGATTAGTTAGCTAAGCATGGGTGCCCAAGTGTGAATGGGGCGAGCTCATATATAAGTCAACTAAACCTAAAATTCACTCATTCTCTCATTTGTGCAATTGAAGAGTGCTCTTGCTCCATCTCCTTCTTCTTCTTCTTCATCTCTTTGTGTGTGTGAGAGAGAGAGAGTGAGAGAGGGAGAGAGAGGGATTGTGTGGGCGATCTAGCATTACGAAGGCACGACGGCGGTGAAGCGGTTGAGCGCGGCATAGCGGTTTCTCCTTCTTCTTCGCGGCGAGGAATCCTCCACGAAGCAAGCGTAGAGCGGTGAGTGACACACCATCGCCTTCTTTGAGCTTACTAGTTTAGGCTTGTTGTGTGCTTGGAGCCATTTGTGGCTCGCACACGGTGTATCGGCAAGTTCCTTGCATTGACACGTGCGACATACACGCACAACCACCTTGTATGTGAGAGCCACGACTTGAATATGAAGCAACTTCTGGATAGGTTTGTTGCTAATATAGATTTTTATAATTGTGTAACTATTTCACGTGTATTAAACAAAGGTAAACAATGTAAGTCTATTCATTTTAATATAGCTGTCATAAAAGAGTTACGTTTCTCTTGCGATCAAGTCGGCGGGCTGTGAGTCGGGGTTAGATACCCAAGTTATCGAGGATATTTTAGATCTTGAGGCTTCAACAAACGTTATCAATCTCTTTGCATTGTGAGGAAAATAACATTATGTTTAAGTAACGTAGATTTTTAGGCTCTTATAACTTATTAAACTACTATTCGATAGCTGGATGGAAAAGATATTACCTCCAAATGTTCTCTCAACGGTGTAGTGGGTCGACAGTATGGGGTACCCTTTTGTCTTGGAGAATACTATAGGAGACCATACTCTCGATAATTTCTTTGGGACTCCCAATTTAGAAAGTCATATCTTTACATTCTTCCCCATCTTGGATGGGTATCATTATTTCGCTATTACATATTACACAATAGACAAGAAAATGCAAAGTCTAAATTTGACATAGTAGTATAGATGTCATTGGGTTCTTGTGGCATTTTACAATGCCCATGTGGTACAGATACCTCCTCTTTCTTGATGATGTTCATCGATACTGCTCTTTGACTCACTCTGAATAGTCACCATGGAGAGACTGTTACCAAGTGTGTCTAGGTATGCGTTGCTTTTACTCCTTCAAAACGATTGAGTTGTTTGTTAACGTTCATCTAAATGCATGAAGTTGGTTGAAGGGTACTAAAGCATTTAAGTACACATTGTACAAATCTACAATTCAAAGAGGAGCTAGAAGATTCTCGAGAATCATGCAAAATCATTGCTGGAAAGGTTGATAGCTTTAGTGTAGTTTTCTTTGATTGAGTACTGACATTTTCATTGATAATTTTTTGATGTGTTGTTGTTTGCAGTGTCCCCAACAACCAAGTGCAATTGATTGTGGATATTATGTAATTTCTACAATGAGATTGTTGATCAAGACCACGGTTAAAGACTAGAAACCTCAACTCAATCTGGTAATTATGCAAGTCTGGAATGAAGCATTTATTATCAAGTGTGTTTGAGGCTTATATGGTCTTTTGATGCATATATTTTTGGCATGTAAAAAGAAATTGGTTTGGGCATGAAGAGGTTGATTTTACGAGAAAGAAGCTCAACGAGTGGTTGCACAAGCAATCAGGTGAAGTCACAGTTCAGGGGGCCACAATTTTAGTGTTGAACTATTTTGAGATTACATCAAAATGTGATCACCATTTTTTGTATTAGGAGCTAGCTTTGGACGTACTTGACACGCATAGCTCTTCTTTTTTTGTTTGAACTATTTTGAGATGACATCAAAATGTGATCACCATTTTTGTCTCAAACACAAGCTTGGGATATAATTGTCACTCCGTGTCGATGTTACTATCAAGAGACCTTCTCTACCTCTACATTTTGAAGCCTTTCTTGTTGCATACGATGTAAACTTGAGTGTTTACAATTGTTACTCCTTGCTTTGGATATTATTGTAACTCCATATCGATGTTACTATCAAGAGACCTTCTCTATCTGTACATTTTGAAACCTTTCTTATTGCATACAAGTGTTTATATTTGTTACTCCTTGCTTTGGATATAATACTCAACCCGTGTCCATGTTACTATCAAGAGACCTTCTATGTCTCTACTTTTTGAATCCTTTCTTATTACATCCAATGTAAAGTTGAGTGTTTACATTCATTACTCCTGAACTTTGAATGAATGGGTATGTTAGCGGCTGGACACACCCTACGGAAAATGACTGCTCAGTGGAATATTATTTTTTGTAATTATTCATTTATTGAGAAAAGCCGACATTTCACCTTTGTAAATATTGGGGCTTACAGAAGTTTTCCATTTGACATTTAGATTGAGTAGATGGTAAAATTGGAACATTAGGGTTTGAGATTGTAAGCTATTTATACCACTTTTTGACCTTAATGAAAAAACTTTGTCATTTTAAAAAAGTGATGTCTGTGAGTGAGCGTACGGTGTACGAGAGAGAGAGTGAGAGTTTCATCTTGACGCTACGCGCACACCGGTGGTCGAAATCGAGTGCGGAGAAGTGCAGCGTGTTGCCCCTGATGAGAGCTATGCGCTGATACCTACATTGCGGGTGTACGATCTAGTTTTGCAAACTCGACCTTCGAGCTTCATCTAGTGATTCGGTGAGCATACGTTGTTCGTTTTTGCATTGCAGCATATCCACGTGTTTGCATTGAGTAGAGCTACATATTAGGCACTTCAATTCACAAACAGTGACCTGCAGATTTCGGCCAGACATCCTACGTGATTTTGCACCAGGTGTTTAGGATTGGGATTTTGGTTCATAGACCTTAGGGAGAGCGACCTATTGGTGATAGTAGGGTCTCCTTCAAGTTCTATGGCGTTTTGAGAACGTTTGATGGGTATTCGGCTCTTGGACTCCAATTTCACTGAGATAGGCCGAAACATTTCAACGAGACTAGTCCTTGAGGATAGGGATTCTCTGGCTTGTCAGAGTCTCGGTTTACATTTAGGTAGGACCAGAGGGTGGAGGACTCTCTAGGTCTTAGGAGGAGTCTAGGGAGCGTGTGTCTGGCCTAGATCCTTCAACTTAGGTAGACTTAGGTAGACTTATATAGTTTTTAGGTATTAGTAGAGTTGAAGAGTAGGAGTGGAGTGGTAGAAGCGGTGAAAGGAGAGCTTGAGAGTCAGGCGAGGCCAAGAAGCAACCAAAACACCAATATCACCATTTCACATGATGAGTAGGAGTAGGGTAAGTAGGACATCATGATTCATAATCTAGAGCACTTCATGCATGTTATATTTTCTATTATGTTCATCACAAGGTTGTAAAAGACGCAAAAGAGTGTTCGAAAGCTGAAATGAAGTTCAAAAGTTGTTGTGAGTGTTTCTGAGAGAGCTGCAGAGCATCAGGAGCATTTTTGTCAGGAAAAAAATAAATTTTAAGCCAGGAGACATCCTACGCGTAGGATGTCTACAGGGTGATCTGGTGGGAATTTTGAAATTTTGAGTTGACCAGTGTGTTCAGAAGGTACATTTTACCCTATTTTCACCTAGAAAGTGGAAATTTAACCATATCTTGACAGGATAAGGCCAGATAGACAGAAATTGCCAAACATCCTACCCAAATTGTGTCAAGGCATTATTTTAAGTCCAAAACCATAGGGTGGTTGCATGAGCATGATCTGCATGATTTATTGAGTGCCTGAGAAGGGTTTCATCTCACTTGGGTGAGAAAATTGGGTTCTAAGCAGACTTTAGCATCTTTGACTGAAAAGGGCTAGAACAGCTAAAATTGGGGTCTTTTGAAATCCAAACCAAAATCTAAGCATAGCACTAGGTTGCTGACATCAAGGGGAAGCTGTGGCTCAAGTCTGGGGTCAAACAGGCCAAAAAGACATCCTACGTGTAGGATGTGTTCTGTTTGATTTGGCAATCCAAACCCAGATTTGAGCATACCAAAGCGATCAGCACCTCAAGAGGAGTCTGTGCTTTGCATTTGAAGCCATATTGAGCAGTTAGACATGCTACGTGTAGAATGTCTAATGCACGAAATTGAAGCCAGAAACTGACTGTAGGCATAGCAAGGTTTTGTATAGCCTGAAGCAAGCCTCCTAGTCAATTTTGGTCCAAATTGGAGTTGATTTGACTGGTCAAACCAACATCAAGTTGCTGGAACAGATTTCAGATCCATTGACCAGCTTATAGGTGTCCAAATCAAAAAGTAAAAACAGTTGTGGACTCAACACATCAAAGGGAATCCATAGTGCAAAAACCAAGCAAAACAGAGCAGGAGACATCCTACACGTAGGATGTCTACTGGGGCTTAGGGAAGTGAAAAACTGACTGAGGTTACATAGTGATGTTCCATTTGACTTGAGGATTCCAGAACTTCTTTCAGAAGTGAATTTGGACCTTGTTTGACCTTTTGGACAAAGCAAAGACGGATTAATACTTTTCAAGTAAATTGACCAACATCCGAGGAAAGTACAGTTCCAGATTAGCAGACCTAATCAAGAACATCAGAAGTGTATAAAATACAGTAGTGGTTGAGGTTAACTCTCCAGTTATACCAATCATTAATAAAACCACCTCTAGCGGTTAAATGCTTTGATTTGATTGCCGAAATTAAACGCTTGTGTACAGGTATATTTAGCGGCAAAGTAAGAAGTTGTGCGGAAACTGATCCTTTGCCAGGTGAGTGGTTGGATTTGTGCTAAGTTGCATTGCTAAGTTTGATGAATTTAAGATCAGAAAGACACATTTTTAGAGACCAAAAGGTGGCAGGTGATCAAGGTAGCTTAGTGTCCACCGAGGAGAGTGTAACTCAGGCAAGGCTAGATCCACTAGCACCGATTATTGAGGAGGGTAGTAATACTGACACTTCATCCGATAAGTCCTTCTTCATGATGGGTAGTCAACAGCCAGGAGGTTTCACCTATGACGGACCAATGCCAGGAGGAAGCACCTCCCTAAATCCTTTGAACGATTCCAAGTTCACTATAATCTTCTTAGAAGGAACAAACTCGAGGGGAGCCCTAGTTTATTTTGACTATCGAGGACGCAAGTGTATTTGTATTGAAGAAAGACCTGCTTAGAGACTAGAAATAATTCAAGTCTATGATGATGGAGATAGATTCCGAGACGAAAAGGGGAACCACTATCTGATAGTTAGTAACCCTGAGGATTACAATAGATATGGAGATAACGTGGCGAAAGGGAAAATGGTTTCAGAAACTCAAGAACCGCCTCCAAACATTGATCGACCTAGAGCACTTTTTATGTATGATTAGAAAACAACCAGGGTATCAACCTATAATGAGAATGTAAGGATTTACAAGCATGAGAGCGAGGGAATAGTCTCTTACTTTTGTTGCAAACAACCCTACCCAAAAAAATTAAGCAAAGACAAGGTTCTTTACTTATTCTCTTATGAAATTGCTATGGGAAAGGATATCGTTTTTGTTGACAGGTACGGGCGAGAATACACACGTATTCTCCCAAAGGAGGTAGAAAAGGCAACAATTCCAGAAGCATCAACATATGCCCCCGAAGAAGTGCCAAGGGTTTCCTACACCCCTAGCGAATCAACAAATTCATTTTCAGAAGATTATGACGCGACCTCACATTCTACCCGACAATAGACGTTCAACAACCAAAACCAACCAGCAACCCAGCCATCATTGCAGGCATGGCTTCGACAGAGTGCAACATTAGAACAAGAACGAAACCGAGATGGTTATCAAGCCGCACGAGGGCTAAGGGATTTACAAGAACCACAACTCTATTCATGATATCAAGGCAAGAGTAAGACAAAAACTCAAGGGTCAACAGAGCCTGGAAGACCACCCATAGAGCGAGTTCGAAGAGATGAACCATCTCTTGCAAAAACCGTCAGGAATTATGGCTTAGGAGAACCATTGGGAGAGGAACCTATCCACTATAGAAGGCCAGAGGAGGTATATAGATTGGGACGAGGAGATCCAATGATGAGATTTGTAGACCATTGTAGAATTAGACCTTCTCAAGTGCAAAAATGGGTAGACAAGAAATACACGGGAAACAGAGATCCTAGAGATCATGTAGCAGCCTTTGTGCATGTAATTAGAGCTGAAGAGGTGTTAGACTTCCCTACCCAATTTGCAAGATTTGGACTAACCCTAGAGGAGGATGCTGCTACTTGGTTTGACTCTGTGGAGCGTAGAGACTTTGAGTCTATGGAGGAGGTGTTTGATGAGTTTATTGAGGAATTCTCACAAAGGGGGATAGCTCATAATACAGTCTCACAAATCCATAAATTCAAACATAAAGAAGGGGAGTTTGTGTGAAAGGCAGCCCTACGACTAAAAAGATATGTTAAGTTCTGCCATGTGGAGGAACTACCAACTCAGTCCAGACTTATGTTTATATTTATCCAAGGACTAAGGAATGAAGATCTCCAAAAGGACTTACATATGAAGAGGAGCACGACGTTAAATGAGTTAACTAAGGAGGCTCTTTACCTTGTAGACAATTGTGCGGTCTACAAGAAAGGTGAATTCAAGGATCTTGACGACGATTCATCCTCACAACAAAGTGGAAGCAAGTCCGCTAATACAACACCAAAAGGAGAAGTAGCTGTAAGCCAGGAGCAGCTTGTAGAAGAAGTGCTAAAAAAGATTAACCTGTACGCCAAACCTCAGGCTAAACAGCCCAAGTGGTATGCTATTGAACAAAAATGGAAAAACCATGAGACGGAGGAATGTTATTATAACAAGGGGTATGTGAAAGAACGACCTTACGCTCCCCAGGCTCAGGTAGCATCTCCTCAACTTCCACCGATGCCTAGGTATCAAGCATGCAACCTACCAGGACCTGTAGGTGTAGAAAGACCACAACCAGTGTTGGGGCAACAACCACCCGTACCAGGATTACGACCAGTTGGCATAAGATATACACCAACAGTAACCGAACCAGAACAGAAGGCTTTGGTGCCTATGCATGCATATTACGAAGATCCTAATGGATATGCTGCAAATCCTGTCTATTATCCACCAGAAGAACCCTCAACGCCAGAACCATAGAGCATGAAAGGAAGTGCAGGACCACCAACAGCTGCACAGGCAGCAGGAGAAGCAAGATATAGCTTGGATGAACGAACATTGTTGTTCATAGCCAACGGAGGCATGGGAGGGCAGATACATGCATATCAACAAAGAGAAGCTCAAGGAGCACCTCAACAACCTAAGGGACCTAGTGTGGTGGAGACCATTGGCTACGAGACTGTCCTCATGATGAAATCATTAGAGTCAACGCATATTGCACCAAGTGCGGAGTTACTCATTTGATTCTGGATTGCCCTAAGAACCCGAGCAAAGGAGCAAAAACTATCTTGAACATGCTGGAAGCAGTGCCTTCCATTGAAGGGTCAGAAAACGAGACAGTAATACCTATTCAGGCAGTGACACGAGCCCAAGCTCAAAGAATGATGAACGAACCCATAATTGAAGAGCCAAAAACCGATGCCCCAAGTTCAGAAGTGAAGAATCATAGAAGCACTTGGAAAGCTAGAAAGGTGAGTATGAAAGCCAAGAGAGAACGAGAGCAAACGGCTCTATCCGAGGAAAACACACAAAGGATAGATTAGAGCGGTTAGAGGATCTAGCTAGTCTAAGCTCACACACTGCGGCAACCATGGCAGAAAAGGTAAATGAGCAGTTAGACGCACTTTTGAAAGCTCTCCCCAGACTCAAAAACAACCAAACCCAAGAGCAAAGATGGATGACTTATCCATATGCTGAAATAGAAAAACAGAGGTTGGAAATGTGTAGAAAGATGATTGAAACAGCTTAATCCTTGATAGAAAACACGCTTGGTAAACCTGCAAGTTGGCATGAAGTACCAGCTCCAACCCCTATCAAACCAACATTAGAGAAACAAGTAGACACGAAGGAGAGACTCAAGAATGCCTCTGAGTGTAGAGGAGAGACTATCATAGTGCCAAATACAACAGATGAGACAAGTGAGGGGTTCCAGCCCAAAACATTGGTAGAAATGGATAGGGATTGTAACGGTCTAGATGATCTGTGGAAGCAAATCCGTGATGCCAACGAAGCTAACAGGGTGAGTTACCACATGAATAGCACGAGAAAAGAGAAAAATGAGATCTTACCTCCTATTGAAAAATTTGAGGCAAGATCACAAATGAACTTTGATATGCATTCACAAGGGGGAGACCAGGGATCAATTAGTTCAGGGCACAGCCAACCAGATTCACTAAAAACTCTACCCTCTTACCTAGGAGAATATGAAGCCAAGTCTGAGGTGAGAGCAATCCCATCTCAAAGACTTGCTTCTAACATAGTGATGGATTCACAAGGGTTGATTGAGTTATTGTCCACCCCTGTGGCATGTACAATCACATTAGCCGAACTCCTAAGGTTACGACCAAACATGTGGACCACAGTAGACAAATGCTTAGAAAAATTTGGAGTGAAAGACCCCACCTCAAAGCTTCAAGAAGGGATCAGAGAATTGGACAAGCCTCAACTAAACACTAGGCCAGTACCTTTAAACAAGGTTGGAGAATATTGCGAGGGAGAAGATCGAAACACCACGCTACCAGTAGAATTCCAAGGAGTAGTTTCCAAAGCTATTCTTGATAGTGGAGCAGGAGTCGCTATTGCCACTAAGAAAATATGAAAAAAATGGGAAAAACCGGCTTTGAGAGCTACCATAATGAAATTGCAACTGGCAGATGGGTTTATGGAGAAGCCTTTAGGACTCTTAGAAAAAGTAATTGTCGCCTCGTGCGAAATCGAGTATGAGCATACGTTTGCAATAGTAGATTTCGATAAAAAGAATAATTACGAGATCATCTTGGGAAGATCATTCATGAGACAATTAAAGATGGTCCAGGATTGGGGTTACGACCACATATACCTCAGACATGGCGAGACTACAACCAAAGTACACCTGAAAGACCATAGTTACAAAGATGTAAACCAGACACCAGTGGAAGAGTTTGATTTAGCTACATTGGCAGGGTCGAAACTCCCAGCATGGTTAGGGCAACAAAAAGAGCTATGGATGTGCGGAGCTTCACATTGTGGGAGCTTAAAAAGAGAGAAATGCATCTTAAAAAGAGCGATTGAGAACAAGGATTATATTCCGAAACCTTTTCCTAAAGATGCCTTGGAACCTCTGGAATGGGAACACATACTAGCAACATTGGATGTTTGTACCATTACAGATAGCCCAACGATAAAATTTTGCGATAAGGATGGCTATGATGTGCTACCCTATTACATGGTAAGCCTTATACCAGGAGGAGATGAGATTGTGAAACCACCAGAACAAGAAGAGTTTTATAACTCCTCTGAGCATCTGGAGGTAAATAACGATGCAGATAATGAGTGTTCAGACAGCTTAAGCGAGCGTGGGGAGAAAACAGCGAATATCAAGTTTTATGATTTTGCCAATCAGCACCCTAGATGCAAGGAACGCTATAGGAGAAAACGAGCAAAAAAGAAAATGAGAGAGAACCTGATGCTCAGGATAAAAGATAAAACTCACTATCTAATGCTTGTCAAAGCAGAGGATTGTGTAAAAGACCAAATATCAGGAATCAGAGCTGCTAGCTTGACTGGCACCTCTTCAAAGAATGAGCTTTATGAAGAACAAATGAAGGAGCTCCAAAAGGAGTTAACATTGGAGAAGCGGCAAAGGTTGATGCTGGCCGAAGGGTCATTGGTGATGCAAACCCGCCTAGAAGAAGAAAATCGGGCCATGAAGAATGAGCTAGAAGCCATCAAGAGAAAGCTTGAGGAGGCAGAAAAGATAAATGCAGATCTAAATGACCTCCTAGTAAACATGGGAGAGCAAGCGGAAGACGAAAATAAAACACTGCAGAAGCAGATAGAAGAGCTGAGAGGCCAGCAGCAAACGGAAGAGCAGCAGTTTAGCACCGAGCCAGCAGCCATGGAGAGAATTGACATAGAAAATGTGTCAGATCCCGTGGACACCACCATGCAAGAGGAAACCCTTGTGGGACCCTCACAAGAGCCACAAGATCTGACACAAGAAGAAGAAGAGAAGCTGCAGAAGGCCATAGAAGTAGCAGTCAGAGACACAGCCAAAGAAGCCTTGGAATGGGAGCAGAGGGTTTTTAAGTCGATGACTATTCAGAAGATAGATGCCAGTAACCTTCATTGTGAATGGCTACAGCCCTCTCTCCCATATCCTCTACTAAAGTATGAAGCTGCCACAATCAATAAACGGATAAAAGAAGAGCCAACAGTGCCATTATACAAAGTAGACATCTCCAAACCTGAAGGGGTCAAGCTGATAGTCGACTCTCAACCCAGGTGGAGAAAGGCATGGCTGACAAAGTATCCTCAATATCTAATTCATCTGGTAGAGGCACCTAAAGTGATTCGAGATAACCTCACTTTCTGTCCTCTACCAAGGATGAGGACATGGAAAGCCCATGAGTTGTTATAGAGAAGCCAACCCACTTGGCTAAATTACCCGAAACTGCCAGGCTCGAAGGCAGGCGAGAAAATAAGTGAGCAATACATGGTGAAAACCCTAACGGGCGCCATCAAATTGTTCACTGGCTCGCGTGACCTATCTTGCATCATGATGAGAAATATTTGTAAAAGCCTTTTGGCAGTCTTCGAGACCTTCAAACCAGGCTAGGCGACAGACAGTATCTTCTTCTTTCAAGATACATACAGATGTGCATACGATCTGTCTGGTCAGCCTTCTCACAAGGTGATACATGCATTGTATCAAAGGATTATGTTTTTGCCATCTTATCATCTCCAGGCCTTTGAAGAAGCCTTCTACACCGGCTTCTTCACAATCAGCACAGATATATTCGGCCCGACGCTACTAGCTGAACATGCGAGATATGAGTCACTTCTCAAGATGAGAGAAAGCCTACATTGAAGAAGCAGCTCAACAGCCATATCGGGGACGACATGAACAAGGAGGGGGAGTTGTTAGCGACTGGACACACCCTACGGAAAATGACTGCTCAGCATAATATTATTTGTTGTAATTATTCATTTATTGAGAAAAGCCGACATTTCACCTTTGTAAATATTGGGGCTTACAGAAGTTTCTAGATTGTATCCCATTTTTTACATTTAGATTGAGTAGATGGTAAAATTGGAACATTAGGGTTTGAGATTGTAAGGTATTTATGCCACTTTTTGACCTTAATGAAAAACCTTTGTCATTTTAAAAAAGTGCTATCTGTGAGTGAGCGTACTGTGTACGAGAGAGAGAGAGTGAGAGTTTCATCTTGACGCTACGCGCGCATCGGTGGTCGGAATCGAGTGCGGAGAAGTGCAACGTGTTGCCCCCGACAAGAGCTACGCGCCGATACCTACATTGCGGGTGTACGATCTGGTTTTGCGAGCTCAACCTCCGAGATTCATCTGGTGATTCGGTGAGCATACGTTGTCTGTTTTTGCATTGGAGCATATCCATGCGTTCGCATTGAGTAGAGCTACACATTAGGCACTTTAGTTTTTGGAAACAACGACCTGCAGATTTTGGCCAGACATTCTACGTGATTTTGCACCAGTTATTTAGGGTTGGGATTTTGGTTCATAGACCTTAGGGAGAGCGACCTATTGGTGATAGTAGGGTCTCCTTCAAGTTCTATGGCGTTTCGAGAACGTTTGATGGGTATTCGGCTCTTGGAAGCGTTGTAGGAAATCTCCTCTTATGCACTCTTGAAGGCTGTAGCTTAGACATTGGGTAGAAACCTCTGTAGGGATTATTCGAGAGTCGGTCGAGTGTAGATTGACACCCTATGCTTGCTTCCACGCGCCTGCGGGTCGAGCTTCGTCCTTAGCTGACAAATCTTGTTAGGTGAGTTCTCGCTGTGCTGACGTCCGTCGCGGCGTATCCGCCAACAGGGTAACAAGTAGACTGGGTATGGAAATAAAGTTCATTTGATTGGTTATATTCTTTATGTACATAAAGTGATCTCGACTCAGTGTCCATACTCTCGTTTCTTAAGTAGAGGATTTCTTAATGGTTGATTACGATAGAGTTTGTTTCTTTGTGATTGGGCTTCTTTTGATTGGTTGAAAGGCTCTCAACAAAGGCTAGATCATGTACAAATCAAGTGGTTGGAAGTTTTATTAATTGGTCTTCAAATGACATCATCTCAAATCATAGACATTTTGGCTCAAACACTTCATCAATTCAGACCTCCATGCATATTTGTATTCAAAACTCTATGAATTTGTATCTGCAGAGAGCTAGCAAGAGTGGAATTTTCTATGGAAATAAAGTAGATCAAGCAGACAAATGCATCCACCTTGTCAAAAAACTTTGGAAACTACTCATGCTCCACTGTGTAAAAACACTAACCTCACCACAGATTCTGCTTGCTTTATTTGGTTTGTTTTTGAGAAAAAAAGTAATCTCGACAAGACGTGCTAAGATTACTTTTGTGGCAGACAGTTTTAAATCTGTAAATATCTGTAAAAAAGTGATCTCGACACAATGTGCTGAGATTACTTTTTTCCCAGAGAGTTTTTAAATTGAAACTATCTGAAAAAAATGTAATCTCGGCACATTGTGCTGAGATTACTTTTTTTCCAAAGAGTTGTTAAATTGAAACTCTCTGGAAAAAATGTAATCTCAGCACATTGTGCTAAGATTACTTATTTTCCAGAGCGTCAAAATTTTAGCCTCTCTGGAAAAAAGTAATCTCGACACATTGTACCAAGATTACGTTTTTTCCAAAGAGTTTCAATTTAGCAACTCTCTGCAAATAAAGTAATCTCAACATGTCATTAAACTATTTGGTGAGGGTTGCTTTATGGCACACGAATAAAGCCAAGCACCACGGGTTCTGCTCGCTCTCTGTAAAAAAGGAACCTCTGTACATCTCAAGGTAGATTTTTTTTTTTTGTTTGTGTTCGGAGTAAAAAGTCATCTCTACACGACGCGTTGAGATTACTTTTTTCTTAACATCTCTAAATTGTCAACTCTCTGAAAAAAAAGTAATCTCTGCACAACCTACCAAGATTACTTTTTTTCCAGAGAGTTGCTAACTTGGAACTTTCTGCCATAAAAGTAATCTCAGCACAAAGTGCAGAAATTACTTTATTTTCAGAGTTCAAAAATGTTGGCAAAAAGGTCAAAGTTTATAGGACATACAAATAATATTCAGTTTAAATCAAAATAGAATTAAACTCGTCAAAATTTATCGCTTGTATTAAAAAGATGCTTGAATTAGATGAAGGTGCCGCGGGAAGCGTGTGCGAGTGCAAGTGCAAGAAGAGAGAGAGAGAGAGAGAGAGAGAGAGAGAGAGAGAGAGAGAGAGAGAGAGAGAGTTGCTTTGGGTGGAGCGCACGGCAACGTTATCGTGTTGCAGCTCCTTATTCTATGGTATTAAAGAATAAGTGTATACAGTTAAGTTAGTAGATGGGTTAGTAGTAAGTGGGATGTCCGGCCAGTTGGCCTGAATCCCAACAAACTCCCACTTGAAGACCAACGCAGCCCAAGTGGCCTGGTATGTACAACCATGAAGCAATCTAGTGGCTTCAACCTATACCCATCAACTCACCGCAATGTGTTAACCACTCAAAAGCTAAGCCTTTCGTCAAAGCATCTGTTGGGTTGTCGTCAGTGTGTACCTTGACCAAATCAATGAGCTTTTTGTCCAAGAAATCTCTCACGAGATGATACCTGACTTCAATGTGTTTCAATTTGGAGTGAAACACGGGATTCATTGCCAATGCAAGAGAACTCTGACTATCACAATATATCACTGGAGTCTCATCAATGCCAAGATTTTTGACCAAGCAAGATAACCATACAGCCTCTTTACTTGCATCCGACAATGCAACGTACTCTGCTTCCGTAGTGGAAGACGATGTACAATCTTGAAGACATGACCTCTAAGATATTGCTGCTCCAGCAAATATGAATACATAGCCAGATGTCGATCTTCTATTGTTGACACAACCCGCATAGTCTACATCCGCATAACCCACAATGGATGCATCACTATTCCCGAAGCGTAACACCTGCCGATCGTACCTTTGAGGTACCTAAGAATGTGCTTCACTGCTTCCCAATGCTTGCTGCCAGGATTTTCCATATATCGGCTCAACACTCCCACTGCAAAAGCAATGTCTAGTCTTGTGGCCACCATACCATACATGAGACTGCCCACTGCCAAAGAATATGGTACCTTAGCCATTTCAGCTCGCTTAGCATCAGATTTGGGTGCATCTTTCTTGCTAAGTTTCGAGAATGCCTGCATTGGGGTACTCAATGCTTTCCCCCCCGCATATTGAAACGCTGCAAAACTTTCTCAAGGTATGTTTCCTAAGATAACTCAAGAATACAACGTTTGTAATCTCTTCTGATTCGCGTGCCAAGAAAGTGTGTAGCATCCCCCAAATCTTTCAGTGCAAAATTATTGCTAAGTGTTGTCTTCAAGTTGGCAATTTCCGCAATGGATTTCCCAGTAATAAGCATGTCATCAACATACAAAACTAGAATGATCATCGAGCCATCATCTAGCTTTCTTGTGTACAAGCAGTGACCCTCTTCGCTCCTTTTATATCCTTGAGAGCTCATACATGCATCAAATTTATGATACCACTGCCTTGAACCCTGCTCAAGCCATAAAGTGCCTTTTTGAGCTTACATACTAGCTCCTCACGAGATGCATTCTCCTGAACAAACCCTTCAGGCTGCTACATGTAAACATCCTCATCGAGATCCCCATGAAGAAATGTTGTCTTCACATCCATTTGGACAAGTTCCATGTCCTCAATCGCTATAAGACCAAGTACGGTTCTAAGCATTGTCATCTTGACCACAGGTGAGAAGATTTCATCAAAATCGACTCCCTTTTGCTGTTTGAACCCTTTGGCTACAAGTCTAGCCTTGTACTTTGGATTTGGATCACCTGAGGTAAAAAAATTTCTTGTAAACCCATTTGCAAGGTAAAGCTTTCGCATCATTTGGTACTTCTACCAAGTCCCAAGTGTCATTAGCCAGAATTGAGTTATACTCAGATTCCATAGCCTACTCCCACTTCACCACATCATCCGTCGTCATGGCTTCTTGGTAGCATCTTGGCTCACTGCAATCGGTCAACATGATGTAATCAAGACCTGGCTCGAAATGCGTAGGTGGACGAGAGGCTCTAGTAGACCGTCTCACTCCTTGACCATTGTTATCCGCTCCCTCTGGAGTATTGCTAGTGGAAGGTACATCACTAGCCTGTTGAGTTGATTTCACTGTCTCTGAGGTAACATCCTCAAAAGTGACTCTCCGAATCTCTATTTCCTTGAGAGGTTGTTTATGCATCTTCGACTCATTGAAGATCACATCTGAACTACGGATGACTCGACGAGATTCCATGTGCCAGAGACGATATCCCATCTCTCCATTTGCACCATATCCAATGAAAATACATTTGTGTGACTTTGGCTCTAACTTCTATCGAAGTTGTTTAGGCACGTGAGCATAAGCTTCACAACCAAAAACACGTAGATGGTCATACTGGGGCTTATGTTTAGACCATAACTCTTCTGGAATCTCATAATTCAATGGCGTACTAGGCGAACAATTTATAATGTGCATTGCGGTCAAGACGGCTTCTGCCCAAAAGCCTTGTGTGAGATTTTCCCTAGAAAGCATGGCTGTGACTCTTTCCTAAATCGTATGATTCATGCACTCAGCAACTCCATTCTAAGCTGGTGTGTATGGTACAGTAAACTGCCTTTTAATCCCCCTTTTAGCACAAAAATTGTCAAACTCCTTGGAGACATACTCTCCACTGTTGTCAGCCTGCAACCTCTTGAGTTTCTTGCCATACTAATTCTCAACGAGTGCTAAAAAAAATTGGAACACAGGAAGAACTTGATCCTTATGTTTCAAAGGATATGCCCACACCTTTCGAGTAGAGTCATCTATGAATGTCACAAAATAGCTGGCCCCCCTAGAGATTTTGGTTGACATAGGACCACAAACATCACTATGTACTAAATCTAGAGGTTCAGCTCGCTTTTGACCCAATGGTAAGTGCACGGACCTAGTCTGTTTTCCATAGATACAGTGCTCACAAACAGGAAAGTCAACATAAGACAAGACAGGTAAGTAGCCAAAACGAGTCAGAGTTCTCATTCCTTTTTGGCTAATATGACCTAGTCGGAAATGCCACAACTCAGTGGACGGCAGCTCAGCTATAGATATGTAATCATGACCAACATCTGATACATGCATGGAACACAAGGTACCATGCTTCTGACCTCTGAGTACAACAAGATTACCTTTGCGTACTATCCACGAACCATTGCCAAATGTGGTGTTGTAGCACAAATCATCAAGCTAACCAACAGAAATCAAGCTTTTAGTCAACTTGGATACATGTCTGACATTATATAAAGTAAAGTGCGTGCCATTCCTTAGATGCAATTTGATGTTTCGGACACCCTCAATGTCTAGTTCATAAGCATCACCAAGTCTCACTTTGCCACAAGAGTGCGAATAAGTAGAGAACCACTCTTGTGTGGTGTCACATGGAAACTTGCACCACAATCTACTATCCAATTCTGTGCATACTACGCATCTTCTATAACAAGAGCCTCAACAGGTAGATCTGCTGTGAAGACCAATACGTCAGAGGTAAGTGGCATAACAACCGCTGGCTTTGCTACCATTTCCTGCAATCCTTTTTCACATGCCCTTTTTATGGCAGTAATAGCACTCGACATTACGCATAGAACCCCGAGACTTACTGCGTGAGCCCCCATGTTCCTTGCTTTTGGCATGACTTTGAGTGCGACCCCTTTGTCTATCACTAGCAACATACGCATCACCATCCTTCTTGCCTTCGAGAGATTTCGTGTGAATCTTCTCGGTAAACAAACTCCCAAGGACGTCATTGTACACTAGACCGGTACCAGGTGCTGAGTTGCTAATCGCAGTATAGAATGTATCCCAAGATGAGGGTAAACTGCATAGCAAGAAGATACATTTGATTTCCTCATTGAAGACCAAATTCCGAGTGGTCAACTGAGTGAAAATGATATTGAACTCATTGAAGACCAAATTCCGAGTGGTCAACTGAGTGAAAATGATATTGATCTCATTAATGTGAGTAGAAATAGCGCCCTCTTCCTTCATACGAAGGTCAAACAGCTTCTTCATCGAGAAAACATTATTAGTGGCACTTTTGTTCTCATAACTGGAACACAACTTATCCCATACATCTCTAGCAGTCCTTTCTCCAACTATAGTAAAGTACACTCAACTAATGCAAACGGAGGGTAGATTTGGCCTTAGCATCAAGTATCTCCCACTCAACATCTGTATACTCGCCCTCTGGGCGCTCCATGATAGGATCCAGCTGGCCTTTTTGTATAAGAACATCTTGAATCTTCTCTTTCCAGATAGCAAAATTTATCCCATCAAATTTTTGGATATTGTAAATATCCTTTTCACCGCTAGATGACATGGCTGCAAGCTAAAGATAATATGGCGATAAACATTGGTAATTCTTGGAAAAATTCGGTAGAGTTTCCCCCGAAAAACTGACAGAATCTCAATCCAAAACTGTTACCAAAAATCAGTAACGCATCAAAAGTAATGTTCTCAAAGCATAAGACAGACGCATCAACCACTAACTGTCACTAACTGTGCATAAAAAGTCAAAAACTGACCCAAGACTGTCAACACGGCGTCAAATGCACCTAGCCCTCTCTATACATGTCCTATGGCGAGGCCACAAAAAAGGGGTACTCCAGCAACCTGTATCACCGAAAGGATCTCAACATTCGAGAATCCCTCAGCTCAAGAAAACCTCACGCTATCGACCCTCACAAAAGGTTATGCAAACAAGAAACCAGCCCAGTCTCAGAAAGGGCCTCTGAACCGAGTCTCAAAAACTGTCAGAAACAAGCCAAATCGGCTCCACAAAAGGTACATATGGCAGTTTCCGCAACTCAACGTACATCCACTGTCAACAATACTGCAAGGTGTAGTATACGTGCTCAAACAAGCGCCCAACAGAATGTGCAAGCAATAAACAAATCCCTGCGGGGAGTAAAACCGCTCTCAAAAGAGCTCAAGCACTATCAAAAGTGCCAAAACAATGCATATCCGCATCAAATACTCCCACTGAAATCTGTGTTGTTGCTAAACACTGCAACCTGTAAGAAACCTGGATGTCGTATATGTATGCAAGAACCTGTGAGGAGATGGATGCCTGAAAAACTCGAGACAATGTCGATGTCGAAAAGTGCTCTTAATCAGCCCATAAACACCGTCTCAATAGCACATAATAGCCATAAAACGGCTATATACCATCCCAAAATAGTCTCTGAACAACCTACACATGTGTCCTGTACATGTACCTGTAACTGTAGCAAAAGTGGAGTTGAAAAATACAACTCTTGAAGCGTAGCTCGGATGAAGCTTTCGACTGCACAAACAGCTTTGAAAGGGGGGTGAAATCGCAAGACACTTGTTGAAAACGCTCTCGGAATGCTGAATTTGCCGATGCCGAAATCGAAAACCTGTTTGCACTTTTGAAAGTGCGCGCGCGCGTGGATGCGAAGACGGCAAGCACAAACCCTGCTCTGATACCAATTGAAGGTACTGCGGGAAGCGTGTGCGAGTGCAAGTGCGAGAGCAGAGAGAGAGAGAGACCTGCTCTGGGTGGACCGTACAACAACGTTATCCTGTTTTGCAGCTCCTTATTCTATTGTATTAACAAATAAGTGTATACATAGTTAAGTTAGTAGATGGGTTGATAGTAAGTGGATGTCCGGCCAGCTAGCGTGAATTCCAACAATAGATTTATCATAAATACATCATTTCATGGCTTAGACTAGAGGAATCCAAAAGTAGCATTCTGACGATGGAAGCTTTGATGCCTAGCAATTGTTCCCCATTTTCTCAGGTAAGTGTAAAGCAATACTCAACATCCTCTGAACCACCAGATTGACAAGCAGAGATCGTCCCCCCAAAACTCTCAGCTTCATTACAAACGCAAATCGCTTGACCCGCTAGAGTTTATATGACATTTTTCTTATGTGCATAGGCTTTACTAGGAGGAGAGCATGGTACGTGTGACACGTGGGTGTGTTTTGGAAATCCACTAGCAAGGTTTTGGTGCAATAATGTGGACACCAAATACAGGGCCATTTATTAAAACAGACACGAGATCTACCATTTTGGTGCTTGCGTCTGAGTTGGCCCGTTTGACGCAATGGTTTGGAAGGTTGGCTAGTTCCATCAAGATCTATGTTTTGTTGTTCTTTATTTGCGAACTAGTGGTACACCATGACCAAGTTGAGTTGATGTAACATGGACCTAGATTTGTCTAATACTTCCTCTGGCAGGGAGATCAATCTTTGTAGGGATCACAAATGTTAAGAGTGTCCCTTTCATGTTTTGCAAATATTGCATGATGAATTCAATCTCTTTGGGATCCTTGGAATACACCTCTTTCTGTATAGTTGATAGTGCACCCTTGAGGTGGCTGATAAGATCCACCACATCGTCTTCCCTCTCTTGTATATCATTGTTACCATTGTGCGCTTCAAAATCACGATGCATGGCATCTTTGTAGATGTTCCATGTAGAAATTCTTTCAAATGAGGAAAGTGAGTCAGTATTATCATTGGAACACCATTAAGATGCTTATATTGGTTGCTCCAATCCGGACAATCACAATAATTTCTTTGCAAGCTCACATGATACCATATACTCTGATTTGTGGTACTTTGAACCTTGAATAGAAGTGACCCTTCATTTATAACCTGAAAGGTAGATGGTGTGGTTTGAAACCTTTGCAAGATTCTCTCCTCTTCAAGCATTTTTATTGTCTGTATCCCCCCAAACGCCATATAGCCCAAAGTCAACTACCATGCAAACCATGAATTAGACATGAATCCAAACCTTCAACGTATATTTTACGGCAATCAAGAAAGAGAAAAAATACATATTTCTTGCTTTTATTGAAAGAACCTCAAAAGGGTATCACCGATGCGAATTCTAAACTTCGAATCACCCACAAGTGCATGCAAGAGCTCCACGATAGATCTATTAATTCAAGCATCCAAAAGAGTATATTTAATATATTTCCATAAGTATTCCACCAAGTTTGTGGTGTCAACATTGCCATGTGTAAACATTCATCCAAACCTTGGCCATCGGGTTTTCCACATGCAACCCCCCTCCACACCTTCCATTAGTGACATAACGAACTATATTTGGGTATAGTGAATACCTCAACAAAAGCTCTTGAAATTTTCCTTCAAAATCCAATTATATTGCACAAGGCATTAAGCTTTACAAATCATTATAAACATCGCCCCTTAACTCTTTTGGAACCTGCATTTCAAAACAAACATACATATGTTGAGGTTATTTTTCTTGTTAGATCAAATAGTTATAATTAAGTAACTTAGCAGTATAATACCTGAGGCAGGAGACTCTCCACCCATGCCTTTTTGGTATGGAATCAACAAAGTAGAACACGGCATGCAACTTGATACTTTGTTCCATTGGCGTCAATACTCCAACTATGCGGGTCTTCATCCACCACCTTCGATATAGCCTCTAGCTCTTGTTGTGACTTATCAATCACAATTGCTGACGGACGAACGTGGCCCATCCTCTCAAACACAAGCTTTCAACATGGCGCGAGAAAAGAGAAATTGGCTACATGTATTGCTTTGTCACTAGAGTTTAAAGCAAAATCAACCAAAGCACCACCAAGCATCTAGAGAGAGGTCTTCCCTTTGCATCAAGTGTGCTCCCTTTCCACAACTCTATTGTGCATATCAACCATGCCAAAAAAGAAAAAATCGTTGCTTTTGACTCCTTAGCATTTTCGAGTCACAGCTCTGTGGCCACAAAAACAGTTCAAGCATAGGCGATTGAGTTTTGAAAACGGCCTTCCCTTTGCATTTGGTTAAAATAGCCCAAAGCTTCCTTGCCACAGCTAGGTTGCACATATCTTGCAATCAACACATTCCGAGTGATGACAGTCCGAAGGGAATCGACCAAAGCAACATCAAGCATGTCATTGTGCATCCGGAGTGAGGTCTTCTCTTTGCATCGAATGTGCTCCCTTGCCACAACTCTGTTGGCCATAATCAGCCAGGTCCAAAAAGGAAAAATTGTTGCTTTTGACTCCTCAACATTTCTGAGTTGCAGCTCTGTAGACACAAAACGGTGTAAGCATAGGCGGTTGAGTTTGAAGAACGACCTTCCCTCCACATCTGGTTAAAACAACCCAAAGCTTCCATGCCACATCCGCATTATATATATCCTCGAATCAACGCATTCCAAGTGCAAAGGAAATTCACCAAAGCAGCATCAAGCGCATCATTGTGCATCCGGAGAGAGATCTTCCCTATGCATCAGGTGTGCTCCCTTGCCACAACTCTGTTGGGCATATCGGCTAGGTCAAAAAAGAAAAAATTGTTGCTTTTGACTCCTCAGTATTTCTGAGTGGATTTGCGGACAAGTTGGAGGTCACTCGATTTTGTTTGATATGTGCACTGTTGTTTTTATGTTGCAATTGAGGAGGTGTTGCCGAATTGTATCCAACAAAGTGCATTCTAAATATGAGCCTTTCTGAAGTAACTCACTTTTGTGAAGCTGGTTGTGTATCCTAGAAACTTGGTATAGTTCCTTCTTTGGAGAATGCGCCTTGAATTCGGTTAGAAGAATAGCTCGTTGCTTTTGAGTGCTCACCATGCTCGGTCTGGCTATGCTTGACTTGTTTTTGGATATTTCTTTTGCCTTGCGGACACAAATACAATGCAAGCATATGTGGTTGAGTTTTGAGAATGTCATTCCCTTTGAATACGGTTAAAATAGCCCAAAGCTTTGATGCGATAGCCACATTGGACTTGAAGGCAAAAAGCTAGGCTTGATGATCATTGGCCGCCACAACGCGGAAGAATGCACAACATATTTATAATGTGGTAGAAGAGAGGTCAGTGAGCAATTACTGCAAAGGATGGAAGAAGATCAAGTGGCAATTGAGAAAGCAATCAGCTCTCAATCACAAAATCCTTGGGGAAGCCTTGCCTTACCAAGAAAGATTTGGATCAACAAGAGCTGATAATGTAGGGAGTTCACGTCTGCTTAGCTCCAAGGTAAATATGGCAACATGAGTTTGGAGTGTCGATTACGGTCTACACACAATTAAAGGGTTGGTTGCATGTTGGTTTTTGCTCCTCAATCCACTTTGCAACAGAAGAGAGTACGCCTGGTCAGCTAATCCTTCTCATGCTCGTGAGGTACCACATGCATCTTACATACTTAGTCGATCAGAGTATATGAGGACAATTTTCAACAAGGTGAGAGGTAATTTGTATCAGCTTTGTCATACCTTCTTGGGCAAGGTTGGCGCTCATTTTGAGATTATGAATAAGGCCCCAAGCCATCAAAGTGAAATCATAGGTGATTGTTCAATAGCCCCTCACTAGCAACCACATAGTGAATTCTCTCGTGCATTTGAAGATCCTGTATAAGGCCACATAAGGCCACAAGCCTTCGAGATTCAAGCATAGATGACTGCAATTGGAGACATGCATTCCATTTGCATTTGGTATAAACAGCCCAAATCCTTGTTGCCACAGCCAGGTTGAGCATATTTGCAATCGACTCGCAAGAGATGAAATCCTTGAGACAAGGACATCAGCTCCTGACATCGCAGGCTTATTTATAACGTGGTCAAAGAGAGATCTGCTAGAAAAAAGCATCATCATGTGGCAGTTGAGAAAGGCATCCTCGACTCGCAATCGACTCGCTCCAAGAGATGACATCCTTGAGAGAAAGACATCAACTCCTCGCGTCGCACACTTATTTATAATGTGGTTGAAGAGAGGTTGGTTAGAAGAAAGCGGCAATTACTGCAGGGGATGAAAGAGGATAGATTGGAATTTGAGAAAGGCATAAACTCTCAAGCACAAAAGCCTTGGGAAAGTCTTGCCTTACCAAGAAAGATTTGATCTTCATCGGATATCACTTCTACCCTGGATTTGTCGCAGCTCTACAAACAAAAAAACGGTGCAAGCATAGGTGGTTGAGTTTGAAGAACGGCGTTCTCTTTGAATTTGGTTAAAACAACCCACACGTTGGACTTGAAGGAAAAAAATTAGGCTTGATGATCACCGGACGCCACAATGTCAAAGAATGCACAACATATTCATAATGTGGTAGAAGAGAGGTCAAAGAGCAATTACTACGAGGGATGGAAGAGGATCAAGTGGAAATTGAGAAAGGCATCATCTCTCAACCACAAAAGCCTTGGGGAAGCCTTGCCTTACCAAGAAAGGTTTGGATCAACGGGAGCTAGTTAACAATGTTGGTAACGATGACGACAACGATGATGATAATGTAGGGAGTTCACATCTGCTTAGCTCCAAGGTAACTATGGTAACACGAGTTTAGAGTGTCGGTTTTCGATCTACACAATTGGAGGTTTGGCTACATGTTGGTTTTTTGCTCTTCAATCCACTTTGCAGCAGAAGAGAGCACGCTTGGTCAGTTTAGCCTTCACATGCTTCCGTGAGGTACCACATTCAGCATACAAACTTAATCGATCAGAGTATACAAGGAAGTTTTTTGGCAAGCTGAGGGTTGATTTGTATCATCTTTGTCAGACCTTCTTGGGCAAGATTGGCACTATTTTTGAGGTCATGCATAAGGCCACAAGTCGTCAAAGTGAAAGCATATGTGATTGTTCAAAAGCCCTTGACTAGTAACCACATCGTGACTGCTCTTACGCATTTGAAGATTCTGTATAAGGCCACGAGCCTTTGAGATTCAAGCATATGATAGGCATTTGGTTTGCATCTGGTATAAACAGGCCAGATCTTTGTTGCCACAGCCAGGTTCAGCATACCTTGCAATCTTCTCGCTCCAAGAGATGACATCCTCAAGAGAAAGACATCAGCTCCCGACATCGCACACTTATTTACAATGTGGTCGAAAAGGGGTCACTTAGAAGAAAGCAACAATTACTACTGGGGATGAAAGAGGATCAAGTGGCAATTGAGAAAGACATCAGAGTATATGAGGACGTTTTTCGACGGGGTGAGGGATGACTTGTTTCAGCTTTGTCAGACCTTCTTGGGCAAGGTTGGCACTGATTTTGAAGTCATGCATAAGGCCAAAAGCCGTCAAAGTAAAAGCATGGGTGATTGTTCAACAGCCCATGACTACTAACCACGTCATGAATTCTCTCACACAATTGAAGATCCTCTATAAGGCCACAAGATTTCGAGATTCAAGCATAGGTAATTGCAATTGGAGCTGGGCATTTTGTTTGCATCTAATATAGACAACCCAGATCTTTGTTGCCACGGTCAGGTTGATCATACCTTGCAATCGACTCGCTCCAAGGTATGACATCCTCGAGAGAAATACATCAGCTCTTGAAGCCGCACGCTTATTTATAATGTGTCGAAGAGGGGTCGGTTAGAAGAAAGCAACAATTACTGTAGAGGATGAAAGAGGATCAGGTGGCAATTGAAAAAGACATCCTTGACTTGCAATCGACTCGCTCCAAGAGATATCCTTGAGAGAAAGACATCAGCTCTTGGCGTCCCACACTTATTTATAATGTGGTCGAAGAGAGGTCGGTTAGAAGAAAGCAGCAATTATTGCAAAGGATGAAAGAAGTTCAGTTGGAAATTGAGAAAGGCATAGCTCTCGATTGAGAAAGGCATAAGCTCTCAAGCCCAAAAGCCTTGGGGAAGTCTTGCCTTACCAAGAAATATTTGGTCTTCATCAAACTCGCAGATTCAATAAAATTACAGCTTGCCTAGCATTCAAAAGAGAGATATAGATAGAGAATTGCAACCTGTCTAGCATTCAAAAATAAACAAAAACAAAGCACCATGATCTATATATATATATTTACTTACTTACTTACTTACTTACTTACTTATTTATTTATTTATATATATAGACACGAAGACTTTTCTTTCCCTTTTGCTTGGATAGCTTTGGTTGTTGACCACATGTGAGTTCCTTACCAAATCCATCCTCTTTCTACTACGCCGCGTCGCACAGATACTTCTAGACCACAGAGTTCCTAAGCAAGAATATGGGGACTAAAGAGCATGATTTGATGGAAATCTTGAGAAGCAAACAAGAATAGATAGGGTGGGTATCAATATCATAAAGAATGAGTCAACTATAAAGGGTAGGGTGATTATTTTACAGATATAAATTTTAATATGGTAACTTCTCTTGGCTATAATTTAAGGAATAGTTAATTTTGGAGTGTCTCCAAATAGCATGACAAGGATGGATGGGTGTTGAGGCTATTACTTGTTCTCAAACTCTTTTCAAGAGCTGTGATGGTGTATCTCCTCCTTGCAAAAGAAAAGTGAGAGAGACTTTACAAGAACCTCAACTCACCTTTTATGTCGCAATTTTCTAAAGCTTTTGCGTATCGTATGTGCATTGTTAATATGTTGATCTCCACAACTTACTAAAACGTTTTGTAAATATTTTTTCTTGGTGGTAGGCTACTACCCTTCTACCAAAAAGAAGCTCACAACTCACTAATTATTTGTTGGTCAGCAATTTTAGTGTGTGTAAACACTCCTACTGCCTCTGCTACCGAAGCGATCAAAGTTTCGGTCTATGCCGACATGGTATCCATGGTGTTTTGCATTTTATCTAACATTTTTCTTCTTCCGATACACGACTCAGGTAAACAAGTTTGTGTGGAGGTGGAGAACTCACTTGTAGTGGTGAACAACTCGAAGAAGGAACACTTAGGAGTCTTTGGTACAGTCGCAGCAATTGTCAATGAGGCAGTTGTAGGTAGGTGGCGAGAATTTTGTTGCAGCAAAGACGTAAAAATTTATCTAGGTTGTGATGCAAGTTGCACAGGAGGATGCAAGTAAACTGAGGATGGACAAACTCTTCGCATAGTCATACGTACACGCACCATGAATGCTCCAGTCCTTTCATGTCTCGGGACTACGTGCACCGTTTTTGACGTGTCAAACATGCAATGGCATGCCTTGGTCGTTACTATGACAAGATTCTCTTTATGATTGTGGCATTTAATTCCCATTAATGACCATTATAGGGCACTGGTTCTAATGGCTTTGAATCGACCTGTCTGATTTTGCACATGTCTGAATCTGGATTGAGTGTTGTTCGTGACTACTGAAGGGCTGAAGCTGCACTGGTCTGATATGAAATAAATCCAAGGGTTCATCTTCTGATTCAAGGTGAACATCGAATACTAGTTCCATAGGGATTTCCTCTGACTGGGCATAGTATAACTTCATCTTGGCCCCATTGTATACACTTGGTAACAGCAACTCCGATAAACCTCTGAGTCTTATGTACCATTGGAGAATACCCAATCTACTTCATAGGGTCCTGACCAAGCTATCTTAAAATTTGGCTTCTTTTGTCACAACTTTGACTGGTAAAGCAGTACCAAATCACCCTTCTTGAACTCCCTGACCTTGATCTTGTTGTCGTGCCAATGCTTTCTATTCTGCTGGATAACTTCATGTTCCTACATTGCCCTCTGTCTCATCTCATCCAGCTTTAATAGCTCATCTAAATTGTTCTTAAGATTCTGATTAAAGCCCATTCCATGTTCCACAACCAGTCTCAGACTAGGGATGGAAAACTCTATGGGAACTACCACCTCTGTACCATACACAATTTTGAAAGGTGTCATGCCAATCATAACCTTGTAGGCAGTTCAATAAGCCCATAGTGCCGTCTAAAGCTAAGTGTCCCACTGGTGTGTTCCTTCAGAACTTTTTTTTTTGAGAATGGTCTTGATGGTTTTGTTGCTACTTTTAGCACCTAGGATAATAGAGTGTAGACTTTTTATGTTTGACTAAAAAATTCTTAGTCAATATCTGTATAGTTTCATTGATAAAATGTGTTGCTTCATGTGAGACACTTTCGACTGGACATCCATATCCGCATGTGACGTTTTCATTTAAAAATGCAACTTTTGATCTGGCTATATTGTCTAGTAAAGCCACGGCTTCAACCCACTTGCAAACATAGCATTTGGCCATTATGATATACTTATTCTTCCTTGGGGTAATCTTCTTAAATGACTTCATAAAATCCAGACCCCACTTCATGAATATTCCAAGTGGATATATTGGTGACACCAGTTTTTGAGTTGGAAGTGTGGAGTGAAAGCATTTCAAAGTCTACTTCAAAAGAGTTTGAAAATGTCCAAAAGCACTTTCTTATAAACTTTCTCCAAGTTAAAACGCAAACACCATATATGCTCCTACCTCTTGAGTCAGGATCTTTTCCAATTGAGGTTATGGGCACGGTAAGGGTTGTGGAGTATACAATAAAGATGCGTCAAAACCCCTCACGTCGACTTTCTACAATCTCATGGGAGTCAAGCAAAGAAATTCAAAACAATACTCATTCGTATATGCTTGAGCCTATCTCTTTGTCAGCGATATGCACTATCACAAGCATTTAGCTTAGCTCCCACCCCCTGTGATGCGAGACATGGCGTTGGGCAATGAATAAGTGTCAAATCGATTCTGCACATTATGCTCATTGAGCAAGTTCGCGAGTTTGATTACCACACACTACTAGAATGCTCAACTTTTGATCACATCCAAACTTGCTTCCCTCACATTTTTAGCCATGACTTAGACCTGCACACTTTCCTCTCCCAACCATAGTGTAGGCTCTCCATTACGACTCTCATCACCACAATTTTGGAACATCAAGAATCGTTCATCAATTGGACACCTACTATATCACATGTAACTTTAGTCTCATAGGTCATATTTGAC
Source organism: Adiantum capillus-veneris (assembly GCF_014529385.1). Classification (NCBI taxonomy): domain Eukaryota; kingdom Viridiplantae; phylum Streptophyta; class Polypodiopsida; order Polypodiales; family Pteridaceae; genus Adiantum; species Adiantum capillus-veneris. The sequence goes on along the minus strand of NC_140959.1, from coordinate 118,987,269 downwards.
CTCCAATGATGGTAATACAATCTCTCTCTCTCTCTCTCTCTCTCTCTCTCTCTCTCTCTCTCTCTCTCTCTCTCTCTCTCTCTCCCTCCCTATCCCCCCCCCCCCCCCTCTCTCTCTCTCTCTCTCTCTCCAAGGACAAGTGGGTGCTTAGCCCATTGGGCCTTGAAGAGAGAGAGAGAGAGAGAGAGAGAGAGAGAAGGGGAGAAACAGAGAGGGGCGCAAGGAGGGAAATACATATCTATGTATAGAGAGGGGAGAGGGGACACACACACACACACACACACACAAAAGAAGAAGAAGAGAGTTTTAACGTCGTAGGAAACTATCCCAAGAGACCTTAAAGATCTAGCCGACAAGGAGTTGAACTCAAGACCTGTTATTCAAGAGGAAAATGGCATAACCAATCTACCACACTTGGGTAATAGAAAGGTTATACCATTCTCCTCTTTTTATTAGAAAACACACACACACACACCCAAGAAGAAGAGAGAAGACAAAGAGAAGTAAAGGGCTTGCTCCAAAAAGCTTGCTCAAAACGAAGTTTTTAGAGTGAGCTTATTTTTTTCTCTCCTCTCCCACTCCTCTTCTGTCTCCCTCTAATCTAGAGCTCTCCATCTCTGTTTCTTTCTATCTCCCACTCCTTCAATCTCTCTCTCTCTCTCTCTCTCTCTCTCTCTCTCTCTCTCTCTCTCTCTCTCTCTCACACACACACACACACACACACACATTTGCTCAATAGAGCAATTTTGAAAAAAATCTCCCTTGAAACCTCAACTCAATCTCAAACTCTTTCTTCACCATCCTTGACATTGAATCGTACAAGGGGTCTCGCTTTGAAGCTTTAGGAGTATTGAGTGTTACAAAAAGCCTTTAAATGCTTACAGCTACTTACCTTGGATGTCTTGGCACCCCAATGTGCGGCCAGATTATCACTCAAGCGAATTAGGTTCCAAGATCAGTTAACTTGGACTCAGAAACAAGTCTTGAGTATTTGCTAAGCCATCACAAGCTCACCATAAACAAAGGAGATGTAATGCAAAATAGACTTGTGTTTATTCGAATATTCATAAAATGAGCTTTAAGTAGCTCTACAACCTTGCACCATTGCATGTGGGATAATTCCACCTTTCCTCTTCTTGACTCATATTCTAGGAGAAGACTCACACTTAACAATCCTCCCCTTAAGGTTTGGACTGGGAAGAAACTGAAGAAACTGACACACTCCAATCCAGGAGCAAAAGAACATCTCCAATCCAGGAGATCTTCCGAATCCAGGAGACAAACTATCTCTAATCCAAGAGATACTCAAACACCTCCCCGCAAACCGATATATAAAACGGAGACCAAGCTATCTCCAAACACATACAACTGAAAGGGAAATGCCAAAACAAAAGCTAGAGAATGTTGACTAGACTAGAAGGCTATTGCCGCTTTCTTCTTCATCTTCATCTTTGTTTTCTTCTGCCAAATAGACTTTCGACCTTGGATTTCTAATGGGGAGGTGACCTTTCTTGCCACAAATGTTGCAAGTCTTCGATGCTAGACAATCCTTTGCTATGTGCCCTTCTTTGCCACACTTGAAACAACTTTTGTTACTAGAGCCAATTGCAAAAGATCTCCCCCCTGAAGAAGCATTCCTCCCTTGCTTCTTCTTCTCAAACATTAAAGAGTTGATGACATCTTGAAAATCTGGCGTTGGATCCTTCTCCTCAATGACGGTCATCGTCTGGTCAAAGCTAGGTAGTGAGGTTGCTAGAAGAACCATGATTTTGTTTTCCTTTGTTACTGCATTGTTTACATAAGCCAGTTGTGTGGTCATGCTTTTGAGGTGACTGACCAAGCTTGGAATATCTTCGTTATGTTTCATTTACAAATTGTATAGATCTTTCTTTAAGGTTACTTTGCTTTTCTTTTCCCTAGCTCCAAAGCTTTTTTAGTGCTTCCCATGTAGCTGATGAGGTATCACAATCATCAATAAAGTGTACATAATTGTCATGTAGTGCAGTGATTATGATTCCTAATGCCTACTCGTCCTTGGCTTGATTTTGTGCACTCATAGCTCATCTCTGTAAATGTTGGATTAGTGAGCGTTGGCTTGACTATTCCCCACAATCGTTTCTCATTAAGTACCCTTTTAACTTGGTTTGCCAAGTATGAAAACCTTCCCTGTTAAATTTCCCAATCCCCTTCTCTTCCATTGCGTTAATAGAGGGGTCCTAGCTTAGGAGACTCTCCTAGCCAGTGTCTTACCTCTTTACATAAGCATGACTAAAAGGTCGCCCCCATAAATGTAGATAATGATACATTGCAAAAATTATTGTGCTTGGTTGCAAAATTTAGGGTTTAATGCGCGAGAGAGAGAGAGAGAGAGAGAGAGAGAGAGAGAGAGAGATTCCTTTTGTAAAGCTCCTCTTCACAAAGTGCCCTCTGCTTTGGATGCTTGTTGAAAAGAAAAACTCAATGACTTGCCTTTGAATGTCTTTGTTGAAATTCTCTTTAAAGTCTTGGATCTTCTTTAAAGGCCGTTAAAGATTTGATTGTGAACCACGATGTTTTGACGCATCGAAAAGTCTCAAGTGCTTATGTAAGCTTTGAGTTGTTTGAAGAATTCTTTGATGGATGCTCGAGGTCAAATCTACGGTGCAAGCAAAAAAACAATCCATTATAGGGCTTATGGCCCCCTTTGTAGCTCTCTGTAGGTGTGACAGCTCCCTTGAGCTTCGATGAGATAAGGGCAAGACCCACGATCATGGTCTTGCTACAAAATGGGAATGCCGGCTAGGGCAAACTAGTTGGAGAGCAGAAATGGAAATGGCACACGAGGAGTATGATGGATCGCTTGCTTGCGGAGCCGACTCGAGTTATAAGGCGAGTGTGGCTTGGCATCCGAACACGCGCTGCGGCATGGGACTTGCCCCTTGCGGACCCGCCGACTCAAAAAGCTTAGTGCAAAAGCAACTTTCGCATCCATCCATGTCCTTTTACATAGAATCCAATTTAGAACATGACCTTGTCCCCACTCTTCATGTGAGGTCAAGGTGTTACCCAAGTGGCCTTGTCAAGTTGCATGTTGTGGGGCTCCAAAAAACAAAGATATATTATACAAATTAACAAGCAGTGCAATGATTATGATTCCTAATGCCTACTCGTCCTTGGCTTGATTTTATGCACTCATCACTTGTGTCAAAACTTGTGCACCAGTAGTAGATGTCAAATTAGTGAGCGTAGGCTTGACTATTCCCCACAATTGCTTTTCATTAAGTACCCTTTTAACTTGATTTACCAAGTATGAAAACCCTCCCCGTTAAATTTCCCAATCCCCTTCTCTTCCATTGCGTTAATAGAGGGATCCTGAGTCTCCTAGCCAGTGTCTACCTCTTTACATAAGCGCGACTATAAGATCGGCCCCATAAATGTAGATAATGATATTCATTGCAAAAATTATTGTGCTTGGTTGCAAAATTAAGGGTTTAATTTGTGTGTGTGTGTGTGTGTGTGTGTGTGTGTGTGTGTGTGAGAGAGAGAGAGAGAGAGAGAGATCCCTTTTGTGAAGCTCCTCTTTACTTGGAGTGAAGCTCCTCTTCACAAAGTGCCCTCTGCCTTGGATGCTTGTTGAAAAGAAAAACTCAATGACTTGCCTTTGAATGTCTTTGTTGAAATTCTTTTAAAGTCTTAGGATCTTCTTTAAAGGCCGTTAAAGATTTGATTGTGAACCTTGATGTTTTGACGCACCGAAAAGTCTCAAGTGCTTTGTAAGCTTTAATTTGTTTGAATAATTCTTTGGTGGATGCTCAAGGTCAAATCTACGGAGGTCAAATCTACAATGCAGGCAAAAAAACAATCCCTTATAAGGGCTTATGGCCCCCTTTATAGCTCATTGTAGTTAGGAGTGGCAACTCCCTTGAGTTTTGATGAGCCGAGGGCAAGGCCTACAATTGTGTTGTCTTGCTACAACATGGGAATGCCGGCTAAGGGCCGATTTGTCGAAGAGCAAAACTGGCACATGATTACGCTAGATCACTTGCTTGCGGAGGCTACCCAAGTTACAAGGCAAGTTGAGTGTGGCTTGTCAATTAGTACGATCACTAATTTGCTACTAGCTACCACTAATCACAAGTTCCCTTCATGGATGAGTGGTGGCTCGCAATGTATGCACCCACAATCCACAAGTCACCGAGTGATTACGTAGCTTATTTGCCACTAATGCTTAATGAATAAAAAGAGATTTTAGGTGTAAATAGGTTAATTAATTAGAGAATGCTAATCATTCACACAAACACCTACCTACCACACCATAGCTCTGATGATAACGCTTAGTAGGAATGGGATCATGCTAGCTAGGGTGGATGAAAGAGAAACATCATGCACACAAGTGTGCGCCACTAGATTATCACTCAAGCAAATTAGGTTCCAAAATCAATTAACTAAACACGATCTTGAGAATTTGCCAAGCAATCACAAGCTCACCATAAACAAGGGAGATGTAATGCAAGAAACTTATATTTATTCATTCATAAAATAAAATTAAAATAGCTCTAGAGCCTTGAACCATTGCATGTGGCACACTTCTACCTTTTTCTCTCCTTCACTCGCATTTTAAGATGAAGCTCACACTTAACACTATCAAGAGATGAGATCACTCTCCAAATTCCACTTATCAAAGCTTTCCCACTTTCCTCCTCAATCATCATTAAACTCTCCTTTTCCCTCAAAACCAAAGAACTTGATCCCTCCCCAGAAATTAGAAAACCAATTGCACCAAACCCCTCCCAAGTACGTTTTGCTTTCATTTGCAAATAGCTATCTCAACCTTCTCTTTGGGTATGTACGAGAATACATGATAACATCGTTTGCTATTCCACCTAAGGCTTTATGGGCCTAAGCTTACAATTGGCTTTTCCTTCTTTTATCCTAGTGGAACTTGTATTTATTCTTGTTTCGAGATGTAGAACTTCTTTTGGGTGCAAAATATCCCCTCTCCTTCCTTTACAATCAATAATGCATTAAAGAAACATGATATTCTCGTAAGCCACCACCACACCTCTCTTACACTTCCCCTTAACTTCCCTCATTCAACTCTCAATACCTCTTCTCTTAAGGTGCTTTTAATTCCTTTGCTTTACCTTGCATTCTTGTGATACTTTCCTTTGGAAGAAACCCCCCCCCCCCCCTAAACGATGTCCGTAACATTTCAATACTTCTTTCAAAAAGTGGGCATATATTTGGAGCTCAATCATTTTCATGTATAGGTAGTTGTGGGAAACCAAATGCTTTCACAATGTAAAACTTAAAAAGGTGATGGCAACGTCCATATAGAGGTAGAACATTGTGTATTGAGTGTACCTGACTACCATGGGAATAGACTTTTCAAGGTAGCAATAGGGCTCGTAGCCGCCATTAAAGACTTCAGTGGGTTGCTTGAATAGTTGTTCCACTATGAAGAGAGAAGCTCAAGGACTTAAAGGCCAGGTCCCTCCCACTTTTCACCGACTCCATTGAACATTCTAGCTCTCTCCCCACTAGAGAGAGCAAGTACTTTGGATTGCGCGAGTGCCATGGCCAGTATCATGCCAACCATTCGAACAAGACATTGTTGATTGGTTTCCCCTCACGAGCAACCACTCGTAGACATCAGAGTTATCGATCAACACTAGCAAAGCTACGCTAACAGATACAATCCCATGAAACACCGTTACTCCACTAACGGCATGCAATGTCGCATTCATTACCTCTTTGATTCAACCAACTTAGTAAATGCCATACAATATTAACGTGGTAAGAAGAGTGAAGCTATTTTGTTATGCAACAACCCTCTTCCTTGCTCATAATGGATACTTCACTTGTTGCTTAACCAAATTTAACAGAGCAATGGGTTACAATTCACTTGCTACCGTATCATCTGCAGCCGAAAAGCTTTCAAGATAAATGACAAATTTGGAACAACATTCAATACGATTTACGTGGCCACGCCTGAAATAAGTATGCATCTGCCATAAGTATGTTACTCATAAGAAAGAGCACTTGAGGCCTTTGTTCTACCCATTCGATAAAATTCAACACTTAGATCTTTTCAGGTATAATTTGTGGGGCATAGTGGTAATATCCAAGTACACCTACACATTCCAACAACTGTAGCGGCTATTCACAAACAAGATAGCCTCAAGAATATCACATACCAAAAGCATTACATACATAAAATGCCCAACAGGCCAAAAAATAGGCCACTTCACCAAAGCATGACAAGTTGAGAGCGAAGATAGAGCCGGAGAAAGCCCATGAATACATGGGTACATGTCGATCTCTATATCAAAGCCAAAAGCAGCGGGGTTAGTGAGGGGATGACGAGAATAAAATACGAGGTGCTGCTTCAGAAGAGAGAAGCGGCAGCACAGAGGAAGGCAATGGCCATAACGTAGGGTAAGGGTGAGGCGCTTATGAAGCCCCCAGACCCATTTGCTCCTATTGTAGTCACATTGGAAGAGGAAGGCGTCGTTGGCGTCCCCGTGGAGGGAGTCGTGGCTGCATAAAGCCCACATCAAAAGACAATGGCAAATAAGAGGCGTCACAAGCACAAAATGCGCACGTCATGCACAATTAGCAGAAAAATGCATACAATAGCACATGCAATGTAAGGCACACGCCGCTTGAAGATATGGTGCTCATTCCCTGCTCTGCCAACTCACCAAGGTCCCAAGCAAGATGAGCGGACCAAAAACCCGTCAAAAAGAACGATGGGGAAGACGGCATAGCCCAATGTGCAGGGAGAACTTAATTGAAGACAGTAGCTTCCTCTACAGAAAGAGCGGCGATGGCGTAACTTCGTTCTGAGGTTCTATCTTATAGCGGAGAAAAATAGAAACGGAAGAGAACAGGACTTACCGGAGGAAGTGCAGTTGGCCTCGGAGACGTTAATGTCGAGCTTGCAGGCCTTGGGGAGGTTGAGGGCGTTCTTGAAGACGTCAGACTCCGAGTTGGACGCCTGAGCGCAAAGGCACTGGAAAGAGGAGGGCGTGTCGAGCACCGACTCCAAGGGCTGGCAGCAGGTCTTCTCGTCGGGCGTTGAGGAGGGGTTAGTGAGGAACGAGACGCAACCCGTCACGCTGGCCAGCGCCGCTTGGCAGTCCGTCGCCGCCTCTGCTCCCGCCATTGACACCAGCACGGCCACCACTACGGCCGTCATTGCCCACCTCGCGTTCTCCATCGCCATCTCTCTTCTGCTCAGTTCCACCTCCGCCCACCTGCTATTTCTTTGCTTCACGTAGTTCAGCAAACAACCCTCCGGAAAACAAGGCTCTGCCCACTTCACCGATCACGGCGGTCAGTATACAACGCAATTACCCTGCGGCTCTTTCTGTTCTTCTTTTTCAAGGATGTTGGGTTGCCAGCCTTTTCTAGGCTAGTAGGAGCTCGGTGGAAGTGACACAGGAGAAATTGATGGCTAGAATGAATGAAGAAGCACAAGTGTAGACTTTACAGTGCTCGGTGTTAAAGAATCGCCAAGGTAGGTGGGCGGCACAGGTCACCTAACATTTTCTATATACTCTAGTCTCTCGCTCTCATCAATCTCTCTCTTTACATACACATCTCACACACAGCTAGCCTAGCGCTCTCTCTCTCTCTCTCTCTCTCTCTCTCTCCGAACTCAATTTGATTTACCTACATCTTCAAACTGACTCGGAGTAAATGTTGGAGGAGGTAGTGGATTGATTGGTGGTGTCTCTGTTTGTAGCGCGTGAGTTTTGCATTCAGTGATCATCCTTGTCCCCTCCACACTGCTAGCCTAGTGACCTAGTCCGCAGTTTCTGACAAAGGCAAGGTGCAGTGGTGCACAAGTCAATCTACCATTTCAAACAGATTGAAGGACACCTGGCACAATTTCTTTTTGGCCGGCCTAAAGGGCAAAGGCTATATTGATGCCTTCTCTTTTTGCTGACTAAAATAGAAAAAAGATTGAGTTGTATTTTTAAGCAATTTTTTGATGGAAAAAAAAAATGCTCATTGGTTGGAATAAGATTAAATGAAGAGTGTGTAAATATAATGATGTGCATGTCTTGAGTTTGAAATATGAAGTGGATGCTCATTTTAGTAGTCACCTCTCTTAGTTAAGTGTTGGCATAGAAAGGTTCGTTGCTAGTGGCGGCCAACTGGAGGGAAGAAGGTATTTTTTAAAAAAATAAAGAAAATAAAGGCAGCATTCCCTTCATTGTTGGTGAGTAGTGAGATATAATCTTTCTTTAGTCCGAACGAGAGCTATGATTAGAGCTAGAGAGAGAGAGAGAGAGAGTAGGCGGCAGGTCTCAGGGACAAGCTGACAGAGGGGAGAGATCGGTCATATTTGAGATCGCCCATATTTGCTCTTTGCCATGATCATCGGAACAGTTTTAGGTTAGGTGTAATATGTGGGGCCGCCGCGCTTGGGAGTAATCTCCATGCTTCAAGCGCAGATGGTGGCTTGGAATTGTGCACGCATGCATGTGTGTGTGTGTGTGTAAAAATGCTCATCTCAGCAATATCGAGCACACGCTCCCAACTGCAGCACCTCTAGCTGGACAGTCTCGCCCTTTGTGGCTCACTGTCGTAACAGTTGGCTATCTTGCAAGCGGGTCGCACCTTTCCTTCCCTCCATACCCTTTCGATGTCCGACAACTGAGACACGGGCGCGCTGCTTGCAGAGTAGCTTCTCTCCTTCCCCTCTCTACAGTGCATGGATCTGTCCCACAACAATCTGTCGGGGACAATGGACAGTTGGTGCGGTGCTGACAGTAACCTCTCTGCCGCCTTGACGCACATGTACTTAAGCTACAACATATTGCAAGGGGTGATTCCCGCAACCCTCGTCAACTGCTGCAGCGCGTTGCAGTACATAGATCTCTCCTTCAAACAGGTTGCGGGGTGATATTCCGACTGCTTTGCCGTTGTCTTGTCGCAATCTTACCTTCTTCAGCATTGTAAATAATTGGGCTCTCTCGGGCTCCCTTCATGCAGAGTTCGGTCTGCTATCTCAGCTGGAGGGGAACTAGTTCTCTGGTTCTCCTCTACCCATCCTCTCAACTGCTTTGCCTTGCGGACCGTCCATTTGTGCATCCCTTCCGATTTCTGCACTCTTTTCCCCAACCTCAACGACTTAGTGCTAGGGAACAACTCTTTCTCCGGCTCTTTACCACCCTCTCTCGCAAACTGCTCCTTCACCAACCTCATGCTGGGCTTTAATAAGTTCTCGGGTGCTAATATTGGCTTACAATAATTTAGTTAAGCTCTCACCTTACAATTTTTTTGTTACTTAACTATGAACTGAAGAATATACTTATTTGCATAGTGGCCAAAGCCCTTAATTTCATGTGTTTATTTGTGTGCTAATCCATCTCTCAGAAGCACTTTTTCTGAGCTTGTTCACAGACACGCACACAATCCACATGACAATGTTGTTGATGATGATGATGGGCCCTGGGAGTCCCCACCCACTAGCAGCCTCCTAACTTGGAAGTACATTTATATATATGTACTGATGTTTCTTTACAAGCGCCTCTTGATTGAGTCAGCACAATTTTCTGCTTGTTCAAAAATCCATCATTTGCTACAGCGAAGACCATAGTGCAGAATTTGCAGCGACTATAAAGGCCTCAAAGACCCAACCCATTTATTAAGGTTGCATAAAGGGAAGTATCTTTGGGTGCTACGATTGTCTGGCTCATTAATTCCAGAGGCATCAGATGTCCCATAAAAGCAGCAACTTACCAAAGGGATGTCCACCCATGCTAGCTCAGGTGAGGTATGCACTGCACTACACTGCATCCAGACGCCCACAATTCTCCTCTAGCTACACAATCAGGCAAAGAAGAGCCCTGCAATATACTGTCGCCTTCCTGCATGCATCCCGATCACTCCCTTCTTCCATCCCTCCCAACCGGCTGCATACTATTCCCTTCCTGCGACCGCCCAACCTTATTCACCTTATGCCGCTTCTGTTGAGTTCATATCTCTCATATCTCCGTCTCATTGGCAAAACGACCATTGAGACGGAGATAGGAACCCTCCAAGGTTGCGGGTTTGCCAGATATCGAGACACCCTGCAAGATTGCGGGTTTGCCTTGTGCACAGAGGTACAAAGCCCTACCGCGCTCGCGCGCGCGCATGAGAGAGAGAGAGAGAGAGAGAGAGAGAGAGAGAGAGAGAGAGAAGAAGAAGAAGAAGAAGAGAATTTAAACGTCGTAAGAAAATATCCTAAGATACCTTAATATAAAGATCTATCCGACGAGGAGACTTGAACTCAAGAGAGAGAGAATCATCTCTTATGCGAAAATGACCAACATCTTTCCTTCCCTCTCAAATTCCAACCCAAAATCCTTTTTTTTTTGGTGTATATAAAGCCATGCTCGCTCAATTAAGGCAAGACTTTTAAAAAACAAATCTAATACTCGGCAGATTCCTTGATGTGCCTTGGTGAATAAGTCTCTCAATTTGACCCCTCGTGCTCTCTCCCTCTTCCCTTGGCCACTCCTCTAGCCACTTGAGGGAACCACTCTATGGTTGCCTCAACTCTCAACGTCCCTTCACTTCCTTGCCACTCTATCGGTGCCCCTCTCCTCTCCTTTGGGATGCAAATTGCAGTCACCTTTGCTTCTACCTTGAAGGCATGTGGAATTATGCAGACAACACCCCAAGTAATACGTCTTCTACAACAACCTCTCAAATTAACCACAAGCAAGACATCTTCTCCAACACAGAGAGAGAGAGAGAGAGAGAGAGAGAGAGAGAGATGGTTGTAGACTCCTCATGCCTTGCAAGTGCCATATTGATTAGAGCACCACCAAACATGACATGCTATGGCGTTCTTTTTTTGCCACGCTATCTTCTATAACTGGTAAGACATCTAGAGCTCCTTTAACAAATGCTTGAGAAAAGCATAATTGCACATTCCCATTATTTTTTAAATTTTCTCTGGTTGGTATCCCCTACCCTACTCCCTCGTCGTCTTTTCCAGCTCCATGGTCGTCCCTTCACCTGTCGTCTGTCCTTGAACCTAGCACCACTCCTCATCCTGACTGCTATCTTCTGTGATCATCGTCTCTATTGTGCCTTTTTCCTTGAGCAACCATAGCTAGTCTCTCCCCCATTTTGCGCAACCCCACCCTCACCCTACTAAGTGGCCACCTTTTCTCTACCCATTGGCTTCACCTTAGCCACAAGGATTCCATGAACATTCATTCACTACCTGTAGTTTCATAAACCCTCTGCTCTACCTATCTAATGGGCCCCGACCATCTCACATGCCTGCTGGAGCCAAGACATTGTGCGTACATTTTTGCTTGATGTCATGTAGCATATTCGATGATGCTCTCCTCCCCCTTGTCCATTGTTGGTCATTGATATCCACTGCTCCAGCTTGGGTCTACATGTCCGTCTCCAGTCCACTATCGTCATTTGCCCTCTATTATACTAGAATGCTGCCACCACTACGTATACAATTGTGTTTGGAACCACCAAACAGTTGCTCTCTATTCCACTACAACACTACTGCCACTGCCTATAATATCATGTTGTCGTTTGCGACCACTAGCTTCGCATCGCTGCTCTATAATAGATCTGATCTACTTTCCATGCCTCTCCCTCCTTCGATGCAAACCCTGGATACGCACGCACCCACTCTATCCAAGCTATTGCTCACACTCCAACCCAACCTACAAAAAAAAAAAATTTAAATTTTTTTTTAAAAAAACTCAAAATTTAGAGAGAAAATAAAAAGGAAAACATCGATGTTTTCATTTATTTGCAACAACAAACCAGCTTTTGAAACTTGACTCGAGTAAGATGCCAAATCCCTGTTTGATTTCGAGTTTGCATTGGAAGAGAAACGGTAAAATTTTGTAGGCTTTAGTATTGAATCGGCTGTAAACTTCGACTTGGAAACTGGGAATTATTATACATATTTAAGTTGCAATACTTGTCTTTACCTTCCACTGCTCTTCTCAATGGCAGGCCTTGTGATTTTATCACTTGTTTCAAAAGAGAGATACCCTCGTCACTAATTGACACCTCCATTTGGAGGTGGGATCAATGGCTCACGATCACCGATTGATCGTGACCGTTGGATTGCCTACGGAATGCAAAAGATTCCCAGTTTCTCGGATCCAGGATTTGAACCCACTACCCTCTCCCTCACGGGATTGACTCTAACCACTAGGCTAACGCGCGTTCGCTGGAAGGAGTGTGTGGGATAAGTTTATAGACCACGGCATCGCGGACAAGTTTACACCTAGTTCACACCGAGCACTGAGTTCACACCAAATTTGGTGTGGTGCACATATCTCCGAGTTCACGCTTAGTTCACACCTAGTTTAAATGTCAATTAGACGGCCCGGATTGCACTCGCCTCGCGACGCCTACTGTGGGCCATTGATCCCATCTCCCTGGGGAGGTGTCATTTAATGACGAGGGAGAGATACCCTACAACTTGAAATTACAACTCACACACTCGAGTCTGCAAGGTGGAGCATCCCAGTCGGCAGCCCATCATATCGAATTGGGCTGGTTAAAATGCCCATATTAAGGACATTAAAAATGTCGGGGTAAAATCTCAGGATATGCTGCGAAATTTTGAGGTTGGATTGATGCAGAGTGTAGCTCAAGAGGCCGCCAAGCTGGGAAACAAATCTTGAGTACTTTCGCTTAGCACACTGTAAACGCGACAAGCTTTTGTGTCTCGCAATGTAAAAAAATTTCGGGTCCCGTTTTGAGGACTCACCTTGCCCCAACAAAAGACCAAGTTGGCGATGTCATTCGAACACACTCCCTGGCCAACCGTTAAACGGCGCATCAATTGACCTACACCAAGAATACGCTTATGGATGTACACTTTTAGAAGCGTAAATGGGATGATTTATTGACAACAGTACGGGTCGTCTGTAGGGACCCGTTCGCTTATCGTGGGCATCTTTGGTCTTCTTGGCTTCTCTCCTACACCATACGTGTAGGGCTCTCTTCGTGGGTCTTGGTTGTACCAGAGCTTTGGCCTCCCTTTGTAAGAATTGATCCAACTTATCTTCCTGCTCGTGTAAAGTGATGCTTTGTTCGCTCCCCCACACCCAAGTGGGGGCTCCCTTGTATAGGCTCCAAGAGCTCCGATTCTTAGAGAGAGACTTGGGTGCCAAGTTTGGAAAAGCTGAACTTTATGGGGCTTTTACCCTACATATCACACGAGCTGGCAAGGGGGTTTGAGTCCCAGACCTTGGACACAAGAGGCTCTTGCTCTATCAACCTACCACAACTCTTACAAACAACAACAAAGTCTTCTAAATTTCAATTGAATTGACTCATTGGCTCATGAGTCGTGGTAGAGAGTCGTGATTATGCAGAGCCAGAGCTCTAAGAGGGCCTCTCCATATGTTAAAGGGTCATGCTCTTGCATGCAATAGCTAGTGAAAATTCATGCACAATCTCAATACAAGCCCTTAGATCCCGTTTAAAGGGTGTTTGAAAAATATGGGGGGTAATTGAAGGACCTCCCAGCAGCAAAAGAGCCGTCAAATTCTGGTCAACAAGTTCCAATCTTGTTTGTGCATCAATATGGGGTGTACAAGCTACAACTCAAGGGCCCCCCAAAGGTCCCGTTCAAGGGCCTATGGGCGAGAGCTCTAAATAAACCTTTTCCTAATAATTTGGTAGAAGGCAGGATAAATTAGAGATTCTTGGCTTTTCGAAAAAAGCATTGGAGTAAAAGGAGAAGAGAGTTCGCATACGTTTTATATTTATTATAGCATTATTCTCTCTAAATCCCTTCTTCATTAAGATTTTCACGAATTCTTCGTGGAAATTGTCACATAAAATTTTCATTTCCAATACTCGGAGTCGAACCCGGACATGCTATCCAAGCCATTCAAAGGACATTCTGTGTTGACCATGCAACCTCGAGGACCTTGATGTCCACTGCACATGCGTTGCATTATGTAAAAAGGTTTTTCCCATCCAGGGCCTTGTGCAACAGCTCTCACGGCCATGTGAGGGCCTCGCGCAATAGCTCACAAAGGGTCCTTCTCCATGCCCACCACATGCCAACACCACCTCGCTTGACAACTGCATAGCTTCCTTCTCCTCGCCCACTACCTATGACCTACGGCACTTGCCTTCCCTTTTCCTTTTTAATCCCCAAGCATCTTTTAAGATTCACTTGCCAAGGCAGTCGCTCTTAGAATGGCACCCCTTGTTGACAGAGTCATCTCCCCTCATCGGCACGAGTTTATCAAAGGAAGATCAATTTATGAGAACATATTGACAGCAATGGTTGCCATTGAGTACACAGCCTTCACGAAGCAGGAGTGCATTCTATTGCAGCTAGATTTGGACAAGGCTTATGATAGAGTTTTGCAGTCCTTCATTGAAGATGTCATGAAATCATTAGGCTTTGGGTCGTGCCTCTGTCAGCTTATACGCACTCTAGGTGCGGGTAGCCTTTCGAAGCTCTTGTTTAATGATAGAATTGTGGGCTCCTTTGAAGCCAAAAGATCAATCAAGCAAGGATGCCCCTTGGCCCCGCTTCTCTTTGCTATTGGATCACATCCTCTATTAATGATGCTTGAAGCTGCTGCTAAGCAGGGGGGAATACTGTCGGGTAGCAACCAGCTCCTGGCCAAGATGTTTGCAGACAACTCCCTCCTCTTCTTGAAAGCCTACCCTCGGGTGTTCAGGAAGGCCCTTGAGATTGTGCAGACATTTGTTGTGGCTTTTGGGTCAAAGTGTAACATTGAGAAGTCAAGATTTGATCTCCCTGACAAAAAACGAATTGTTTGACCCATCGATCTGGTCAGGGGAGATTGTGTCTAAAGGTAGGATCTTTAGGCATCTAGGGTCCCCTTTAGGAGTGGATGCTACTCACAAGCAAAGATTTCAGTGGGTCCATGAGAAGATTCAGAGGAAAATGAGAAGGTGGGAGTATGGGTTGCGCCCTTTCCAAAGTCGAGTTAGCATGATTTATTCTTTTATGCTTCATTATATTGCCTTCACCAACCCGCACCTCAAAATAGCCAAATGTAATTGGAAGGATTTTTTTAATCCAATTAAAAGATTTTTATTGGAGAAACGACACTAAAACCTCGGCGCCATGGTAATGGGCAAAGTGGGAAGGGATCGAGGTGCATGACAAACTTTTAGCCCCTGGGGGTGGGCTAGCTTAAACTGAGTGGTAACAAAGGAGAGCTTGTGCGAAAATACAATACAGCAACAAGGTCACTAGAATGGCGTGAAGTTACCATATGCTTCCAGAACTCCATCTCGCATTGGTCCCCCTAGCTGTCTAAAGTTGTTGGGGTTATCTTGAACCCTAATTGGAGTGAAATTGTGAGAAGGATGAACAATAAAGGACTTCAACGATTGAGCCATGTCTGGGATATTAATAGCAAGTGCTAGAAATCTCCGACCAAGTGGTTGCCCGGTTTCAACTCAATGGCACCGAGCAGCTACTTGTCAACAGGGTTGTAGAAGGCATGGACTGTGTTCTCATGTCGATCTATGAATCAACCTTTGAGTGGAGTAGCTGATTCGCTAAACCCCATACCAAGGGCATTTACCAAATGTTAATCCATGAGGCTGATTGGTTTGACCCTTTAAACAAGCAATGGCAGAAGCAATGGTCAAAGGCGTAATGGGTAGAGGTCACAAAGAACATCTGGAATCCTCAATGGCCTCAATTTATGAAGATATTTTTGTGGAAGATAATGTGGGGGCCTTGCCGATAGGAGTCAAGATTCAAGTGTGTGGTATCGGGTCCAACTGATGTTCCGGGTACAGATTAGCTGTTACCATATACATGTGGTAGTGATGTGTGTGAACACACTAGGACCGCCGGGGCATTTTTTCCCTCTTTAGGAGGTTTTTTCCCCCGTGCATTGTATATACGCCCATCACTCTAGGGCTATCTATCTTTCCATTGCACACTAAGTAATACACTCTCTATTGTGTGCCTTGAGCTTCCTTCGTCTTCTCCAAGCTGTGTGTGTTTCTCTGCAACCCTAATTCCAACAATTGGTATCAGAGCAGGTCACGTCCTCTCGGGCTTAGTCGCCAGTTGCTCCAGCACACGCCTGCTCACTTTCTTCGATTTCAGTGAGCTTTGGCGAGCGTTCGCAAGTCGACAAATATTTTGGGCAAGCTCTAAGAGCTTGGTCTGCTCAGAATTGTGATTTGGGCTCATTTCGGCCTCCGTTTCCACTACAGGCAGTACTGCATAGGCTATTTCGTCATTTTCTGCAGAATTTTTGTCAGTGTCGTTTTCTGCATAGCAGGTGCTTATAGTCTTCTACGGTTTGTGCTATATAGCACAGGTTGTTCCCGCTCCATTTCTCCTATTTTCGGGCAGTTTTCACATCAGGTGCAACATTTACCATGGCTGACAACAACAATACAGATGTGTTCAAGATGTTTGCTGCTGAGGACAGGTTGGATGGGGACAACTACCCTATGTGGGCTTATATGATGCAACATGTTCTTGTGTCAAAAGGTGTCTGGAACATTGTGCAGGGCATTGATGTACGTCCTGGTTCTGAGGATGTAGGCGATGTTGAGGATGTTGCAGGTCTTGTTGCAAGGATTGCAGCTGTTAGAGTTGTTTTGCCTACGGCAGAACAAGCTCGTTGGGATGTTAAGGATGCACAGTCTCATGCATTGATTGCATTGTCTGTGAAGCCCACCATTGTTCCTCACATCCGTTCAGCAAAATCTGCAAAACAGGCTTGGGATATTCTAGCAGGTCTTTATGCAAGCCGCAATGAGGCTAAAATTGCTTTGCTACGTAAAGAGCTGGAGTCGAAGATTATGCATGAGGAGAATGATATGGACACTTTCCTTGCTAGTGTCAAGGATATCAATGAGCACCTTATTTCTGCAGGTGAAGTCATTTCAGACAGTTCCCTTGTGCAAACTGTTCTTGATGCCTTACCAGATTCCTACCAGACTTTTGCTAGTACTTGGAGACTGATGACCCAAGGAAATCCAGAAGTTGTCAAGTTTGATGCATTATGCACATTGCTGTTGCAAGAGTCACTGTCCAGAAAAAACAGGACTAGACAGCGTGCAGTTGAACAGGCTTTTATTGCTTCTCAAAGAAAGGGTGGTAATAGCCATGCAACCACTTCTTATGGTTCTACTGCGAGTGGCAAAAATTATGTTCCTAATTCTTCTGCTGGCAGCAATTCGTCTGGAAATTCTGGTGATAAGGGAAAAAAGAAGATGCGTTGCCATTATTGTAAAGCCAATGATCACTTGATCAAGTCGTGTCCTAAGTTGATGGCCAAAGAGGCTAAGAAGAAAGAGGGTGGTTCCACTGCAAATGCTGGTTCCACTACAAATGCAGCCATTGTTGAGTCTTCTATGAAAGGAGACTGTGTTGCTGATGTTGATGCAGAATGGGCTTTTAGCGCAGAGTGCACTTACAATCTTGCTGTCCATGATGCATGCTTGTCAGTTGCTGCAGATTCACATGTGTGGTATTTCGACAGTGGTGCTACAAAGCACATTACCTCACATCGTGAATTGTTTACCTCTCTCGAGTCTGTCCCTCATGGGAATTCAGTCACTTGTGCCAACAACACCTCTTATCCAGTTCAGGGAGTTGGAAAGATTGTGCTCACTGCTGCTAATGGCAGTTCCTTCACACTTGTTGATGCACTTTATGTACCTGGGATCAAGAAGAATCTCTTTGTCTGTATCCGCACTTGCTAGACTTGGACTTGTAGTCAAATTTGTGGATGACAGATGTACAGTTCATAATCTCAGTTTTGGTGATGAAATTGTTGCATCTGGGCTTTTGTGCCGTGGGCTGTATAAGCTCACATTGTATGACAAGTGTGGACAAAATTTTGCAAATGCTGTTGCAGATTCAAGGGCTATTTCAGATGCAAAACTTTGGCATGCACGTTTTGGTCATCTGAATTTTGCCAGTTTGCTGCGTTTGCAGAAATCTGATATGGTTGCTTCTTTGCCACCTCTTGAAGCACCTGTCAAACATGTTTGTGAAGGCTGTATTTTGGGTAAGATGCAGCATTCTAAATTTCCAAAGGATGGTTCAGTTCGGGCCACATGCAGGTTGCAGCTTGTGCATAGTGATGTTTGTGGGCCCATGCAAACTCCGTCCTTGGGCAATTACCTGTACTTCGTGACTTTCATTGATGATTACTCCAGGCATACATGGGTATTTCCGCTTAAAGCGAAGTCCGAAGTTTTGATATGCTTCAAACAATTTCTGGCTATGGCTGAAAATGTCTCGAAATGTACTATGGGCACCCTCCGTTCCAATCGAGGGGGGGAGTATATGTCTCATGAATTTAATGCATTTCTGGCTAGTCGTGGGATAAAACACCAATGTAGAGTGCCTTATACGCCTCAGCAAAATGGTGTTGCTGAGAGGAAAAACAGGTCACTGACGGAAATGGCACGATGTATGGTCAAAAGTCAAGCTTTACCGCATTCTTTTTGGCTTGAGGCCATCATGTGTGCCACTTATGTACTTAACAGGTGTCCTACGAAAGCTTTGCAGTCTATTACTCCATATGAAGCATGGCATGATAGAAAGCCTTCTATTGAGCACATGCGTGTTTTTGGCTGTTTGGCATATGCTTTGGTGCCACAAGTGCAGCGCAGAAAATTGGATGATAAGTCTGTCAAATGTATTTTTGTTGGTTATAGTGTTGAAAGCAAAGGTTACAGGTTGTATCATCCGCAAACAAAACCTATTCTGGTTTCTCGGGATGTAGTGTTTGTGGAAGATTCTGTTCAGCCCTTGTTGTCATGTACTAGAGACAGTAATGTAAGCTCACATGACATTTATGACACTTTGTTGCCTCTTTTCAGTGGTGGAAATACGAATGTAAGTTCTAATGAGGCAAATGTACAGCCTATGGGGGTTTCTGAAAATGTTTTAGATCAGCCTATTACTGATGCAGATGTACATGATGTACTTGATGAGGAAAGGGCTGAAAATGAGCAGGCTAGAGGTATGCCAAAATGGTTGGTGCACACTTTGCGTGACAGTAAATTGGATGCACCTTTGTCTAGTCGTACTCGTTCAGGCTCTCGCCATGCATCTTATGCATCAGATTGTTATGCTTTGGCTGTGTCTAGTTTACATGATGTTGAGGAGCCTCTGTCTTTTGATGAAGCACAGAATTCAAATAATTGGATGGCTGCCATGCAATCAGAATATGATGCACTTATAGAAAATGACACATGGATTTTATGTGATTTGCCTCCTGGCAAAAAGGCCATTGGTACGAAGTGGGTTTACAAGTTGAAACGCAATCCGGATGGTGAGATCGATTGCCATAAGGCTCAACTTGTTGCAAAGGGTTATGCGCAGCAAAAAGGCATAGATTGTGAGGAGACTTTTGCTCCCACTGACTATTTTGCATTTTCTATGTGCATTGGCAGCTCATTTTGGTTGGGATGTACATCAATCAGACATTGTTACTGCTTTCTTGAATGGTGACATATTTGAGGAAGTTTATGTAACGCAGCCTCGCAGTTTTGTCAAGAAAGGACAAGAGGACAAAGTGTGCAAATGTAACAAGGCTTTGTATGGGTTGAAGCAATCTCCTCGTGCTTGGTATGAGAAAGATGACACTCATTTGGTCAAACAAGGCTTTCGTAAATAGTCCAATAGAAAGCACATTGTATGTAAAGTGTGAGGGTGATGTACTTCTCATTGTGGTTCTTTATGTAGATGATTTGCTGATCGTTGGACCAAATGAGAGACATATTGCTGAATTTAAGGCTGATTTGAATGCTACTTTCAAGATGAAAGATTTGGGGTTGTTGCATCATTACTTGGGTATACAGTTTAAGCAGTGTGATGGTGGTATTGCCTTGTGTCAGAAAAGTAACATAGAGACATTGCTATGTAAGTTTGGACTTGAGGATTGCAAACCTATTGCCACTCCCATGGAAACAGGTTTGAAGTTGAGTCTACATGATGGTGGTGATCCTGCTGATGTCACTCTTTACCAAATTGCTGTTGGCTGCCTCATTTATGTATGCAACACGAGGCCGGATATTCAGTTTGCAGTCTCACAGGTCAACAGATTTATGCATAGCCCAGGGTCTAAGCATTGGTAGGCTGTCAAGAGGATTTTCCGCTACCTTAGTGGCACTTTACATCTTGGCTTGTTTTATCCCAAGGGGGGATCATTGCCGCCAGACTTACATGCTTTTTCGGACTCAAATTGGGCTGGTTGTTTTGACACGAGAGTGTCCACAAGTGGTTTTTGTTTCATGCTTGGCAGTTCATGTATATCATGGTTGAGCAAGAAGCAACCTACTGTGGCCACTTCGAGTTGTGAGGCTGAGTACAGGGCAGTCTTCACAGCTACGGTTGAGTGTGTATGGCTCAGACGCCTTATGGCTGATTTGGGTGTTGGACAGGACACTGCCAACCATATCTACACTGATAGTCAGGGCGCATTGGCAGTTGCGAGGAACCCAGTTTTTCATGCTCGCACAAAGCACATTGAGGTGCATTACCACTATGTCAGGGAGAGGCTCTCAGCAGGAGAGATCAGCTTGGCTTATGTGCCAACACAGGACAACCTTGCAGATCTTTTCACAAAGGCATTGTCTCGTGAGAAGCTTGAAGCTTTCCGCAAAGCTTTGGGCTTACTTCCCTTTGTGGACTGATCCTGTCCTCAGGGCATGGCACTTTCCTTTACTCATGTGCCAGCTCTCGTTCACCGCATCACTCCAAGGGGGATTTGTTACCATATACATGTGGTAGTGATGTGTGTGAACACACTAGGACCGCCGGGGCATTTTTTCTCTCTTTAGGAGGTTTTTTCCCCCGTGCATTGTATATACGCCCATCACTCTAGGGCTATCTATCTTTCCATTGCACACTAAGTAATACACTCTCTATTGTGTGCCTTGAGCTTCCTTTGTCTTCTCCAAGCTGTGTGTGTTTCTCTGCAACCCTAATTCCAACATTAGCTACCGAAGACCTCTGCCATCTTTTCATGGAATGCCCGGTTATTAGAGGCCTTTAAGGAAAGATTTGCAAATGGATACAAAGGACGTGGAAGATTGAGTATTTCAAGAAGGATTTGTGCATTGGTGGCAAACAGTTTTGAAGTTCTGCACTCCTAATTTGTACTCAAATTGTCAGACAATGCTTCTTTAGTAATATCTGGAAGGCCAGGAACTATCATGTTTTTGATAACCACCTCTCTGTGGCTAGTTTCTCGGAGATTGTACAAGAAAGCAAGGAGATAATATATATGGTAAGTAAAAAGAATAGCTAGGATGATTGGCTTAGGGGAGCAACCCTTGCCATCCGGTTGTGCCTTGCGCAATAGTTAGCTACTAGGTACTTGTAACTATGCTAAGTGGTAACTCTTTGTCCCTCAATGCTCGGCCTAATCTTGAGGCTGATTTGTAATCTATTGATGACTCTATAATACATTCACTCACAATTATGAGTTTTGCAAACAAAAAAAAAGATTCTCTCCAATTGCCCTCAATCGAGAATCATCCACTCCTTATTCTTTAGTGGACCTATCTTTTCATGTGAATGATTGAAAGCTTTTTTTGTTTAGATTGTCCATAACTCTTCTCATTTCACAGTGAAATTTATAGCCTTTAGAGTGTGAATAATTGAAATCTTCTATATTCGCACTATTCTAACTCACTTATCGGTCCATACTGGCTACACTTTAAAGAAAACGAATTACTTTGGGAGATTCTCTCCCGAGATCCCCTCTACCCACATGTCCCCTCGACCCTCTCTCGTCGTGTAGCTCTGACGCCCTCTCTTTGCGGCCCCCTGCTTCTGCCTCAGCCTCTATCCCTCCCGCCTCTGCGTGCCTGACGCTTGAGAGAGACCCAACTCCTCCCTCGCTACCTGCTCCCTCTTCGCCCTACCCTTCCCTAACCATCTTGTCTGCAAAGCCCACCCTTCGCCCCCCCCCCCCCCCCCCTCTCCCCCCCAAACCCCGCGCGACATGCCGTACCATGTTGCTTACAGCTCGCCGCTTCCTTGCACTCTCTCGTGGCTTGCCTTCTATCCCTTGCTAAGACATCCTCAACTTGCTCACCCGCAGGCACAGAATCAGAGAGGCGCATGCATGTTGGGATGGCGAGCCTGCTAGAACTGAGCTGTAGGAAGAAGCACACCAACAGAGCTGCGCAAAGGCTCTCTTCCTCATAGATAGATAGAGAGAGAGAGATAGAGAGAGAGAGAGAGAGAGAGAGAGAGAGAGAGAGAGAGAGAGAGAGAGAGAGAGAGAATTCTCCCTGGACACAAACCCAAGACTAAAGAGGTGCGAGGGCCTTCTGAGTAGGCACTCTGTGCGAGAGAGAGAGAGAGAGAGAGAGAGAGAGAGAGAGAGAGAGAGAGAGAGAGAGAGAGAGAGAGAGAGAGAGAGAGAGAGGTCTCTCTTGAGTTCTCGCTTTGCTGCAGGCTCAGGAAGTCGCGCGTCCGAGTGCATGTGCAAAGAGAGGAAGAAGCAAGCCGCCCACCGCCCTACGAGAAGTGAGTTCGAGAGAGAGATAGGGACACTTCGAGAGAGAACCTACGCCGCCTTGCACCGCTCCTGTCACTCCTTTCCCTCGTTGCTACCTCTTTCAACTTTCAAGCATCATCGGTAGATTCTGCCCTTCGACGAATTTTGTAGAATCGTTCAGACATACTCGGTCCTTTCAAAAACATTAACAAGAATCTCTTGCAATACCCTTGCTTCCCACTTTGCCCTACGTGAGATTGACTGATGCACTTCCTACTCGATCAAAAGCAAAAATTTCCATCATCCCCCAGCACCTATTCTCGGTCTAGATTTCACTAAACCCATTAATTTACTCGATAGATTTTA
This sequence comes from Adiantum capillus-veneris, assembly GCF_014529385.1. Lineage (NCBI taxonomy): Eukaryota > Viridiplantae > Streptophyta > Polypodiopsida > Polypodiales > Pteridaceae > Adiantum > Adiantum capillus-veneris. Next base: position 118,964,431 of record NC_140959.1, on the reverse strand, counting down.
AGGGAATTCGTCAATTGAAATGAAAAGCACTCCTCACGTCTCTATCATCGCCTTTGCGTCTGCCCAACCCCCCCCTCCCATGGCTCTTGCTTGTGCCCGCCCCTCCCCTCCCCTCCCCCACCCCCCATCACCAACTCTTGCACATGTGCAGTGCTGCTCCCACCATGTCGTCCCTCTCTCGACGACTCTCTTTTGCAAGCTAGTTAGAGATGGCACACAAAAAAGCATCCACCATTGTAGGTATGCGCCTGGACACACAGATCAAACGCATCGGCTTGAGCCTTGCGCTGTTGCAACCTCATCTCGTCGCCGTCCTCAGACCACAACATACATTGGCGAGCTCAGGTCGTTGTCCTGCTCAAGTCCGGATTGCAATGCGCGAGGAGACACAATATATCCCTACCATAGACGCGTAGAAAGAAAGAATTTTTTTTTCTAGTGACGACCCTCTATGAACATCACTTTGCACTAAAACAAATTTTTCTCCACTTTTCTAGAGGGTATCTCCTAAGATACCCTCTAATAAATAAATAAATCCCAAAAACAAAATTGAGAATGATGGATTCACAAAAATTTGACCTTCATACGATGGGAAACATGTATAAAGAAGCTCGAATGGGCTTCAAATCCTATTGCAACACATAACAAACATCCCTTGAAAGGATGTCATCCAAATTGCATCTGTTTCGAACAATCCAAAGCTTTTGGGTATTAAACATTTTGATTGTATCCATCAATTTAGAGTATCTCAAAAGCAACATTGCAATAAGCGACCCTTTTCAGCACATTTTGTGCCTATCAAAGATCCCTCCAATTAGCATACATGGCCACAAGAGTGTTACCATAAGAGTGTTACCATATACATGTGGTAGTGATGTATGTGAACACACTACGACCGTCGGGGCATTTTTTCTCTCTGTAGGAGGTTTTTTCCCTCGAGCATTGTATATACGTCCATCACTCTAGGGCTATCTATCTTTCCATTGCACACTAAGTAACACACTTTCAATTGTGTGCCTTGAGCTTCCTTCGTCTTCTCCAAGCTTTGTGTGTTTTTCTACAACCCTAATTCCAACAATTCGTATGAGAGCAGGTTGCATCCTCCCGAGCTCGCCAGTAACTCCAACACACACCTGCTCACTTTCTTCGATTTTTGTGAGCTTAGGCGAGCGTTCGCAGGTCGACAAAAATTTTGGGAGAGCTTGTACAACTTAGTCTACTCAGATTTTTGATTCGGGCTCATTTCTGCCTCCGTTTCCACTACAAGCAGGTCTGCACATGCAATTTTGTCATTTTGTGCAAAATTTTTGTCAGTGTCGTTTTCTACATAACAGGTGCCTTGCAGTCTTCTACAGTTTGTGCTATATAGCACGTGTTGTTCCCACTTTGTTTCTCCTCTTTACGGGCAATTTTCACATCAGGCGCAACATTTACCATGGCTGACAACAACACAGATGTGTTCAAGATGTTTGTTGCTGAGGACAGGTTGACAATTACCCTATGTGGGCTTACATGATGCAACATGTTCTTGTGTCAAAGGGCGTCTAGAATATTGTGCAGGGCATTGATGTACGTCCTGGTTCTCTGAATGCAGGTGATGTTGAGGATGTTGCAGGTCTTGCTGCAAGAATTGCTGTTATTAGAGTTGTTTTGCCTACGGCATCACAATCTCGTTGGGATGTAAAGGATGCGCAGGCTCATGCATTGATTGCGTTTTTTGTGAAGCGCACCATTGTTCCTCACATTCGTTCAACAAAATCTGCAAAATAGGCTTGGGATATTCTAGCAGGTCTTTATGCAAGCCGCAATGAGGCTAAAATTGCTTTGTTGCATAAAGAGCTGGAATTGAAGATTATGCATGAGGAAGATGATATTGACACTTTCCTTACTGGTGTCAAGGATATCAATGAGAAACTTATTTCTGCAGTTGAAGTCATTTCAGACAGTTCCCTTGTGCAGACTGTTCTTGATGCCTTACCAGATTCATACCAGACTTTTGCTAGTACTTGGAGACTAATGACTCAAGGAACTCCTGAAGTTGTCAAGTTTGATGCATTATGCACATTGCTGTTGCAAGAGTCACTTTCCAAAAAAAACAAGAATAGGCAGCGTGCAATTGAATAGGCTTTTATTGCTTCTCAAAGAAAGGGTGGTAACAGCAATGCAGTCACTTCTTATGGTTCTGCTGCGAGTGGCAAAACTTTTGTTCCTAATGCATCTGCTGGCAGTAATTCGTCTGGAAATTCTGGTGATAAGGGCAAAAAGAAGATGTGTTGCCATTATTGTAGAGCTAATGATCATTTGATCAAGCAGTGTCCTAAGTTGAAGGCCAAAGAGGCTAAGAAGAAAGAGGGTGGTTCCACTACAAATGCTGGTTCCACTACAAATGTAGCCATTGTTGAGTCTTCTGTAAAAGGAGACTGTGATGTTGACGTTGGTGCAGAATGGGCTTTTAGTGTAGAGTGCACTTACAATCCTGATGTTCATGATGCATGCTTGTCAGTTGCTGCAGATTCACATGTCTGGTATTTCGACAGCGGTGCTACAAAGCACATTACCTCACATCGTGAATTGTTCACCTCTCTCTAGTCTGTCCCTCATGGGAATTCAGTCACTTGTGCCAACAATGCCTCTTATCCGGTTCAAGGAGTTGGAAAGATTGTGCTTACTGCTGCAAATGGCAGTTCTTTCACACTTGTTGATGCACTTTATGTACCTGGGATCAAGAAGAATCTTTTATCTGTATCCGCACTTGCTAGACTTGGACTTGTAGTCAAATTTGTGAATGACAGATGTACAGTTCATATCTCAGTTGGTGATGAAATTGTTGCATCTGGCCTTTTGTGTTGTGGGTTGTATAAGCTCACTTTGTATGACAAGTGTGGGCAAAATTTTGCAAATGCTGTTGCAGATTCAAGGGCTATTTCAGATGCAAAACTAAAGCATGCACATTTTGGGCATATGAATTTTGCCATTTTGCTGCGTTTGCAGAAATCTAATATGGTTGCTTCTTTGCCGCCTCTTGAAGCACCTATCAAACATGTTTGTGAAGGCTGTATTTTGGGTAAAATGCAGCGTTCTAAGTTTCCAAAGGATGGTTCAATTAGGGCCACATGCACGTTGCAGCTTGTGCATAGTGATGTTTGTGGGCCCATGCAAACTCTATCCTTGGGCAATTACCTGTACTTCGTGACTTTCATTGATGATTACTCCATGCATGCATGGGTATTTTCTCTTAAAGCAAAGTCGAATTTTTTATGTGCTTCAAACGATTCCTAGCTATGGCTGAAAATGTATCAAAATGTACTATGGGCACCCTTCAGTCCGATCGAGGGGGGGAGTATATGTCTCATGAATTTAATGCATTTCTCGCTAGTCGTGGGATAAAACACCAATGTACAGTGCCGTATACGCCTCAGTAAAATGGTGTTGCTGAGAGGAAAAATAGGTCTCTTACGGAAATGGCAAGATGTATGGTCAAGAGTCAAGCTTTACCACATTCGTTTTGGCTCGAGGCTGTCATGTGTGCCAGTTATGTACTCAATAGGTGTCCTACGAAAGCATTGCAGTCTATGACTCCATATGAAGCATGGCATGATAGAAAGACATCTATTGAGCATATGTGTGTTTCTTGCTGTTTGGCTTATGGTTTAGTGCCACAAGTGTAGCGTAGAATTTTGGATAATAAGGCTGCCAAATATATTTTTGTTGGTTATAGTGCTGAAAGCAAAGGTTACAGGTTGTATCATCCACAAACAAAGTGTATTTTGGTTTCATGGGATGTAGTGTTTGTGGAAGATTCTGTTCAGCCCTTGTTGTCATGTACTAGAGACAATAATGTAAGCTCACAGGACATTTATGACACTTTGTTGCCTCTTTTCAGTGGTGGAAGTTCGAATGTAAATTCCAATGAGGCAAATGTGCAGCCTATGGGGGTTTTCAACCTATTACTGATGCAGATGTACATGATGTACTTGATGAGGAAAGGGCTGAAAATGAGCAGGCTAGAGGTATGCCAAAATGGCTGGTGCACACTTTGCGTGACAATCAATTGGATGCACCTTTGTCTAGTCGTACTCAATTAGGCTCTTGCCATGCATTATATGCATCAGATTGTTATGCTTCGGCTGTGTCTAGCTAACATGATGTTGAAGAACCTCTGTCTTTTGATGAAGCACAAAATTCAGAAAATTGGATTGCCATGCAATCAGAATATGATGCACTTATAGAAAATGACACATGGACTTTATGTGATTTGCCTCCTGGCAAAAAGGCCATTGGTACGAAGTGGGTTTACAAGTTGAAACGCAAGCCGGATGGTGAGATCGATTGCCATAAGGCTCAACTTGTTGCAAAGGGTTATGCACAGCAAAAAGGCATAGATTGTGAGGAGACTTTTGCTCCCACTAACTATTTTGCATTTTCTATGTGCATTGGCAGCTCATTTTGGTTGGGATGTACATCAATCAGACATTGTTACTGCTTTCTTGAATGGTGACATATTTGAGGAAGTTTATGTAACGCAGCCTCGCGGTTTTGTCAAGAAAGGACAAGAGGACAAAGTGTGCAAATGTAACAAGGCTTTGTATGGGTTGAAGCAATCTCCTCGTGCTTGGTATGAGAAAGATGACACTCATTTGGTCAAACAAGGCTTTCGTAAACAGTCCAATAGAAAGCACATTATATGTAAAGTGTGAGGGTGATGTACTTCTCATTGTGGTTCTTTATGTAGATGATTTTCTGATCGTTGGACCAAATGAGAGACATATTGCTGAATTTAAGGCTAATTTGAATGCTACTTTCAAGATGAAAGATTTGGGGCTGTTGCATCATTACTTGGGCATACAGTGTAAGCAGTGTGATGGTGGTATTGCCTTGTGCCAGAAAAATTACATAGAGACATTGCTATGTAAGTTTGGACTTGAGGATTGCAAACCTATTGCCACTCCCATGGAAACAAGTTTGAAATTGAGTCTACATGATGTTGGTGATCCTGCACATGTCACTCTTTACCAAACTGATGTTGGGTGCCTCATTTATGTATGCAACACAAGGCCAAATATTCAGTTTGGAGTCTCACAGGTCAGCAGATTTATGCATAGCCCAGGGTCTAAGCATTGGCAGGCTGTCAAGAGGATTTTTCACTACCTTAGTGGCATTTTACATCTTGGCTTGTTTTATCCCAAGGGGGATCATTGCCGCCGGACTTACATGCTTTTTTGGACTCAGATTGGGCTGGTTGTTTTGACACGCGAGTGTCCACAAGTGGTTTTTGTTTCATGCTTGGCAGTTCATGTATATCATGGTTGAGCAAGAAGCAACCTACTGTGGCCACTTCGAGTTGTGAGGCTGAGTACAGGGCAGTCTTCACAGCTACGGTTGAGTGTGTATGGCTCAGACGCCTTATGGCTGATTTGGGTGCTGGATAGGACACTGCCAACACTATCTACACTGACAGTGAGAGCGCATTGGCATTTGCGAGGAACCCAATTTTTCATGCTCGCACAAAGCACATTGAGGTGCATTACCACTATGTCAGGGAGACGCTCTCAGCAGGAGAGATCATCTTGGCTTATGTGCCAACACAGGACAACCTTGCAGATCTTTTCACAAAGGCATTGTCTTGTGAGAAGCTTGAATCTTTCAGCAAATCTTTGGGCTTACTCTCCTTTGTGGACCGATCATGTCCTCAGGGCATGGCACTTCCCTTTACTCAAGTGCCAGCTCTCGTTCACCGCATCACTCCATGAGGGATTTGTTACCATATACATGTGGTAGTGATTTGTGTGAATACACTAGGACCGCTGGAGCATTTTTTCCCTCTTTAGGAGGTTTTCTCCCCGAGCATTGTATATACGCCCATCACTCTAGGGCTATCTATCTTTCCATTGCACACTAAGTAACACACTCTCAGTCGTGTGCCTTGAGCTTCCTTCATCTTCTCCAAGTTGTGTGCATTTCTTTGCAACCCTAATTCCAACAAAGAGCACCAAAAACAAAATATGATGATCCATTAAATCCTACGTCAAATTCATAATGAGCTTCCTTTGCCTTGTCCATCACTCCAATCACTAAAAGGGTTAGATTATGGCAGAAATGACAATGAACTGTTCATGGTGTAATCAGTGAGTTAATGACACAAGATTAGAGAGAGAGAGATTAATGCTAATACAAGTAGCAAAACATAGATTAATGATAAACTAGATGCACATGGTGGATACAAAGTTGGCTCAAATGATGGGACAAATGCTTGATACAAAGTGTGTAACTTAAGCTTCTTTTATAGAGTTAACAGAGCATCTAATGGAATAAAAGATGATGTCAAAGATGTAGGCTTCCAAAGTGGAGGTGGTTTCCATTCGTTGGTGGTGCAGATGTGTCAAACATCCCAACAAGCCTCCTCGTGTGTGTCAAAGTAGCACCCAAATAGTACAAAGTATCCTCCCTTGGAGAATTTAACAACAAAGTGCAGGGTCAAAGTCAAACATCCTCCCAAAAGATTTTCAATTGGGTGTAGGATCAAAATGCATATCCATAGAGAATGTAACAAAAGGGAATCGGCCAAATTACACCTCCCCTAGAGAGTGGTAGGCAACTAGGTGGTAGGTCACATGCAAATGGTGCTTCCTCCAATATCGGAGGTCAAAGACAAATGCCTATAGAAAATCTTCAAAGTGTGTTGTTGTCGATGTCGACTGCAAAGTGTTGGAGTCATTTGGTGCTTCTCCTCCCTTCAAAATGTGTCATCAAAGTGATCAAAGTGAATGTCGATGGTGGCATGACATATAAAAAAAACTTTGTGCAATATATGTGTAAGTGAGGAAGGTCTTACCCATTGTAGGGATGTGTCTGATACTTTTACAAACATCATCTTTATGACGCCAAATTTCATCATGCTTTGTATGAATGCAAAGAGTTTGTGCAAAATGCGTGAATATGTTTGTGCAAATGCATGGTTTGAACCCACTCGAGTAATATTTGGATTAGATTTTGAATACATTGCTTTTTTGCAGAATAAGCTTTCGGATGTTTAGTTGCAAGCTTCGATGGCCTTTGAAACGCTTGAGGTAGGGCACCCATGTGGGACTCCTTGCTTTGCTAAAGACTATTGAGTTCAAGTTGTAGCCGTGGGATCGGTCCCTTGTGGTTGGGAAGAGATTCCAAGTGAAAGGCTTGAGGCAAGGCCTCTTTGGGGTCTACATCGTGGCCCAAGAAACCTAGTGAAAAGGGGTTCAAGTCAAAGGCCAAGGCTGCGTGAATACCTCCTTGCGGACCCGCCCGACAACAAAAAACCAATTTAAGACGCATCCATCTACCGTGGCAAAATCTGAAGGAGTACGAGCGGAAGTGCGACGGGAGAGAGAGAGAGAGAGTGCGAGAAGAAGAGCACGACGATATGGTGAACTCGCTCTACCGTAATGTGTAGAGCATAGTGAGTTCTTATTAGGTTTTTACAAAAGAATATGTGTACATACCTGGCGGCCCACCCACTTACCTGGGCGACCACATTGGGATTTATACCCCAACAACCTCCCACTTAAAGTCCAATGTGGTACTTTAAGTGTGAGAGAAGCTACTATACAAGCTAATATACAAGAGATGTAGAGAAGTGATGTACTACCCTACACCTAACTGCTTGCGAAAATGCGCAAAGCTCTCTGAGGGAAGTCCTTTTGTAAGTAGATCAGCAGGATTTTCTGTGGTGTGAACTTTGACAAGCTGAAGTTGCTTATCCTCGAGCATTTCCCTGATGAAATGATACTTCACATCCACATGCTTTGTCTTTGAGTGATAAACTGGATTGCGAGCCAATTGTATAGCACTTTGACTATCACAATATAACACAGGAATCTCTTCTTTGATTCCCAAATCTGTTACTAGTCGATTAAGCCAAATTGATTCTTTGCATGCCTCTGATGCTGCAACATATTCAGCCTCTGTAGTAGACTAAGTAACACAATCTTGTAATCTAGAACGCCATGATACTGCTCCACCAGCCAATGTAAAGACATACCCTGACGTAGACCTTCGGTTGTCTAAGTCACCTACATAATCTGAGTCTGTAAAACCCTCTACACTTAGCTCCTGACTCCCATAGCATATACGCATACTCTTTGTAGCTTTCAGGTATCTCAATATTCCTTTCACTGCCTCCCAATGTTTCTTGCCTGGGTTTGACATGTATCGACTTACTACTCCCACTGCAAATGCAATGTCTAGGCGAGTAGCAATCATTGCATACATCAAACTACCCACTGCAGACGCATATGGAATCTTATCCATTTCAGCCTGTTCTTCCTTAGACACATGACAATCTTGTTTGCTAAGTTTCACATATGGTGGCAATGGAACACTCGGTGCCTTTCCCTTCTCCATATTGAAACGTTGCAAAACCTTGTCAATATACTCTGTTTGAGATAACCAAATCAACTTCTTTGATCTGTCTCTCTCAATGCGCATACCAAGTATATGACTTGCCTCACCCATGTCTTTCATGTCAAACGATTTTGCCATCTTTGACTTCAAAGCTGAAATTTCTTCCAAGTGCTTTCCAGCAATCAACATGTCATCCACATACAAAATAAGGGTCAGCCAACTACCATCCTTAGTCTTCTTTGTATATAGACAGTGATCGAACTCACTACGTTTGTAGCCTTGAGAAAGCATAAACTTGTGGAATTTATGGTACCATGCCCTCGGTGATTGTTTTAAGCCATAAAGACTCTTTAACAACTGGCATACCCAATCTTCCTTGCCTTTCTCAACAAACCCTTCTGGCTGCTGCATGTAAATTTCCACATCTAAATCACCATGCAAGAACGCTGTCTTGACATCCATTTGGTGCAACACCAAATCTAATATGGCAACCAATGCAAGAAAGCATCTCAATGTAGTCATCTTGACCACCGGAGAGAAGACTTCATCAAAGTCAATGCCTTGTTCGTGCTTAAAGCCCTTGGCAACAAGCCTTGCTTTGTACTTTGGCTGACCATCATGAGCGGTGATCTTATACCTGTAAACCCATTTACAAGGTAGAGCCTTTTTGCCTTGTGGTAATTTAACTAGCTTCCATGTCTTGTTTTTATGCAGAGCTGTCATCTCTGACTGCATGGCCAATTGCCAATTCCCGGAGTCCTTCATTTGCACTGCTTCCTTGTAACATGAAGGCTCATTGCAATCAGTCAACATGACATAGTTCATAGATGGAACAAACCTATCAGGAGGTCGCGTGACACGTCCAGATCTACGCACAATAGGTGGCTCAGGCTCAGCCACAACCTGTGGTTCCACTCTATCGTGTCCTTGCTCCTCTTGAGCTCTGACATTTTGTCTTGCACGTGTAGGTCCATCTTCTTGGAAGACAACTCTTCTAATCTCCTCAACCCTCTCTGGTTTAGAATGATATTTGGATTCATTAAAGTGAACATCATTGCTGCGGACAACCTTTCTGGATTCTGTTGGAATTAGGGTTGCAGAGAAACACACCCAGCTTGGAGAAGACGAAGGAAGCTCAAGGCACACAATAGAGAGTGTGTTACTTAGTGTGCAATGGAAAGATAGATAGCCCTAGAGTGATGGGCGTATATACAATGCACGGGGGAAAAAACCTCCTAAAGAGGGAAAAAATGCCCCGGCGGACCTAGTGTGTTCACACACATCACTACCACATGTATATGGTAACAAATCCCCCCTGGAGTGATGCGGTGAACGAGAGCTGGCACATGAGTAACGGGAAGTGCCATGCCCTGAGGACAGGATCAGTCCACAAAGGGGAGTAAGCCCAAAGCTTTGCGGAAAGCTTCAAGCTTCTCACGAGACAATGCCTTTGTGAAAAGATCTGCAAGGTTGTCCTGTGTTGGCACATAAGCCAAGCTGATCTCTCCTGCTGAGAGCTTCTCCCTGACATAGTGGTAATGCACCTCAATGTGCTTTGTGCAAGCATGAAAAACTGGGTTCCTCGCAACTGCCAATGCGCTCTGACTGTCAGTGTAGATAGTGTTGGCAGTGTCCTGTCCAACACCCAAGTCAGCCATAAGGCGTCTGAGCCATACACACTCAACCGTAGCTGTGAAGACTGCCCTGTACTCAGCCTCACAACTCGAAGTGGCCACAGTAGGTTGCTTCTTGCTCAACCATGATATACATGAACTGCCAAGCATGAAACAAAAACCACTTGTGGACACTCGCGTGTCAAAACAACCAGCCCAATCTGAGTCCGAAAAAGCATGTAAGTCTGGCGGCAATGATCCCCCTTGGGATAGAACAAGCCAAGATGTAAAGTGCCACTAAGGTAGCGGAAAATCCTCTTGACAGCCTGCCAATGCTTAGACCCTGGGCTATGCATAAATCTGCTGACCTGCGAGACTGCAAACTGAATATCTGGCCTCGTGTTGCATACATAAATGAGGCAGCCAACAGCAGTTTGGTAAAGAGTGACATCAGCAGCATCGCCAACATCATGTAGACTCAACTTCAAACCTGTTTCCATGGGAGTGGCAATAGGTTTGCAATCCTCAAGTCCAAACTTACATAGCAATGTCTCTATGTAACTTTTCTGACACAAGGCAATACCACCATCACACTGCTTAAACTGTATACCCAAGTAATGATGCAACAGCCCCAAATCTTTCATCTTGAAAGTAGCATTCAAATCAGCCTTAAACTCAGCAATATGTCTCTCATTTGGTCCAGTGATCAGCAAATCATCAACATAAAGAACCACAATGAGAAATACATCATCCTCACGCTTTATATACAATGTGCTTTCTGTTGGACTGTTACGAAAGCCTCGTTTAACCAAATGAGTGTCAGCTTTCTCATACCAAGCACGAGGAGATTGCTTCAACCCATACAAAGCCTTCTTACATTTGCACACTTTGTCCTCTTGTCCTTTTATGACAAAACCGCGAGGCTGCGTTACATAAACTTCCTCAAATATGTCACCATTCAAGAAAGCAGTAACAATGTCTGATTGATGTACATCCCAACCAAAATGAGCTGCCAATGCACATAGAAAACATACAGTAGTCATACGACAAGTGGGAGCAAAAGTCTCTTCATAATCTATGCCTTTTTGTTGTGCATAACCCTTTGCAACAAGTCGAGCCTTATGGCGATCGATCTCACCATCCGGCTTGCGTTTCAACTTGTAAACCCATTTTGTACCAATGGCCTTTTTGCCAGGAGGCAAATCACATAAAGTCCATGTGTCATTCTCTATAAGTGCATCATATTCTGATTTCATGGGAGCAATCCAATTTTCTGAATTCTGTGCTTCATCAAAAGACAGAGGCTCCTCAACATCATGTAAACTAGACACAGCCAAAGCATAACAATCTGATGCATAAGATGCATGGCGAGAGCCTGAACGAGTACGACTAGATAAAGGTGCATCCAATTTACTGTCACGCAAAGTGTGCACCAGCCATTTTGGCATACCTCTAGCCTGCTCATTTTCAGCCCTTTCCTCATCAAGTACATCATGTACATCTGCATCAGTAATAGGCTGTTCTAAAACATTTTCAGAAACCCCCATAGGCTGTACATTTGCCTCATTGGAACTTACATTCGTATTTCCACCACTGAAAAGAGGCAACAAAGTGTCATAAATGTCCTGTGAGCTTACATTACTGTCTTTAGTACATGACAGCAAGGGCTGAACAGAATCTTCCACAAACACTACATCCCGTGAAACCAGAATACGTTTTGTTTGCGGATGATACAACCTGTAACCTTTGCTTTCAGCACTATAACCAACAAAAATACATTTGACAGCCTTATCATCCAATTTTCTGCGCTGCACTTGTGGCACCAAAGCATATGCCAAACAGCCAAAAACACGCATGTGCTCAATAGAAGGCTTTCTATCATGCCATGCTTCATATGGAGTAATAGACTGCAAAGCTTTCGTAGGACACCTGTTAAGTACATAAGTGGCACACATGATGGCCTCAAGCCAAAAAGAATGCGGCAAAGCTTGACTTTTGACCATACATCGTGCCATTTCCGTTAGTGACCTGTTTTTCCTCTCAGCAACACCATTTTGCTGAGGTGTATAAGGCACTGTACATTGGTGTTTTATCCCACGACTAGCCAGAAATGCATTAAATTCATGAGACATATACTCCCCCCCTCGATCGGAACGGAGGGTGCCCATAGTACATTTTGAGACATTTTCAGCCATAGCCAAAAATTGTTTGAAGCCATAGCCAAAAATTGCTCTGATACCAATTGTTGGAATTAGGGTTGCAGAGAAACACACCCAGCTTGGAGAAGACGAAGGAAGCTCAAGGCACACAATAGAGAGTGTGTTACTTAGTGTGCAATGGAAAGATAGATAGCCCTAGAGTGATGGGCGTATATACAATGCACGGGGGAAAAAACCTCCTAAAGAGGGAAAAAATGCCCCGACGGTCCTAGTGTGTTCACACACATCACTACCACATGTATATGGTAACAGATTCGGGATCCCAAAGTCTGTACCCCATCTCACCAGAATTACCATAGCCTAGAAAGATGCACTTTCTACTCTTTGGCTTAAGTTTGTTCCTAAATTCCTTTGGAACGTGAGTATATGCCTCACAGCCAAAGACTCTGAGATGCTTGTATGAGGGCATTTTGCCTGACCATACCATCTCTGGCACTGAATCCTTCTGCAAAACCTTGCTGGGAGATCTATTTACAAGATGAATAGCTGTTGATACAGCTTCAGCCCAAAACCCATTTGGCAGTTGTGCATTAGACAACATACTTCTGACCTTCTCTTGTATGGTCCTATTCATCCTCTCAGCAACACCATTTTGAGGAGGATTGTAAGGAGCAGTAAGTTCACGTTTTATACCTTTTGACTCACAAAAGTCCTGAAAGGCCTTTGAAACATACTCTCCACCATTGTCAGTGCGTATGCATTTAAGCTTCTTGACACTCTGATTCTCCACAAGTGTCACAAACGTTTTGAAAACATTAAATGCTTCATCCTTGTGCTTGAGAAAGTAAACCCATGCATTCCTCGAGTAATCATCTATAAATGTCATAAAGTAAGAAGCTCCCCCTAGAGATAGGTTAGGCATAGGTCCACACAAATCACTATGAACAAGTGCCAACCGTGTATCTCTTCTACTGCTTCTATGCGTATGTGGCTGCTGTGTTTGCTTACCATACAGACAATGTTCACAGAATTCAAAATCATTAAATGAAAAGCCAGGCAAATAACCAGAACGAGACAAGATTTCCATTCCCTTCTTGGACATATGTCCTAACCGGCTATGCCACAAAGAAACGTTCGGCTGCTCGGTTACATTGATTACATTTTTAGAGACATTTGATACATAAATAATGTAAAGTCCTCCAGACTTTACTCCATGTGCTACTGTAATAGAACCCTTGGATATCTTCCACATGTTTTGTCCAAAAGTGGTGACGTAGCCAGCATCATCAAGTAAACCTGTGCTGATCAAGCTCTTTGTAATTGCGGGAACATGTCTCACATTCTTCAGCGTGAAAGAAGAGCCATTCTGAAACTTCAATTGAACATCTCCAACACCTAAGATCTCACATGTCTGCCCATTGCCTAGCCGAACATGATCTTTAGTGGTCACATAAGAGGTAAACCACTCCTTGTTTGGAGACACATGAAGTGATGCCCCTGAGTCTATAATCCAGTCACTCAGTGCATTTCCATCAGATGCTGTAAGAAGAGCTGAGTCCATTGTATTCTTCAAGAAGTAGATGTCTCCTGACACTAGACTGTCATCCTCTGCGTGTTTGTCACATTTATTTCTTGAATCTTCACTGAGGACTTTTTCTTCTCACCATGGTCTTCAGCTTTCTCTTTGCCTTTTTCTGCTTTCCATTCTCTGCAGTCTCTTTTCATGTGACCCTTCTTGCCACAATGGTAGCATTCTATGTCACTCTTGCCTTTAGCAATGCGGGACTTGCTACGAGACTGATTCCTCTTTTCACCTTTGTAATTTTCTTTGGTCCTTCCCCTGACAACTAAGGCTGTTCCTTTGCCTTTGTCCATTGTCTTTCTATTGGTTTCTTCAGTAAGCAGACTTCCTTCTACACCTGCTATGTTCAAACCATCTGGAGGTGCAGAATTACTTAAAGCTGTGCGAAAAGTGTCCCAACTTTCCGGCAATGTGATCAACAGGAACATAGCTCTAACAGGTTCATCAAACTTGACACCTTGAGCTGACAACTGACTATAGATTGTGTTGAATTCATTCAGATGATTGGACATAGGTGTCCCTTCTTTCATCTTCAAGTCAACAAGCTTCTTAAGCCAGTATACCTGTGAAGCTGCACTCTGCTTCTCATAAAGATCACTCAACTTTAACCATGCTTGATAAGCCGACATCTCGTCTGCTACATTGAAGTAAACGCTTTCTGCCAAAGTCAGCATAATGGTAGAAAGTGCCAATTCATCCATTTCGCTCCATTCATCTTCGTCCATATCTTCTGGTTTTATCCCCTTGAGCTTTATAGGTTTTATATGCTTCTTTTGTACCAACACGTGCCAAATCTGCTTCTTCCACAATGGGAAAGTGGTTCCATCCAGCTTCTTGATATTGTAAAGAGCAGTGTCCTGTGATTCAGCCATAGCTACGCTTCACAGTAGTTTACTTTCTTGGGAAAAATTCGGCAGAGTTTCCCCTGTAAACTGACCTCTGAACCAATATCAACCTGTCAAATGAAACAAGAAAGCTTCAGATTCTGCTGAAATTTTGGCAGAGTCTCCTTTGTAAAATGGCTCTGGTGTACTAAAAAACAGACCAAAAAACAGCTCAAAAAACCACTCTCTCTCTAACACTGTAAGCTGTGGGTAAACCTGTCCTGCACCTGTACGGTCTCTGACTGTCCTGTCACTGTCCTATAAGCATAGACTGCGACAATGCCTCAACGGCAGTAAAGCAAAGATGCAATCCCAACTGTCTAACTCACAGTCAATACATCCTAGCTGCCTATCTAAGGGTGCTCGAGGGATCGCTCCAAGACCTGTATCACCGAAAGGATCTCAACATTCGAGAATCCCCCAGCTCAATAAAACCTCACTCGACCCTCAACAAAGGCTACAGTAAATCTGACAGTACATAGACTTCCCACAAAGTCATACATCCACAAATTTCCCACTATATGCTGTAACCGCTGCGGCGGTTGTTTGCTGCGTGACTCACAGTCAGCAAACCCTCAACAGACATACATCATCTCTGACAATACATCCCATGTGGAAGTACCTGCAATGTCAGGATGAAATCTTGAATATCAAGCAGCAAACACAAGCTACCTGATGAACTAGTGGATGTCGCCTACAGTCTGTGTGTAGATGCGCCCGTGTCGTATGTGACACGCCTCCAAGAACTGTGAGCCGTCCTTTGATGTGTAGACAGCCACAAATCAACACTCTGGGAGTGTCGATATCCTCAGCACCTGCAGTCGTAGGCCGAAAACCGCAAATTTGCAGAGTTGGATCTGCACCCGTCGAGACCACGTAGTCGAAAATGGCATGCGCAGACCTTTGTCGAAGCCGAACGGTGGCCGAGATGACCTCAGAATGAAATTCTGACAACACCAAGTCCTTCGGGCATTCCCACGAGATTTGGGGCCGTGTCTTCGCCTGTCGAATTTCACTCCAATCTGAGTTGGTGACTCTAGCCTCCTGCCGTGCTGCCCCGAGCCTCGATCTGAGCTCTGATACCAGTTGAACGAGTACGAGCGGAAGTGCGACGTGAGAGAGAGTGCGAGAAGAAGAGCACGACGATATGGTGAACTCGCTCTACTGTAATGTGTACAGCATAGTGAGTTCTTATTAGGTTTTTACAAAAGAATATGTGTACATACCTGGCGGCCCGCCCACTTACCTGGGCGACCACATTGGGCTTTATACCCCAACAAAATCTCCACATGGGAGTGGGCTGTTCCGAACCCAAAAGTAAAAT
The DNA here is from genome assembly GCF_014529385.1 of Adiantum capillus-veneris. Classification (NCBI taxonomy): domain Eukaryota; kingdom Viridiplantae; phylum Streptophyta; class Polypodiopsida; order Polypodiales; family Pteridaceae; genus Adiantum; species Adiantum capillus-veneris. The sequence continues at coordinate 118,948,493 of NC_140959.1, read as the reverse complement.
TAGGCTGATTTGAGCACCGAATTGCATCCCCCCACTTTGCTCACTCACTAAAATTGGACTTCTACCTTGGACCCTCTCCCGCTTCTCAAATTTAGCCTATATGTACTAGCCACCAAGCCAAATGCCTTGACTTGTTGAGGTAGGCCTTAAAAAGGCAATTTAACCTTTCGTTCTTCATAGAGGCTCATACACACCCATAAATGGAAAATAATTAGTGGCTTGTACTAGGGACTAGTTAACTCCATAACCTGAGTCTAGAGGCTATTAGAGAGCTCTTGTACAGGGTGTCTTGCACACACAAGTATTATAATGAAAACATTTATTGAGACAAAATAAGTAAAGGGAAAAAATGAGCAAAATCAAACTGTAATGGCTATTGCCCACACATGAGCAATAGGCATTCCGGGAATGATTACCCGCAACTACATTATATGAACATCAATGCACAGAATGACAAGAGAAGGAAGTACAAAGTACACAAACACAGAACAACCCTTGCTTCATTCATCTGTAATCCAAACACAGAGTACAATAGATGATGCCATGAATATCATAGAGATTGGTTAAGTTACATCAAAAGACAGGTATGCCCCTCCATATACAACCGCTGCTCCAGCGCAGATCGGGAACGGTGCACACACTCTTGTCCCATGATATCCTATGAAGAATTGCCGCTCCGGCCGCCGCATACCGCATGACTCCTGACTCCTGATCTGCAGTGTCCAGACCTCCGCAGAACCGCAGGACCGCATGTGCGGCTAATGCCGTAACACCTGGCACGCACGGTGGATTGCGCGAACCCACAATCAGCCCCTCCGGTTGGAAGGTTCCGGTGGTTGCTCTACACCCTGCTCTGGTGAAGAGGAAACATCAATATAGCCAAAGCCCCGAAAATCTACAGTATGGGCTCGATAGACCTCATCCAAAAGACGTGGATCTATCTGAATTTGTTCCGACCAGGCAGCCCGAGGAATAAACTGCGTTGGCAAGGAGATAGATTGAGGCGGCTGTGGCAGAGGAGCAAGAGGTGTATGCAAGGGATAATAACGAGTAAGGGAGCGATTAAGAGCAGCCCAAAATGGAGGGCAAGGTGGGAGACTGAGAGAAAAGGAATGAGCTAAGGTCTCCACCCAAAAACAGACCCTGCGCCTCTCCTTACAAAATCGACGAATCATTTTTTGATAACGAGAGACATGAGCCTGGGCTTCAGCACAATCCTCTGTAGCTTGTGCCCAATCAGCAACATCAAAACCCTCTAGAACAACACTCTTACCTCTGTCAGTGTTGGATGACTCGGGTTGGTGCACCACAACCTGCTGAGCGGGTGGCTGTGCTCCCACCTCAGTAGCCAAGTGTGTGCTCAAGCTTTGTAATTGATTATCTAAAAAAATTCGGAGATCCTCTTGCATCTCCACTACCAATGCATCCAAATCAGTCATGTTGATCATTACATTGCCAGGGTGTGAGGTTAAGTAAGAAGCTAGGCTATGCTGTGTTCTCAACTGAAGAAGTTCTTGTTGAATAGACCTTACAAACTCAGCATTAGCCCCTCTTAATCTTTGTATTTCTGCCCCTTGTTGGCGAGTAGTGGCAGTCAGCTGTTCATTCTGAGTGTTTAACTCGTCAATCCGAGTCTGCGAAGTCGCTACCTGCGCTTCCAGCTCATTGACTCGTCCCTCTGTGGCGGGGGCTGGCCAGGCCGCACGAATAGACTCTGCAAGTCTGCTCAAAAATGTGCCGCATGCCTGTAATTGGTCAGCAGGGGTTGCTGTTGCCGTAGCCTCCCAGGGTAGCGCTGCGAGGAGAATACCTCCTGTCGAGGCAGCCGCATTCGTAATACTCGATGTTTCCGGTTGAGCGGGGACGTCCGCAACCGCAAAGCTCATCCGCAAGGGAGTCGTACTGCTAACTCTTTCCTGCATTCGGCGGCGCCAACGAGCCATCGCAGAATCTTCTGCAATAGGAGAGGCAGTTGCTGGAGGTGGTGTTGAAAATTGCTGCTCCTTACGGCCGCGCTTGTGGCTTGCTGATCCTGCACCCGTAGTGGCCATCTCCTGGGCTCCAAAGGATACCACTGCCGTCGATGAACCAGGCAATTCCACAGTACCCACCTGTTGCTGCTGTGTTTCCCTCTCCGCCGGCACTGCCAAGCTTTGTGTTTGCGACAGAGGAGGATTAGTGCCTTGGACCACCAAGCGATCATCTTCAAAGTGGCAAAGAGGACGCAGGGCGAGAGGAAACACTTCTCTCAAAGGAAAGATCAATGTGAGCAGTTGGCCCACCTTTGTATTGGTTAGGGTACCCCTCCCCAACTTTGCCATCACTCGTTGGCACTCCGCCAGCAGTCGCTCTCTGACCACTGCTGCCCAAGCTATTGGCCCAAAGTTGGCCGAATGCAACCCATTTCTAGCTCGGGTCGAAATAGTATACGTTTTGGCCTGTAGCCAAATCGCCTCAAGGAACCACCGATATGCATCCCTGGTTGCCACATCTGACAACCCTGACAGTTTATACTCCCCTTTGACCTTCAAGCCAAATTCCTGCTCGACATTTGCAGCAGGGATCACATGGGAGGCTCGCACCACGCCATCGTTGGGTAAACAGCAACATCTTGATATTCTTTCTGCTGTCAACTATATTTGTTGATTGTTGAGGACCACCATATCACCAGCCGCGAGTTGCTCGATCAAACGTGCTGCTTGCGGGTGCACTGGGATTCCTTGCCAGTCCAGGTTGGCGAACACACGCAGCCGCAAGTCTTGTAGCCATACGTCCACTCGTCGAAGCGCAAGCTGCTGCACGGGAGTGAAAGGGACACATTGCAGAAGAGAAGCTGTCATGGTGGCGATGAGATGCAGGAGCAGAGAATAAAACACTAAGAGCGCGCGACACACGAAACTAGAGAACCACAATAAAAAACGTCTGCATGCAATAGTAACCTTTCCACAATGAGTTCCCAAAATAGGGCGATCCACGGTGTCGCAACTATCATAGATCTTTTCCCGCTTCCCAAGATTGCATGCAATAGAATCCCCAATCATGATTAAGGCGGCTTCCGGCTCTTGTACCGTAGCAAAGGGGCAGTGAATCGTGGTAGGTGAAACATAATGGCGCAGTCTGAAACCATTGACCGGCACAGAAATAACCTCCCCCCGTAAATCCGCCAAATAAAAATAAATAGGCCCGCATGCTTGAAAAATCCAAAATGGTCCTGACCACCTTAATTTAAGCTTCCCCGGCATCTTCCCGAGACGGGAATTGAAAACAAGGACCAGCTGTCCTCGAACAAATTGCCGTGCTTTCGGGCGATCCAACCATTTTTTCCGCCTAGACTGCAGATCCTGCAGCACCGCAAAGCTCTGCAGCCGCTCTTCGTCCAGTTCTTGCAAAACATCCAATCGATAAATCACGGAATCCTCCGGAAGAAGCCGATCCGCAATCAACATCCGCAAACTCGGAATCACATGCTCCACCGGAGTGATTGCCTCCATGCCAAATGCTAACTTAAAAGGAGTCAATCCTATTGCCACTTTGTAAGCTGTCCGATAGGCCCATAAGGCAGAAGGAAGTTTCACATCCCAATCCGTTCTATTCATATTCACTAAATTTGTCAAAATTCGAATCAATTGTTTATTGGTTGATTCTACTTGCCCATTCGCCTGAGGATAATATGGAGAAGATTTCCCGTGCAATACAAAGTAAAACCGCAGCATTCTCTCCATCACCTTATTCAAAAAATGACTTCCCCGGCCACTAACCAGCTCAATAGGGCAGCCATATCTAGAAAAGATATCCTTATATAAGCATCCCGCCACAGAAATTACAGTGTTATCCCTCAAAGGCCATGCCTCCACCCATTTGGTAGCGTAATCCGTGGCTGTCAAGATATACTTATTCCCTGTGTGAGCTGCCACTGGTTTAAAAGGACCAACAAAATCCAAACCCCACTTTTGAAAAGGCTCCAAGGGCAAGACTGGCTGAAAAGGCATTCTCGACCGTTTGGTAGGTTGCCCCAAACGCTGACACACATCACACTGTTGCACATAGTTTCTCGCATCTTGAAACAATGTGGGCCACCATAATCCTGATTGGAGAACCTTTCTAGCTGTAATTAGTGTTGCAAAGTGACCTCCGGAAATGCCCGTATGTACTTCCTCTAGGACTGCTTTCTGCTCCTGTGGTAGCACACATCGGAGTAACACCTCTGCCACCGTGCGGTAATAGAGGTTCCCCATAATGATCTCGAAATTCCTGCTTCTAATAGCCATACGTTTCCTCTGATGGCTGGTCAAGAAGGAAGGCATGTCGCCGCTGTCGAGAAAATGAAACATCTCCTCATACCATGTCCATGGAATGCTCGGAATGACCCTTACCTGACTCGGGATGGTAATATCTTCTGTAGCGACTCCTGTTAGAAACAAAGATGCATCCGGAAATTCATCAACGACCCCCGTCGGCGGCTCTCCAGAGTCTAGCCGGGATAGGTAGTCAGCTACCACATGCTGAGCCCCTGGCCTGTGTATGACCTCAAAGTCAAATTCCTGCAATAGAAGCACCCATCGGGCCAATCTCCCCGTCAAATTCTGTTGCCTTACCAGGTATAATAGAGCCGAATGGTCCACATAGAAGAAAAACCGTCGGCCCAACAGATAGTGTCGGAATTTCTTCACTGAATAAATCATCCCTAAACATTCCCTTTCCGTTACTGAATAATTTCTTTCTGCAGATGATAATCGTCCACTGGCATAATAGACCGGTCGGAACCATCCTTGACTTTGTTCTTGCATCAATACACTGCCAATAGTGCGATCCGGAGCATCCACGAACACATGAAAATCCTGCCCCCAATTCGGTGCCAGCATAATCGGAGCTTTGGAGAGCTGCAGTTTTAATCTTCGAAAAGCCAAATCACATTCCTGTGTCCATTCTAAATCTATAGCATGACCTGTCTGAGTAATCGGGATTGCCAAATGCGTGACAAACTGCAAATGCCTCCCATGCCATCGAGCTTGACCCAGGAAAATCTGGCACTGTTTCTGATTCCGCGGTGCAGGCGCTTCCATAATTGCGGCAATTTTATCCGGATCCACAGAAACGCCGTCTTCAAAGATGATATGCCCCAGGAGCCTGCCACTGCAAACAGCAAATGCACACTTTAAAGGATTCAAACTGAATTTTACCTCTCTGCATTTCGTAGAGCATAATCGTAATTGTTGCAAATGCTCCAATTGTGCTCCAAAAACACTGAGATCATCCAGAAAAATCCGCATAAAATCCGTCAAGTAAGGCCCAAAGATTTGAAACATATCCCATTGAAAAGTGGAAGGTGCATTCCGCAATCCAAACCACATTACTGTGCAGGCAAATACTCCCCATGCGGTAATAAAAGCTGTTTTTGGTTGATCCCACAATGCCATTCTGATTTGATTATATCCACTAAAGCCATCCAGAAAAGTATACATCTCATGTCCTGCTACATCATCCAAAATAGAATCCAAAAACGGGAGAGGAAAAGGATTTGGAAGAGTAGCGGCATTCAATTTCCGGTAATCCACACAAATTCAGATTTGCTTATTTTTCTTTAGTACTACCACAATTGGAGAAATCCATTCCGGATTATCAATAGGGGTAATAAAACCCACTTCCAATAGGCGATCAATTTCCAATTTAACTTGCTTTGCCACATTCGGATTCATCTTGTACGAATGCTGCTTCACAGGCACCGCATCCGATTTCAGATTGATCGTATGCTGATAAAACTTAGGATCCAATCCTTGCATGTCCACATATTCCCATGCGAAAACATCCTTAAACTCTGTCAGTAATTTGATCAAATCATCTCTAAAACTTGCTTCCAACTGCTTATTAATGTATATGGGCTGCGACTCCGCTTGCTCCCCAAGAAAAACCTTCTCTAATTCATCTTCTTTAACCCTTGTAATTTTTTTCCATTTGCGCCTCAAACGCTCGTTCTTGCTGAATCACGTCCTCTAGTGACTCAGGACTTGGAAGCACCTGTTGTTGGGGCTCCCCTATTCCTCCTGGAGTTCCTGAAACCCCCATCGAATGCCCTTTCGGAATCAGAGAAATATCCGCAAGGTATAGAGAAACCAAATCCGGATTCGCTTTGAGAAATTGTTCCTCTTCATCCTCTTCTAATCCTTCCACCATATTAACTGTTTCTGCTATCACCGGCCATGCTGCCTGAACTGGTTGTCGGCATGTTCCCAACATCACACGATCTGCCATGCGGACTACAAAGGGTGCAGGCTCCCAATCACTGAGACCAAAACGCTCACATGCTGCTTGGGTGATAAAGTTTACCCCCGCTCCTCCATCCAAGAGTACCTTGTCAATGTACGTGCCATGGTATCGAACTGAAAGTTCCGGAATACGGGTATCCGTGATCCTATTCGTCGGCAACGGGGCTGAATCATCATCCTCGCTTTCAACCTTCCCAATGGCGACTTCCCTCAGCTCAGTGGCCGTTTGTCGCAGCAATGCATTATGGAAATTTGGGACCAATTTCAGCAATGAACCCAGAGGTACTTGAATTGGTGACGTGAGAACCTCTTTTTAAACTGAATTCCACTCCTCCTGTTCTTTAATATCACCCTTAATTCCAGCTTTCCCTTCCCTTATTTCTAGGCCTACAGTGGTTGGCATAGTCGATGGTCCTACTGTCTTTACTGGTGGTGCGGATTGTGGCAACCAGGACACAATCTTTTTTCGCACCTCTTCTTGAGCCGTCCAATCCGGAATTTTCACATCGGGAGTTGGAACCACATTTTTACCCGATTGCGTGATTAATGAAACCGCTGGGTCAGACTCCTCCAATCCTTCAATCTGAACCATAGCCACACTAGGTTGTTTCCCTGCAGCGTGTTCCTGCTTTTTCCAATCGTATTCCATAGCTTCAGTACACTCAGATCGCCAATGACCATCCCCCAAACAGAAAAGGCATGTCTTGGGGCGATTAGGATCTCGGCCACCTCTTACGCGGCCTCGTCCTCCCCCTTGACCCCGTCCTCCTACTTGACCTTGCAGAGGCGGCTCTGGTGTATGAGCATGAGCCATCGCCACAGCAGGATCTTGTCCTTGCCCTATCTGTGGTTGTTGCCAGGTAGAAGATTCCCCTCATCTCTGACGACCCCGGCCATTGAAATAACATTCCACTGTATTATGAGTATTGGTCATGCAAATCGCACACCACTTCTGATTCATTGCACATTCTTGAGCAGCATGGCCCGGATTCCGACATTGGGTACACCAGATTTCCTTCAGACTTTTAGCCACTGCAGCCGATTCCGTCGATCCGGAGGATACACCTTTCCCGTGACGCTGGGATTTTTTCTGTGGTGTCTCTTCCGATTCTTTTCCCGAATCGCTGTTGCCTGAGTCCGAGGAATCAGATCCTACGGATTCCGACTCCGAACTATCACTGCCACTGTCCTGTGACTTCCAATGAGATTTCTTTCTATCTTTCTTCTTTGACTTCTTTGGATGTTCCGTATCCTCTAAAGCCTCTCCTGCTACTACAGCCCTAGCAATTACAGTATCTAGTGGAGTAGTTACCTTATCCACTGTCACCATAGCTGTTCTGAGATCCTTGTTGAGCCCCCGCAAAAAATAGTCATTCAGTACTTCCGTTGTCGGTCTTTGTGCCTGAGGTACCCTCTGCAAAAGCATCCGAAATTTTGCAGCGTAATCCTCCACTGGCAATGACTTCTGTCGGAGCGTTTGAAGCTTCTCCAAATGTTGAGGGACTGTCTTTTCCGTTCGAAACCTTCGTAGAAACGCTATGGATCTGTCAGCATACGTCTGGAAGTGATCATCAGGATATTCGGACAACCATTTCGCAGCTTTCCCTGAGAGTGTAGATTCAAATACTGACTGTTGATGGAGAGAAATCACCACCCCAGGATGATTCAATCCATAAGCTTTATTGGATTGGCGTAAATGTGCATCCGGGTCTTCACTCGAAAGACCACGAAACCGACTATACTTAATCTGAGGATGAGCCATCACTCCTTGCCCAACTGTTCCTCCTCCCCCCGGAAAAAGTTGACGAGCACTAGGAGGTGGGGACAGTGGCGGAGATACTCCCGGACTGCTTACCGGAGACGGTGGTGGAGCAACCTGTGTGGGTGAGGGTGAACGTACGACAGGAGGACATGACTGACTGCACGGAGTACGTCTTGCTCGCCGCAACCTCTAACCACGCACCGGGCGTGGTGATGGAGATACAGATTCCTCAATCTGCGGTGAAGAAAAAACAAATTCATCTGAACCGCCTCTCCTCTGACGTCTTCCTACGATTGGAACCACAGGGTCAGGCGGACCCTACGACCTAGTGCGCATGCATATTCATCGCAGGCCGTTCATCACACATCTTGGTCACCAGATGTAATGGCTATTGCCCACACAGGAGCAATAGGCATTACGGGAATGATTACCCGCAACTACATTATATGAACATCAACGTACAGAATGACAAGAGAAGGAAGTACAAAGTACACAGACACAGAACAACCCTTGCTTCATTCATCTGTAATCCAAACACAGATTACAATAGATGATGCCATGAATATCATAGAGATTGGTTAAGTTACATCAAAAGACAGGTATGCCCCTCCATATACAACCGCTGCTCCAGCGCAGATCGGGAAAGGTGCACACACTCCTGTCCCATGATATCCTATGAAGAACTGCCGCTCTGACCGCCGCATACCGCATGACTCCTGACTCCTGATCTGCAGTGTCCAGACCTCCACAGGACCGCAAGACCGCATGTGCGGCTAATGCCGTAACACAAACATGAAAATGCACACTAATTGAGGCAAAAATTGATTGCAAATTGAATGGGAATGAAAGAGGAATTTTCCAATCAATCTAACTTAAGAGAGATTGCTCAATGTAAATTCTAAATGCTAATGTAATAAGATTGAATGCAATCAATCAAGCTACTAGTGATGATCAAGAAAAGGGATTATGTGCGCGTCTGTCGCATGTGTCAATGCAAAGGAACTTGCCGATACACTGTTTGCGAGCCACAAATGGCTCCAAGCACGCAACTAGCCTAAACTAGTGAGCTCAAAGATGGCGATGGTGTGTCACTCACCGCTCTACGTTTGTTGTTGTGGAGGATTCCTCACCGCGAAAAAGAGGGAGATGCCGCTACGTCGTGCTCAACCGCCTCGCCGCGGTCGTGCCACCGTTGCAATGCTCGATCGCACACACTCTCTCTCTCTCTCTCACGCATACACACACACAAGGAGATGAAGAAGAAGAAGATGGAGATGGAGCAAGAGCACTCTTCAATTGCACAAATGAGAGAATGAGTGAATTTTAGGTTTAGTTGACTTTCATATGAGCTCGCCCCATTCACACTTGGGTGCCCATGCTTAGCCAACTAATCCCTTGAATGTTCTAGTTAGAGCGCGCCTCTCATCGGCGATCACTCTTACCCTTTTCCTATTGGACCGACAAGCCCGATACCTTACTCTACCAAATAAATAATATGACGTCTGTATTAGGTGATAGGAATGTGCATGAGGGTTAACATGCCCCCCTTCCTGATGTAGATTCCGTCCTTGGAAGCTATTGAGTTGCAGCTCGTTCGTCGAGCTGGAAGAACATTTGAGATGAATGTCCTTAGCCTTCTTCAGTCACACTGCAAAATCAAACAACATTGGCAGAGTAATTGCATTCTCATATACAATTAAAAAGCATATGTAGTTGTCGACAGACAATTTGATTGGTAACAGAATTTTAAACCATTTGTCAGCAATAAACATTAAATTGAAATATAATCAAACGCATGAACAGTTGTAAAGGTAAAAAATTAAACAAGTTGGGGGTCGCTAATCTAACGGTCGAAAGGCACTAAACATCGACTATTAATACCATGAGCAAGCTTCTCAATTTTCTCTGGTCAATTAAGTTGTTTAATCGCAAGAGCCAAGTATTTCATGTCCAAGGGCTGACTAGAGGCTATACCTAGAAGACCTCGTAGTTAAGCTACGATCAAAGGAATTCTCATGAAATCATCGCCTGACTTATTTACTTTTCTTTGACCCCCCAAAGTCTTTTCACATTGTTTCAATTTTGATGTGCGTGCTTATTTTGTATGCCTTGGGTTTTTTGCTTTTCAAAGAAAAGCACCCACACTGAGAACCTCTAGGGCTCTAGTACCATAGGCAATACATGTGAGTAGAGTACCAAATCAAGCTGAGATTTCTCTTCCAGCTTAAGATTTTACATTATGGTACTTTGATTTTAAATTTATTTTTTTTGTTCGTTTGTTTCCAGCATTTTAACTTTGTAACTTTGGGGGGTCATATAACACTGTTACCCTCCCCAGGCTCATCACATGAGTAAACTCCCTTTATAATACTTAAGCTAAAGGTCAATAGGGACTAAGCCCACTAGAAAGCCCTAGTACATTTCACACAATGCTGCCTAAATCGGATTAAGAACCTAAGTAACCATTGATTATTAAGAAGGCATTCCCCATGGTATTAAGAGAAGATATGTAACAGCTAGCTTGATCAAACTAGCTTAGTCGGACTGCTTGATTTTTAAACCTAGACAAGTAATAATGACAAAAAATTGCATTGAATTTAATGTTTGGTATTAAGCAAATGTGTTGAATATTATGCTACCAATCACAATTAAAGCAAACAAACATGGGTGCAAAAAGATAAGGGGCAATGCTAATGGACAAGAAACACCTGTTTGTGTTGATGGTCGTGCTTGATTTGAAAAGTGGATGAGAGAAAGATTCCATGAAGGTCCAAATCCTAACCACAGCAACACGTTCTTGTACACACGAGGAAACACAAAGAATACCTCTAGGAGGCACATCAGTGGGAAGAAAGAACTTTGCTAATCACTAAACCCTAAAACAGAAACACTCCTATCGTACTAATCCTACCTACCCTCCATCACTGGAGTGATGAGAATCAAAGGTGGTTGATGACATAGGTTTCCGTTTTAGTGTACCGGATGTGAATGTGTAGGTCTGGGTCAATGTTTTGACTTTTATTGTTCTTACTCGTTTGCTAAATGCTCTTGCTCTTTACTATTTTTGTTTTTTGTGAGTATAAGGCTTTATACATAGATTCCCTAAGATTGGTGATAGAGAGGTCATGGAAAGAAGGTTGAGAGGGAAGCAAGTGAATGATGGATGTCAGCAAACACTCCCCCCTTCGTTGGGTAGATCATACCTTTTGGAATGATGTCGTCACCTTTTGAAACCAATTGTTCCAAGTTGTTATGGGTGAAGGATTTAACCAATAGTTTTCAACCGCCCTATCCATTTCATCTAGTTGCAAGGGTGGTAAGGTACTCTCCCATGATTTTATTTGCAACATTGTTGTAGGTGGTGAACTTACAACGGGAGGTGCAAACTCTTTCTTGCTTGTATGGATATGTACAATGGTAGGTGGAGGTTGTATCGAAGCTTCTATTTTCGTAGAGGAACTACACGAAGAGCAAGAAGCTTCATTTGATTTCCCTATTCCTGAGCTAGGTGGAACAAATCTTTCTTTCTTCGGTCCCCAAACTAGCTCTAGAGCAGGTATGTAGCATTCCTAGATTTTTTCCTTTCCACAATCTTCAATTTGTTTTGGAGCCACATGATTGAGCTCACATGGGCGCGGTGACAAGTAAGAGCACAATTATGTTTTGGCACCCATATTTGATCATTTCCTTTATAGTAGCCTTGGGCTTCCAATAGTCTTTTAGGAATCCAATGTAACTTTTCTTTATACTTCTTGGGGCGAATGGGATGTCTCTTACCAGGCTCCTGTCTTTTAGCAATGGCTATGGTTGTTAACCCTCACGCACATTCCTATCACCTACGACGGACATTGTATTATTTATTTGGTAGAGTCAGGTACCGGGCTTATCGGTCCAATAGAAAAAGGGTAAGAGTGATCGCCGATGAGAGGCGCACTCTAACTGGAACATTCAAGGGATTAGTCGGCTAAGCATGGGCGTCCAAATGTGAATGGGACAAGCTCATATAAAAGTCAACTAAACCTAAGATTCACTCATTCTCTCATTTGTGCAATTGAAGAGTGTTAACCCTCACGGCTCACGGACACCCTATTACCTACGACGGACGTTGTAACCTACGGCGGACATTGTATTATTTATTTGGTAGAGTCAGGTACCGGGCTTGTCGGTCCAATAGGAAAAGGGTAAGAGTGATCGCCGATGAGAGGCGCACTCTAACTGGAATATTCAAGGGATTAGTTGGCTAAGCATGGACGCCCAAGTGTGAATGGGTCGAGCTCATATAAAAGTCAACTAAACCTAAAATTCACTCATTCTCTCATTTGTGCAATAGAAGAGTGCTCTTGCTCCATCTCCATCTCCATCTTCTTCTTCTTCACCTCCTTGTGTGTGTGTGTGTGTGAGAGGGAGAGAGAGAGAGAGAGAGTGTGTGGGCGATCGAGCATTACGAAGGCACGACGGCGGCGGCGGCTCCTTCTTCTTCGCGGCAAGGAATCCTCCACGAAGCAAGCGTAGAGCGGTGAGTGACACACCATCACCTTCTTTGAGCTTACTAGTTTAGGCTTGTTGTGTGCTTGGAGCCATTTGTGGCTCCCACACGGTGTATCGGCAAGTTCCTTGCATTGACACATGCGACAGACGCGCACATTTTTGGCGCCGCTGTCGGGGAATGCCATACACCAAGCTCGAGTAGCACTCTGTGCTTCTCCGTGGTGCAATTTCAATTATAGGAAAGGTAGGGAAGGAGTGTGTGTGTGTATGTGTGTGTGTTGAGAAGAGGGATTTGGTGTTATACTGTGTGTTTTTTTTGTTAATGGAGTTTTCAAAGGTTCTGTGTTTATTCTCTGTGTATTAAGGTAGTTAGTTTTTTTTGTTAATAGAGTTTTCAAAGGTTCTGTGTTTATTCTCTCTGTATTAAGGTAGTTAGTTTTTTGTGTACAATAAGTAGGAAGTAGATTAGTGAGAGTTAATAGAGTGTGTAAGAGTAAGTGTATTAGTTAGAAGTAAGTAGATAGAGTGTGTGTGTGCTCTCGCGCAGGCCGCGACGACCTTATTCTTATTAAAAAAAATAAAAAAAATAATTTTTTTATTTTTTTTTAAAAAGGTAGGACTGGGATCGGGAATATCTCCCAGACCCAAACCCAAGATCACGATCAGGCCTAGGCCTCATTCGCCTTTTAAAAAAACGAATTTTAGCTTCACACGTAGCTAAAAATTGATTTTTGAGGACCAACGGAACGTCAGATGCCCGAAAATTGTGTTGTAAAGCACACAGCGACCCTTTAAGTGATACACTCGTTTCGAGCTATCACACACTTCAATCAAAAAAATCAAACATTAAAAAGACATTCAAAAAACATCAAAAACAAGAAAAAATCAAGTAGAAAACGGGGCGCAAAACACCCACAAAACAAAGCAAGTAACCTTTGAGGGTACTTGCTGACACTTGTAGGGCACCCAAAGCACATGTATCTACGCTCTGGTCCTGTACGAGAGTCCGAACAACTAGCTAGTGCTTCGATTTACGGGGGTACTCACTATCCTTCCACGCTAGGGTCTACGCCCTCGGCGGGGACCCAAGGTAGTGCAACCCAAGACCCAAATATAGCGGCTAGCGACTCTTCCTCTGACTACGATATTATGGAAGAGCATCTTACACAAAGCCCCGGGGGAACAAATGAAACCGTACCTAGCTGGGCCCAACAACCTGGAACTAGTGTTTTTAGCCGTTCGATGGAAACTTTTAGTAGAGCTACGCGCTCTGAACCTACGGCTAGTGAAGTAAACGAAGGGGGTGGGGAAGTAGAATCACCATTCACATCTCCTGTAGACCCCACACTCCCTCAGAGTGTCCACGTGGATATTCTACCTACCTCATTTAATGAGGGCCCTATCGAGCTAACACCTTCCAAAGTGGCCTCTAAGGTAGCGGTGACTAAAAGTCAAAACACTCTAGTACACCAAGTTTGGACGGGGTATTTCTCAATGAAAATTGGGAATATGACCTACACACGGAGACTTTGACCGACCTGTACATGGGCTACACATACCATGTGGGTTGGTTAGAAGTTGTACAATCCACATCTAGTGCCACTAGTCTAGAGGAACAACAACATATGATCTGCAATGTCATCCATAGGATTATCCAGTCCGAGAGGCAAAATCGAGGAATAAACATACCTTCGACGGGTCCTATGCAATTTTTAGACACGGGCAAAGAGAAACAACCCACTCTATCACAAATGGAGACTCCCCTAGTGAGTCCCATCGATCCCCCATATGTTGTTTTGCCAGGGGTCTCAATGCAATCTGAGCCCACAAGTGATAGCTTTACTTTTCCAAGTCTAGCTCATCTTTCCCTGGATGACACCACGGATACCATGCCTACCCCAATGATGGACATGCCAAGAAACACACCATGGACCTCGTTTGTTAGTAAAGCACCGCTACATGGTAGCTCAATGCCTGCAATAGTACCTACAAGTGCGTACCAATCGTATGCACCTATGGGTCCACGTACTCATGTAGTCCCTACCCCTCCCATTGTTTCAACTACCTATGCTCCACAACCAGAATACACAAGTTCTTACTTCCATGGGACTATACCGGCTAGCATTAGCATGTCACATCCGACGTCTGCTATGCCTAGGGCCACTCATATGAACTATGGACCACCACATGGCACAACATCGTACCCAACGTGGAACCCAAGGGCTTCCTATGCACCAAGCCCAATGCCAATACCTACTCCACATGTAGTCTCTGGAGCACCTCCACCCACGGTGCCTGCTCACTTAGGTGACTTGGGCAACATTTGCTCAAGCTGTTGGTCGATCTATTGCTGAGAATATGCGTAACACGCCTGATAGAGAGCCTAGAAGTAAGGCAGTACAAATAGCCAAGCTCACACAAAAATTTAGCGGAGACGGGGATGTGAGGAAGCATATCGAAGTGTTTGAACAAATATGCGATTCTCTAGGAGAACACAATGACCTACATAAGAGCAATGCTTTAAACCTAACCTTAAGTGGAAAGGTTGGGGATTGGTATAGAACCCTAAGGGTGGAAGAAAAAATGATTTACCCTACTCTTAGGAGACTGTTCTTAAAAGAATACATACGAGAGGGAGTACTTTGGGGTGTAGCCTCTCAGCTTCAGAAATCCCAACGAGAGGAAGGAGAGTCGGTGAGAGACTTTATAAGTCGCTTGAAGCATTTGAATTCTCGTTGTAATCCAAATGAGCGCTTCAACAATAACCAATTGCTTGATAGATTCATTAGGGGATGACGGCATGAGGATATCTACAATGGCCTATTCATTAGAGGTATCACCACTTGGGAAGCAGTCACCACCAATGCGATCCAATTGGAGGATAATTTAATGATTCAAGGAGAAAGAGTGTCTGTTGAGTCTAAATCTATTAGCTCGCAAGCATCAGGGCATCAGCCAATGACCCTAAAGCCTATTGCTAAGGAGCCAAAGATATCTGAGATGACTTTAGCAGATCTTACCAAGGCTATTCAAGAGAGTCTTAGAGACAATCGTGCTCCGCAGAAAAATCATATGTATCCATGAAGGGAGCAACAATGGTGCTCAGTATGCTATGGACCGCATAGTACCAGTGAATGCCCTACTTTTAGAGTAAAATTCAATGGGAACTGCAATGCATGTGGAAGGTATGGTCATCAAGCTAAGGTTGCATAGTATTTAAGCGCGCGATGGCCAATAGACCAACCTTAGCATGGACAGACACACCTCGAGTGCCTGCATTGATGCCGGCCCCACCTCTTGAACAAACATCACAACATATGGTCCCTAGGGCCCAAAATGTTGTTCAAACAACACCCTTACCACCTCCAGTGCTAGGACCGCAACCACCACATCCGAGAATCACTTCTGTGAATCAAGTGGGTTGTGAGTCATCTATTTCTTGTTTGGAAGGCTATGAGGAAGATATAGATCCTAATATCGCCTATGGGATGGATGTGCTTGAAGAAAGTCCACAATACTACGTGGAGGACTATTGGGGACAAGTCAAACCTGTATATCAAGTAGCTGCTGTTGCGGCAAGAGGCCAAAATATCAATTACACCGCTAAGAGACCACCTCTTCAATGCTATGATTGTGGAGGTCCACATCGTGTAGCCGAGTGTCCTATTAGGCTACAAAAGAACGCCACACTAATGCAAACCAATCAAGCGAGCACGTCTACAATGCCTATACTCATGTGTAATCGATGTGGCATAGATCATTTGATTGCCCAATGTCCAAATAATCCAAATGCATCGAAGATCACGCCATTAAACTTGATTGAAGTTACCGAGGAGCCATCACCAAGTACACCCGTGGTACCAGTAAACCTACTCACACGATCGATGCTCCAGAAACAAAATTATATTCTTGAGGAAAGAGACACGACATCAATTGCCCAATCTCAGAAAAAGAAGAAAACACGAAGAAGAGATCGCAAAAAGTAGCGAAGTCAGACCCCAGTTCAAAGACCAACATAGGGACTGGTGATGACCCCGTATATATGAACGACGCTGAAGAATATTCTGATTCAGGTGAAACCATGGAGACCAAAACAACCACTAACATAGAAACCAACAAGGAAGATGTTCATGAATCACAATGGCCAGGATCCAAAAAGAAGATAGGAACTTACCCAAACCCTACAGAGGAGATTGAGCGAGTCAAGCAATTAAGGAGTTTGATAGAAGATACCCAAAGGGATCTAGAACCAACACCTAGGAAGATCCAGATTACAGACACCGTGTTCCCTACGCAACAACAACCTCATGAAGTCCATAGACCCTTGGACATACCTAGTGTCATCCAAGAAGAAAGTGACTTAAAGTCATGGGAAAGTGGGTGTACTCACTTCTTGATGGAAAGAATGTTTACAGAGGGAATACCTGAGCCTATCGAAGAAATGGAGATCCCATCTTCCCCACGTCAAGGGACTCAAGGCCAAAAGGTGCCGTTAAACATTGCCAACTTGATGGATTTCATGTCTTCACAAGTTAGAACCACCATTATGTATATAAAGACCCCGAGCTAGTCTCAGCTCTTCGAGCCTTCCTCAATGGAGAACTGAAGTTTGGGCTACCACAATTTGCACAGATGGATGGAGCTGGGGAGATGCCAATAGAGGAGGAACACTTAGATCCACAACCCAACCTAGATAAGAACCTTGTTATAGAAATACCTGTTAACAAGTTGGGACAATACTTTGAGGGTGATGAATCTAATGCGACTATACCAATCACTACTAAGGGATTAACTGTGAAGGGAATCCTTGATGGTGGCGCTGTGGTTAGCATGGTGACTAAAAATTCCTGGAAAGCTATGGGAAGACCTCACCTTGCGACCACAACCATAGTAGTGAAGATGGCCAATGGGTCTATTGTTAAACCTATTGGGATTCTAGAAGATCTCAAGATCAAGGTCTTTGGACATAAAATAAGGATTACCTTTATTGTTATGGATTTCTCCAAACACACTATGGCATCGGAGATGATCTTAGGACGTCCTTTCATGAGGGAAGCAAAAATGATGCATGACTAATCTAAAAACCATGTCTACTTGCAGTTTGAAGATTCTGTCATTCGAGTGGATCTTGTGACGGGTCAAGCACATCCTCTAGGAAACACGTTTATAATTGATCATAGATCTGACACCACAGTTCACTCGGCCCCATTGCAGTATTGTTATACGTGTAAAGAGGACACTGATGTTGGGAAAGATTCTCCTTATATGGATGTACTACTTGGGATGACTGAGTCGGACAATGTGGATTGGGTCCACCTAGCAGCAACCATAGACACTTGGGGGAATAGGGGGACGACCTGGGTAACACCTAAGGGGGATGAAATGCCCGTACCCTTAAATATGCTACAAGCAATGCATATAGCTTCTGACAAGACTCATCCTAATATAACAAAGAAAACATACAAGTGGGTCCCTAAAGCTTCTTTAGCGACCATGGCTAGTACTAAAAAACAGAAGCCTTGTAAGAAACATACCACTCACTCCAAGAAATGTAAAGAAACATTGCGTTGGATTCCTAAACGACTATTGGAAGCCCAAGGATACTATTAAGGAAATGATCAAATCTGGGTGCCCAAATGTAACTTGTACTCTTACCTGTCACCGGGCCCATGTGAGCTCAATCCTGTGGCTCTAAAACAAATTGAAGATCGTGGAAAGGTAAAAATCACAGAATGCGACACACCTGCTCCAGAGCTAGTTTGGGTACCAAGGAAAGAACGATTTGTTCCACATAGCTCAGGAACAGGGAAAGCAAATGAAGCTTCTTGCTCTTCATGTAGTTCCTATACGAAAATAGAAGCTTCGATACAACCTCCACCTACCATTGTACATATCCATACAAGCAAGAAAGAGTTTACACCTCCCGTTGTAAGTTCACCACCTACAACGATGTTGCAAATAAAATCATGGGAGAGTACCTTACCACCCTTGCAACTAGATGAAATGCATAGAGCGGTCGAAAACTATTGGTTAAAGCCTTCACCTATAACAACTTGGAACAACTGGTTTCAAAGGGTGACGACATCATTTCAAACGGTATGATCTACCCAAGGAAGGGGGGAGTGTTTGTTGACATCCATCATTCACTTGCTTCCCTCTCAACCTTTCTCCTTGCCCTCTTAATCTCCAATCTTAGGGAATGTATATATAAAGCCTTATACTCACAAAAACAAGATAAAAAAGTAAAAGAGCAAGAGCGACTAGCAACGAGAGAGCACCCTATCAGATCCTACACATAAGTTTAAATTCACCATGTCACATCAAGCAACACACAAAAAAAACTCATGTTTTAAAGACCTAACCAAATCTATTTGTATTCTCATAGATGGCTAGTTCACCAAAGGCATGCGCTTCTATTTTTTATGAAAGGTACCCTTTTTCTTTTTCTCAAGTGTTTCACATCTGCTACCCTGTACTTTCTTGCGAATGGGATTTGGTAGAGAGACTTGCACGTGAGCGAAATTTTGAGGAGTTAGAACGGCTGATACGTCTATGGATAACTAGTGATCCCTACCCAGTAGCGAATGTTTCTCCGGTGGCACATGCTTATTCTTTTGCACATGATGAGTATCCACGCATCGCGAGGTTCTTGATTAACACGCTTGCTCAAGAGGATGATGAAGAAGAAATAATAGAGACTGAGGAAGACTATGGCCTCATGAAAATGATTTCGTTTATCTAGATGATGAGGATAGAGGCCTAGCCTTAGGGTGGCCACCCGATTAATATAATGTCCTCTTTCCTTGATTCTAAAAGGGATGACAGATAGGTAGGTTAGGGGTCTGGATTGTGTTTTGAGTTTGTTTTCTAGGAGTTTTAATTTTTTCACACTGACATGCTTCCTAGAGGTATAGTGCTTGTTTTTTGGATGTGTTAGGTAGGACTTATATGGATCTCCATCCACATGGCTGAGGACATCTGCTTCGACGAAATGAGCAACTCCATACCTCCAGGTGTACTACTTTCCATGATTCATGTTGGTGGATATGTATAATTGCTAATAATGATTTTTTCATGGTTTATTTGAGTGCAATAGTTATGTTTGTTATCTGCCATTATAGATGTATAAATTTGTCTTTGCTTAAGTTGATGGAACTAGAGTTTAATCTTATGGATGAGCCTTGAGATTAGGAGACCGTGACTTTAGGTTAACTCATGTACTTGACCACTAGGCCTAGCTGATAAAATTATCTGAGTATTTGAAACCTTAGGAATGTTTAAGGCATAGAGAAGCTTGCTCACTTAAACAAAAAAAACACTAGTGAGAATACAAAGGAAATGGAAGCAAAAAACATAAGTGCCACAAATGAAAAATCTAATGCTGGAAGAGAAATCCTGGCTTGATTTGGTACTTCACTCACATGTATTGTCTATGGTACTAGAGCCCTGGAGGTTCCCAGTGTGGGCGCTTTTCCTTGAGAAGCAAAAAGCCCCGGACATACAAAATAAGCACACACGTCAAATGATTGTGAACCAAAGTAAAAAAGAGAAAAAGAAAAAAATGAATGACATTTAAAAGACTTCCATCGAGCTTACAGTTAACATTTCAAGCTTTTGTTTGCAGTTGTGAGAGCTAGTTGGCTAATCAAAGCTGAAAAGCACACTTAGGGAATCTTGCATTTAGATAATCTTCTTAGCTTAGCTAGTACTAGAGTAGTTGTTTTAACCTTAGTCATAGCTAACTAATTGATAGACTCACCCATAAGCCCAAAACTCTTGATTAATTAATTTACTCAAAGTGCGATTTATTTGTCCTTAATGGCAGTCTAACATTTCATAAATCTTGCATTTACTCATTTCCACATGTACTTTACATTCCCCTCATGATTTATGGAAATATAATTCCGCTTGCTGAAACAATGACTTTGCCTTGCAGATTCAAATCCAGATGCTCTACAACATGGACATAACAAGCTTCAACTCAATAGCTTCCGAGGACGGAATCTACATCAGGAAGGGGGGCATGTTAACCCTCACGGCTCACGAACACCCTATTACCTACGACGGACGTTGTAACCTACGGCGGACATTGTATTATTTATTTGGTAGAGTCAGGTACCGGGCTTGTCGGTCCAATAGGAAAAGGGTAAGAGTGATCGCCGATGAGAGGCGCACTCTAACTGGAACATTCAAGGGATTAGTTGGCTAAGCATGGGCGCCCAAGTGTGAATGGGGCGAGCTCATATAAAAGTCAACTAAACCTAAAATTCACTCATTCTCTCATTTGTGCAATAGAAGAGTGCTCTTGCTCCATCTCCATCTCCATCTTCTTCTTCTTCACCTCCTTGTGTGTGTGTGTATGTGTGTGTGTGTGTGTGTGTGTGTGTGTGTGTGTGTGTGTGTGTGAGAGAGAGAGAGAGAGAGAGAGAGAGAGAGAGAGAGAGAGAGAGTGTGGGCAATCGAGCATTACGAAGGCACGATGGCGGCGGCAGCTCTTCTTCTTCGCGGCAAGGAATCCTCCACGAAGCAAGCATAGAGCGGTGAGTGACACACCATCGCCTTCTTTGAGCTTACTCGTTTAGGCTTGTTGTGTGCTTGGAGCGATTTGTGGCTCGGTGTATCGGCAAGATCCTTGCATTGACACGTGCAACAGATGCGCACAAAGAGTGCTCTTGCTCCATCTCCATCTTCTTCTTCTTCATCTCCTTGTGTGTGTGTGTATGTATGAGAGAGAAAGAGAGATAGAGAGAGAGTGCGATCGAGCATTGCGGCGGCACGACGGCGGCAAGGCAGTTGAGCGCGGCGTAGCGGCATCTCCCTCTTCTTCGCGGCGAGGAATCCTCCACGACAGCAAGCGTAGAGCGGTGAGTGATACACCATCGCCATATTTGAGCTTACTAGTTTAGGCTTGTTGTGTGCTTGGAGCCATTTGTGGCTCTCACACAGTGTATCGGCAAGTTCCTTGCATTGACACGTGCGACATACGCACACATTTTTGGCGCCGCTGTCGGGGAATGCCATACACTAAGCTTGAATGGCACTCTGTGCTTCTTTTGTAGTGCAATTTCAACTGTAGGAAAGGTAGGGAAGGAAGGTGTGTATGTTGAGAAGAAGGATTTTGTGTTGCTACTGTGTATTTCTTTGTTAATGAAGTTTTGAAAGGTTATTGTGTTTTCTCTGTGTAAGGTGTTAGTATTAAGGTTGTTAGTTCTATGTAATGTAAAGTACATTAAGTAGGAAGTAGATCTCTGAGAGCTAATGAAGTGTGTTAGTGTGTAACAGTAGGTGTATTAGTTGTAAGTAGGTAGGTAGAGTGTGTGTGTGCTCGCGCACAGGCCGTGACGACCTTATCCTAAAATAAATAAATAAATTTAAATTTTTTAATTAAAAAATTTAAAGGTAGGATCGGGATCGGGAATATCTCCCAGCCCAAGCCCAGACCCAAACCCAAGCTCACGCTCAGGCTCAGGCCTTAGTCGCCCTTTAAAATTACGTAGTTTAGCTTCACACGTAGCTAAAAATCGACTTTTTGGACGACCAACGGAGCTTCAGGTGACCGAACATTGTGCTGTAAAGCACAACGCGACCCTCTGAGTGATACGCTTGTTTTGAGCTATCACACACTTTAATAAACAAAACCGATCATTAAAAAATATTAAAAAACATTAAAAACGTAAAAAAAACGAGTGAAAACGGACGCCTAAAAAAGTAAGCGGTTAACCTTCGAGGTTATTCACCGATGCTTGTAGGGTGTCAAAGGCACATGCATCTGCGCTCTGGTCGTGTGCTAGAGACAGAGAAACTAGAGAGAATTTCGACTTATGCGAGTTCTCATTATCCACCTACCTTAGGTTTCGGGCCCTCGACGGGGACCTAAGGTAGTACAAACCAAGACCCGAACATAGCGGCTAGTGACTCTTCCTCTGACTACAACGTCAGGGTTTCCCAATGCCTAATCCCGATACTCAAGCCAAGACATGCATGCCATGGGTCCACGATCCGGTCTGAGCGTGCTTAGCTGCTTAAAGGAAACCTTTAGTAGAGCCACTCGCCCCGAACATGGAGCTAATGATGTAAATGAGGGGGGTGGGGAAGTAAATTCGCCATTCATGACCAACGTAGACCATATGCCCTTAGAGAGTGTGCACGTGAATACTCCATTCACTGCACCCCCAGACTCTTCAGAGTTATTTCCCTCCGAGGTTATATTACTTGATGGTAGAAGCCTTGCCGAAGTGCAAGAGGTTGAGCGATATATCATTGCAGCAAGGGAAAAGGAAATCGAGAGCTTACACAAGGCAGAGCAACGAAGAGAGTTAAAATCAAAAGCTCCTATGCCAATATCCTTTCTAGGAGAGCAATCGAGTGCTCCTGACTTAGCAACCGCTAAGGGCCAACCCCTAGAAAGCAACATTGCATCTAGCTCAAAGGACACCCCTAGCACCTCAATCTTAGATGGAGCCTTTCTAAATGAGAACTGGGAGTACGAACTACAAACGGAAACTCTGACCGACCTATACACAGGTCACGCCTATCACGTGGGTTGGTTAGATGTCCTACAATCCACAATGGGTGCTACTAGTGTGGAGGATAAACAAAAAAGAGTTTGTGAGGTCATCCATAGGGTCATTGAGTTAGAGAGACAGAACAAGGGGATCAACATGCCTTCAACGAGTCTCATGAGATTCTTGGATAGAGAAAAGGCTAAACAACCGACCTTATTGCAAGTGGAGACTCCCTCGGTAAGTGCGATGGATCCCCCATATGTTGTTTCGTCAAGGGTCTCAGTGCAATCTGATCCCACAAGTGATAGCTTTACCTTTCCAAGTCTAGCTCATCTTTCCCTGGATGACACCACGGCTACCATGCCTACCCCAATGATGGGCATGCCAAGAAACATGCCATGGACCTCAATTGTTAGTAAAGCACCGCTATATGGAAGGTCAATGCCGACAACAGTACCTACAAGTGTGTACCAATCGTATGGATCATCGTACTCATGTAGTCCTTACTCCTCCCATTGTTTCAACTACCTATGCTCCACAACCACAACACCCAAGTTCTTATTTCCATGGGACTATACTGGCTAGCATTAGCATGTCACATCCAACGTCTGTTATGCCTAGGGCCACACATGAACTTTGGGTCACCACATGGCACCACACCGTACCAAACGTGGAACCCAAGGGCTTCCTATGCGCGAAGCCCAATGCCAATACCTACTCCACATGTAGTCTCGGGAGCACCTATACCCACGGTTCCTACTCACTTAGGTGACTTGGCAACATTTGCTCAAGCTATTGGTCGATCTATTGCTAAGAATATGCGTAACATGTCTGATAGAGAGCCTAGAAGTAAGGCAATACAAATAGCCAAGCTCACACAAAAATTTAGTGGAGACGGGGATGTGAGAAATCATATCGAAGTGTTTGAACAAATATGCGATTCTCTAGGAGAACACAATGACCTGGATAAGAGCAATGCTTTAAGACTAACCTTAAGTGGAAAGGCTGGGGAAGAGAGTCTTAGAGACAATCGTGCTCCGCAAAACAATCATATGTATCCAAGAAGGGAGCAACAATGGTGCTCAGTATGCTATGGACCGCATAGTACCAGTGAATGCCCTACTTTTAGAGCAAAATTCAATGGGAACTGCAATGGCTGTGGGAGGTATGGTCATCAAGCTAAGGATGGCATAGTAATTAAGCGTGCGATGGCCAATAGACCAACCTTAGCATGGACAAACACACCTCGAGTGCCTGCATTGATGCCGGCCCCACCTCTTGAACAAACAGCACAACACATGGTCCCTAGGGTCCAAAATGTTGTTCAAACAACACCCTTACCACCTCCAGTGCTAGGACCGCAACCACCACATCCGAGAATCACTTCTGTGAATCAAGTGGGTTGTGAGTCATCTATTGCTTGCTTGGGAGGCTGTGAGGAACATATAGATCCTAATATTGCCTATGGGATGGATGTGCTTGAAGAAAGTCCACAATACTACATGGAGGACTATTGGGGACAAGTCAAACCTGTCTATCAAGTAGCTGCTCTTGCGGCAAGAGGCCAAAATATCAATTACACTGCTAAGAGACCACCTCTTCAATGCTATGAGTGTGGAGCTCCACATCGTGTAGCCAAGTGTCCTATCAGGCTACAGAAGAACGCCACACTAATGCAAACCAATCAAGCGAGCACATCTACAATGAAAATACTCATGTGTAATCGATGTGGCATAGATCATTTGATTGCACAATGTCCAAATAATCCAAATGCACCGAAGATCACGCCATTAAACTTGATTGAAGTTACCGAGGATCCATCACAAAGTACACCTGTGGTACTAGTAAACGTACTCACACGATCGATGCTCCAAAAACAAAACTATATTCTTGAGGAAAGAGACACGGCATCAATTGCCCAATCTCAAAAGAAGAAGAAAACTCGAAGGAAGAGATCGCAAAAAGTAGCGAAGTCAGACCCCAGTTCAAAGACCAAAATAGGGACTGGTGATGACCCTATATATATGAACGACGTTGAAGAGGATTCTGATTCAAGTGAAACCATGGAGACTAAAACGACCACTAAGATAGAAACCAACAAGGAAGATCTTCATGAGCCACAATGGCCAGGATCCAAGAAGAAGATAGGAACTTATCCAAATCCTACAGAGGAGATGGAGCGAGTCAAGCAATTAAGGAGTTTGGTAGAAGATACCCAAAGGGATCTAGAACCAGCACCTAGACAGATCCAGATTACAGACACCGTGTTCCCTACGCAACAACAACCTCACCAAGTCCATAGACCCTTAGCCATACCTAGTGTCATCGAAGAGGAAAGTGACTTAAAGTCATGGGAAAGTGGGCGTACTCACTTCTTGATGGAAAGAATGTTTACAGAGGGACTACTTGATTCTATCGAAGAAATGGAGATTCCATCTTCCCCACGTCAAGGGACTCAAGGCCAAAAGGTGCAATTAAACATTGCCAAATTGATGGATTTCATGTCTTCAGAAGTTAGAACCACCATCATGTCCAAACTATATAAAGACCCTGAGCTAGTCTCAGCTCTTCGAGCCTTCCTCAATGGAGAACTAAAGTTTGGGCTACCACAATTTTCACAGATGGATGGAGTTGGGAAGATGCCAATAGAGGAGGAACACTTAGATCCACAACCCAACTGAGATGAGAATATTTTTATAGAAATACCTGTTAACAAGTTGGGACAATACTTTGAGGGTGATGAATCCAATGCGACCATACCAATCACTACTAAGGGATTAACTGTGAAGGGAATCCTTGATGGTGGCTCTGGGGTTAGCATTGTGACTAAAAATTGATGGGAAACTATGGGAAGACCTCACCTTGCGACCACAACCATAGTATTGAAGATGGCCAATGGGTCTATTGTTAAACCTATTGGGATGCTAGAAGATCTCAAGATCAAGGTCTTTGGACATAAAATAAGAATTACCTTCATTGTTATGGACTTCTCCAAACACACTATGGCATCGGAGATGATCTTAGGATGTCCTTTCATGAGGGAATCAAAAATGGTGCATGACTGGTCTAAAAACCATGTCTACTTGCAGTTCGAAGATTCTGTCATTCGAGTGGATCTTGTAACTGGTTGAGCACATCCTCTAGGAAATAGGTTTATAATTGATCATAGATCTGACACCACATTTCACTCGGCCCCATTGCAGTATTGTTACACGTGTAAAGCGGACACCGATGTTGGGGAAGATTCTCCTTATATGGATGTACTACCTGGGATGACTGAGTCGGACAATGTGGATTGGGTCCACCTAGCACCAACCATAGACACTTGGGGAAAGAGGGGGATGACCTGGGTAACACCTGAGGGGGATGAAATGCCCGTACCCTTAAATATGCTACAAGCAATGCATATAGCTTCTGACAAGAATCATCCTAAGATAACGAAGAAAACATACAAGTGGGTCCCTAAAGCTTCTTTAGCGATCATAGCTAGTGCTAAAAACAGAATCCTTGTAAAAAACATCCCACTTGCTCCAAGAAACGTAAGGAAACGTGGCTTTGGATTCCTAAAATACTATTGGAAGCCCAAGGCTACTATGAAGGAAATGATTAAATTTGGGTGCCAAAACGTAGATTGTGTTCTTACTTGTCACCTGACCCATGTGCGCCCAATCCTGTAGCTCCAAAACAAATCGACGATCGTGCAAAGAAACATTTCACAGAATGCTACACACCCCCTCTAGAGCTAGTTTGGGTACCTAAAAAGAACAATTTGTTCCACCTAGCTCAGGAAGGGGGGAGTCCCATGAAGCTTCTAGCTCCTCATGTAATGCATGCGTAGAGGTAAAAGCTTCTCCACAGCCTCCACCTACAATAGTGGACCTCCATAAAGCTACAAAGGAATTCACACCTCCTAGTGTTCAAGAATCACCTGATGAACCACTTCAAGTTCGATCCTGGGAGAGTACCTTACCACCCTTGCAACTCGATGAGGCACCTTACTGGAAAAAATCATCACCTATTACCAACTGGAACAATTGGTTTCAAAGGGTGACGAGCACATTTCAAACGGTATGATCTACCCAAGGAAGGGGGGAGTGTTTGCTGACATCCATCATTCACTTGCTTCCCTCTCAACCTTCCTCCCTGACCTCTCAATCTCCCAATCTTAGGGAATGTATATATAAAGCCTTATACTCATAAAAAACAAAAATAATAAAGAGCAAGAGCAATTAGCAAATGACTATGCACAATAAAAGTCAAAACATTGACCCAGACCTACACATTCATATCCGGTACACTGAAACAAAAACCTATGTCATAAAACACCTTTGATCCTCATCACTCAAGTGATGGAGCGTAGGTAGGATTAGTACGATAAGAGTGTTTTTGTTTTAGAGTTTAGTGATTTGAAAAGTTCTTTCTTCCCACTGATGTGCCTCCTAGAGGTATTCTTTGTGTTTCCTTGACTATACAACAACGTGTTGCTGTGGTTAGGATTTGGACCTTCATAGAATCTTTCTCTCATCCACTTTTCAAATCAAACGCGATCATCAACACAAACAGGTGTTTCTTGTCCATTAGCACTGTCCCTTATCTTTTTTGCATCTATGTTTATCTCCTTTAATTGTGATTGGTAGCATAATATTCAACGCATTTTCTTAGTACCAAACATTAAATTCAACGTACATTTTTGTCATAATCACTTGTCTAGGTTTAAAAATCAAGTAGTTCGACTAAGCTAGTTTGACCAAGCTCGGTGTTAGAGATCTTCTCTTAATACCATGGGGAATGCCTTCGTAATAATCAATGGTTACTTAGGTTCTTAATCCGATTTAGGCAGCATTGTGTGAAATGTACTAGGGCTTTCTAGTGGGCTTAATCCCTATTGACCTTTATCTTAAGTATTATAAAGGGATTTTACTAGTGTGATGAGCTGCGGGAGGGTAACAGTGTTATATGACTCCCCAAAGTTACAAAATTAAAATACTGAAAACGAACAAACAAAAAATCAAAGCGCCACAATGTAAAATCTTAAGCTGGAAGAGAAACCTCAGCTTGATTTGGTACTTCACTCACATGTATCGCCTACGGTACTAGAGGCCTAGAGGTTCCCAATGTAGGCGCTTTTTCTTGAAAAGCAAAAAACCCAAGGCATACAAAATAAGCACACACATCGAAATTGAATCACTGTGAAAAGACTTTGGGGGGTCAAAGAAAAAGTAATCAGTCAGGCAATGATTTCATGAGAAATTCCTTTAAAGCTGAGCTACAAGGTCTTCTAGGTATAGCCTCTAGTCAGCCCTCGAACTTGAAATACTTGGCTCTCGCGATTAAACAACTTAATCGACCAGAGAAAATTAAGAAGCTTACCCATGGTATTAATAGTCGATCTTTAGTGCCTTTCGACCGTTAAATTAGCGGCCCCAGACTTGTTCAATTTTTTACCTTTACAACTGTTTATGTATTTGATTATATTGAAATTTAATGTTTATTGCTGACAAATGGTTTAGAATTATGCTACCAATCAATTTGTCTACCTAAAACTGCATATGCTTTTTAATTGTATATGAGAATGCAATTATTGTGTCAATGTTGTTTGATTTAGCAGTGACTGAAGAAGGCTAAGGACATTCATCTCAAATGCTCTTCCACCTCAATGAACGAGCTTCAACTCAATAGATTCCGAGGACGGAATCTACATCAAGAAGGGGGGCATGTTAACCCTCACGCACATTCCTATCACCTACGACGGACGTTGTATTATTTATTTAGTAGAGTCAGGTACCGGGCTTGTCGGTCCAATAGGAAAAGGGTAAGAGTGATCGCCGATGAGAGGCGCACTGTAACTGGAACATTCAAGGGATTAGTTGGCTAGGGCGCCCAAGTGTGAATGGGGCAAGCTCATATAAAAGTCAACTAAACCTAAAATTCACTCATTCTCTCATTTGTGCAATTGAAGAGTGCTCTTGCTCCATCTCCATCTTCTTCTTCTTCATCTCCTTGTGTGTGTGTATGCGAGAGAGAGAGAGAGAGAGAGAGAGAGAGAGAGCATTGCGGTGGCACGACGGTGGCGAGGCGGTTGAGCACAGCGTCTCCCTCTTCTTCGTGGCGAGGAATCCTCCACGACAACAAGTGTAGAGCGGTGAGTGACACACCATCGCCATCTTTGAGCTTACTAGTTTAGGCTTGTTGTGTGCTTGGAGCCATTTGTGGCTCGCACACAGTGTATCGGTAAGTTCCTTGCATTGACACGTGCGACATATGCGCACAATGGTCGCTAAAGAAGCTTTAGGGACCCACTTGTATGTTTTCTTTGTTATATTGGGATGGGTCTTGTGTGTCTCAAGCTTTATTTCAACTACATCAGTTGAAGCTCTAGAGAGTTGGGCTATGGGGACATATGGTTCAACCTCTTGGACATGCAATGTTTTGGGTTTTATTTCCTTAAGAGGCAATATCTCAGGGACTATGGCTTGAGTGGCAGGGCTAAGAGTTGGTTTCTGTGTTGTGACACCCCTTGTCCCCCAATCAATAGTGCATTTGGTGGCTATCATCCACGTGCGTCCTATGTTTATATTACCCTCCATAGTTCTAACATGCATGACCAAAAAGTCTCGAGTTACAACCCTATTGTCATAACTGACACAAGTGTGCCAGATTCCAAAAATCGTAGTTTTTTTCTTGTTGACACCCCTGACTTGGATAATACTCTCATTTAGAGGTGGCTTCCCTAACTGACACCACACCCCATATGATAGCAGATTATATTTAGCACCTGTGTCCTATAAGGCGTTATATAACACTTTTCCATAGGTGTTGTTTAGCTCAATAGGGTATCGTAGAGGTGTGTCAGAGTCCAACCAATCCTCATCAATTTCAACGTGGAATGCATGTGTAACTCCAAGGTTAGCTTCACGTTTTCATCTTATGTGTTGTTGTCGCTCCTTAGCCTCAGCTTGAGCTTGTATCTTCTTCAATTCTGTTTGTGCCTTGGCTGCCTTTTTTGTATGGATGGCATGTAACTCCTCTTGGCTTAAAGGATCATAGTATCTTTTAAATTTGCTCCAATGGTTTCAACTGCATCAAGAGTCTCCACACGAATGGTTCCTTGTGGGGTGATCTCACATACTCTATATGGTCCTTTTCTCGCATATTTCAACTTTTTCTTTTTGTTATGCACTCCATACATAAGGACTTCATCACCAACATTGATATCTTTGTTCTTTAGATGACGGTCAAACCATTTCTTCCTCCTATCTTTCTCCACAAGTGCATTTTGCACAGCTAATTCCTCTCTTTATCTAGCCTTTCAAGGATATATAATCGCTCAACTAAGGGGTTACCATCCCAGCCTTCTTGAGAAGCTACTCGAAGACTAGGAACGACAAACTTCCATGGCATAACCGCTTCTTGGCCATATACCATCTTAAATGGTGTGCAGTTAATGGCAACTTTGTACGTAGTACGATAAGCCCATAGAGCTGATGTAAGCTTTAAATTCCAATCTGTGCGATGAGCTTCCACCGTTTTGGTCAAGATAGAGATTAAGGTCTTGTTGGTGCTCTCAGCTTGGCCATTTTCTTGTGGATAATAAGGTGTGGACTTATGGTGAGCTATCATAAAGTTGGTAGTGAGTTCTTTTACTACTCCATTTATAAAATGAGTACCATTGTCACTCACAATCTCAAAGGGACAACCAAATCTTGTAATAATGTTCTCAAAGAGAAACTTGGCAGTTGACCTCGCATCGGCCTTACGTGTCGCCCTGGCTTTTGCCCACTTTGTCACATAGTCAGTGGCAACGATAATATATCAAAATTGAGTGCTACGAGCTGCTGGACTAATTGGGCCTACAAAGTCCAAACCCCATTTTTCAAATGGTCTAGTCACTTTAACAAGATGTAAGGGCATCTTATCCTTTTGTTGTGTGATCTTGTAATGTTGGCATTCATCACATCCTTTTGCAAAAAGCGATACATCCTTGAATAAGGTAGGCCACCAATAACCTGATTACAACATCTTTCTAGCTGTTAGTTCCCCTGAGAAATGTCCTCCAGCTATATCCATGTGGGCTTCTTGCATTATGTATAAATACTCATCCTCACGGCAGGCACAACGTCTAAGAATATCATCCTTCCTTAGCCTGTAGGAGTTCCTGCAATGAGAGAGTAAGGTTCACATTCTTTTAACAGTTTTTGAGCTATGTCTTTACAAAGCTCTTTGGGTGGAAAACCATTAACTAGAAAGTTCACAATCTTCTCACTCCATTCCAGGTATGGTTTTGACTAGAAATAGAGAAGTATCGGGCAACTCATCATCGACTCCAGTAGGGGCTTCACCATTGGGTATGCGAGACAAATGATCCGCCATGACATGTCTTTTACCAGGTCTCACCACAATGGTAAAATCAAACTCAAGGAGAATTAACAACCATCGTGTAATGCTTCCCGTGGAACAAGGTTTATTTACTAGATACAACAAAGCTTGATGATCAACATCGAAAACAAACTTGTTGGCCAGAAGGTAGTCACGAATTTTCTTCAGTGCATAAACCATACCTAAACCTTCTTGCTTTGCAGTGGTGTAGTTTCTCTCGGCATCATTCAATTGACGACTTGCAAAGCTAATGGGGTAGTCCAATTTATGTTCTCCTGGTTGATCTAGAACACACCCAATAGCAAAGTTCGATGCATCAATATGCACATGGAAAATTACATTCCAATTGGGAACTAGTAGAATAGGAGCGCTAGTCAAGGTCTTTTTCAATGACTCATAAGCATGGTCACACTCCGCGGTCCATTGGAACTCAATAAGAAGCTTGTACAAAGGACGAGCTATCTCAGCAAAGTTTAAAATAAACCACCGGTAATAACCAACATGGCCCATGAACCTGTGAACTCCTTCATAGTTTGTAGGTGGTGGCAATTCAGCAATGGCTTTAATTTTGCTCTCATTTGTGGAAATCCCATTTTTGGACACTATATGCCCTAAAATGACTCCATGTTTAACCGAAAACTGGCATTTGAAAGGGTTTAAGGAGATGCAATACAATATGCACTTCTCAAACACTTTTCATGAGCATGATAGATGTTCTTTCCAAGAGGAATACACACAAAGGTCATAAGAAAGCTTCACAAAACTCCCTCAAATATTCTCTAAAAGCAGTGTTTATTAATCTTTGAAAGGTAGCAGGGGAATTGGTTAAGCCAAAATCCATAAGATGAAATGCGAACACTCCAAATTCGGTTACAAAGTCTATTTTAGCTTGGTCCTCTAACACAATTGTGATTTGATTGTAGCCAAAGTACCCATCTAGAAAGCTATAAGCTTCCTTTCCTACAACTCTTTCAAGCACATGTTCTGAATATGGCAAGGGGTAACGGTCCCTCCTAGTGGCGGCATTGACCTTCTTGAGATCCACACACACTTTGAGTTTCCCTTTTTTTTTTGGCACAATCACTATTGGAGACATCCATTCTGAGTGCTCAATAGGGTATATGAATCCGCATTTCACAAGCTTTTCAATCTCTTCTTGAACGATTTTTGTATATTTAGGATTCATTTGGTAGGGTCGTTGTTGCTAAACTGGTTTAGCCATGCTATTCATGGGGATTGTGTGTTGCACCACGGAAGGTGGAACACCTTTCATATCATGATATGTCCAGGCAAATATATCCCTGAATTCCTTGAGAAGTTCTTTAAGTACACACTCCTCAGTCTCTGTCAGATCTTGGGCAATGAAAACAGGTTTGGACTCTTCTCCTGGGTTTGCTAACTCTATTTCCTTAAATATCGTTGGAACGTCATAGACTCCATTACTCCCATCGATAGGTTTTCTTTGAGCCTTTGTATACACAACCTTACGTTCCTCTATGGTATAGGATTTGAAATGTTCAGGTAGTACAGGGTGTAAGTTTGTGGGGTCCTGTTGTTCTCCGCACTGTGATTTCACTTCCGATTCCTTTTGTTGTTGAGCTAACTCTTGATTTTGTCGTCTCCTTATGGTACGGCTCAACTTTGGCTTCTCTGTAGCCTCTTTGTGCGATGCCAATGGGTTGTGGACTACACCACATAACGCTTTGAAGGTATCCACCCCAGTTATCTACCAACTTCCGATGAGCATCACATGTCCCTATATAATTAAGCCATTCTGCGGTAGATTTCTTTTCATTTATTCTAGCACGCACATTTGCTCGATATCGTCGCCTCTTATATCTCTTACTCTTCTTGTCTAAATTTCGATTACAACCGATCTCTAGTGAAGAGTCACTAGATGAATTGCTTCTTGTGTCTTTTGCTCCCTTGGATAGATTGTCATCTGGGGTACCTCTGGGCTCTGAATGGTTTGTCCCCACATTTGCACTAAGATTTAACTCAGATTATTCGTCCTCATAGTCAATTTCAATTGATGATTCTGACCCCAAATCGTGTGGGCTATAGTCTTGTGAGGCGCTACTGGTTTCAATGCAAGTCAAACCTTCATCTTGTAGGTCATCAGAAGCTATATGCATTGCTTCTAGCATATTTAAGGGTATGAGTGGTGGCATTTCATCCCTCAAGTGTTACCCAGGTCGTCCCCCTATTTTCCCAAGTGTCTATGGTTGCTGCTAGGTGGACCCAATCCACATTGTCCGACTCATTCATCCCAGGTAGTACATCCATAGAAGGAGAATCTTCCCCAACATCAGTGTCCACTTTACACGTGCAACAATACTGCAATGGGGCTGAGTGAATTGTGGTGTCAGATCTATGATCAATTATAAACCTATTTCCTAGAGGAATTGCTCGACCAGTTACAAGATCCACTCGAATGGTAGAACCTTGGAACTGCAAGTAGACATGGTTTTTAGACCTGTTATGCACCATTTTTGATTCCCTCATGAAAGGACGTCCTAAGATCATCTCCGATGCCATAATGTGCTTGGAGAAATCCATAACAATGAAGGTAACTCTTATTTTATGTCCAAAGACCTTGATCTTGAGATCTTCTAGCATCCGAATAGGTTTAATAATAGACCCATTGGCCATCTTCACTACTATGGTTCTGGTCGCAAGGTGAGGTCTTCCCATAGTTTCCTAGAAATTTTTAGTCACAATGCTAACCCCAACGCCACAATCAAGGATTCCCTTCACACTTAATTCCTTAGTAGTGATTGGTATGGTCTCATTGGATTCATCACCCTCAAAGTATTGTCCCAACTTGTTAACAGGTATTTCTATAACAAGGTCTCATCTAGGTTGGGGTGTGGATCTAAGTGTTTCTCCTCTATTGTCATCTCCCTAGCTCCATCCATCTATGCAAATTATGGTAGCCCAAACTTCAGTTCTCCATCGAGGAAGTCTCGAAGAGCTGAGACTAGCTCAGGGTCTTTATATAGTTTGGACATGATGGTGGTCCTAACTTCTGAAGACATGAAATCCATCAATTTGGCAATGTTTAACGGCACCTTTTGGGCTTCAGCCCCTTGACGTGGGGAAGATGGGATCTCCATTTCTTCGATAGGATCAGGTAGTCCCTCTATAAACATTCTTTCCATCAAGAAGTGAGTACGCCCACTTTCCCATGACTTTAAGTCAATTTCTTCTTGGATGACACTAGGTATGGCTAAGGGTCTATGGACTTGGTGAGCTTGTTGTTGCATAGGGAACATTGTGTCTGTAATCTGGATCTGCCTAGGTGTTGGCTCTAGATCCCTTTGGGTATCTTCTACCAAACTCCTTAAATTGCTTGACCCGCTCGATCTCCTCTGTAGGGTTTGGATAAGTTCATGTCTTCTTCTTGGATCTTGGCCATTGTGGCTCATGAAGATCTTCCTTGTTGGTTTCTATATTAGTGGTCATTTTGGTCTCCATGGTTTCACCCGAATCAGAATCCTCTTCAGCGTCGTTCATATATACGGGGTCGTCACCAGTCTGTATGTTGGTCTTTGAACTGGGATCTGTTTTTTGAGATTGGGCAATTGATGCCGTGTCTCTTTCTTCAAGAATATAATTTGTTTTTGGAGCATCGATCGTGTGAGTACGTTGACACATGTGTAATTTGTGATGGCTCCTCGGTAACCTCAATCAAGTTTAATGGCATGATCTTCGGTGCATTTGGATTATTTGGACATTGGGCAATCAAATGATCTATGCTACATCGATTACACATGAGTATCGTCATTGTAGACGTGCTTGCTTGATTGGTTTGCATTAGTGTGGCCTAATAGTACACTCGGCCACACGATGCGGACCTCCACACTCATAGCATTGAAGAGGTGGTCTCTTAGCAGTGTAATTGATATTTTGGCCTCTTGCCGCAAGAGCAGCTACTTGATAAACAGGTTTGACTTATCCCCAATAGTCCTCCATGTAGTATTGTGGATTTTCTTCAAGCACATCCATCCCATAGGCAATATTAGGATGTATATCTACCTCATAGCCTTCCAAACAAGCAATAGATGACTCACAACCCACTTGATTCACAGAAGTGATTCTCGAATGTGGTGGTTGCGGTCGTAGCACTGGAGGTGGTAAGGGTGTTGTTTGAACAACATTTTGGGCCCTAGGGACCATGAATTGTGCTGTTTTTTCAAGAGGTGGGGCCGACATCAATGCAGGCACTCGAGGTGTCTTTGTCCATGCTAAGGTTGGTCTATTGGGCATCGCGCACTTAAATACTATGAAATTCTTAGCTTGATGACCATACCTCCCACATACATTGCAGTTTCCATTGAATTTTACTCTAAAAGTAGGGCATTCACTGGTACTATGCAGTCCATACCATACTGAGCACCATTGTTGCTCCTTCTTGGATACATATGATTGTTTTGCGGAGCACGATTATCTCTAAGACTCTCTTGAATGGCCTCGGTGAGATCTGCTAAAGTCATCTCAGATATCTTTGGTTCCTTAGTAATAGGCTTTAGGGTCATTGTTTGATGCCCCGATGCTTGCGAGCCAATAGATTTAGGCTCAACAGACACTCTTTCTCCTTGAATCATTAAATTATCCTCCAATTGGATCGCATTGGTGGTGATTGCTTCCCAAGTGGTGATACCTCTAATGACTAGGCCATTGTAGATATCCTCATGTCGTAATCCCCTAATGAATCTATCAAGCAATTGGTTATTGTTGAAGCGCTCATTTGGATTACAACGAGAATTCAAATGCTTCAAGCGACTAATAAAGTCTCTCACAGACTCTCCTTCCTCTCGTTGGGCTTTCTGGAGCTGAGAGGCTACACCCCAAAGCACTCCCTCTCGTATGCATTCTTTCAAGAACAGTCTCCTAAGAGTAGGGTAAATCGTTTTTTCTTCCACCCTTAGGGTTCTATACCAATCCCCAGCCTTCCCACTTAAGGTTAGGCTTAAAGAATTACTCTTATGCAGGTCATTGTGTTCTCCTAGAGAATCGCATATTTGTTCAACCACTTCGATATGTTTTCTCACATCCCCGTCTCCACTAAATTTTTGTGTGAGCTTGGCTATTTGTACTGCCTTACTTCTAGGCTCTCTATCAGGCGTGTTACACATATTCTTAGCAATAGATCGATCGATAGCTTGAGCAAATGTTGCCAAGTCACCTAAGTGAGCAGGAACCGTGGGTGGAGGTGCTCCCGAGACTACTTGTGGAGTAGGTATTGGCATTGGGCTTGGCGCATAGGAAGCTTGGGTTCCACATTTGGTACGATGTTGTGCCATGTGGCGGCCCAAAATTCATATGTGTGGCCCTAGGCATAGGAGACGTTGGATGTGACATGCTAATGCTAGCCGGTATGGTCCCATGGAAATAAGAACTTGGGTGTTGTGGTTGTGGAGCATAGGTAGTTGAAACAATGGGAGGGGTAGGGACTACATGAGTGCGATGACCCATAGGTGCATACAATTGGTACACACTTGTAGGTACTGTTGCATGCATTGAGCTACCATGTAGTGGTGCTTTACTAACAAATGAGGTCCATGGGGTGTTTCTTGGCATGCCCATCATTGGGGTAGGCATGGTAGCCATGGTGTCATCAAGGGAAAGATGAGCTAGACTTGGAAAAGTAAAGTTATCACTTGTGGGCTCAGATTGCACTGAGACCCCTGGAGAAACAACATATGGAGGATCAATTGGACTTACCGAGCGAGTCTCCATTTGCGATAAGGTTGGTTGTTTAGTCTTCCCTGTATCGAAGAATCTCATGAAACCCGTTGAAGCCATGTGGATCCCCTTATTCTGTCTCTCTAACTCAATGACCCTATGAATGACCTCACAAACTCTTTGTTGTTGATCCTCCACACTAGTAGCACCCATTTTCGATTTTAGGACATCTAACCAACCCACGTGATAGGTGTGAACTGTGTATAGGTCGGTTAGAGTTTCCGTTTGTAGTTCGTACTCCCAGTTCTCATTTAGGAATGCTCCATCTAAGCTTGAGGTGTTAGGGGTGTCCTTTGAATTAGATGCAATGTGGCTCTCTATGGGTTGACCCTTAGTGGTCGCTAATTCAAGAGCACTCGATGGCTCTCATAGCAAGGATATTGACATAGGAGCTTTTGATTTTAACTCTCTTCGTTGCTCCGCCTTGCGTAAGCTCTCGATTTCCTTTTCCCTTGCTGCAAGGATATACCGCTCAACCTCTTGCACTTTGTCAAGGCTTCTACCATCAGGTAATATTACCTTAGAGGGGAATATTTCTGAAGAGTCAGGGGGTGCAGTGAATGAAGTATTCACGTGTACATTCTCTAAGGGCAGAGGGTCTACGTTGGTCATGAATGGAGAATTTACTTCCCCTCCCCCTCATTTACATCATTAGCTCCATGTTCGGAGCGAGTGGCTCTACTAAAGGTTTCCTTCAAGCGGCTAAGCATGCTCAGCCCGGATCGTGGACCCATGGCATGCATGTCTTGGCTTGAGCTATCAGGATTAGGCATTGGGAAACCCTCCATGACATCCTAGTCAGAGGAAGAGTCATTAGCCGCTATGTTTGGGTCTTGGTTTGTACTACCTTGGGTCCCCGCTGAGGGCTCGGAACCTAAGGAAGATGGATAATGAGAACTCGCGTAAGTCGAAATTCTCTCTAGTTGCTCCGTCTCTAGCACACGACTAGAGCACAGATGCATGTGCCTTTTGAACCATACAAGTGTCGGCGAATAACCTCGAAGGTTAATCGCTTACTTTTTTAGGCGTCCGTTTTCACTCGTTTTTTTATGTTTTTTAATGGTCGATTTTTTTATTAAAGTGTGTGATAGCTTGAAATGAGCATATCACTCAAAGGGTCGCGGTGTACTTTACAGCACAACGTTCGGTCACTTGAAGCTCCGTTGGTCCTCAAAAAGGTCGATTTTTAGCTACGTGTGAGGCTAAAATACGTAATTTTAAAGGGCGTCTGAGGCCTGAGCCTGAGTGTGAGCTTGGGCTTGGGTATGGGGGATATTCCTGATTCCGGTCCTACCTTTAATTTTTTTTTTTTTTTTTTGGGATAATGTCGCCGCGGCCGCGATGTGCGTGCGAGCACACACACACTCTACCTACCTACTTACAACTAATACACCTACTCTTACACACTAACACACTTCATTAGCTCTAACATATCTACTTCCTACTTGCTGTACTTTACATAGAACTAACATTATGGATCTACAACCTTAATACTAACACCTTATCAGAGAGAAAACACACTACTTTTCAAAACCTCATTAACAAAGAAATACACAGCAGCAAAACAAACTCCTTCTTCTCAACACACACACCTTCCTTCTCTACCTTTCCTACAATTGAAATTGCACCACAAAGAAACACAGAGTGCCATTCAAGCTTAGTTTATGGCATTTCCCCGGCAACGGCACCAAAAATGTGCGCGTCTGTCGCACGTGTCAATGCAAAGGAACTTGCCGATACACTGTGTGCAAGCCACAAATGGCTCCAATCATGCAACTAGCCTAAACTAGTAAGCATAAAGATGGTGATGGTGTGTCACTCACTGCTCTACGTTTGTTTTCGTGGAGGATTTCTCGTTGCGAAAAAGAGGGAGACGCCGCTACGCGGCGCGCAACCGCCTCGTCGTCGTCGTGCCTCTGTCGCAATGCTCGATCGCACTCTCTCTCTCTCTCTCTCTCTCTCTCTCTCGCGCGCGCGCGCGCGCTCACACGCACACTCACACACACACAAGGAGATGAAGAAGAAGAAGATGGAGATGGAGCAAGAGCACTCTTCAATTGCACAAATGAGTGAATTTTAGGTTTAGTTGACTTTTATATGAGCTCGCCCCATGCACACTTGGGCGCCCATGCTTAGCCAACTAATCCCTTGAATGTTCCAGTTAGAGTGTGCCTCTCATCGACGATCACTCTTACCCTTTTCCTATTGGACCGACAAGCCCGGTGCCTGACTCTACCAAATAAATAATACGACGTCCGTCTTAGGTGATAGGAATGTGCATAAGGGTTAACAAATTAATAGGCCTAGGTTTGAACCATCGGCTCTAATACCAGATGAAAGGAATTGGTTATGACGGATATGACAATGAACCATTCATGGTGTAATTAGTGAGTTATTTACACTAGATTAAAGAGAGAGAAAAAGAGAGATTAACGATAATACAAGTAGCAAAACATAGATTGGATCAATGATGAACTAGATGCAAATGGTGCATGCAAAGTAGGCTCAAATGATGGGGCACATGCTTGATACAAAAAGTGTGTAGCTTAGGCTTCTTCTTAGAGTAGGGAAAGAGCATCTAATGGAATAATTGACGATGTTATAGATGTAGGCTTCCAAGGTAGAGGGAGTTTCCACTAGTTGGTGGTGCATATGTGTCACACACCAACAATTGCAACACAAGCTATTAAAAAAACGCATATAGATCACTTCAATTGGACTCTTATTAAAACCATGGCCAATTAAGCATGCAATAATTTCTCATGTGAAGCATGGGAGGCTTCTTTTAGTCCATACAACCCTTTCTCTTACCTATTTACTATTTTCCCTTTCCAAAAAAATCCACAAAGTTGTGTTGCATACACCTCCTAGTGCTAATCACCATTCAAAATGCAATCTTAATGTCCAACCAATGTATATTTTGAGCACTATGTGTTGCCACATAAATGGTACAAATTGTCATTGTAAGACAAGAGGGGCTAAGTTTTGTCAACTATGATGTCCTTGTCTTGAGCATACCCATTTGCAACAACTTTTTCCCTTGTGGTAGTCAAATATACCATCTGGATTATAATTTAGTTACCTGTACTCTGTATTATGGCCTTTTCATAATGGAAAATTTATTAAAGGCTTGGATGTCATTCTTGATAATCGCAAAACACTCAAGTATTTGTGGCATCTCTCTAAGTTTCCAAACAATGTGTGTCATCAAGTGAAACATGTTCCCATTCATGAAGTAAATTTGACACAACCATAGCAAACAATCAGAAGCAAGCAACGTATGTTGAGAACCAAATTAAGTACAAGCAGGTAAAAGGTACAAATAATTTATTATAGTTCAAAGTTTTCACACAATTTGGCATTAATCTAGAGTCTCATTTTCTACTCTCTACTATGCAATGTGTCTTCTAGTGCCTCATTTTGCTGTACATTCAAATTTCCACCATTAAACAATGGCAAGATTTTACCATTAATGTATATCTCAACCACCCCAGATACACTTTTTTCTAGATCAATAATCTTAAAACCCTTCCTTTCCTAACCAAAAGAATACAATATGACCTCATCATGAAATTATGAATGTTGTTGGTATGATAGTAAAGCAAAAGCCAAGAAAGCCCCACAAGTGACCAATAGAAGGCTTCTTGTGATCTCAAGCTTTGTACAAAGCTTTAGTAGGACATTTGTTAAGTACCTCGACAACACACATGACATACTCAAACCAAACAACATATAGAAAAGCTTGCTTTCAACCATGTGTTATGCCATTTCCATTAGTGACATGCTCTTTTTGTCATTGATACTATTCTATTGAGGGATATGCCACATAGCATGGGAGGGTTTTATCCCACAACTAGCTAGAGTGTATCAAATTCTTTTGACATGTACTCCCCCCTAGTTAAAATAGATGGTACCCACAATATAACCAAATACAGTTTATGCCATAACCAAAAATTGCTTGAAGGACATAAATACCTCATACTTTGCTTCAAGCAAATATACCTACAGAGGCCTTTGGTATTCTTAATGAACTTCACAAAATACAATGGTAATCAAAAGATAAGAGTATGCAAGAGACCATGAATATAACCATTGCCAAGCTACAACTTGTATGTAACTTGCACAAAAGCAGCTTT
The DNA here is from genome assembly GCF_014529385.1 of Adiantum capillus-veneris. NCBI lineage: Eukaryota > Viridiplantae > Streptophyta > Polypodiopsida > Polypodiales > Pteridaceae > Adiantum > Adiantum capillus-veneris. The sequence goes on along the minus strand of NC_140959.1, from coordinate 118,907,215 downwards.
AAAAACTAAGAATATTTCATTTCGCCCTAAATAGAGCCATGTTGAATCATTCACACTTTTGTCATATGCATTGAGCTTGTACAATCCACAAAATAGAGTGTTAAATGCCACAATAGTAAGATAATGAACATCACATTGTCATCTAGATATATTGTTGCATTGATAGGTAAGCCACTCGCATATATTAAATAGACTCATGTATACTTGAAAAGGGGTGCAGTAGTCAAGGTCACTTTGGAATTTACAAGGCATGGACTCTACTTTTCTCATCAAATCACTTTGGTATTCATTCTGAGAAGCTGGTTTTATTCAAAATTGGCAAGCTACAACTTGTATGTAGCTTGCACAAAGGTATGCTTAAAACCCTTAGAATACATTTTGCTCAATATATAGCCATGCTGAATTATTCATACTTTTGTCATATGCATTGAGCTTGTACAAACTACAAAATAAAGTCTTAAATTCCACAATAGTATCACCCAAACTAAGATAATGAATGTCACGTCATCATCAAGAGATTTTGTAGCATTGATGGATAAGCCACTTGCATTTATTAAATTGATATGTATATTTGAAAAAGAGTGCAATTACCAGCAGTTAAGGCCACTTTAGGATCTACAAAGGCATATCAAATTATTGAGTATCATGTTGCAATGTTTTTGTGCGAGTATTCATATCTCCAAAGATAATAACATCACCTTTGTCTTTAAAATAAGCAATGTCCTCCTCTAAATCAGAAAATGGCTGATCTCTATCCATGCAAGCATAAAAGGGGGAATCATCATGAGGAGTGTAGCAACCGGCCTCTTTTTGATGTCATAATTTTCAGCCATACATAACATTTGTGCTAGTTATCTTTCACAATTGATAGAAAATATTCCAACCCTCTCTTAAGCATACATGCTACCCCTCCTTGTCCTCTTCGTTGCTTGAGATTTTTTGACCACATCAAAATGAATGTACATTGTAATCCATTGATCCTTTGTGTATCATGCTCCCAAGTTTCAGCAAGAAGTACAGCATCGGCTTTGCTTGTTAGTTCATCTATGCCAACTCCCCCATTCATAGGTATCCATTGCAATTCCAAAAGCATACTTTCAATCGTAACTCGGCCTCATATATATATATATATATATATATATATATATATATATATATATATATATATATATATATATATATATATATATATATATATATAGAGAGAGAGAGAGAGAGAGAGAGAGAGAGAGAATTAATTGAATGTGTGGATGCATAGTTTACAAAAAAAAATCATAATTGAAGAAAACATGAAAACGTTTAAAACTTTAAAAAATTCATTGGTGATAACACTAAAACTTGTAAAATTTTGCTAGTTTTCTACAAGGCAAGCTCGAAATCTATTGAAGAATTTGCAATTTTAACTGATTAAAAATGCATCAAACCTTGTTTTTTAACAAACACTATGATGGTGTGTGTGTGTGTGTGTGTGTGTGTGTGTGTGTGAGAGAGAGAGAGAGAGAGAGAGAGAGAGAGAGAGAGAGGACCGCATGACAATTAGCATATTTTCTTCAAGTCAAGCTCGAAACCTATTTGAGATTTTGCAATGTCCAGACACGCGCGCGCGTGCGCGCACGCGTGTGTGTGTGTGTGTGTGTGTGTGTGTGTGTGTGTGAGAGAGAGAGAGAGAGAGAGAGAGAGAGAGAGAGAGAGAGAGAGAGAGAGAGAGAGAGAGAGAGAGAGAGAGAGAGAGAGAGAGAGAGAGAGAGAGGACCGCATGACAATTAGCATATTTTCTTTAAGTCAAGCTCGGAACCTATTCGAGATTTTGCAATTTTGCAATGTGCGGACACGTGTGTGTGTGTGTGTGTGTGTGTGTGTGTGTGTGTGAGAGAGAGAGAGAGAGAGAGAGAGAGAGAGAGAGAGAGAGAGAGAGAGAGAGAGAGAGAGAGAGAGAGAGAGAGAGAGAGAGATTATGTGTGTATGGGTTTGTGTTGTCTAAGAGAGAGAGAGAGATTGGCTATTCTAGTGTGTGTGTGTGTGTGTGTGTGTGTGTGTGTGTGTGAGAGAGAGAGAGAGAGAGAGAGAGAGAGAGAGAGAGAGAGAGAGAGAGAGAGAGAGAGAGAGAGAGAGAGAGAGATTCTACTATGATCCTCAAAGGTCCTTATACTCTCGAGCTTATAGTGAGCATAATGTACATAGTCAATGTGACTCTTCTCCATTGTTGAGCCATTGCCCCAGTGCCCTGTTGTCTTGCATCGAAGGGAGTGGGAGCTAACTTGAAAGGTTGCGATAGTGTGTATTGTCAACAAGGGGATAGGCTCAGCCATATAAGAGTGAATACGATTTCCATTTTTAGGAAAGAACATGGTTGTGTAGTTGGGGGAAATATGGGTGGCGTAATGCAGTGGGAGCTAACTTGAAAGGTTGCGATAGTGTGTATTGTCAACAAGGGGATAGGCTCAGCCATATAAGAGTGAATACGATTTCCATTTTTAGGAAAGAACATGGTTGTGTAGTTGGGGGAAATATGGGTGGCGTAATGCATGAAGTGTGACCCATTGGATTCTTTCTAGCAGTTGGAATGCATTTTTGTGTGTGTGTGTGTGTGAGGAGAGAGAGAGAGAGAGAGAGAGAGAGAGAGAGAGAGAGAGAGAGAGAGAGAGAGAGAGAGAGAGAGAGAGAGAGAGAGAGAGAGAGAGAGAGAGAGAGAGAGGTATGGTATGAAGCATTGGAAGGTGAGACAAGGCATGCTTGGTCGGCTCTAAGGGTGCATTTTTTGCATGATTTTTACAAGGAGGCATCCCCAATCGAGATGGATGTGAAGCTTAAAGCTCTCAAGCAAGATGTAGGTGAGGATTTCAACCTTTTTTTGGATCATTTTGAGGCATGTTGAGCAGATTTAGTGGCAGCCATGCAGCTAGCTAATGGTTACTACTTCAAGTTGGATAAGTTCATCGCATGTCTGCATCCTAAAGTGAGGGAAAAGGTGGACTTTGAAAGCCTAGAAAATTACAATGGTGCAATGGCATGCACTTGCAAAAGAGCAGGAAGATTAGAAAGAAGATTGAGCAAGGCGTGTCGGGCCACAAAGCAGTGGTTCCTACCCAACCTCAGAGCCCCTGAGATGTTGCTCAAGAGGAGAACCATGGGAATCACGACATAAGAATTGTTCCATAATATTGGGTGCATACAATGTAGGATCTATCTGAGAAAATGTAGGAATTGCAGCTCAACGTGATGGGTAGATGATGGGTAGAGGACAACCAAGAGGAGCACGAGGTAGGGCGAGTCCATTGCCAAAGCAGGTGTTACAATTGTGGAGAAGAGGGTCATTACGAGCCAGATTTCTCGTATCTGCCCAGAGAGAGAGGAGGTATGTACCCTCTGTTTGGTAGAGGAAGAGGGCAAGGGTAGTTTAATGGCCAAAGAGAGCACGCTAGCTGTGCTAGACGATGGGTGAAATTCCTAGAGTCAACATCATTGGAGTGGAAAAATAGGATGTGGAGGTTCTAGCTAACAAGAGAGCAAGAGGTGAAAGGGAAACAAAGGCCAAGTAGGAGACTAGAGCTCGCAAGGGCAAGGAGAAAGTGTACGAAGGGAGAGAGCAACCAAAAGATAGCAAGAGGAGAAGGCGTTGCAAGATCAAACATGCGGACTTTCAATTGGGATGCGGCTACCCCGAGTATGACCTAGTAAGTGATGTGCAAAGTCAAAAAGCTTACCCTATTATCTTGGGGAGGCCATGGCTACTTGCGATAGGGGCCAAACAGGATTGGGGATGTAGGATGTTCACCTTGCGTGACAAGGAGAAGGGCAGATAGATAGTGCTGGATCTCAAAACTAAGGAGAGCCTTGTCCACCCTATGGTGGCAAAAGATGAGGGTGATACGATGAAAAGCTACAAATACGAGACCAAGACGACATATGATGAAGGCTACACTGATACTACCGAGGTAGAAGAGAGCAAAAATGACATGCTAAAAATTGATGTTGATTTGTTTGGTGTTGCCATAGAGGGATCTTATGCAAAAGAGGAGGTGAAACCCCATGTTCACAACATAAGTACAAAGGAAGTAGCCACTATGTTGAGTGAAGACCTGACCAAGCAAGAAAGGGAAAGCTATATCCAATTGTATGCCTCCTATCCTAATCTATTTGCAATGGAGTATAAAAATTTGCAAGGTGCAAAAGGTGTGGAGCACATGATTACACTTAAGGAGGGGTACAAACCGAAGGCACATAAGCTGAGAAGACTAGGGGAGATAAAAAAGTAGCCCTTTGACATGAGATAAACAAGATGCTAGATGTAGGTAACATCTATCCTATGAAGGATTCAAAGTTGGTTTCTCCAATGGCCATCATTCAAAAAAAGAATGGGAATTGGAGAGTGTATGTCGCCTACAAGCCATTGAATGCAGCTACCAAGGAAATCACTACCCATTGCCATTCTAGGACGAGGTCTTCAACCAAGTAGTAGGCCATGAAAGGTACTCAATTATGGATGGGTTTTTAGGGCATCTTCAGATAGGTATCTCATTCGAAGACCAGTTGAAGTCTACTTTTATCTCTCCATGAGGATGTTTTGCCTACCACACGATGTCATTCGGACTGGTGAATGCCTATGCTACCTTCCAAGATTGGATGAAAGGGTATTTGGCCATATTTTGGCAGGTTCATCATGGTGTTTATGGAAGATATAGGATGCTATAGCTCTAGGTTAGCTCTAGGTCGGAGCACTTGTCAAAGTTTAGTTATGTTTCCAAAGGCTTGATGAAGAAGGTGGTCAATTGAACCCCAAGATGTGCAAGTTGGCACAACTTCAAGCCCCGATATTGGGTCATGTGGTGTCGCAAAATGGAATAAAAGATGATTTGGAGAAAGTCAAGGCTCTGGTTCAAATGGAGCCTCACTCAAGTGCTCCCGGTTGGCCTCCTTGTGCATAAGTTAAAATATTTGTCGTGATTTTTTTGGATGTTGTCACAGTATGTGTATCCTCTTCAGAAGAGGGCTCAACAGGTGCATGGTTTCAAGTGGAATGAAGAATCTCATCTAACAATTTGTTGCTGGAAGTGGTGCCACACGTGAAGTTAGGGAAGCGAATTATGAAGTGGGTGCTAGAGCTACAAGAGTTTGAGTTTGAATTTAAGATCAACCACACTAGTAGGTCTCTCTTGGTAGATATTTTGGTCAACAAGGGCATTGACTTGCCAGTCTATCCAAGGGTGGCGCTAGATGAATCCCAAGAGGAGCTAGACTTAGAAGGGGCATTTACCATGTGGTTTGATGGTGCATATAGGAGGGTGATATAGGACCCGCATGGAAAAATAATCTTCTCAAAGGCCTACGATCTAGAGGATGTCCATACCAACAATGAGGCAGAGTACCTCACCCTTCATTTAGGATTGAAGCAATGCGTGGAATTTGGAATTTCACGGTTGGTGGTGAGAGGTGATGTGTTGCTGGTCATCAAGCAATTGGTGGCGAGAGGTGATGCGTTGCTAGTCATCAAGCAATTTCTAGACCAATGGCATGTAACACATATTCCTTGAAACATTATTTTTTTTCCAGTAAGAAGCTGCTAAAGTTCTTTGAAGAAGTTTAGTTTAAGCATGTCAAGAGAGAAAAAAACCAAGAGGCAGACTAACTAGCTAGTAGCACGGTACATGTGCATGTTGCAGGCTTATATGTGCCCCAACCTCTTATGAAGGGAGAAAATCATTGAATAAGATAGATATTTTTTTGAGTATAGGACAGTGTGTAGAGGGTCTATCCAGATAAGAAGGATAGTGCAAAAGGCTCGTAAGTTTACATTAATAGGTGAAGACCTGATAACTTACAGTTGAGATGGTGTTGCGGAGGGTGCTTTACAAAAAAGAGATTGGCATGGTGCTGGAGCAATGTCATGAAGAGATCGAACACCAAGGTAAAGACCAGGTGATGTTTTGAGTTCTAAGAGCAGGTTTTTGGTGGCCGTCCATAGTACGAGATGTGCACTATTGGTGCAAGACTTGCCACAAGTGCCAGGCCATCGATGAAAGACGACTGGTAGCCAAGTCACATGGGGCCATCATAGCCCGGAGTGCTTTTGGAAAATGGGGTTTGGATGCCATCGGTCCACTCCCTAGGTCTGAGAGCGATAAGAAATACATTGTGGTAGCCATAGACTACCTCACCAGGTGGTTTGAGGCCAAGGTCATTAAGGATGTAAAGCACATGTTGTGGATCAATTTTCTTTTATTGCATTTGTTGCCATTTTGGAGTCTCTTGGGTGCTCATTTTTTATAGAGGTTAGGGGTTTCTAAGTAAACTAGTGCGAGCATTAGTGGAGAAGCTGGGCATTCAACGTCGGTTTTCTTTGCCTTATCATCCCCAATGCAATGGTCTAGTGGAGAGTGCCGATGGGAAGATCATCAAGATGCTTATGAAGTATGTGTACAAGCAGGAAACCGAGTGGGAGGCTAATTTAGAGAAGTGCTTATGGGCATACAAGACATCTTATAAGGTGGCTGTGAATTTCACTCCGTTCGAGTTAGTCTATGGTAAAGAGGCAATACTGCCAGTGCATGCACATCTAGGTGCTTTAAAGGGTATGTGGCACATCAATTCCACTTAGTAAGAGGTTTTGCGATATCCAATTGTTAGTCTTGAAGCTTTACAGATGGACAGGGAAGCGACAATGGACTATTATGTGAAGCAACAAGAGAAGCGGGTTCCAAAGGTCAATCAAAACCTACAAGACAAGAAGATACGGGAGGGCAACCTAGTGATGAAGTATGAAGCTACATTGGATTTTACTTCTCAAAAGAAGTTCAAGAAGAAGTAGATGGGTCCATATAAGGTGCCAAAAGGCCTTTCCTATTGGAACCTATCAGCTGGTGAGAGCGAATGGTAAGCTTCTAAAGCACAAGGTGAACAATGTGCAGCTCAAGATGTGCTCTGATAGAGGTCTAGTTCCCGACAGATTGTAGCCAAGGGGAGTGGGAAACCCACTTGCAAGAGACAATATGCCATGGAGATGAAATCATGTACACACCTTGTACATAGGGTTGTGTTTTTTCACTTTGCACGAGTGTTAATATGGTGCTATAGCTTTTAAGTTCAATAAGCTTGCTTTTGGTTGAACATGAATGTTCAACAAGGGGGTTGGGCAATGATGGTGCACCTGAAGTTGGTTGGTTCTATGAGCGGCACAATTTAATGCTATGGGTGTCTACATGTGCATGGCAAGATGCTAAAGTAGGTATAAAGGCCCTCGGTAGACAAATGGTAATTGAAATGTATGCCTGATGTGGGTTTTTAGGCTAAGAGGGCTCCATAAGGGCCAATCAGAGTGATGGCTCCAAGCACCCAAAGTTCTTGGATTGAGCCCGATAATGTGGTGTTCAAGATGCTCTACGACTTGATCTAGACGGCTCCTCAAATGTGAGGGCTTTTTGGGAAGCAAGGCCTAGAGGGCACCACGTGGCCCACATTAAATCCATATGCAATGGCGTAAGACCATGGTGCGAGGTATATGGGCTACAATGCGCCCCTCCCTTAGTGCATGCAAAGGGAGAGAGGACTCTCAAGGTGTGGCCCGGAGAGCTTTGTGGCACTGCTTGCGAGCCCTGCAGAGGCTGCATGATGGTTTTTGTTGAGGGCAGGGGTGCTTGCGGTGGTGCATTGACGTGGTGGCAATGACCGACGCTGTCGGGCGACAATGCACAGTGATGTGACATGGTAGGTGTCCTCATCCGTGGGCAGGCTCACATGGCCCTTGAGGCACTATTTTATTGAAGGCAACATGGGAGCACTAGCGCTAGTGCCCCCCCTCCCCCAAATTCATGTGTGAGTGTGGCATAGAGAGAGAGAGAGAGAGAGAGAGAGAGAGAGAGAGAGAGAGAGAGAGAGAGAGAGAGGAGAGAGAGAGAGAGAGAGAGAGAGAGAGAGAGAGAGAGAGAGAGAGAGAGAGAGAGAGAGAGAGAGAGAAAGAGAGAGAGAGAGAGAGTTGAAGGGTCGATCAAGGAGGCCTCAAAGCTTGTCCGAGTTGCCAAAGGAAGCACCTGAAGGGTCCAGTAAAATCAAAGTTTCCAAAAATGGATAGTGGCCCCTATAATACAAAATTTTTAGTCTTGTTTTGGGGCTTTTTTGCACATTTGAAGACTCTGAGAGTCAAGTGACGAGCCCTAGGGGCTACTCTTTGTGGACCTTTTTGTTTTGGCATTGTGATGGTTTTAAAGTGCTCTGTTAAGCAAGACCAAGCCATTTCACCCTTTTGGTGTCGTTTTCCCCTCCCCCCCTTTTCTCCTACTCTTTGTGTGTGTCAGTGCTGACAGATGTGTGTGCCCGTGGACCATTTTGTGGTTTTCAAAGAGAGTGAGAGAGTTGTGGTGTGTGTGAGAAGCAATGGAACGAGTCATTGTAGTGTGTTTGTGTTAAATGGTGATCTTGCCAAGCGTGTGTCTGTTGAGAGGTGTACATCCGGTGGTATGCTAGTACATGTTATATCTTTTGTAGGTGTTTCTGAGATGACAAAGGTGATGTGAATGCCCTGGGCTATAGAGAGGCATTTTAATGTGTGTTGGGTGTGCTCCCAATTCCCCCTCTCTAGCATTGGCCAGCAGCTACTGTGCAGGAGGAGATCGCCATGGAGAAGGACCACAAATGCAATCATTTTAAAACGCAAGGGGACTTGGTCGCCCTTTTTGGTGTGGAATTTTGAGATGCTACTGACAATTCTTGTTTCTCCCTCATCACCCAGCCTTTCATTTCAAGAAACATTTTGAAAGGTACATTGAAGGCTTGGCAAGTGGAGGTCCTAACGGAATGCAAGGATCCTCCTTGAACTATATTGAAGGCCGATCTTTTTGGCAAGTTTTGGTAGCCTCAAGAGGCAAAAGCAAATCAAGGTCAAGGCCAACACCAACAAATGGCTATGGAAAGTGGATTGGCTAGCACCTAGCTAGCAGCCTACGCTTGTCCAAAGTTCTCAAGGAAGTCGTTGCTTTGTTTTGCTAGTGATTGTGAATTCAAATGCAGCTACACGAGCTTGCCAGAGGATAGAGGCAAAGAAAAAATTGACAAGAACGACAATACTAGTGATCAATTAGTTGCCTCGGTACCCACAAGGTCCAAGAGTCGTTGTTATAAATGTGAGAAGACACTTTTTTTGGCTCCAAAATGTGAAGCCAAAGGCAAAAGCACAAATTCACAAGAGGACAAAGGTAAAGGCAAGCTAAACATAGATAACAATGATAAAGACTTGACAGGGGAGGTCGGCATGGCACACATGGTGGCAACCACAGTGGCCATGCTGCCAGATATCTAGTCAATTGGTGGTTGCCGCAACGAGCTTCAGCCAAGGATTGGCTTGTGAGCACCAAAGAGGATCAGAATGAAGCTCAGTACAAATGATGTGGACCCATGTGTTGAGTTCAAGTTATCATTATTTGAACCCATGGGTCAGAGTTCAAGGCACATGTATCTGGCAAGGAACCAATGAGACATATTTAAAACACTATGGATGAGTGCACAATCCATTGTTGTTGGACAGATTATGGACTAAATATGTTTCAAAGTTCATTGTCTATAGGAAATTTTGGATGTGATGTGTTCACAATTCATGAATGGGGATTTTGTACATAGTGTGGTCTATAGTTCAATTTTCTATGAGGCAAATGGTGCTCAAGCTGGCATTCTTCTAAGGTAAAAAGTTGGGGGTAGCATAACCAAAGTGTATTTAGTAGTCCAAGGACTTCTGCTGGGGTGTCCATGGTAGCTTCTTCATTGACTTGGTCTCACTATTTATGTCCACTATGAGCTACATAGAGGGTGTTAGAGTTTATAGCATCTCAAGTATCCTAATGTGATCCCAATATTTATTTTGGCTTTAGTTATTTATTTTACTTATTTGTCAAATGTTGGGTAGGGTAATTTGCTAAGGTGACTATATAAGCACCCATCACACCCAATGTAATATCAACAATTCTTTACCAAGGTTGGTTGGTTCAACAATCTCTCTCTCTCTCTCTCTCTCTCTCTCTCTCTCTCTCTCTCTCTCTCTCTCTCTCTCTCTCTCTCTCTCTCTCTCTCTCTCTCTCTCTCTCTCTCTCTCTCTCTCTCATGTATTCTCCCCATTGCTCTAGGCTGCCGCATCATCAACTTTGATACATCCTTCTCTTGAATTTCCTAAACTTTCAAAAATGATGCTTCAAATCCTCTACAACATCTGCTGCATACTTCATGCTCCATGCATCTGGATTCATTGCTTTAGCGTCAATATCCTCTTTATGATTGCTCTTGCACCGTCATGCTCCCCGTTTCCATGACGTGATGGGAAGTAATTCCATTGCATATCCAAGCTAGTTAGCTGATAGTACTTGGGCACAAAAAAGAAGGGTCACCTTGATTTGAATTGAGCAGCATAGCCATCTAACCAAACTCATTGTCTTTTCAAGAAGCCAAACTCTTGATCTTTTAACCATGCACTATGTAAGAGAAAGCAGTGCTACACAAATAGGCTATCATGTTCTTTATCATCTAAAATGTAGAAATGTGTGATTTTTTCGATCTCACCTAATGGCCACCAAATGAACTTCTCACAAAAGTGGCAAAAAGATCGAAGCAGTCATTCTTGAGGAGGATGCCCCTAAGAGTGACATGAGCCACACCACACCACGGTCTTAGACTCCTACTGAGCCTTGAACTCTTATAACTCTCTCTTGATTTGGTCCAAAGCTTCTCGATGTGGGGACTTATCTTGTCAAAGAGAAAAGGACCTCTCCTCTTGAAGAGCTCGTTGTCATTTCAGTGATTCTAGTTTCCTACGTAAATAATTCAAGGGGTCAGATGAACTTTCCATGAGAATCGAGGTGGTGTCTACCTAAGGGGGGTCCTTGAATCACCTACTTGCCCCTTCTATCTTGGTAGCAACAACAACAAACTCTTCTAGAGCTGCTTCGGGTCCAAAAGTCTCCCATAAATTTTGTTGAGCATCTTAGGGAGAGTCTTCTCCACCCACTTCTTGACCATGAATTCTCGTAGTTATTGGAAATCTTGGCAACCAAAGACTTCATTCTTGCCCATGAGTTTTGTAAAAGTCTCCTTTGGTTGGAGCACCAAGTTTCTCAACTCATCCAAGACCTTCGCTTAAAAATCACTTGGTCTAAAGACTTCAAGGAATCATTGTCTTAGTATTTCCCAATTTGTAAAGTGGTTCTTAGCAAACTGAGTGTTCCATTTAACTGCTAAGCCATCCAAGAGAGTGGCAAAAAGACCGAAGCAAGCATTCTTGAGGAGGATGCCCCTAAGAGTGACATGAGCTACACTAGACCATGGGCTTAGACTCCTACCGAGCCTTGAGCTCTTCTAACTCTCTCTTGATTTGGTCCAAAGCTTCTTGATGTGGGGACTTCTCTTGTCAAAGAGATAAGGACCTCTCCTCTTGAAGAGCTCGTTGTAATTTTAGTGCTTCCAGTTCCGTGCATGAAGAAGTCAACGGGTTAGATGTACTTTCCATGAGAATTGAGGTGGTATCTACTTGAGGGGGGTCCTTGAATTGCCTCCTTTCCCTTTCTATCTTGGTAGCAACAACAACAAACTCTCCCAGAGTTGCTTCAGGTTGAAGAGTCTCCGTAGATTTCATTGAGACGTCTTGGGGAGAGTCTTCTCCACCCACTTCTTGACCACGAATTATCCTATTTGTTGGGGAAGCTTGGCAACCAGGGACTTCATTCTTGTCATGAATTTTGTAAAAGTTTCCTATGATGGGAGCACCAAGTTCCCCAACTCATCCAAGAATTTCTCTTTTTAATCACATGGTCTGAAGACTTCACATGAAATTTTTGCCTTAGTGTCACTCAATTTATAAAGTGGTTCTCAACAAACTAAGTGTTCCATTTATCTGTTAAGCCATCCAAGGTTGATTGAAAGAGCAATAGGTAGGCATCTTCTATGTTAAGACCACGACCTCTATAAAGGGATACAAACCTCCTCGTGTGGTGGTCTGCATCCTCTACGCAGAGTCCCTTGAAGGCCAAAAACTTTATGTTCACCTTGGCTAGAATGCTTGTCATCTCCTCCATTATGTCCTGCTCAAGAGCCAGTTTTGTAACACAGTTGGTGGAAAGTGTACTGGGAGAGGTGATATTGGTGGTGAGGAGCTGGTTGAGGGGGATACAAGAGAGGGTAGTGGAAGTGGTGGTACTCGGTAAAAAAGGCTAGCTCTTTCTATGGTAGTGCTGCAAAGGAATCCATAGGGGGCTTAATTGATCTTTAGATTGCCTTGTATGTGTCATGCACTAGCAATAGACCCACCCAAACTTGCAAGAAGACCCTTGAACTTGTTGGGGGACGGTCTAGACCCACTGCACCAAACTCAACTAGACCAGAGCGAGAGACTAGACTAGCTAGACCAAGCTAGACAAGGGTGAAGACCAGCTAGACCAAGCTAGACGAAGGTGAAGATGGACTAGACCAAGCTATACCAAACCAATCTAGAGCAACAGACTAGGTAGGCAAGAGACTAAACCAACTAAATCCTCAACCATGTATGCACATCGGAGTGAGACTTCATTTGAGGTCCCATCAAGCGTGCCAGAAATGAGAACATCGGTAGCACAAAACTATGTCATGCTCTCTACTAGTGGGTGCTCCTTAGTACAACATGCAAGAAACCTCACTTCAAACATAGAAATGAACACTATAGAGCAATATGGAACAAGAAATACCAACTAAAATGACACAACAATTGACTCCAAACCTAATGGAACTTGACTAACCCATGAACAAATACAAACTTTGATTTGGCAGCACACTCAGCTCTAAGCCCAAAACTCACGAGTGCAATGGGGGTGTCAACGCTCTGACTATGCAGGGAGAGTGCAAATGTGCTAGACTGAATGTGAGACTCTACTCGATGACTCATAATCCTTCCATACAAAAGCGAGACCCATCTGAGCATATATACAACCATAAAGAGCAGCAAATGGCTATCACAAATATCCCTAGCATTTTAGCTATGTCTATCTCCAAACTGTGGTGGCGGTGAACTGGCCAAGGTGTCCATTGTACTACCACTCCATGTGTCTATCATGTGTCACTACCTAGGCGAGAGTCCACCAAGTGTGAACCAAAGAGCAATTGTAATTGGCTGTCCAATGCAAGTGACATTGTAGACTCAGATTGGGTTGGTTGTTTTGACATGCGAGTGTCCACAAGTGGTTTTTCTTTCATGCTTGGCAGTTCATGTATATCATGGTTGAGCAAGGGCTACTGTGGCCACTTCGAGTTGTGAGGCTGCATATAGGGCAGTCTTCACAGCTACGTTTGAGTGTGTATGGCTCAGACGCCTTATGGCTGATTTGGGTGTTTTGTGTGTATGTGTGTGTGTGTGTGTGTGTGTGTGTGTGTGTGTGTGTGTGTGTGTGTGTGTGTGTGAGAGAGAGAGAGAGAGAGAGAGAGAGAGAGAGAGAGAGAGAGAGAGAGAGTAATTGAGGGTAGAGGAGAGCATGTGCAAGTACACCTCCTAGAGTGGAGTGCTACATAGGCACGAAGAGAGGGGATGGGTGAGAGAAGAGAAGAATGACACAGACACTGGGTGCAATTTCCCCCCGTGCAAGAGTGAGCATTTTCCTCTTGCACGTATTTATTTATAGATTTCTAGAATGCTCAAAGTGATTAAACAGTGACCACCCAGACATAACGTGATTCAAGAATTCCACGTTGCCTGTCTCTCTTGATGTGCATACGAGAAAAGTGATTGGCATCTCCCAAATCTTTCATGGAAAACTGAGTGCTTAGCATCTTTTTCAACTGATTGATGTCATCAATTGAGCTGCCTGCGATAAGCATATCATCTACATACAAAATCAAGATGATTAAAGAACCATCGTTCAATCTTTTTGTGTATAAGCAGTGATCCTCTTGACTTCTTATGTAACCCTGAGACTGCATGAATTTGTCGAATTTTTGATACCATTGCCTTCAACCTTGCTTGAGGCCATAGAGTGACTTTTTAACTCTACAAACCACAAGTTCCATGTCCTGGATAGCAACCAAGCCAAGCACGGTGCGAAGTGTAGTCATCTTGACTACTGGAGAGAAAATCTCATCAAAATCCACACCTTTTTGCTGCTTGAAACCCTTGGCAACTAGACGAGCCTTGTATCTAGGCTCGGGATCTTCCGCTGTATACTTCTTCTTGTATACCCACTTGCAAGGTAAAGCATTTTTGCCTTTTGGTAATTCAACCAAATCCCATGTCTCATTAGCCACAATCAAATTGCATAGCCTGCTCCCACTTGACGCTATCCTCCATTTGTATAACTTCTTTGTAGCAGGTTGGCTCTCCACTGTCAGTGACCAAAATGTGGTGTATACCCGGCTCAAACCGCTCGGGCGCACGTGATACTCTCTCAGAGAGTCTCAGTGCCTGACTGCTAGACTGTACTCTTTCCGGAGCAATAGTAGTATCTTGCACTTGAGGAGTAGGTGCAACACTACTGAACTAAGTTGGTTCGGAGGCTACATCCTCAAAACGAACACGTCTGTACTCAACATCTTTGATGGGCTTCTTGTGCATTTTTGATTCATTGAAAATCACATGTGAGCTACGAATGACTTTGTTTGATTCTGGGTGCCAGAGACGATATCCCATCTCGCCGTTTGCACCATAGCCAATAAAGATGCATTTGTGTGATCTAGGATCTAACTTCCGACGAAGTTCTTTGGGCACATGTGCATATGCCTCACATCCAAATACACGTAAATGCTCATAGCTTGGCCTTTTGCCAGTCCATAATTCCTTTGGAATTTTGAAATTCAAAGGAGAACTAGGTGACCTGTTGATGATGTGCACTGCTGTCAGAACAGCTTCCCCCCAAAACTCTGGAGTAAGCTTCGCCATAGACATCATAGAGACAACTCGTTCTTGAATCATACGATTCATTCTTTCAGCTATCCCATTTTGTGCAGGTGTGTATGGAGCAGTAAACTGCCGCTGAATGCCTCTTCTATTGCAAAAATCCTTGAACTCTGTGGAGACGTATTCTCCACCATTGTCCGTGCGAAAAGCTTTGAGCTTTGTTCCTGATTGGTTCTCAACCATGGCGAGGAATTTTTGGAATGTCAAAAAGACTTCTTCCTTACGCTTAAGGAGATACACCCACACCTTTCTAGTAGAATCATCTATGAACGTGAGAAAGTAGTTTGCCCCCCCTAGAGTTTTATGTGGCATTGGACCACACAAATCACTGTGCACCAAGTCTAGAGGTTCACCTAGTTTCTTATTCAATGGCGAAGATGTCAATCTAGTCTGTTTGCCATATAGACAATGCTCACACATTGGAAAGTCCGTGTAATTTAACACAGGTAAGTAGCCAAAACGCTGAAGTGTTTTCATTCCCTTTTGGCTAATGTGCCTTAGACGGCTATGCCACAACTCAGGAGACGGCAGCTCGGCAACATAGATAGAGTGTTCATCGACACTCGAAACAAACAAAGAGTACAGGAATCCATTTTTATTGCCTTTTATCATGATAAGGTTTTTCTTGCGGATCATCCAAGAACGATTACCAAAAACTGTAGTGTAGCCAAGATCATCCAATTGCCTTATAGAAAGCAAGATTTTCGTAAGCTTGGGCACATGTCTGACATTCTACAGCACAAAAGTAGTGTCTTTATGCATCTGAAGTTTCACATCACCAATGCCAATAATGTCAAGCTCATAGGAATCACCAAGCTTGACTATTCCATGCATGGATGCATAAGAGGAAAACCACTCTCTATGCGGTGTGACATGAAAACTTGCACCAGAATCAAGGATCCAATTTTGTGCATAACCTTCATCCTGTGCAACCAAAATATCTGGAGTGAGATCTGAAGTGAAAATGAGAACATCTGAGGCATCTGCTGTCACCTCGGCATGAATCTCTGTGGGCATAATGAGCATCACTGGAGGAGGAGCATCCTCTATTGCAGTGGTAGGTATGGGAGACTCAACAATATTGAGCTCCTCAATCTTTAATGTACTTTTGCTTTTGCCAGAATTATCCTTTTGCATGTTTTTCTGATCTCTTAGGAAACTGCGACAATCCTTTTTGTAATGACCCTTCTTGTGGCAATAGTAACACTCAACATTTTTGGATTTGCGGTCTCTACTTTGGTTCCTGTGTCTACTAGGACTACGAGGATTTCGCTCTCTACCTTTGCTTTTGTATTTGTTCCTGTCACGGCCTCTTGCCTTTGTTGAACTGCCAACCATATATGCATCTCCATGACTAGCATTATCGAGAGATTTACGATGAATCTCTTTAGTGAGCAACGCATCTGTGATAGCATTGAACTCTAACTTGCCATTCGGAGCTGAATTGCTAATGGCTGTGCAAAAGATATCCCATGAACTGGATAGAGAGCATAATAAGAAGATAGACTTGAGTTCATCGTCAAACTCCTTAAAGCCCTGAGATGTCAGCTGACTAAACAAGGAATTGAACTCATTTAAGTGACCGGAAACTGTGCTACCTTCTTTCATGTTGAGCTTCATAAGCTTTTTCATGAGAAAAACTTTGTTGGATGCACTTTTGCTCTCCCATGCTGAACATAAGCTGTCCCAAAGTTCCTTGGTTGTTTTCTTCCCTATGATAGTGAAGAAGACTGACTCGGCTAGATGTAGACGTATCGTAGCCATGGCTTTTGCATCCTCGGGAGTAAATCCGGCAGAGTCTCCTTTGTATGAGGAGTCAAAACTCAACTCAAAATGCATATAAATGTGCCAACTGCACTAATTGGTCATCTACTGCACAAAACCACTGCTGTGTGAGTGCCAACTCGGCGTCAAAAGCATAAATAACCGTCCAGATACATATCCTATGGCGAGGGTACCGTAAAGGGGAACTCCAGCTACCTGTATCATCGAAGGTGTCTCAAGATTCGAGCACACCCCAGCTCAAAGAAAACCTCACGCTATCGACCCTCCAAAAGCTAATGCAGACACAAATGGACTAGCCACAGTCTCAGAAAGGGCTCTTCCGGTCCGAGTCTTAGAAATGGCCGGGAAAAACTGCCAAAATAGCCAAAAATGGCTCCACACGTAGTACAGTGGACAGTGTCCTCAACTCAACGTACATTAGTAAAACCGCGCTCAAACAGGCGCCAAGAACTGTTGCATGCAGTGAAAGTGATCCCTGCGGGGATATCTGATCTCAAAAGATCTCAGTAGCACTAGGTGTGCTCACAAAAAAATGCATATGTCAACGCATGTGTCCGCATAGAATCTGTTGTCGAAATGACTGCCAAATCGCCTGTGAAAGCGCTGTGTCTGGTAACCTGGAGAATCTGTGAGTGAATGGGTTGAAAAACCCCCTATAGCCTGTAACCTGCGTGTCGGTGTCGCTATGTGCCGATGTCGGCCGCCGGATAGAAATACGCTAGTCGAATAGTTGACAAAGGTGTCATATCTATAAACTGTGTCGTACAGGGCGATCGGTGCACTTGGTGCCGATGCCAGGTGTCACTCCTCTATGATAGAGGTACCTCACCCGCGCATGTTGCAAGCACGGTCGTCGAGCGCGGGAACGCACTCGTCTGGGGAAAACGCCCGGTGTCTGGGTCGGATGTCGGAGATCCACCGCAATGAGGAGTGTCAAGCCGGTGTGCATGAGTGGTGTCGATGTCAATGTCGCCTTCCGCCGCCGGGCGGAAGTGGCTAGCCGAGTAGCCGTTAAATGCCAATGCCGGAAGCCGGTATCGAACGGTCAAGGCAGAGTCGGATCGGTATCGATCGCAGATCTCGCTCGATCTGTCAATATCGCTCTCAAGCTTTTCGAACTCGGTGTGTGGACATCAAAGTCGGATGACGATGTCAAAGAAGTCGATGACGAAGTCAGAGAATGGCTGTACGCCGATGTCGGTGCACGTCGCTTGTCAAGAGCAAGATCTGTTGTGGTCGACTTACCAAAAACCCCTACTTCTCCTCAATTCTGCAAGCTAAATGCTGCCCAATTCAGCTCAGTGCTCGATTCCCAGGCAAACCCAGGCAAATGGACTCACTATAGCTCCAACTGCTGAGAGTGTGTGTGTGTGTGTGTGTGTGTGTGTATACACTACCACACACATTCAATTGCAGCTCGCCACTACTTGTGAAAACAAGTGTTTGCACACACTAGTGTATCAAACAAACAAGCAAAAAATCGATTTTTTTTTTTTTGCTTTTTGACGACTGCCTTTGCAGAGAAATGCCGACTTTGTTTGTGTGTGTGTGTGTGTGAGCAACACCACCACAAGGCTCGCGCTCTCTCTCTGTTCTTTGGCTGCATCACCCGGCATTGACCTACTCCATGCCTCGCCCTTCAAATTCCGCTATTTGCTACCGCTCATAGTGAGTCCGACTTCCCCAATTGCTCGATTATTTGCAGATGCTATACTTACTTGCACACTATGTGTGCCCTCAATGTTCTGCTCGGTATTGCAGTTGTGATTCCTTCCAAGCTTGCCAATTTTCGAGTTATGGCTACCCGAATTTCCTGCAAGTTCCAAGAGTGTGTAATCACCAATGCCCGACCCAAGGTCTTGTCAAATCTTACAATGCCCTCGATTGTGCTTGGCCGATTCCTAATGGCTGCCTAATTTTCAGTCTTGAAAATTGTGAGATGCCTCCTCCCTCTGTTGCTCGATGCTTCAAGATGCACTGACATGTCCTGCTCGGTGCTTCTCACCAAGCTGCCCACTTGCTGCACTGTGCTATTGAGCTTCTTATTGACTCTCTTGCAAGCCCCCTTCTTTGATTCAATGCCTTCAAGCTCCTGCTAGTGCTCATCTGCTTGGCAACACTTGCCTTCAAGCTCTTGCTAGTGCTCATCTGCTTGGCAACACTTGGCTTCAAGCTCAACAACCTGTAGATCTAGAATTCCCTTATGAGATTCTTTGCTTCCAAAGGGCAGTTGCACACGCGGTGATGGGGAGCGCGATCGGCAAGCCAAGCTCTTATACCAATTGTTGTGCGCGTGTAGTGCGTGTACGGAGTGTGTGCAAGAGAGGGGGAAGAAGAAAATGGGGAAGGGGATGATACACATACAGCCTGTGTTGGGTTAGTGGAGAAGAAAGGGAAGAGTCAACTCTTCCTCTTTTTCTCCCTATATTGATTAGGAGACATCAAGTGTACAAGGGTGGTTTCCCACGGCCACCTGGCCTACACCCCAACATTACAGTGGTATGGTCGAACCTTGTCACAATTTATCTTGGTTGTTTGAACTTATTGATCAAATTAAAAATGATATGTTAAATGTGCATACTTAAAATTGTCATTAAAGCAACAAATCTAGAGATTCTAGGGACTATCCCCAATAAAAGAAGGCGGGCATATGAAAGTCTTGTGAGGTACGAGAATATCCTTGATGTAGATCGTCATGTTTAGCCTTGCAGTGTGTCAGTAAGTTTGAGCACAAAAGGCTTACAAGTTTTGATGATAATTCCAAGTCACTTTAACTCCTATTTTCAACTTCGCCTACAAATGTATATCTCAAAGACAAAGCACTAAAGATGATTTTTTGTTAAAATCAATCAAGGATTCTACTCCAAACTGAATATATGAACACTTTGAAAGTGCTTAATGATAAAAATTGATGACAAGCTGGGATTGTTTATTAGTAGTATTAATAATAGTGAAAGAGGGCAAATTTAAGTACCTATAATTGGATAATAAAAGAGTTATCTAAAGGACATAATTTATTATGAAATTCTATTGAATTACAATTTAGAGAATTCCCAAATGATCTATTGCATGACAAGATTGTAAAGTTTTGTGGGGGTTTTAAAACTTTTATGTGGTTTGCAAAAGAATATGGTTGCTCTTATGGTAGGCCCTTGTGAGATACTCATGTTATCAAGCATGACATAAACATGATAACCAAATACTGTTATCACCACTACAACGTTGGGTGTTGTCAATATAGCTTCAAGCTCATGTTTGCTAGATTGGAGTGCTACATGCATGGAGAAAAACGGTAGGGCACTTGATGATTGCACACTCCTCAATGCTTAAAGGAAAGGCAATCTGAAGACTGCAGAGGGCTAGGGAATTTGGTTAGCGTCTTTGAGGTAGAGTCTTGATGGGGGGCGTCATCATCATCAAACACATATATTTATTGAATAGTTATGAGATTGAAAGAGGCAATTTAACAAATTTGACAATGCTTGATGCTGAAGAGAACAAGCTTTAGAGAAGTTTGATCGCTTGTAGAGAAGTTTAACAACTAGTGGTCTACATCGGCCATTGCTAGGCACGAAGTTTAGTGTTGGTTCTGAGGTTGAGGAGATACAATGATTATGAGTCAACCAGGAGAGAGAGAGAGAGAGAGAGAGTGAGAGTGAGAGAGTATCTTCAATCAATTTAAACATCTTTAGGACACAAACCCTAAAATTAGGATAAAAGAGTGGCCAATTACATCACAATAAAACCACAAAAATACAATACCAAAATTATTTCTTGGTTGTTGACGTCTCTAAGATCTCCTAAGATACAACTTTATCAGATATCGACAAAGAGGTGGACAATTCTCCTCATGTGTTGTCATTAATTCACAACAAGAGTAATATAATCTCTTCCGGTACAACGTGAAGGAGTACAATCACTCAAGACCCATCTTGAAATATTTTCATTGATGTTGAAATATCTTCCTCCCTTTTCAGGAACCATGAACCTCCCCGAGTAAAGATGCAAGGCCTCTTTCTTCTTTGGCCTATATGGAATGGCTCACAAAACATCCTTGTTGTTATCCTTGTTGATGAGTACGCGGATGCGTGCGTACAGAAGTGCGCATGCGCGTGTGTGTGTGCAAGAGAATGGAAGAAGAGAAATGGGGAAGGGGGAGATGCACAGGCAGCCACTGTGTGGGTTAGTGGAGTGAAGAGAGTGAATACTCTACACCCCTTATTCTATATATGAACAAAGAATAAGGGTCAGTGATCAATGGGCGGCCGGGCATTGGGCGCCGGCCCGGGGTGAGGCACACAGCCTTTACCCCAACAATCTCCCACTTAAAGGCGATTGCGTCGATCAGGGGATCGTACTAGCTATCTACTAGTATATACAAGATGGTAGGGGAGAGACTCTCTCAGCCTACGCCCACTGGCTCACTCACTTGATCTACATGTAGTGGCATCGGCTCTAGGCAAGCGTGTAAATCCATGATAGAGCCTGCATGCAAATCCCGCAGACATAGCTGTAAAGTCTGCATAGCTCCACGAAGCGTCATGCTAGCATCAGTCATAATCGAACTCGCAATCCCTGCTGCAAATGCTCCCACCGCAGCTGCTAAGTCGGGCCTCGACACTAACAAGTCGAACATGAGACGCCCAAACGCTGATGAGATCTGCACAATCCTAGCTCTGTTAGCCTCCTCAGTGCTATATGCATAAACTACACCATCAGGAACACTCATCACGTATGGGTGTGTCGCGTATGACACTCGAACATGCATGTCTCTATTGTCCATAGGTGGTACCATGTGTCCTGGAAACTCATCATCAACATCTAGCATAAGCATATCAAAGAACTCCATATCCATCATCTTGGCATGTGCCTCTAGGGAGCAAACCCGCTCTACCTTTGTCTGCACAAAATCGGATGACGCCTGCTGTGTCTCACTGGAGCAAACCTGCTCCACCTCTGCTACAGAGTCTACTGACATGTCCTGCACAACTAAATGCTCTGTCTCTGAAGAATACTGGAGCTCACTAGCGAAGGATACTCGCCTCGTCTCTCGCTCATCACATGTCAGTGTAGTAATTGAGACTATGCCGTCTCGTACATCAGATACCTGCAGTGGATACACAACATAAGACCTAGCTCCACGAGCTATCACAAGTCTACCCGACTGCATCTGGAAAGACTGCTCTCTAAGCAGTACCCGAGATCAAACTCTGTGCAATCCCGGAACATAGTGCACATGTGACAAAGTATACGATGCACCATTGGGAAGTAATAAGCATACATCTCCAGCACCCTCTATGTCATGCGCTGAACCATCAACCAAGTGCACACGTCCAAGATTCCCACTAGCAAAACTGCTAAACCAGTCACGACAAGGTGTGACATGGAATGATGTTAACTCGTCGAGCAACCATCGGGAGTTGGTGCCACCTATGGACGACAGATATCCTGGGTGTAAGCTAGAGGTAAATGTGATATCACCGTCACTGGCATAAGAAGCCATCTCTCTAGCATCTGACAAACCTGTCTGTGCATCACGCATCTGTCTCCGTTGTTGTCTCATGCGTCTAAAATAGTAGCGTCTAATGTTCCCTGTGTGACCACAATGCCAACATCGCATATACCTGGAAGAACGAGATCGACATCTCCCATGCGTCGGCTCAACACTGTCACACATCATATTGTCAATGCATAAACATATCACGCATCAACTCTATGCATCCAATGGATCAACAATGCATACTCATAACCCGCATGCTATGGTCTCATGCTCGGAAAACTCTTCGAGTGAGAACGTCCAACAAAATCAAAGTCACCTATAAACACCTGTAACCACTAGAGCATACCAACCAAACCTCACTCCTGCGAGAGTGGAAACCAATGAACCAAACTATCAATCTGTCAAGAAAACCTGTCAATGTGAGAGTCCACTGTCTCAAAAAACTATGGCAAGAATCCTGGAGAAAATCCGGCAAAGTCTCCCTTGTAAAAATGACTGAAAAGTCAAACCAAAACTGCCATAATCCGGCAACACAAGTAGTAATCCAACTCAAGTTAAGCCCTGCGAGGCTATGCGCATAATCAGACTCAAAGTCTAGCACTCCCAAGTTTCCATTATCAAGTCAACACGACCAAAGCACTCTCTATACGACTATAGAGGCAAGACAACCTGTGGAGTGTCACAAAAGCACAAAACCTGTCAACCAAGTCCACAATAGGCATACATACGCCAAAACCCTTGCAAGCTGCTCACTCCTGAACAAGTATACCTGTGAACCTGTATCTTGAGCTATCGTAAGCTCACCTGCACAAAACCTGTGCTAGAAACCTCTGGTAAACCACAAAGTCAACATATGTATCATCAGCTGGAAAACCGTCAGCTGGAACTGTAACCACAAAGTGCATACATCACCGCATAAGACCATACAAACCAATGTCTGTAAAACTTGTCACTGTGAAGACACCACATGTGATGTCGTTGCCAAAAAACTACGCCTCAGCTGGAACAAATGTCGTCAGCAGCTGGAACCGAAAGAAGAAAAAATACACCACCTGTGAATGTCGATGCAGATACTATGCCTCCGGTTAGCGAATCCGGGAACTAGTCTCTCAAGAGACTCCGTGAGAGCGAAAACCTGCTCTCTATGCACCCCCACTCGTGCTCAATGATCGAGGGCACGCGTGCATATATAATTGCTGCTCTGTCTCTCCGTTGAAGGCCCGTTGAAGGGCTGGATTCTTGTGGTTTTCTATAGCCAGATTGTGCAGCCGGTGATACACAGGTGTCGGGCCTCTCTATGAGCTGGTCGGCCAGCCCTTGCTGCTGCTCGCCTCTCGAGTCCCCCACCTGTAGCGCTACACACACAGTGTGTGTGTGTGTGTGTGTGTGTGTGTGTGTGTGTGTCGGTTGAAGGGTGTACGTGTGTGTGCGGAAGCGTCTGTTTCTACTCGATTTCCTTGCAGACATTTGACTCGCTCTGCTCGTAGCTTTGCAGATACTGCTCCCACTGTGTGTTTGTGCTTGTACACATGGTCTCAAATCTCCTTCAATGCTCTCCAAGCTCCTACGGAGAGAGAGTGTGTGTGTGTGCGCTATACACAACACCAAGCAAGTGCTCTCGGTTGCCTTGCTTGCCCGATTCTGCCCACTGCTGAGACTGCTTGCTTTCCCCTACTCTTGGTTGATCTAGACCTGCTCTGCTCACAAGCAAGTCCACTTGCTCTCACAAGCCTTTGATTGATTGACCCGATTATGCCTCGCCCAAAACTGGTTGCACCACTCTTTGCAGATCTCCGATTTGTGTGCATAATTTCTCGATCTACTGGCTGCAGCTAGCTACACGCATTCCCAAGCTCACACCGAGCCTTGCAGAGAACTGATCTGCCTTCTTCTCCCCTGAGCTCAACACGAGAGCTTCGACCTTACACCAAGCTCGCATAGCACACCAATAAAACGCAGCAGAAATTGAAAACGCAAAATACCTCGATCCAGTTACGGTCGGAATGCAGAGGGGGATGCACGGGGAGATACGTGGGGGAAGAGGGAGCGTCTGCACGTGATGCTACACCATAGCTCTGATACCAATTGATGAGTACACGGATGCGTGCGTGTGTGTGTGTGTGTGCAAGAGAATGGAAGAAGAGAAATGGGGAAGGGGGAGATGCACAGGCAGCCACTGTGTGGGTTACTGGAGTGAAGAGAGTGAATACTCTACACCCCTTATTCTATATATGAACAAAGAATAAGGGTCAGGTTAGTGGTCAGTGGGCGGCTGGGCATTGGGTGCCAGCCCGGGGTGAGGCACACCACCTTTACCCCAACACTTGTACACATTGTTGGACGGAGGGATTTCTCTTTCATTAAGGGACCCTGCTTTCTTTGCCTCATGCGCCCCTTTGGGGTTACTTCCTATGTCATAAAATCTAATATCTAACCAACCCAAATGATTTTCTCATATTAAATTGATCATTAATGTGGGAGAATAAACAAGAAGAAGGGTTAGAATATAGAAATGTGCTTATGGATCTATCTCAACACGGTGCCAAGGTTAAAGGGGTTCAAATGAAAGATGGTATGTTAAAGAGCAATGCTACCTAATGGAGCTTGAAGATCTTAGGGTTAGCTACATTAAAGACCTACAAAAGTTAGTGTTAAAAAGTCCTTTGGCCTTAGGCAAGCTAGGGCTGAGACCTTGAGGTGGGAATCCTACACAAGCATGAGGTGCTTGTCGTGCTTGCTAACTAAGGTGCTTAAGGTGTTTGTGGGAACCTTGGCTAATCTTGAGGTGCTTCTCATGCTTAAATGACTAAGGTTCTTGAAGTGTTCAATTCAAACATGATCTCTCAAGAGGCATAACGATTTTCATGCTGAAATGACTAGGTGCTTGAAGTGTTCAATTCAGACATAATACAAGACACATGTCAAGATCCTTCCCATGTGGACCTCATGATGTGCTTGAATTCTATTGGATAGGATTTAAAGGGGTCCAATGAGAATTTAAATACATAAAAATAAATAATTAAGTTATTTCTCTCAAAGAGGAAAATAGGACACATGTCCAAAAATTAAATAATACAAAAGAGAGAGAGAGAGAGAGAGAGAGAGAGAGAGAGAGAGGGGGGGGGGGGGGGGGGGGGTGGACCAAGCATGAGAGGGGGTACACTCCCCCCCCCCCCCCCACACACTCTCATTGTGTGAAGGACAAAGTGCAAGAGCTCCATCTCCTTCTCCAAGCCTGTGGAGAAGTTGAGAGCCTACACCAACTCTTGGATATGGAATGCAAATCCAACCAAGAGCCATGCTTCAATGCTTAAGCTTGCCATCTTCTTCATCTTCATCACTATGCTATTATGCTATGCTAAGCAAGAAGAGTGATGATAAGTGAGAACCTATTTCTTTCTCGTATGAATGATTCATCTTTCTCTTCCCTACCCTCATTCCCCGCTAGCTCTCTCCACCTTCGAAGGTGTTTGAGGCCTTGGGACTGAGACTTGGAATAGTTAATGCTTTTTGCAAAGTTTATGTTATGCTCGTGATGCATGAATATTTCCATCTTCATTGCATCACCTAGGTCACAAGGAACACAAAATTGGATTGTACCAAGTCCCTCTTGATGGGAGAATCTATAACACAAACGCCTTTTGGAGGGGGGACCGGCTTCAAGTAAATCCGGTCCTCAACTATTGTCACGATCTCTAATACTCTCTCTTGAAAAATTATTGTTCATGCCAAGTTAATTAAGTACTATTTTTATGTTGCTACCATCAATTAAGTTCACCCTCTATGTTCTCAAAGTAATCTCACAAAAATGCTCACTCTAATTCTCTTAATTCCGCTATTCTCAAAGTTCATAGGCCATTTCCATTAAATTGGTATCAGAGCATTTGGTTTCTCTTTTCTTGCTTAAAAAGAGAGGTCCTTAAGTAGCCTATTAATGGTTGATTTGTTAATTATATTAGGGTAAGTGGGTATGGGATCTATTGTCGATTTTGTTGAGCCCACTCTGTGGGATATGGTGCACACCTTGGGAGCTTTGGTCTTAATAATGGGGTCTTTTTAGACTTGACCATGGCTTTACCATTATTGAGCCATAAGAAGCCCAAAAGGAGCTAGCCCTTGACAATTCTACTATGTTAGACCCACTCCACTACTCTTTATAATTAGCCAATTTGAGCCGTGGTTGTAGAGGCTTGAGAACTGATTTTCAAAGGTAAAGAAGAGTAATGACTAAGGTTTTTGAGGGTACCAAAGCACAAAGTAATTGTATACATAAGTTAAATTAGCATGACTGATAATAACCAAGAGAGTAGAATAAACATTGATAACTTTGATTTTGCACATGAAGGTGCTGAGGATAATGCCACCATGTTTGTTAATTATCTTCTTACTAGGTTGCATCAAGCTATGGGCAACCCTGCTTTGTAAGCCAAGGTTACCCAACAACTTCGTGCTTATGGGATTTCCCTTCCTCTCCAAGAGGAGAGAGAGCTTAAGAGGCATCTTGATGAGACTCCCAAAAGAAGACTCTCTCCCATAAGAGAGGAGGAATCCAATGAACAAGAAAGAAGCAAATCCCTAAGTTCCTCTGAAGATGTGGCTCCACGAACACGATGCTCCCAAGAGGAAACGGTCAACAACCCATAGTCCTTCTCCTTGTCACTCCAAAAGGGAAGAGAGGAAACAAAGGAAGAAAAAGGCAAGAAAGAGGTCACCCTCTTCTCATTCTTCTTCACCTTCCTCCTCTTATTCTCCTAGAGAATACAAGAGGAGAGGACATCATAAATCATACCCTGCATGGCAAAGGTCACAAAAGCTCAAGAAGTTCAAAGAGGGAGGAAAGAGTATCTCTTTTCTCACCTATGATGGCACCTTTGGTGCCACCGACAAAGTATTGGCCTTCATCCAGCAATTTGATGCGGACTTTGGACACGAGGGCTTCACAAAGTCCTCCAAGCTACACCATGTAGCTATGCACTTCTAGAAAATGGCCCATCAATGGTGGGCTAGCCTTCGTGGCAACGGTGAACCCCCAAAGACATGGAAAACTCTACAAGTTTCCATCATGAAGCAATTCCTTGTAAGCAATGCAAAGGATAAAGGAATTATCGAATGGTGCAGTTTGAAGCTTCTCTCACATGAATCTATTCACAAATATGTGGACAAGTTTTGGGATTTACATCTCAAGGCTACTGTCTTCCAAAAGATAGACTTTGCTGAGCAAAAGCAAAAATTTTTTGCGTGATTACCTGAAGAAATGGCCAAGTATGTCAACTCCCAACGGCCTGGTTCTATCCCCAAAGTAATCCACAACACCATGGTTGCTTCCCGCATCAATTTCCAACAAGAGGCTAGACGGAATGTCAAGCCGATTGAAAACAAAGACAAAAGTGATGCAAAGGGGAAAACCAATGCTCAAAATTCTTCTCAAGGCAATAACAACAACAACAACAACAATAGGTCCAAGGAGAAGGGAGTTTACAAAGGTAGAAATAAACTCTCTCTTGAAGAGCTTGAAGCTTTTCGCCAGGACCATAAATGTTTTATGGGGAGCAAGGACATGGCTATTTTTCTTGCCCCAAGAGAAATTCCCGCAGTGAGACTCCTAGAGCTTCCACCATCGAATCTCCAAAAGAGGATGCTCATTGCAAAGGATCACCTCTCTCCTATGCTTGCGGAAAGGTAGCGGAACATGATGCCTTCATCTTGTTTGACCCTGGCTCTACTCGTAACTTCATATCAACGGAGTTGGCCACCAAGTTGAGCATTCAAGCTTTTGAGATGGGAGATACTGTAACTGTTGACACAACTTTCAAGGGACACAAGCCTCTGTTACTCCGTTGATTGGGAAGTTGAGGCTTCATGTCCAAAGCTATGTCGACAAAGAATATTTTTTTATTTCTCCTCTCCACCATGGGGATGCTATCCTAGGGGCACCATGGTTCAACCGCATGGCTGCCAACATGAAGTTCCCTGAAAGGAGAATCTACTTCACTATTATTTGCGTACATTATGTTTGTCAAAGAATCCACTAATGACGCTAATGATTTATCAAATGGAAATGGTAGGAATCAAGAAGAGTTAGACTTGTCTACTTTTCTAAATGGATTCCAAGACGTTTTTATCGATGATATCCCTATGGACTGAGCTCCAAAACAAGGGGATGATGACCATCGAATTGAGCTCCTACCAAGAATCTCACCGCCTAACAAGCCTCCTTATCAAGTTTCACAAGCTCACAAGAGGAGATCATGAGGTAAGTACAAGAATTGGTAGACAAAGGGATGGTGAGGCCTAGCTCCTCTCCCTTTTGTTCTCCAATCCTTTTAGTGCAAAAGAAAGATGGTACATACCGTATGTGTGTGGACTATCAAGCACTAAACCATATCACTATCAAAAATAGATTTCCCGTGCCTCAAGCAGAAGATCTGTTTTGATAAGCTACAAGGCTCTACCTACTTCAGTAGGATTGACCTTAAAAGTGGCTATCATCAAATAAGATAGTGGATGACGGTATCCTAAAGACTGTGTTTTGATAAGCTACAAGGCTCTACCTACTTCAGTAGGATTGACCTTAAAAGTGGCTATCATCAAATAATATAGTGGATGACGGTATCCTAAAGACTGTGTTTCCGTACAACGTTTGGTCTTTATAAATATCTAGTCATGCCTTTTGGCTTGACCAATGCACTAGCCACATTCAATCGTTTGATGGAAAAAATATTTAGACCCTACTGCAAGTTCATTGGTGATGATATCATCATCTACTCCAAGTCCTTGGAGGAACACAAGCAACATCTCCAACTGATTTTTCAAGCATTGAGGGAGAACAAGCTTTTTCTCAACCAAAAGAAAAGTGAATTTTTCCTTCAAGAGATTCTCTCAATATGGTATCCGTATGGATCCTTCAAAGTTAGAGGTAATAAAAGCATGGATTAATCCAAGGAATCTACATGAGCTAAGAATCTTTATTGGTATGTGTGCATACTATAGACATTTCATAACAAAATTTTCTCAAATAGCAGGACCATTACATGACTTACCAAAGAAGAACGTTAAGTATTCATGGACTGCTAAAGAACAAAATGCTTTTGACAAGCTCAAAGAGAAGCTTACCTCCCAACCAGTCCTTATGCTTCCGGATCTCTCAAAGCCATTTGAGGTCCAATGTGATGCTTGCGGTGATTGCATTGGAGCATTTTTGCTTCAAGAAGGGCATGCCATACCATATGAGAGCCGAAGGCTCAATGCCGATGAACGGTCCTTGGGCATATACAAAAAAGAGCTTTTAGTTGTTCTACATGCCCTAGACACATGGAAGCACTATCTCTTGGGGGCTCCGTTTATCCTACGAATGGATCACAAAGCCTCAAGAACTTCATGACGCAAACCAAGCTCTCCGACAAACAACTGAGGTGGGAAACAAATGAACTTCATGACGCCAATGGTAAATGTGGTGTCTATAGCAACTCACAATGATTATATTTTATGATAGATGAGTTTGATATTGACCCTGACTTTAAAGATGTAATGTCAGCCCTTGCTTTGGGGAAGAAAGAGGAACCATTCACCTTGCAGTATGGTTATCTTCTCCATGGCAATAGGCTATGTGTTGCCCAATCCCTTCGTGAGAAAGTCATGTATGAATTGTAATGGAATTGGCCTATTAGCTTGAGAGTAGCGGAAATAGAGAGAGTACCAACATAAACATAGCATTTAGTTAACTTGGCATGAACAATACTTTTGTAAGAGAGAGAATTTAGAAAATATGACAACAATTGAGGACCGGATTTATGTGGAGCCAGTCCCGCCTCCAATAGGCATTTGTATTATGATTTCTCCCATCAAGAGAGACTTGTTACCCCCAATCTCCCCTCAAATCCTATTGGATGGCCCTCAAACACCTTCGAAGGTGAGAGCTAGTAGGGAATGAGGGTACGGAAGAGGAAGAAGAAACATTTCATATGAGAAATAGTTAGTTCCTCACTTATCATCACTCTTCTTCCTAGCATACATAAGAGCATAGTAATGAAGATGGAGAATATGGCAAGCTTAAGCATTGAAGCATGGATCTTGGTTGGATTTGCATTCCATAGCCAAGAGTGTTGGTGTAGGCTCTCAACCTCTGCTTGCTTGGAGAAGGAGAGGGAGCTCTTGCACTTTGCACAATAGACAATGAGAGTGTGTGTGGGTGTGTGTATCCCCTAAGTAGGCCTCCTACTTGCTTTGGTCGACCCCCCCTTGTAGCTCATGCATAAGGAGAGGGAGCTCTTGCACTTTGCACAATAGACAATGAGAGTGTGTGTGGGTGTGTGTATCCCCTAAGTAGGCCTCCTACTTGCTTTGGTCGACCCCCCCTTGTAGCTCATGCATAAAGCTCATTGGACCCCTCCAGGCCTAGCCGATCATAAGCAAGAGTCATACCAAGCAACAAGGGTAGCCTTGGGACAAGTGTCATTTTATTTTTGAGAGAGAGGGCTTGATAAATGCTAAAAAAATTTAATTAATTCCAGTAAATTATCATTGCACCCCTTGGAAGGCCAACCAATAGACTTTAGGTACACCATGAGGGTAAGCTAGCTAGGGGCTTGACATGTGTCCTACTTGCCTCTTGGGCAAGGGGTGCCCTTTGGGAGAGAGAATGGCCAAGCAACCACCCCCCCTTCTTGCATGGCGCCCCCCCTCCTTGTAGGGATTCACTTTGACTTTTGTGCCACCTCAAGCCCCTCAATCTTGGGCCTAGTCCTCACCACAAGCTTGGCCCTTAAGCCCCTCAAGCTTGGGCTGGGTTCTCACCTCAAGTACAACCCTACTATCTCAAGCATGACAAGCACCTCAAGCATCTCAATCATCAAGCACCTCAGATATTAGGCATGACAAGAACCTCAAGCTTGGGCAGGGTTCCCACCTCAAGCACAACCCTAGCTTACCTAAGGTCAAAGGACTTTTAACACTAACTATTGGAGGTCTTTAATGAAGCTATCCCTAAGGTCTTTATGCTCCATTGGTTAGCCTTGATCTTTGATAGACCATCTCTCATTTGGGCCCCTTTACCATTGGCCCCGTGTTGAGATAGATCTATAAGCACATGTCTATATCATAACCCTTGTTCGCGTTTATTCTCCCACATTAAATGATCAGTTTAATATGAGAAAATCATTTGGGTTGGTTAGGTATTAGATTTTATGATATTAATCCTCTCTTGAAATCATAGTCGTCCTCGACTACTATGAGGTAGAAGAGATAAAGCTGTAGTCATTAGTGTTAAGTATGGAGCTTGATTTACCCCTTGTAATTTTTTGTGGTAAAAAAACATATTTGTAAGGCCCCCATTATGAGGAGAATCCATCGTGCGTGAAGAAAAATAACTCGCCAGAAAATAAAATCACTCGCCACCGGAAATCAAAATTTTCATGGCCAGTCATCAAAATCTTCAGAACAAATGGGTGTATAAGCTGAAGGAAGAAGAAGGTGGGAAGAAAAGGTACAAGTCTATGCTTGTGGTAAAAGGGTTTTTTCAAGAGCAAGGTGCTGACTTCAATGAAAAATTTTCTCCTCTTGTAAAAATGAACTCAATTAGGCTTGTCTTAAGCCTTGTGGTTGCTCATGATCTAAATCTTGAGCAAATGGATGTAAATACGACATTTCCTCACGGTGACTTAGAGGAGGAAATTTACATGCTTCAACCAAAGGGGTATGAAGTAAAAGGTAAGGAGAAAATGGTTTGTAGATTGAAGAAGAGCTTGTACGGTTTAAAGCAAGCATCAAGACAATGGTACTTGAAATTCAATCGATGGATGTTAAATCATGGATTTAAAAAATGCAACTCAGATCATTGTGTCTACACAAAGAATTTGGGAGATGGGAAGTTCATCATCCTAATGTTGTATGTTGATGACATGCTGACTGCAAGTGCTACCATGCAGGACATCAAAGACCTAAAAGAAGAACTACCTAAATCTTTTTCAATGAAAGATTTAGGTGCTGCAAAAAGGATACTTGGTATGAAGATATCAAGGGAGAGGATGAAGAAGACAATAAAGCTATCTCAAGAGGATTACATCAAGAAGGTACTAGAAAGGTTTGCAATGCAAAATGCAAAAACGGTTTCTACACCTTTGGCTGGTCACTTTAAACTAACCAAGGATATGTGTCGAAAGACACAAGAGGAGATAGCCGATATGTCTAAAGTTCCATATGCTGCAGAGGTAGGTTCTCTTATGTATGTTATGGTCTAGACAAGGCCAGACATTGCACATGCAGTGGGAGTTGTAAGTAGGTTCATGGACAACCCAGGTAAAGAGCACTACAAGCTGTGAAGTGGATACTTAGGTATCTAAAAGGGACAACAACAAATGCTTTGTATTTTGGAGGAACTGATATTTTTCTAGAAGGGTATGCTGATGTAGATATGGCAGGTGACAAAGATACTCGAAGGAGCACTTCTGGCTATGTCTTCACGGTTGGAGGCACAGCAGTAAGCTGGGCTTCAAAGCTGCAGAAAGTGGTCTCACTTTCTACCACGGAAGCAGAGTATGTAGCAATGACGGAGGCAAGCAAAGAAATTATGTGGCTTCACAAATTCTTAGAAGATCTTGTATTCAAACAAGATAATTGTGTCTTGTACAGTGATGGATAGCCAAAGCGCTATCCATCTTGCAGCCTTTCATTCAAGGACAAAGCACATTGAGGTGAGATTTCACTTCATATGCACTCTTTTAGAAGAGGGACAACTAAAGCTAGGAAAGGTGCATACAAGTGAAAATCCTGCAGACATGTTTACAAAGATGGTCAACAAGGATAAGTTGAGCATTTGCTCATCTTCAATCGGCATTCAAGGATAAGAAGCCAGGATGGAAAGCAGTCACAGGTTTGGTTTGGAGATCAATCTCCAAGTGGGAGATTGTTAAGTATGGAGTCTGATTTACGCCTTGTAATTTTTTGTGGTAAAAATGCACATTTGTAAGGCCCCCATTATGAGGAGAAGCCATCGCGTGAAGAAAAATAACTCGCCAGAAATCAAAATTTTCACTTGGGCTCGAGACTAGCTTCGTCGGAATATTATGGCCGGACGGCGGGCGAAAAGTGGTCGGAAAACAATCGACCTGTTGGCCAGTGTGGCCGGTGGTCAAAAGTCAATGGCCGGTGGTTGAATTCAAAAGCGGACTTGTCTTCTCAAGGGCAGCCACACATGGGCGGATTGGAGGGTCCGATTTGGATTTATCTACACAAGGGCGGCTCCACATGGCTGCCTCTCATGAGAGAGGGCAACCCTTTTGGCCTATAAAAGGAGGCCATTTCTACACACATTTCATAGTGTGAAGTTGATGCAACAAGGTGGGTGTGAGGTGGTGAGAGTGAAGCAAGGCATGAGCTCCAAAAGGGTATAATTCCTTTGTAACTCATTTCTTGTTTTGAAGTACTAAATCCATTGAGTGGTTGCTTTCCCGTGGACGTAGTCCACATTGGATAAACCACGTATATCGTGTGTACTCTCTCTCTCTCTCTCTCTCTCTCTCTCTCTCTCTCTACTCTATAACCTCTTGTGTATGAAAATTATCTCTCTCCATTAAGTAATCTACTCAATTATCTACTAAGCTACGTAATATTTCTAACAATTAGCGAATCTTACTTAGCGGGTAGAGGATCCCTTTTTACCCTACAACATCTTTCCAAGATGGACGACTAATACATTTGGTGCTTGGGAGACATAGCTGCCGGAAGCATGTCTGCTCTTTAGTCCATTTCATTCTCCCAAGTAGAGTGACAACTTCTACTTGGTGTTTGAGAGACGTCGTCATCACAAACATGATTCTAAGCATGCATACTATTTAAATTTGTGCACAATAAAAGGAGAACTAGTCTGATAAGAACAAAACATTGGTATTTAAAAGAAATTTGTACATGTGCTTACTCTAATGTGGTATTGTAAGCATTGACAAGGTTCATACTGTCCTTAAGTTGTATTCCTTGCATCCATCTAGCATCTTCAAGAGGATAATTTTTGAACTTAATAAGATATAGTCTGATAATCTTACCATGATGTAGTACCTTGTTTCATGCCAAAGGATAGCTTCGGGTTGTAGCACCTCTTCTTGGTCTTCAACTTTTGGGAGGGTCTTCAATAATTGGTTCACTTGGTGGCTCTCCTTTGTAGGGCTTTAGTAGGCTCACATGACAAGCATTGTGTATGAGCCAATGGTTGGGCAATTTGAGTTAATAAACCGTCTCATTGATAGGCTTCAAGATTTGGAAAGGACCATAGTATCTTTTTGCTAGCTTAGCATAATACTTTTGATGGCCCGTAGGATTTTTGCCCGTCATTTTCCTCAATCGAGCCTTAGGAAACTTAAGTAGTACCCAATAATTTTCTTTGAATGTTAAGGCCCTTCTGTGCTTGTCAGTAACAGTTTTTTGCCTTTGTTGAGAGATGGATATAGCCTCCTTAATAATTTGAAAAGATTCTTGTAGGTCATGGCTATACTCATCATTGGCAGGCAAAGATCTTCCCATGTACTTTGAGTAACAAGGTACTTTTAGGTCTTCCCTCAATGATCTCAAAAGGTGCTTTTCTCGTATAAGTATGTACAGTATTATTGCAGGCATACTCTACAAGAGGTAAGTACTTTTGCCATTGTGATCATTGATCTACTTCTATAACATAAGTCTTTAGTAGATTGAGTATCATAAGATTGGCTATCTCACTTTGATCATCCGTTTGTGGGTGATAGGCCAAAGAGAAATTCAATCTTGTTCCTAGATTTTCAAAGAGACCTTTCCAAAAATTACTGGTGATTCTAGGATCTCTATCTAACATGATGGATGTTGGTAATCCATGGTGTTTGAAAATCTGTGATATGAAGAGAGTTGCCATTTGGTGTGTCTTAATAGTCTTTTTGACAGGAATAAAGTGTGCTTCCTTGCTAAACCTGTCGACTATTGTCCGTATTCCCGTATTCCCATGGATAGACTTGGGTAATCCAAAGATGAAATACATGGATATACTCTCCCATGGTGAATTTGGGATAGGAAATGGTTGGTGTTAGTAGCAACTAACACAGGCTACACCGAATATGCATGAAGCGAGAGATATGCTATGGTTGTGCATAATATTTCCAACTCACTTTGTATAAGTCTTGGGCTCACTTGTAGTTCCAAAGTTGTATATGGTAGTTTGAGAGCTCAAGCTTAAACCCATATTAGAAGGGATTGTGGTGAAAGACTTTAAAAGGAAGCCTTTATGTAAGGAGGCTTTATTCTTGAGTATCCACTCTTGAGGATCCACTTTTGAGAGCTCCCTCTCTCTTGAGTGTTCACTCTATGGCATAGCTTTGAGCTTAATGTTTATGCTTGAGAGGCTAGTGCTAATCATTGTAGTTAGAGTAAGATCTTCTTGATTTATCTAATTCCTATTTTCTCATTAGTCTTATCTTCTTACATTTCATTATGGCATGGAGTAGTATTACACTCTTATTATTCTAGATTTGAGAGAGGTATGTACTTCTTGCTACTAACCACTCCTATTCTTCCACAAGCATTAGATTTGTGAGATTTAGCATCATTAATTAGGTTGATTAAGTTGGGTCTTAATCTTGTAATTAGTGTGTGTGCCCTATTGTTTTCTTGTGTGTAGATAGGTTTTATGAAGTTCTAGCACCATTGACCTCGTGTGTGTAGCTATTGATGAAGTGCCGTGATTGACATGTGGTGATTAGTGTGTGCTTATCATTAATATGCTTGGGGTTTTTAGTCTATGGCAAGTCAGACTTCGGTGGACTTGATGTGTGTAAGAGTTGATTGATTAGTAAATAGAGTAGGTTTAGAGTCAGTCTTGCCATGGCTAATCTCTACTTGCATTGGAGAGGTGATCTCTTGAATCCTCTATTTCTATTCATCCGATGCTCGTGCTTCCATGCCCTAGCCGGGTTGCCGATCCATGGATTTGATAATTTTGTGTGGATTGCGATTAGGTCGTGTTGCACTGTTGCTGGGGATTGATAACCTACACTAGTGAGTTTAGGATGTGTAGAATAGAGTAATTTCACTACTAATGTCGTTGGTTTTTAAGTGTGTGTAACTCAAATTTTGGTGTGATTTGAGGATGTTTGTGCAAGAAATTGATGCTAATGTTGAGTTATGAATACCCCAAACCCCCAATTCCACTCCCAATTTCACTACTTTCATACTAACCCTTGCTAATTTCGCTTCATTTCCATGCTAATTGTACTATATTCCATGCTATTTTTTTCCTAATTTTGACTAACTTTGCTAACATAACCAAGTGTAAATATGTTAAATCTCCTTGTAAGAGGTGGAATCATCACTCTAATCAAGTTAATTGTGCTAATTTATGCCTAATTTGATAATTTGAGTGTTTGATTTTTGACCTACAATGGTCAATTTTGGAGCCGATTTGATGGTGCACACACTTGTGTGTGCAATGATGCGTCTTCGCGTGGAGCAAAGGAATAGCTTGGAGTGTAATTACGATGTAAGTGCACTCACTTGTTATGTCAATTCTTGATTGATTAATGAGGTTCAATGTTGCAAATTATTTGCTAAAATTAGGTGTGTAACACAAATTGACGTACACTTTGCACCTAATTTGATACACTTGGAATGAAATTGATAGTGAAATTGTGACTAATGAACTTTGTGTGTATCTAAATAATATTTAATTCTCATCAAGAATTCAGTGTGTGCATAAAAATCATTGTGTGTGTGCATGCACTAAAGAGAGAAAAAAACTGTCAAAAATTTCAAGTGTGTGTGCACCTAATTTTGAATGTGTGCATACATAAAAATTGATGGAATTGATGATTTATGAGTATGCGACCATGAAATTAATGTGTATGCTAGGATAATTCAATCATTGGATAAGCTTAATTGCCAAAATTTTGGGCAAAAATTGAGTGTGTGCGCCTATCCAAGACCACTTGATTTTCTATGATTGATGGTCAATTAGGGCACCTAAATGATTTTTTATTGTGAAATGTTTGTAAACAGTGTGTGCAATCATTAGGTGTAATCCTAAATGCATTGCCAATTGAGCCAAATTTAATCATTTGTGCTTAATTTTTGAGTGTGTGCATTGCTTGATTGGGTAAAAATAGTGCTAATTTTTTAGAAATTAAGCATATATGCGTTCAGTTATGCTTGATTGAGTTTGCAATTTGAGCATTGCAATGTCGAATTGATGTAATTTTTTCATAAATTTTTTGCCTAAATTTGGGTGTGTGTGTGCCTACTCAATAGCATGTGCAATCCGGTCTTTGAATGAATAATTGGTATTTTTTTAACCAATTATGATGATTAATTTGGCCAAATAGTTGATGTGTTTGTCACAATTGGCTTGAAGATTGAGATAAAAATCACTCAATTGATGCTAAATTGTGTAGATCTTTAGTGTATTTTCATGCTAATAATGAATCAATTTGATGAACATGGAAAAAAGTGCACTAATGTGTGTACCTATGAAATGGTGCTTGATATCCAATTTGGAATGAACGATTGGTGTTGATCACTAGTCATAATAATTAAAGACCTAAAAAGTTAGAGTGTGTATGATTGATTGAATTGGATGTTCATGTGTATACCAATGGAAATGGTAAACAATTTTGATGTTCTATGCCTTTGCAAATACCATAATCGAATGTGTATAGCCTCATAAAACCAAAGGACAAATCCTAGTTTGGATGATTAGAGAAATGAGATATGAGCAATTAATTTTGCGATGATTTTTAATTCAGACTAGAATGGCCAATGAGGGAATATATGCATAAAGTGTTGCTTAAGGGCAATTAGATTGCATGCCATCAATCTTAAGTTGAAGCCTTAGTCTTTGTGCATGCATAATTTCTAATTGCACACTTATGTTTTCAAAGAAATGCAAAAATGAAGCAATAAAAGGACAAATGTTGATTAACATTATGCTCGATCCCTTGATAAAATTTTTCTAATTCTATGTTATGATTGCACGATTATGATAGATTGAGGTCAAGTGTTTTGTTGTTTGAATATGGCACTCTTCATGAGAGAAAATGAGGTCGCCTTTGATTGATCATTGACATCATGAGCTTGAATTTGTGGGAGTGTGTACAGAATTGATTAATGAATTTTTGTTTGAGGTGTCATATGGTGCAAGAAGTTCTCTATGTCTTTGTCCATGTGGGCACATCCGCTGAGAGGAGGATTTAAAATAAAAAAATAAAAAAAATTGATTGGCAGCTCTTTGTTCTCCCTGACGCCCCATTTGCACTGATCCAGATCTTGCTTTTGCAATTATTTGCAATGCCTTTGTCCCGTGCCTCCAAAATTAAAACACACTCACTAAAGCCAGATGAGTGCCTTGTCGTTTTTGAAGCTCACAACACACACTCACTGGCACTTGTCCCACAAACATGAAACACCGCACACGTAGCTTGGTAGCGCTTCTACCTGCCACACATTGGCTCCCATGATCCCATCACCTTATCTCGCTCACACCAAACCTGGATCGACCCCACCTAATCCAAACCTAGGCTCACACCATCGCTTTTCCACTAGAAGCCAACAAACCAGGGTCTGCGGGCAGTTATGGCTTGTGAAACCCACCGAAGCGGTCAAGTCCGCAGGAGTTGTGTGTGTGTGTGTGTGTGTGTGTGTGTGAAGGCGGTTGGTCAACAACGGAACCCAACAGACAAACGGCTTGTTTTGTGTGTGAGTACGCCAAGCCAAGCAAGTGGGTGATTTCTTTAAACTTGCATAGCAGACCCCACACACTCCATCTTCCACTACTGATTCCACTCCGCTCCCTTCGGCCCAATTGCCTTGTTGAAGCTCGCATACATGTGCTCTCCCACTACGGGATCGGACGAGCAGAGAAACAATAATTGAGTTTTGTCCTTTAAAAACAAAAAATAAAATAAAAAAGGGTGTTCCCACCTCCCACCAAGGAAGTTGCTTGGGTCGACATAATGAAACTTCTTGCATTGAATACAAGAAGGGGCAACACATTTTTATTAGCTATAAATGGGCCGCATAAAAATTGCAGAACTTATGGTTCTTGGTAATATTTTGATGCTTGGTTTAATTGGGAGTTTCTTTTTGTGCATTAGTTTTGATTTATATGCTAAAATTGCTTCATAAGATTGTGAAAAATCAAAATTTGTGCATTTCATTATGATGATTTTCTCATAAACAATGAAATCTTTGCGTATCATGCCAACTTAATGCTTGTTTTGAGTGTAAACGTTCGGCACTAAGTTGGAGATATTGACATAGAACTTGCATTGAAATGAAAATTTCATTGGCCACCCCAAGAGAATTGAAAATGCGTTTGCTTTTCTCTCCTTTCTTAGAGATATGTTTGCTCTGCATAAGCAAGGGTTTGAGCAACGATTGAGCGCCTTGATTAATCTGGTTGAGACTTTAGTGCTTAAATTGAATGAAAAATCATGGGAAAGCACTAAAATTGAGCTTCTTGATAGCAAAAAGAGGTCACTAAAGTTTGGGCTTCACATTGATTGTGCATTTTTAGTGCTTGATATTAATGTAAAATCATTGCATAGCACTAAATGGGATTCTTGAATGACCAAGAGTGAGCATTAAACTTTTGGGCTTGTGGTTGTTCGTGCATTTTTTAGAGCTTACTTTGAATGACAAATGCTATGAAGCACTAACAATTGAGCTTTATTTTGAAGGGGTGTGGCAGGAGTATACTTCCAAATGATCCAAGAAGAGATCATCATTGCAAAATATTGCAAAACTTGGCTATTTAGAGCCATTCCAATTCTTTGGATTAAAAATTGTATACATGCTAGCTCATAGCTTGGTCTAAAGTGAAAATGTTTTCATTCCAGCTAGTGTAGACTTTTTTTTTTGGAGAGCTTTTAAGTACAAACTTGGCTATTGAGAGCCATTTATTTTCATTTCATCAAGTTGCAGTCATCTGTAGCTCATAGATTGCTTTAAAAATTGTAAAATTTCATGTGAGCTAGTTGTTTTTGAAAAGATTTAAATTGTAAAATTCGGCTTTCAAAAGCCACTTCATTTCATCAAAAGTTGCATTATTTTCAGCTCTTGGCTTGCTTTTAATTCCATATTCATTGAGCTAGAAACTAATCAACTTTGAACCGTGCATGAGAGATGGTAAAAATTGTCAAATGTGCTTATGTAGAAGCATATTTTATCTCTCATTGTTGATATGTATGCATAAAAATTTGCTATCAAAGAGCACCGAGTGCATAACCAAAGGCACTTTTTTCCCTTTGGTTTTTTTCCTTTGGCAAATTTGGGTATGCAAGACCCTAGCTTTAGGTTTTCATTAATGTTTTTTGTGTGTGCTTTTTGCTTTCAATAAAAGGCTTTTGTAGCTTGTGTTTACACTTAGCTTCAAAAATCTTCTTTTGCAAATAAAAAGGATCAAGAGACTTCTCTACACAAAGGGGATGCTTGCTCAAGGATGCACAAAGAGTATGAATAGGTGTAATATGAAGGTGCCACGGGAAGCGTGTGCGAGTGCAAGTGCTAGAGCAAAGAGAGAGAGAAACCTACTTTGGGTGGAGCGCACATCTGTGCGCGTATGTCGCACGTGTCAATGCAAGGAACTTGCCGATACACTGTGTGCGAGCCACAAATGGCTCCAAGCACACAACAAGCCTAAACTAGTAAGCTCAAAGAAGGCGATGGTGTGTCACTCACCGCTCTACGCTTGCTTCGTGGAGGATTCCTCGCCGCGAAGAAGAAGGAGATGCCGCTACGCAACGCTCAACCGCCGTGCCGCCACAATGCTCGATCACACACACTCTCTCTCTCTCTCTCACACACACACATACACACACACACACACAAGGAGGTGAAGAAGAAGAAGATGGAGATGGAGATGGACCAAGAGCACTCTTCTATTGCACAAATGAGAGAATGAGTGAATTTTAGGTTTAGTTGACTTTTATATGAGCTCGCCCCATTCACACTTGGGCGCCCATGCGTAGCCAACTAATCCCTTGAATGTTCCAGTTAGAGTGCGCCTCTCATCGGCGATCACTCTTACCCTTTTCCTATTGGACCAACAAGCCCGGTACCTGACTCTACCAAATAAATAATACAATGTTCGCCATAGGTTAGAACGTCCGTCGTAGGTGATAGGGTGTCCGTGAGCCGTGAGGGTTAACAACATCAACGTTATCCTGTTGTGCAGCTCCTTATTCTGTTGTATTAAAGAATAAGTGTATGATGGTTAAGTCAGTAGATGGGTTAGTAGTAAGTTGGCCCGAATCCCAACAAAATCCCACTTGAAGGCCAACGCAACCCAAGTAACCTGATATGTACAACCGTGAAGCAATCTAGTGGCTTCAACCTATACCCATCAACACACTGCAATGTGTAAACCACTCCAAAGCTAAGCCTTTCATCAAAGCATCTGCTGGGTTGTCGTCAATGTGTACCTTGACCAAATCAATGAGCTTTTTGGCCAAGAAATCTCTCACGAGATGATACCTGACTCCAATGTGTTTCGATTTGGAGTGAAACACGGGATTCCTTGCCAGTGCAAGAGCACTCTGACTATCACAATATATCACTTGAGTCTCATCAATGCGAAGATTTCTAACTAAGCGAGATAACCATACAGTCTCTTTACTTGCATCCGACGATGCAACATACTCTGCTTCCGTAGTGGAAGACGACGTACAATCTTGAAGAGATGACCTCCAAGATACTGTTTCTCCAGCAAATATGAAGACATAGCCAGATGTCGATCTCCAATTGTCGACACAACCCGCATAGTCTACATCCGCATAACCCACGATGGATGCATCATTGTTCCCGAAGCGTAAACACCTGCCGACTATACCTTTGAGGTACCTAAGAATATGCTTCACTGCTTCCCAATGCTTGCTACCAGGATTTGCCATATATCAGCTCACCACTCCCACTCCAAAGGAATGTATGGTCTTGTGGCCACCATAGCATACATGAGACTGCCCACTGCCGAAGAATATGGTACCTTAGCCAATTTCAGCTCGCTCAACATTAGATTTGGGTGCATCTTCCTTGCTGAGTTTCAAGAATGCCTGCATTGGGGTACTCAATGCTTTCCCCCCTGCATATTGAAATGCTGCAAAACTTTCTCAATGTATGTTTCCTGAGATAAGTCAAGAATACGACGTTTGCGATCTCTTTTGATTCGCATGCCAAGAAAGTGTGTAGCATCCCCCAAATCTTTCATTGCAAAATTATTGCTAAGTGTTTTCTTCAAGTTGGCAATTTTCGTAATGGATTTCCCAGCTATAAGCATGTCATCAACATACAAAACTAGAATGATCATCGAGCCATCATCTAGCTTCTTGTGTACAAGCAGTGATCCTCTTTTCTCCTTTTAAATCCTAGAGACCTCATACATGCATCAAATTTATGATACCACTGCCTTGAACCCTGCTTTAAGCCATAAAGTGCCTTTTTGAGCTTACATACTAGCTCCTCACGAGATGCGTTCTCCTGAACAAACCCTTCATGCTGCTGCATGTAAACATCCTCATTGAGATCCCCGTGAAGAAATGTTGTCTTCACATCCATTTGGACAAGTTCCATGTCCTCAATTGCTAGAAGACCAAGTACGGCTCTAAGTGTTGTCATCTTGACCACATGCAAGAAGATTTCATCAAAATCGACTCCCTTTTGTTGTTTGAACCCTTTGGCTACAAGTCTAGCCTTGTACGTTGGATTTGGAACACCTGAGGTAAATTTCTTCTTGTAAACCCATTTGCAAGGTAGAGCTTTCGCATCATTTGGCAGTTCTACCAAGTCCCAAGTGTCATTAGCCAGAATCAAGTTATACTCAGATTCCATAGCCTGCTCCCACTTGACCACGTCATCCGTCATCATGGCTTCTTGGTAGCAGCTTGGCTCACCGCAATCGATCAACATGATGTAATCAAGACCCGGCTCGAAACCTGCAGGTGGACGAGAGACTCTAGTAGACCGTCTCACTCCTTGACCATTGCTATCCACTCCCTCTGGAGCATTGCTAGTGGAAGGTACATCACTAGCCCGCTGAGTTGATTTCACTGTCTTTGAGGCAACATCCTCAAAAGTGACTCTGCGAACCTCTATTTCCTTGAAAGGTTGTTTATGCATCTTTGACTCATTGAAGATCACATCTGAACTATGGATGACTCGACGTGATTTCGGGTGCCAGAGATTATATCCCATCTCTCCATCTGCACCATATCGAATGAAAATACATTTGTGTGGCTGCAGGTGGACGAGAGACTCTAGTAGACCGTCTCACTCCTTGACCATTGCTATCCACTCCCTCTGGAGCATTGCTAGTGGAAGGTACATCACTAGCCCACTGAGTTGATTTCACTGTCTTTGAGGCAACATCCTCAAAAGTGACTCTGCGAACCTCTATTTCCTTGAAAGGTTGTTTATGCATCTTTGACTCATTGAAGATCACATCTGAACTATGGATGACTCGACGTGATTTCGGGTGCCAGAGATTATATCCCATCTCTCCATCTGCACCATATCGAATGAAAATACATTTGTGTGACTTTGGGTCTAACTTCTGCTGAAGTTGGGCACGTGAGCATAAACTTCACAACCAAAAATACGTAGATGGTCATAGTGGGGCTTTCGTTTAGACCATAACTTTTCTAGAATCTCATAATTCAATGGCGTACAAGGCGAACGATTTATAATGTGCACTGCGGTCAAGACGGCTTCTGCCGAAAAGCCTTGTGTGAGATTTGACCTAGAAAGCATGGCTGTGACTCTTTCTTGAATCATACGATTCATGCGCTCGATAACTCCATTCTGAGCTGGTGTGTATGGTGTAGTAAACTGTCTTTTAATCCCCCTTTTAGCAGAGAAATTGTCAAACTCCTTGGAGACATACTCTCCACCATTGTCAGTCCACAACCTCTTGAGTTTGTTGCTAGACTGATTCTCAACGAGTGCCAAAAAAATTTGGAACACAGGAAGAACTTGATCCTTCTGTTTTAAAGGATATGCCCACACCTTTCGAGTAGAGTCATCTATGAATGTCACAAA
Source organism: Adiantum capillus-veneris (assembly GCF_014529385.1). Lineage (NCBI taxonomy): Eukaryota > Viridiplantae > Streptophyta > Polypodiopsida > Polypodiales > Pteridaceae > Adiantum > Adiantum capillus-veneris. The sequence continues at coordinate 118,863,017 of NC_140959.1, read as the reverse complement.
ATAGCTGCCCCCCCAAAGATTTGGTTGACATAGGATCACAAACATCACTATGTACTAAATCTAGAGGTTCAACTCGCTTTTGACCCAATGGTAAGTGCATAGATCTAGTCTGTTTGCCATAGATACAGTGCTCACAAACAGGAAAGACATAAGATAAGACATGTAAGTAGCCAAAACCAATCAGAGTTCTCATTCCTTTTTGGCTAATATGACCTACCCGGCAATGCCACGACTCAGTAGACGGCAGCTCGTCTATAGATATGTAATCATGACCAACATCTGACACATGCATGGAATACAAGGTACCATGCTTCTGACCTCTGAGTACAACAAGATTAACTTTGCGTACTATCCACGAACCATTGCCAAATGTGGTATTGTAGTCCAAATCATCAAGCCGACCAATAGAAATCAAGCTTTTAGTCAACTTGGGCACATGTCTAACATTACATAAAGTAAAGTGTGTGCCATTCCTTAGATGCAATTTGATGTTCTGACACCCTCAATGTCTAGTTCATAAGCATCACCAAGTCTCACTTTGCCACAAGAGTGAGAATAAGTAGAGAACCACTCTCTATGTGGTGGCACATGGAAACTCGCACCAGAATCTACTATCCAATTATGTGCATACTGCGCATCTTCTGTAACAAGAGCCTCGACAGGTAGATCTACTATGAAGCCCAATATGTCGCTTGCCTTCGTGGAGGATTCCTCGCCGCGAAGAAGAGGAAGCTACCGTTGTGCCGCGCTCAATCTCCTTGCCGCCGCCGTGCTGTCGCAATGCTCTCTCTCTCTCACACACACACAAACACACACACAAGGAGATGAAGAAGAAGATGGAGATGGAGCAGGAGCACTCTTCAATTGCACAAATGAGAGAATAAGTGATTTTTAGGTTTATGTGACTTTTATATGAGCTTGCCCATTCACACTTGGGTGCCCATGTTTAGCCAACTAACCCTTGAATGTTCCAGTTAGAGTGCGCCTCTCATCGGCGATCACTCTTACCCTTTTCCTATTGGACCAACAAGCCCGGCCCATGACTACTAGAAGTGGATGTCGGTGGTTAACATGCCCCCCTTCCTCATGTAGATTCCACCCTCAGAATATAACAGTGCAGCATTGGGATCCACGATAGGAGTATAGCAAAAGAAAAAGAACATTGTGAAAGCTCAAAGGCAGCATGTGCAGACGTGCAATAAGTGAGATGCATACATGATATTCTAGGAAATGCAAAAAGATTCATGAATTGTAACATTGCCAATTAGAACAAGCGTAGTACCTGAATGAAATGCAATTGAGTTAATGTCTATTAGGTTGACTCTAAGAGAAGCACACAAGAGTTAGGGCTAAAGTAAGTACTAGATTGACCAACGTTAATTAAAAAATGTTGACTAAAGAGTAGTTAACCCTAGGAATGCTTGTCGGGGCCTAAAAGCTAGTGATCTTGTCACTTATACCACTTAAGTGTGATCAACATAAAATACAAGGAAGTTTGTGCTATTTGCTTTCTCTTTTCTCTTTTTTTTTTCTTTTTTGTTGTTGTCACAGTTGCTACAAGTAGCTGGGGGACTCGAGGTCTCAAATACCAGCAGCTGGGAGACTCAAGGTCTCAAATACCAGCTTGAGCATAAACTAGCCAGGAGACTCGAGGTCTCAAATACCAGCTTAACACATGGACTTCCACAACACAAGTCACACTTAGGTGGAATAAGCTAGAGAAAACTATATCCTCGTAGCCTAAAACATTACTAAAGTTACTAAATTAATGGACTATTTAGGAATTAAAGTTAGCAACAATTAAGTGGCCTAGTTTAGCTTAAGTTCCTGATACCTACTTAAATCCAACTAATAGACCAAACCCAAAGAGAAGAATAAGGTACCTGAAGTTTGAAAAAATTGTAGAATCTAAATTGGCAATGTCACAACTTCATAAATTTTATACATTGTTAGAGCTCAAATGACAAGATGCAAACATGTAATTGTGGAAAGAATAGATAAAAGGAAGTAGTACACATGATATAATGGAGAACATTCGTTGTAGCATGTAAACATGCATTGTCATTGTCCTTTGAAGGCATCCTTATGTAGTCACAAACTGCACGATAGTCACCACCAAACATCCACCTTCGAGAGGCACATCAGTGGGAAGAGGTACCAACCCTTATTGAACACAATTAAACAACATAAGAAACCCTAACCTAATTATTTGCACTCCCCCTAGAGAGTCAAGGGAATAGGATATTGTAGAGATTGGGGGGGAACCCTAAGGCTAAACCCCTATCCTCCTCGTCGAGAAAAACAAAGTCATCATCCGTGAGACCGTATGTGCCAATCCGTGTGATCATGTAAATTGTCTTCATCAATTAGAGGCACCAATATTTACTAAGAAGGTCGCTAGACGTCTATAGTCATCTTGGTCAAAAGGGTAGGCTTGTGCAATGGGAGAAATGCTCTCTACTAAGTATGGATCAGTCGTGGTCAAGAGATGTATCAACCATTCTAACTCATCGAAATTTCTCTCACATGCTAGCGTACCTACCAAATCCTATTCACAAGCAAGCACTAGAAAGACCGTGTGAAACACTTGTGAAAAGTAACAAGGGTACCTCTCACCCAAGGCAGGCGTGGATGACTCTAGCGTACTAGCCATATCTATACACACAGATAGATGATGGGTAGAGTGCAAATATTATAAGGGTCATGTCAAAAGGTCGTATCCTTGTGCATAATGTATTTTTATGATTTTGTGTTATGTATAGAACTTGTAAGTGTCCAGATTATTGTTTGGTGGCTCTTTCTCTTTTACTTTTTTATCTTGTTTTTGTGAGTATAAGGTTTTATATATACATTCCCTAAGATTGGGAGATTGAGAGGTTAGGGAGGAAGTTTGAGAGGGCAGTGAGTGTATGATGAATGTCAGCAAACACTTCCCCCTTCCTTGGGTAGATCGTACCTTTTGGAATGATGTCGTCACCTTTTGAAACCAATTGTTCCAAGTTGTTATGGGTGAAAGCTTTAACTAATAGTTTTCGACTGCCCTATGTGTTTCATCTAGTTGCAAGGGTGGTAAGGTACTCTCCCATGATTTTGTTTGCAACATTGTTGTAGGTGGTGAATTTACAATGGGAGGTGAAGACTCTTTCTTGTCTGTATGGATATGTACAAAAATAGGTGGAGGTTGTGTCTAAGCTTCTATTTCCGTATATGAACTACATGAAGAGCAAAAAGCTTCATTTGACTTTCTTGATTCTGAGCTAGGTGGAACAAATTGTTCTTTCTTCGGTATCCAAACTAACTCTGGAGCGGGTGTGTAGCATTTCGTGATTTTTTCCTTTCTACGATCTTCAATTCATTTTGGAGCTACAGGATTGGGCTCACATGGGCCAAGTGACAAGTAAGAGCACAATTTACATTTTGGTACCCACATTTGATCATTTTCTTCATAGTGGCCTTGGGCTTCCAATAGTGTTTTAGGAATCCAACGCAACGTTTCTTTACATTTCTTGGGGTAAGTGGGACGTCTCTTACCAGGCTCCTATCTTTTAGCGCTAGCTATGGTCGCTAAAGAAGCTTTAGGGGCCCACTTGTATGTTTTCTTTGTTATATTAGGGTGGGTCTTGTGTGTCTCAAGCTTTATTTCAACTACAACAGTTGAAGCTATAGAGAGTTGGGCTATGGGGACATATGTTTCAACCTCTTGGACATGCAATGTTTTGGGTTTTATTTCCTTAAGAGACAATATCTCAAGAACTATGGCTTGAGTGGCAGGGCTAAGAGTTGGTTTCTGCATTATGACACCCCCAGTCCCCCAATCAATAGTGCATTTGGTGGCTATCATCCACATGCGTCCTAGGTTTATATTACCCTCCATCGCTCCAACAGGCATGACCAAAAATTCTTGACCTACGACCCCATTGTCATAACTCACAGAAGTGTACCAAATTCCAAAAACCGTAGTTTTTTTTCTTATTGACACCCTTGACTTGGATAATAGATAGAGGTGGCTTCCCTAACTGACACTACACCCCATATGATAGCAGATTATACTTAGCACCCGTGTCCAATAAGGTGTTATATAGCACTTTTCCATAGGTGCTGTTTAGCTCAATAGGGTATCGTAGAGGTGTGTCAGAGTCCAACCAATCATCCTCTGTTTCAACATGGAATGTATGTGTAACTCCAAGGTTGGCTTGAGCTTGTATCTTCTTCAATTCTGTTTGTGCCTTGGCTGCCTTTTTTGATGGATGGCACGTAGTTCTTCTTGGCTTAAAGGATCATATTATCTTTTAAATTTGCTCCCATTGAGGAATCCAATGGTTTCAACTCCATCAAGAGTCTCCACACGAATGGTTCCTTGTGGGGTGATTTCACATACTCTATATGGTCCTTTTCCCACATATTTCAACTTATTCTTTTCGTTACGCACTCCATACATAAGGACTTTATCACCAACATTGATATCTTTGCTCTTTAGATGAAGATCAAACCATTTCTTCTTCCTATCCTTCTCCAGAAGTGCATTTTGCACAGCCAATTTCCTTTCTTCATCTAGCCTCTCAAGGATGTATAAACGCTCAACTAAAGGGTTACCATCCCAACCTTCTTGCAAAGCTACGTGTAGACTAGGAATTACAAACTCCCATGGCATAACTGCTTCTTGGCCATATACCATTTTGAATAGTCTACAATTAATAGCCACTTTGTAAGAAGTACGATAAGCCCATAGATCTAATGTAAGCTTTAAATCCCAATCTGTATGATGAGCCTCAACTGTCTTTGTCAAAATGGAGATGAGAGTTTTGTTGGTACTCTCAGCTTGGCCATTTGCTTGTGGATAATAAGGAGTGGACTTATGGTGAGCTATTATGAAGTTGGTAGTGAGTTCTTTTATCACTCCATTTATAAAATGAGTGCCATTGTCACTCACAATCTCAAAGGGACAACCAAATCTTGTAATAATGTTCTCAAAGAGAAACTTAACAGCACCTTGCATCAACCTTACATGTCGCCTGGCTTCCATCCACTTTGTCACATAGTCACTTTTTAGACTACCCTACGACTTTACCATTATTGAGCCATAAGAAGTCCAAAAGGAGCTAGCCCTCGGCAACTCTGCAACATTAGACCCACTCCACTACTCTCTATAATTAACCACTTCAATCCGTGGGTGTAGATACTTAAGAGCCAATTTTCAAAGGCTAAGAGGAGTGACAACTAAGGTTTTGAACTGCCAAAGCATACACTAAGTACGTACACAAATTTTGTTAACATGGCTGACAATAACGAAGAGAGTAGAATGAACATTGAAAGCTTTGATTTTGCCAATGAGGTGCCAATGATGATGCCCCCATGTTTGTAAATAAACTTGTTACTAGGTTGCAGCAAGCTATGGGAAACCCTGCTTAGCCAAAGTTACTCAACAACTTCGCCCTTATGGGATTTCCCTTCCTCTCCAAGAGGAGAGAGAGCTTAGGAGGCCTCTTGAAGACACCCCCAAAACAAGACTCTCTCCCATACGAGAGGAGAAATTCAAAGAGCAAGAAAGCAATGAAACTTTAAGTTCCTCTGAAGGTGTGGCTCCACGAAGACGGCGGTCTAGGCGATCGCCAACTCCTCCCAAGAGGAAAAGATCAACACACAGTCCTTCTCCTCGTTATTTTGAAAGGGAAAGAGGAAACAAAGGAAGAAAAGGGCAAGAAAGAGGTCAACCTCTTCTCCTTCTTCTTCACCTTCCTCCTCTTCCGATGAAAGCTATGGCTATTCTCCTAGAGAATACAAGAGGGGAGGACATCGCAAATCATACCGTGCATGGCGAAGGTCACAAAAGCTTAAGAAGTTCAAAGAGGGAGGAAAGAGTTTCTCTTTTCTCACCTATGATGGCACCTTTGGTGCTAGTGTTGGCCTTCATCCAACAAATTGATGCGGCCTTTGGAGACGAGGGCTTTACAGAGTCCTCCAAGCTACACCATATAGTGTTAACCACCGGCATCCACTACTAGTAGTCATGAGCCGGGCTTGTCGCTCCAATAGGAAAAGGGTAAGAGTGATCAACGATGAGAGGTGCACTCTAATTGGAACATTCAAGGGTTAGTTGGCTAAGCATGGGCGCCCAACTGTGAATGGGCAAGCTCATATAAAAGTCACCTAAACCTAAAAATCACTCATTCTCTCATTTGTTCACTTGAAGAGTGCTCTTGCTCCATCTCCATCATCTCCTTGTGTGTGTGTGTGTGTGTGTGTGTGTGTGTGTGCGTGCGCGCGCGTGAGAGAGAGAGAGAGAGAGAGAGAGAGAGAGAGAGAGAGAGAGAGAGAGAGAGAGAGAGAGAGAGAGAGCATTGCGACGGCACGACGACAGCGAGGCGGTTGAGCACGGCACGGCGGTAGCTCCCTCTTCTTTGCGGCGAGGAATCCTCCACAAAGGCGAGCATAGGGTGGTGAGTGACACACCCTTGCTCTCTTGATCTTGGTAGATTAGTCTAGTTGTGTGCTTGCAGCCATTTGTGGCTTGCACACAGTGTACAACAAGTCCCTTGCTTTGACACGTGCGACAGATGCGCACATATTTGGCACCGTTGTCGGGGAAATGCCCTGCACTAAGCTCGAATAGCACTCTATGCTGCTTTGTAGTGCATCATGAAATGTCAAAAAGGTAGAGAAAGAAGGTGTGTGGCTTGTTGAGAAGGATTTGTGACCTTTGTTTTTGTTACAGTGTACTGTTTTTGTTAATAAGGTGTTGCAATGTACTGTGTTTTCTGTTCATAAGGTGTTAGATTTAATGTATTAGATCTATAATGTTAGATCTGTAAGGTACATTAAGTAGATCTGTTAATTAATTAGTTGTTGTAGTACTATGTTAGTGTGTAACAATAGCTCTGTTAGTTGCAAGTAGGTAGTTTAGGTGTGTGTGTTCTCGAGTGTGCGACGCGACCATGACGACCTTATAAAAAAAAGGATTTTTTTATAAAAAAATTAATTAAAAATTTTAAAGGTAGGACTGGGATCAGGAATATTTCCCAAGCCCAAGCCCAAGCCCACGCTCAGGCTCAGGCCTCAGTCACCCTTTAGAATTACTTATTTTAGCTTCACACCTAAGAAAAAATCGACCCTTTTGGGTAACCGAACGCTGTCCTCTAAAGCACACCACGACCCCCTGAGCGATACGCTCGTTTTGAGCTATCACACACTCTAATCCAAAAACCGATCGTAAAAAGACATTAAAAAACATCCAAAAACGAAAGAAAACGGGGTGCAAAACGCCCAAAAGAATCAACCGGTTAACCTTCGAGAGTATTTGCCGATGCTTGTAGGGTGCCAAAGGCACATGCATCTACGCTCTGGTCGTGTGCTAGAGGCCGAGAAACTAGCGAGCATTTTGACTTACGCGAGTTCTCAATACCCACCTACCTTAGGTTCCGGGCCCTCGGCGGAACCCAAGGTAGTACCACTCAGGACCCGCATATTACATCTAGTGACTCTTTCTCTGACTACGACGTCATGGAGGGTTACCCAATCCTAATCCTAATAGCTCAAGCCAAGACATGCATGCCATGGGCCCACGGTCTGGGCAGAGCGTGCTTAGCCGCTTGAAGGAAACCTTTAGTAGAGACACTCGTTCCGAACATGGAGCTAACAATATAAATGAGGGGGGTGGGGAAGTAAATTTGCCATTCATGACCAACGTGGACCCCATGCTCTTGAAGAGTGTGCACATGAATACTCCATTCACTGCACCCCCTGATTCTTCAGAGCTATTCTCCTCCGAGGTTATATTACCTGATGGTAGAAGCCTTGCCGAAGTGCAAGAGGTTCAACGATATATCATTGCGGCTAGGGAAAAGGAAATCGAGAGCTTACACAAGGCGGAGCAACGAAGAGAGTTAAAATCAAAAGTCCCTTTGTCAATATCCTTGTTAGGAGAGCAATCGAGTGCTCTTGAATTAACGACCACTAAGAGTCAACCCATAGAGAGCCACATTGCATCTAGTTCAAAGGACACCCATAGCACCTCAATCCTAGATGGAGCATTCCTAAATGAGAACTGGGAGTACAAAATACAAACGGAAACTCTAACCAATCTATACACAGGTCACACGTATCACGTGGGTTGGTTAGATGTCCTACAATCCACAACGGGTGTTACTAGTGTAGAGGATCAACAACAAAGATCTTGTGAGGTCATCCATAGGGTTATTGAGCTAGAGAGACAGAACTAGGGGATCCACATGCCTTCAACGGGTCTCATGAGATTCTTGGATACAGGGAGGGCTAAACAACCAACCTTATTGCAAATGGAGACTCCCTCGGTAAGTTCGATGGATCCTCCATATGTTGTTTCGCCAGGGGTCTCAGTGCAATCTGAGCCCACAAGTGATAGCTTTACCTTTCCAAGTCTAGCTCATCTTTCCCTTGATGAAACCACGGCTACCATACCTACCCCAATGATGGGTATGCCAAGAAACAGTCCATGGACCTCATTTGTTAGTAAAGCACCACTACATGGTAGCTCAATACCTACAATAGTACCTACAAGTGTGTACCAATCGTATACACCTATGGGTCCTCGTACTCATGTAGCCCCTACCCCTCCCATTGTTTCAACAACCTATGCTCCACAACCACAACACCCAAGCTCCTATTTCAATGGACCATACCGGCTAGCATTAGCATGTCACATCCAACGTCTGCTATGCCTAGGGCCACACATATGAACTTTGGGATGCCACATGGCACAACATCGTACCAAACGTGGAACCCAAGGGTTTCCTATGCACCAAGCCCAATGCCAATACCTACTCCACATGTAGTCTCTGGAGCGCCTTCACCCACGGTGCCTGCTCACTTAGGTGACTCGGCAACATTTTCTCAAGCTATCGGTCGATCTATTACTGAGAATATGCGTATTCGCCTGATAGAGAACCTAGAAGTAAGGCAATACAAATAGCCAAGCTCACACAAAAGTTTAGTGGAGACGGGGATGTGAGAAAGCATATCAAAGTGTTTGAACAAATATGTGATTCTCTAGGAGAACACAATGACCTGCATAAGAGTAATGCTTTAAGCCTAATCTTAAGTGGGAAGGCTGGGGATTGGTATAGAACCCTAAGGGTGGAAGAAAAAACGATTTACCCTACTCTTAGGAGACTATTCTTGAAAGAATACATACAAGAGGGAGTGCTTTGGGGTGTAGTATCTCAGCTCCAGAAAGCCCAACGAGAGGAAGGAGAGTCGGTGAGAGACTTTATTAGTCGCTTGAAGCATTTTAATTCTCGTTGTAATCCAAATGAGCACTCCAATAATAATCAATTGCTTGATAGATTTAGTAGGGGATTACGACATGAGGATATCTACAACGGCCTAGTCATTAGAGGTATCACCATTTGGGAAGCAGTCACCACCAATGCGATCCAATTGGAGGATAATTTAATGATTCAAGGAGAAAGAGTATCTGTTGAGCCTAAATCTACTAGCTCGCAAGCATTGGGGCATCAACCAATGACCCTAAAGCCTATTTCTAAGGAGCCAAAGATATATGAGCTGACTTTAGCATATCTCACCAAGGCCATTCAAGAGAGTCTTAGAGACAATTGTGCTCCGCAAAACAATCATATGTATCCAAGAAGGGAGCATGGTGCTCAATATGCTATGGTCCACATAAGACCAGTGAATGCCCTACTTTTAGAGTAAACTTCAATGGGAATTGCAATGCATGTGGGAGGTATGGTCATCAATCTAAGGATTGCATAGTATTTAAGCACCCGATGGCCAATAGACCAACCTTAGCATGGATAGACACACCTCGAGTGCCTGCATTGATGTTGGCCCCACCTCTTGAACAAACGTCACAACACATGGTCCCTAGGGCCAAAAATGTTGTTCAAACAACACCCTTACCACCTCCAGTGCTAGGACCGCAACCACCACATCCAAGAATCACGTATGTGAATCAAGTCGATTGTGAGTCATCTATTGCTTGTTTGGAAGGCTGTGAGGAAGATATAGACCCTAATATTGCCTATGGGATTGATGCGCTTGAAGAAAGTCCACAATACTACATGGAAGACTATTGGGGACAAGTCAAACCTGTCTATCAAGTAGCTGCTCTTGCGGCAAGAGGCCAAAATATCAATTACACAGCCAAGAGACCACCTCTTCAATGCTATGAGTGTGGACGTCCTCATCGTGTAGCCAAGTGTCCTATTAGGCTATAAAAGAATGCTACACTAATGCAAACCAATCAACCGAGCACGTCTACCATGCCGCTACTCATGTGTAATCGATGTGGCATAGATCATTTGATTGCCCAATGTCCGAATAATCCAAATGCACCAAAGAGCACGCCATTAAACTTGATTGAGGTTACCGAGGAGCCATCACAAAGTACACCTATGGTATCAGTAAACGTACTCACACGATCTCGACGCTCCAAAAACAAAATTATATTCTTGAGGAAAGAGACACGACATCAATTGCCCAATCTCAGAAGAAGAAGAAAACACAAAGAAAGAGATCACAAAAAGTAGCGAAGTCAGACCCTAGTTCAAAGACTAACATAGGGACTGGTGTGACGACCCCGTATATATGAACGACGCTGAAGAGGACTCTGATCTAGGTGAAATCATGGAGACCAAAACAACCACTAAGAAAGAAACCAACAAGGAAGATCTTCATGAGCCACAATGGCCAGGATCCAAGAAGAAGATAGAAACTTATCCAAACCCTAGAGGAGATCGAGTGTGGCAATTAATGAGTTTGGTAGAAGATACCCAAAGGGATCTAGAGCTAGCACCTAGGCAAATCCAGATTACAGACACAGTGTTCCCTACGCAACAACAACCTCACCAAGTCCATAAACCCTTAGCCATACCTAGTGTCATCCAAGAAGAAAGTGACTTAAAGTCATGGGAAAGTGGGTGTACTCACTTCTTGTTGGAAAGAATGTTTACAAAGGGACTGCCTGACCCTATCAAAGAAATGAAGATCCCATCTTCCCCACGTCAAGGGACTGAAGCCCAAAAGATGCCGTTAAATATTGCCAAATTGATGGATTTCATGGCTTCAGAAGTTAGAACCACCATCATGTCCAAACTATATGGAAACCCTGAGCTATTCTTAGCTCTTCGAGCTTTCCTCAATGGAGAATTGAAGCTTGGGCTACCACAATTTGCACAGATCGATGGAGCTAGGGAGATGCCAATAGAGGAGGAACACTTAGATCCAGAACCCAACCTAGATGAGAACCCTATTGTAGAAATGCATGTTAACAAGTTGGGACAATACTTTGAGGACGATGAATCCATTATTAAGTTCAAAGCTTTTGAGGTGTGCACTATATCCCACATAGTGGGCTCAACAAAACCGATAATAGATCCCAGTCCCACTTACCCTAATATAATTAATAAAATCAACCATTTATAGGCTACTTAAGGACCTCTCTTCTTAAGCAAGAAAAGAGAAACCAAATGCTCTGATACCAATGTAATGGAATTGACATATTAACTTGAAAGTAGCGGAAATTAGAGAGAGTACTTTTGAGAAATTACTTTGTGAGCATAGCGAGTGAACATAATTGAAGTTAGCAACATAAACATAGCATTTAGTTAACTTGGCATGAACAATACTTTTACAAGAGAGAGAATTTTGAGAACATGACAACAATTGAGGACCGGATTTATGTGGAGCCGGTCCCCCCTCCAATAGGCATTTGTATTATGATTTCTCCCATCAAGAGAGACTTGTTACAATACAATCTTTGTGTTCCTTGTGACCTAGGTGATGCAATGAAGATGGAAAGCTTCATGCATCACGAGCATAACATAAACTTTGTGGAAAGCGTTAACTATCCCAAGCCTCAGTCCCAAGACCTCAAACACCTTTGAAGGTGGATAGAGCTAGCAGGGAATGAGGGTAGGGAAGAGGAAGAAGAAACATTTCATTGGAGAAAGAATTAGTTCCTCACTTATCATCACTCTTCTTGCTAGTATGCATAATAGCATAGTAATGAAGATGGAGAAGATGGCAAGATTAAGCATTGAAGCATGGCTCTTGGTTGGATTTGCATTCCATAGCCAAGAGTGTTGGTGTAGGCTCTCAACCTCTACTTGCTTGGAGAAGGACAAGGAGCTCTTGCACTTTGCATTCCATAGCCAAGAGTGTTGGTGTAGGCTCTCAACCTCTACTTGCTTGGAGAAGGACAAGGAGCTCTTGCACTTTGCACAATACACAATGAGAGTGTGTGTGGGTGTGTGTATCCCCTGAGCAGGCCCCCTACTTGCTTTGGTCGATCCCCCCTTGTAGCTCATGCTTGAAGCTCATTGGACCCCTCCAGGCCTAGCCAATCATAAGCAAGAGTCATACCAAACAACAAGGGTAGCCTTGGGACAAGTGTCCCCCTTTTATTTTTGAGAGAGAGGGCTTGATAAATGCTAAAATATTTAATTATTCCACTAAATTATCATTGGACCCCTTGGAAGGCCAACCAATAGGCTTTAGGAACACCATGAGGGTAACCTAGCTAGGGGCTTGACATGTGTCCTACGTGCCTCTTGGGCAAGGGGTTCCCTTTGGGAGAGAGAGTGGCCAAGCAACCACCTCCCCTTCTTGCATGGCTCGCCCCCTCCTTGTAGGGATTCACTTTGACTTTTGTGCCACCTCAAGCCCCTCAACCTTGGGCCTAGTTCTCACCACAAGCTTGGCCCTTAAGCCCCTCAAACTTGGGCTGGGTTCTCACCTCAAGTACAGCCCTAGTATCTCAAGCATGACAAGCACCTCAATCATCAAGCACCTCAAGAATCTCAAGCACCTCAGTCATTAAGCATGACAAGCACTGCAAGCTTGGTCAGGGTTCCCACCTCAAACAAAATCCTAGATTACCTAAGGTCAAAGGACTTTTAACACTAACTATTGGAGGTCTTCAATGAAGCTAACCCTAAGGTCTTTATGCTCCATTCGTTAGCCTTGCTCTTTGATAGACCATCTCTCATTTGGGCCCCTTTACCATTGGCCCTGTGTTGAGATAGATCTATAAGCACATGTCTATATCCTAACCCTTGTTCCCGTTTATTCTCCCACATTAAATAATCAGTTTAATATGAGAAAACCATTTGGGTTGGTTAGATGTTAGATTTTATGACATGAATCCCATGCTCCTCTCTATGTGGGGCATAGAGGCATTCAACCTACTCTTTGAGGAATAGATCTATTGGCCTACCATGAAACTGGACATACAAGAGTATGTTTCAAAATGTGTGGTATGCCAAAAGACTATGATAGAGGGAAGAAACCTGGAATACTCCAGCCATTGCCAATCCCTAATTCACTATGGGAGAGTATATCCATGGATTTTATCTTTGGATTACCCAAGTCTATCCATGGGAATACGAGAATATGGACAATATTCGACATGTTTAGCAAGCAAGCACACTTTATTCCTGTCAAAAAGACTATTAAGGCACACCAAATGGCAACCCTCTTCATATCTATGATTTTCAAACACCATGGATTACCAACATCTATCGTGTCAGATAGGGATCCTAGAATGACCAATAATTTCTGGAAAGGTCTCTTTGAAAATCTAGGTACAACATTGAATTTCTCTTCTACCTATCACCCACAAACGGATGGCCAAAGTGAGATAGCCGATCTTACGATACTCGATCTACTAAAGACTTATGTTACAGAAGTAGATCAATGCTCACAATGGGAGAACTACTTACCCCTTGTAGAGTATGCGTATAATAATATTGTCCATACTACTACGAGAAAAGCACCTTTTGAGATCATAGAGGGAAGACCTAAAAAGTCCCTTGCTACTTAAGGTACATGGGAAGATCTTCGTTGTTGTGACAAGTATAGCAAAAATCTGTTGTGACGAGTATAGCAAATAGGCGTGACCTACAAGAATCTTTTCAAAAGGTTAAGGAGGTTATATCCATCTCTCAACAAAGGCAAAATCCTGCTGCTGCTGACAAGCACAAAAGGACCAAAACGTTCAAAGAAAATGATTGGGTCTTACTTAAGTTTCCTAAGGATCGATTGAGGCAAACAATGGGCAAAAATCCTACGGCCCATCAAAAGTATTATGCCAAACTAGCAAAAAGATACTATGGTTCTTTTCAAATCTTGAAGCCAATCAATGACATGGCTTATCAACTCAAGTTGCCCAACCATTGGCTCATACTCAATGCTTTTCATGTGAGTCTACTTAAGCCCTACAAAGGAGAGCCACCAAGAGAACCAATTATTGAAGACCCTCCAAAAATCGAAGACCAAGAAGAGGTGCTACAATCCAAAGCTATCCTTCGGCATGAAGACAAGGTACTATGACATGGTAAGATTATCCAACGGTATCTTATTAAGTTCAAAAATTATCCTTTTCAGAGATGCTAGATGGATGCAAGGAATATAGCTTAAGGATAGTATGAACCTTGTCAACGCTTACAATGCTACACTAGAGTAAGCAAATGTAAATGCTTTCTAAATGAACAATGTTTTTGTCTTATAAGGCTAATCCTCTTTTGTGCAAGAATTTAAATAGTATGCATGCTTAGAATCATGTTTGTGATGAGGACGTCACTCAAACACCAAGTAGAATTTGTCATTCTACTTTGGGAGTATGATATGGACTAAAGAGCAGACATGCTTGCGGCAGCTACGTCCCCCAAGTACCAAATGGACTAGTCATTCATTCTCGAATGATGTCATAGGGTGAAAAGGGATCCTCTACCCGCTAAGAAACGTAGACTAATGACTAAGACTTTATCTCTTCTACCTCATAGTCGAAGATGACTATGATTTCAAGAGAGAGGTAATGTTATAAAATCTAATACCTAACCAACCTAAATGATTTTCTCATATTAAAGTGATCATTTAATGTGGGAGAATGAACAAGAACAAGGATTAGAATATAATCATGTGCTTCTGGATCTATTGTTGAGATGTCGAGCTCTACATCTTGAGCTGGCATCCACTACGGGTCTTGGCCGCTTACGACATTTACTCACTGGTGCGTTAGGTGACCGACACGGAGGATCTCTGCCATTGATTCTACAGCTGGACTACACTTATAGTGCCAGCCTAGTACGCTTCTAGCGAGTTCACACTTAGTGACCGCATGTACATATGTGCTACTTTTCAGTTTTAGCACTTAGTCATTTTGTACTCTCTTTTCTGTACGAAGAAGAAGAAGCTTTCCATCTCTGTGTGCTTTGTGCTTGTCTTGTGTAGCTCTCTTGCATCCTCTTTCTTTACATGGTATCAGAGCCTGGTGCAGGCAAGAGAGGCTAAGAGAGCAAGAGCATCACAATCCCTTCGTTCGCAATCCATGACCAGATGCCAATCAACAAGTTTCGTACAAGTTTAGGGGTTTTTCGTACAAGTTTCTGAATAGGTCTCCAAAGTGCAGTACCCAGAGATTTATTGTACAAGTACAGTGGTTGTATGTACGCTTGATTGTGGACACTCGTTGAGTGTAGAAAGCGTTACAGGTACCACGATAGCAGGTTCAACAGATTTGCAAGTTTTTGTAGATTGCGGCTATTTTGTCTTAGTGCTTCAAGATGTCTGACGGTTTCAGTCAGATTGTTACTGAGAAGCTTGAGAAAAATAACTACCCTGCATGGAAGTTCAGAATAACTAATTTCCTTAAAGGAAAAGGTTATTGGGACTATGTAGAAGGAGACAATGAAAAGGAACCAGAGATTCCCGAGGCAAATGCTACAGCAGAACAAAGAAAAGCTTTGAGGGACTGGTAACAAGGCCAAAGCAAAGTGATGTATTGGCTTTCTATGAGCATCACAGATGGCATGATGGGCTATCTACAGGATGCTGAAACCCCCGCCATTGCATGGAAAAACTTAGGCAGAGTGTTCGAGGTGAACACCAAGGCCAGGAAGCTTCAACTAAAGTCGGAGCTAAATCAGGTTAAGAGGAACAACCTCTCAATCAATGATTATGCCTTGAAGATCAAGAGTATCATTGAGGCTCTTGGATCTATTAAAGTCTTAATGGAAGACGATGACATTGTCCGTGCATGTTTGGATGGTCTAGGAGATGAGTATGTACATTTCAGGTCTTCCATGAATAAAAGAGACGACATCCCCGTGTTCCAAGATTTGATTTCTATGCTTATTCTTGAGGAGAAGAACCTTGACACATCTTCTTCTCATGGCAGAAATAATTATGAATAGGCCTTCTATTCTAACTCCAACAGAGGTAGAGGTAGAGGTCGTGGTCGAGGCCCAAGGGGTTGCAGGGGCCAATTTCAAGAAGGTCAATCAAATCAAAACAATACAGGTGGCAGGGGAAACCAGTCTCAAGGCAGGGGGAGTCAAAGAGGTCGTGGTGCAGGATCAAGCAGGCAGCAACATACTGTAGATAGCAGAGAATGTTGGACTTGTGGTGAAAGAGGTCACATTTCACGTGACTGTCCAAAGGGAAAAGAAAGTGGAAAGAGAGAACAGGGCAACTATGCATCTACTAGCAGAGATGCAGATGACAGCAAAAACGAGCGCATGTTTGTTATGAAGCATGTATTGAATATAATGATTGCAAAGAATTCCACCCAAGATGATGTTTGGTATGTGGATTCAGGTGCCTCTAATCACATGACGTCTCGTGGAGAGTGGTTTAGAGATATGCACAAACCAGATGTGTCAGGCTATGTGCAGACAGGAGATGACACAGCTCACCCCATTGCTCATGTAGGGGACATACCTCTAAATACGAAGAGTGGGAAATCAAAGTACTTAGCAGATGTACTTCATGTCCCAAACATTACAAAGAATCTTGTTTCTGTTGGACAAATGGTTGAGCAGGGTTTGCAGGTTCGTTTCAATCCAAATGACTGTTATATAGAAGATTTCCAGAATGGTTGTAAGCTGATCACAGAGGGCAAATGTGTGGGCAGAATGTTTACGCTGAATGTAGACATGCCTGAGGTAAAAGATGCATTATTTGCACAGGGCACAGGTGTTGTGGCTGATGTTGACATTTGGCACAAACGCATTGGCCATGTCAATGAGCAAAGATTGCGCAGCATGCAATCAAAACAAATTGTAAAAGGTTTGCCCAAATTCAAGGTGGATGGTATGCATAAAGTGTGTGCAGCATGCCAGTTTGGAAAACAGTCAAAGGGCTCATTTCCACATGAGCGCAATGTATGTAAAAAGCCACTTGAGGTGGTGCACACAGATGTTTGGGGTCCAACCGATACTGCAAGTATACATGGTTGCAGGTATTATGTCTCTTTCATTGATGACCATACAAGGAAAGTATGGGTCTACTTCATGCGTAACAAAAGTGAAGTGTTTGGTCACTTTCAAGACTTCAAAGTCATGATTGAGAAGGAGACACATATGCAAATCAAGACATTGAGGTCAGATGGAGGGGGAGAGTACTTCTCCAACGATTTTTCAGATTTTCTGCGAATGCTTGGTATACGCAGGCAATTTACATGCAGATATACTCCACAGCAGAATGGGGTCGCAGAAAGGAAAAACAGGCACATTGCAGAGGTTGCACGTGCATTGATGAATGAGAAGAACATGCCTCATCATTTCTGGGCTGAAGCTGTAAATACGGATGTGTACATTATGAACAGGACACCTACAGCTGCGGTGCATGATGTAACGCCGGAGGAAAAGTTTACAAGTACAAAGCTTGATTTGGCACACTTGAAAGTGTTTGGCTGCATAGCTTACATGCATGTACCAGATGAGTTGCGTAGGAAATTGGATCCTAAAGCAGAGAAATGTATTCTTGTGGGATATTCCCTTGAACAAAAGGGGTACAGGTGCTACAATCCTACTACACGAGAATTACGAGTGAGCAGAGATGTAGTCTTTGATGAGATGAGCAGCTGGTACAGTAATGCACATGGCACTATTGGGGCTGATGTAAAAGATGATGTGGTTGTATAAAATGTGAGGCCACAGTCACAGGTTTTGAGTGGACCACAAGAGTCGTCTTCTCGTGGCTCTGTTGAGAAGCCATGGAATAGTAGACTACGTACGCAGGTTACTCCACCAGCAGGTACAGGGAATGTATCACGAAAAGGAAAGGAAAAGGTTGATGAACCTCCCTTTATGGCTGATGCATCATCAGGGTTTTCACATATAGACATGGATTCAGATGGTTCTGAACAAAGTCTTGATGAGGAATTTGGAATTCCGGCTGTCAGGAAACCTGGTGTAAGGAAAGTACAAGAAGATGCTAGAGGGCAAAGGAGTGACCCAGGACCGCGCAGATCTAACAGAGTCAGAAATCCAGTTCAGAAATTGACTTATGATGGGTATCTAGCGCATCACCAAGCCTACATGGCTAAGGTGATACAGGACGTGGAGCCCACATGTTTTGAGGATGCAATTGGAAATGTGCATTGGGATGGATCAACCACCTGGTTATGTCGATCCAGGTTACCCAGATTATGTATGCAGACTTCTCAAAGCTTTGTATGGTTTGAAGTAGGGCTCTAGAGCATGGTATGACAGGATTGCCAAGTATCTTGTCAGTATTGGGTTTAGGAGAGCTCATGCTGATCATTCACTCTATGTACGTGAGAGTGATGTGGGGATTGTGGTCATTACCATATATGTAGATGACCTTATTATTGTGGGTGACAATGCTATGGAGATTGACCATGTGAAGGGTCTTCTCAAACAGGAGTTTGAAATGAAAGATTTGGGCGAGTTGCGCTACTTTCTTGGCATTCAGGTGATCAGGACTCCAAAGGGTGTATGGCTGTCACAGAGACAGTATGCTTTGGACACATTGTCAAAGTATGGTATGGCTGATTGTAAGCCAATTTCTATTCCCTTGGATGTGAATGCAAAGCTAAGTGCAGAGAAGGGTGATGTTGTTGAGGATGTCAATATGTACAGGAAGATTGTGGGTAGTCTAATCTACTTGACTATCACGAGGCCAGACTTGAGCTACACAGTAGGATTGGAGAGTCAGTTCATGCAACTTTCGAGGAAGCCACATTTGGATGGAGTACGACGCACACTTCGGTATGTGCAAGGGACTCTTGACTACGCATTGTTCTATGCAGTAGATGCGCCATTAGCATTGTATGGGTATATAGATGCAAATTGGGCAGGTAGCATTGTTGATAGGAGATCTACGAGTGGCTTCATGTTCTCCTTTGGGAGCGCTGTTGTTACTTGGAGTAGCAAAAAGTAGCCTACGGTTTCTTTATCGAGCACAGAGGCCGAGTACAGAGGTGCAGTTGTTGCGGCGTGCGAGGTAGCTTGGCTACGCACATTACTTGAGGAATTGGGAGTGCAGGTAGACCAGCAGATTGTCATCCATTGTGACAACCTCAGCAGCATGCAGTTGGCTAGGAACCCAGTGTTCCATGCCAGGACCAAGCACATAGAGGTCCATTACCACTCCGTTCGAGAGCGAGTGTTGGCCGGCGACATCGACTTGGTCTACGTCAGCACAGAGGAGCAGATAGCGGATATCTTTACCAAGGCCCTCGGAGCTGAGAAGCTTTGACATTTTCGGACTATGCTTGGAATCTGCGACATGCAGAGCTTGAGGGGGAGTGCTGAGATGTCGAGCTCTACATCTTCAGCTGGCATCCACTACGGGTCTTGGCCACTTACGACATTTACTCACTGGCGCGTTAGGTGACCGACACGGAAGATCTCTGCCAGTGATTCTACATCTGGACTACACTTATAGTGCCAGCCTAGTACGCTTCTAGCGAGTTCACACTTAGTGACCACATGTACATATGTGCTACTTTTCAGTTTTAGCACTTAGTCATTTTGTACTCTCTTTTCTGTACGAAGAAGAAGAAGCTTTCCATCTCTGTGTGCTTTGTTCTTGTCTTGTGTAGCTCTCTTGCATCCTCTTTCTTTACATCTATCCCAACACAGGGCCAAGGTTAGAGGGCTCCAGATGAGAGATGATCTGTTAAAGAGCAATGCTATCTAATGGAGCTTAAACACCTTAGGGTTAGCTTCATTAAAGACCTCCAAAAGTTAGTGTTAAAAAGTCCTTTGACCTTATGCAATCTAGGGCTGACCTTGAGGTGGGAATCCTACCCAAGCATGAGGTGCTTGTCGTGCTTGCTAACTAAGGTGCTTAAGGTGTTTGTGGGAACCTTACCCAAGCTTGAGATGCTTCTCATGCTTAAATAACTAAGGTTCTTGAAGTGTTGAATTCAAACATGATCTCTCAAGAGGCATGATCTCTCAAGAGGCATAAACAATTCTCATGCTTAAATGACTAGGTGCTTGAAGTGTTCAATTCAAACATGATATTTTAAGAAGCATAAAAGACACATGTCAAGATCCTTTGTATGTGGCCCTCATGATGCATAAAAATAAATAATTAAGTTCTTTCTCTCAAAGAGGAAAAAGAGGACACATGTCCAAATGATATAATTAAACAATACAAGAGAGAGAGAGAGGGGGGGGGGAGGGTGGACCAAGCATGAGAGGGGTATACTCTCTCTCTCACACACACACACACTCTCATTGTGTGAAGTGCAAAGTGCAAGAGCTCCATCTCCTTTTCCAAGCTTATGGAGAAGTTTAGAGCCTACACCACTATGGAATGCAAATCCAACCAAGAGCCATGCTTCAATGCTTCAGCTTGCCATCTTCTTCATCTTCATTACTATGCTATTATGCTATGCTAAGCAAGAATAGTGATGATAAGTGAGGAAATATCTCTTTCTCCTATGAATGATTCTTCTTCCTCTTCCCTATCCTCATTCCTCGCTAGCTCTCTCCACCTTCGAAGGTGTTTGAGGCCTTGGGACCGAGGCTTGTGATAGTTAATGTTATTTTGCAAAGTTTATGTTATGCTCGTGATGCATGAAGCTTTCCATCTTCATTGCATCACCTAGATCACAAGGAACACAAAGATTGTATTGTACCAAGTCTCTCTTGATGGAAGAATCTATAATACAAACGCCTTCTGGGGGGGAGATCGGCTCCAAGTAAATCCGGTCCTCAACTATCGTCATGTTGTCTAATACTCTCTCTTGAAAAAGTATCGTTCATGTTAAGTTAATTAAGTACTATGTTTATGTTGCTACCATCAATTAAGTTCACCCTCTATGTTCTCAAAGTAACCTCGCAAAAATGCTCACTCCAATTCTCTTAATTCCGCTATTCTCAAAGTTCATGGGCCATTTCCATTACTTCCTACATAGAGAGAGACAAAAAAGATAACTTTTGTTCCTCAACTTCTCTTTCTTCTAAAACTTTGGCTACTTCTTCTTCATAAAACTATTCTTCTTCCTAGGATTTTAATCAAACCCTTGAGTAAGGTTATTTTAAATTTACATAGATTACGTAAGCTTTCTCCTCTCTGTTATCCTTGTACACAGAGTAAGCTCTATATGATCAATTATACATTCACTTATAGAATTCACAAGTTTTAAAGAATTCAAACACGCTTGCAATCTTATGAGATTGATAATGATCTATGTACAATCCAGAAATAAAAAGAATTAAGTTTTAAGAGAGACATGACTTATCTTTGATCATGATAGCCTTGGTAGTTATCATGGTTACAAACCCAAGAGCGTAGCCAAAGCTCTAATACCATTGCAACAGTTGGGAGTGAAGAGGGCCTGGGAAATACACAAGATACCATGCTACAAACGACAAAACAATAGATCCGTATACCTGATGCACCACACATACCATAATGAATAACAATGCACGATTTAAGAGAGAGAGAGAGGAAGGAAGAGAGGCTAGAGGAGAGTACGTGTAAGTGCACCTCCTAGAGCAGAGTGCTACATAGGCACGTAGAGAGAGAGAGGACGGGTGAGAGAAGAGAATAATGACATCGACACTAGGTGCAATCTCCCCCCGTGAAAGAGTGAGAATTTTCCTCTTGAACATATTTATTTATAGATTCTTGAATGCTCAAAGTGATTACAAACTGACCGCCCCGACATAAAGTGATCGTAGCTCATAAAGATCCCTTTAATAAATGAATATCCATAATCTTGCTATGCCTTCGTATAGTCCATAACTTTTGCCACCTGTCAATTGATAGTAAATACATATTTTTCCATTTTTATTGCAATAAAATCCAAGAGATTTTTCTTGGTTTTTTCAATCTCAAAATTTAACATTAAAGATTAAACAATGATTTAAAGACATCCATTACAACTATGATTGTCTTATCCCAAAAGCTAAACAAGTGAAAATTTCATGAGGCGTTCCAATTGAAGGGTGTGATGAATGGATAGCTCCTTAGCATACCAAAAGTGAAATTACCCAAGCTTTGATTATCTAGTCTTATATTTTTTAATGAAAAAATCAATATTTAAAAAAAACCTCGACCACCTAGCAGGCTAGCACTATCACCACCTATGTTGTGTGTGCACAAAGGCACTCTTACTAGGCAGGTGAAGTGGCATCCTTTCTCTCTTGAGTCCTATCACACATGATAAGAATAGGCTCTATTGGTGATGCAACCAACAAGTGAGAAAAAATTTTGTGCACCATTGTATAAGCGGCGAGGAAGGCAGGACCAAGGTCATGGTGATGTGGCCTCTGGGGATGCCAACACACAACTGCACATTGGGTAGCAAGTAGTGCCATTTAGAATTGATGAGGTAGTGGCAAAATTGTAGGTGATAAAGGGGATCCATGAGCCAAGCCGCAACTATGACAGTTTGAGGCTTGCAAGGCAATGGCAGTTATGAATGGGCACTACACGTTCAGAAGGGTGTCAATTAGGATAAGGTACACAACACGACATTGTTGTGTAGCGCTACCAAAAAAAAGGCGTCTGAACGCATTCTGCACAACTGGAGATGGGGGTTTCCATGTGCCTAATATACCTAAGAACTGCGGAGGGTGGGCGCTAGGCTAATGACAGGGTGGGCCACTAATAAAGGTCCGCAATAGCTAAGGTGAGCAACATTAAAGGAGGAGACAATGATGGAGACTGAAGAGGTGCAAATAGCATGGCTCAAGGTGGTGCTAAGGTTTTGTAATGGAAATGGCCTATGAACTTTGAGAATAGCGGAATTAAGAGAATTAGAGTGAGCGTTTTTGTGAGATTACTTTGAGAACATAGAGGGTGAACTTAATTGATGGTAGCAACATAAACATAGTACTTAATTAACTTGGCATGAACAATACTTTTGCAAGAGAGAGTATTAGAGATCATGACAATAGTTGAGGACCAAATTTACTTGGAGCCGGTCCCTCCAAAGGGCGTTTGTATTATAGATTCTCCCATCAAGAGAGACTTGGTACAATACAATCTTTGTGTTCCTTGTGACGTAGGTGATGCAATGAAGATGGAAAGATTCATACATCACGAGCATAACATAAAATTTGCAAAAAGAATTAACTATCCTAAGCCTCAATCTGTCCCAAGGCCTCAAACACCTTCGGTGGAGAGAGTTGGCGGGGAATGAGGGTAGGGAAGAGGAAGAAGAGTCATTCATAGGAGAAAGAATGGTTCCTCACTTATCATCACACTCTTCTTGCTTAGCATAGCATAATAGCATAGTAATGATGATGAAGAAAATGGCAAGCTTAAGCATTGAAGCATGGCTCTTGGTTGGATTTGCATTCCATAGCTAAGAGTGTTGGTGTAGGCTCTCAACTTCTCAACAAGCTTGGAGAAGGAGATGGAGCTCTTGCACTTTGCACTTCACACAATGAGAGAGTGTGTGTGTGTGTGTGTGTGTGTGGGAGAGTATACCCCCTCTCATGCTTGGTCCACCTCTCTCTCTCTCTCTCTCTCTCTCTCTCTCTCTCTCTCTCTCATATTATTTAATTATATAATTTGAACATGTGTCCTTTTTTCCGTCTTTGAGGGAAAGAACTTAATTATTTATTTTTATTCATCTAAATCCTCATTGGACCCCTTTAAAGCCTATCCAATAGGATTCAAGCACATCATGAGGGCCACATGGGGAGGATCTCGACATGTGTCTTTTATGCTTCTTAAGATATCATGTTTGAATTGTACACTTCAAGCACCTTAAGTCATTTAAGCATGAAAATCATTTATGCCTCTTGAGAGACTATGTTTGAATTGAACACTTCAAAAACCTTAGTCATTTAAGCATGAGAAGCACCTAAAGCTTGTACAAGGTTCCCATAAACACCTTTAAGCACCTTATTAGGAAGCACTATAAGCACCTTATGCTTGGGTAGGATTCCCACCTCAAGGTCAGCCCTAGCTTGCATAAGGTCAAAGGATTTTTTAACACTAACTTTTGGAGGTCTTTAATGAAGTTAACCCTAAGGTCTTTAAGCTCCATTAGGTGGCATTTCCCTTTAACATACCATTTCTCATTTGGATCCCTCTAACCTTGGCCCCATGTTGAGATAGATCCATAAAACACATGTCTATATTCTAACCCTTGTTCCCGTTTATTCTCCCACATTAAATGATCAGTTTAATATGAGAAAATCATTTGGGTTGGTTAGATATTAGATTTTATGACATTACCTCTCTCTTGAAATCATAGTCGTCCTGAACAATAAGGTAGAAGAGATAAAGTCTTAGTCATTAATATACATTTCTTAGCACGTAGAGGATCCCTTTTCACCCTACGACATCATTCCAGAATGGATGACTAGTCCATTTGGTGCTTGGGAGATGTAACTGTTGCAAGCATGTCTGCTCTTTAGTCCATATCATACTCCTAAAGTAGAGCGACAAATTCTACTTGGTGTTTGAGTGACATCGTCATCACAAACATGATTCTAAGCATGCATACTATTTAAATTGGTGCACAAAAGAGGATTAGTCTTATAAGACAAAAACATTATTCATTTAAAAAGCATTTACATTTGCTTACTCTAGTGTAGCAATGTAAGCATTTACAAGGTTCATACTATCCTTAAGATGTATTCCTTGCATCCATCTAGCATCTTAAAAAGGATAATTTTGAACTTAATAAGATATCGTTAGATAATCTTACCATGTCGTAGTACCTTGTCTTCATGCCGAAGGATAGCTTCGAGTTGTAGAACCTCTTCTTGGTCTTTGATTTCTGGAGGGTCTTCAATAATTGGTTCTCTTGGTGGCTCTCCTTTGTAGGGTTTAAGTAGGCTCACATAAAATGCATTGTGTATGAGCAAATGGTTGGGCAGCTTGAGTTGATAATCCATGTCATTGATTGGCTTCAAGATTTGAAAAGAACCATAGTATCTTTTTGCTAGCTTAGCATAATACTTTGATGGCCGATAGGATTTTTGCCCGTCGTTTGCCTCAATCAAGCCTTGGGAAACTTAAGTAAGACCCAATCATTTTCTTTGAATGTTAAGGCCCTTTTGCGCTTGTCAGCAACAACTTTTTTTCTTTGTTGAGAGATGGATATAGCCTCCTTAACCTTTTGAAAAGATTCTTGTAGGTCACGGCTATACTCATCAACAAAACAAATATCTTCCCATCTACTTTAAGGAGCAAGGGACTTTTAGGTCTTCCCTCTATGATCTTAAAAGGTGCTTTTTTCGTAGTAGTATAGACAATATTATTGTACGCATACTCTACTAGGGGTAAGTACTTCTCCCATTTTGAGTGTTGATCTACTTCTCTAACATAAGTCTTTAGTAGATCGAGTATTGTAAGATTGACTATCTCACTTTGGCCATCCGTTTGTGGGTGATATGTCGAAGAGAAATTCAATCTTGTACCTAGATTTTCAAAGAGACCTTTCCAAAAATTACTGGTCATTCTAGGATCTCTATCTGACACGATGGATGTTGGTAATCCATGGTGTTTGAAAATCTGAGATATGAAGAGGGTTGCCATTTGGTGTGCCTTAATAGTCTTTTTGACAGGAATAAAGTGTGCATGCTTGCTAAATCTGTCAACTATTGTCCATATTCCCGTATTCCCATGGATAGACTTGGGTAATCCAAAGATAAAATACATGGATATACTCTCCCATGGTGAATTAGGGATTGACAATGGTTGCAGTAATCCAGGTTTTTTCCTTCTATCATACTTAGTCTTTTGGCATACCACACATTTTGAAACATACTCTTGTATGTACAGTTTCATGGTAGGCCAATAGAAGTACGTCTCTACTCCTCAAAGAGTAGGTTGAATGACTCTATGCCCCGCATAGGGAGGAGCATGGGATTCATACATGACTTTCTCACAAAGGAAGTGGGTAACACATAGCCTATTTCCATGAAGAAATAACCATCCTACAAGGTGAACGGTTCCTCTTTCTTCCCCAAAGTAAGGTCTAACATTACATCTTTAAAGTCAAGGTTAGTAGCATACTCATCTGTCATAAAAGATAGATCATTGTGAGTTGTTATAGACACCGCATTAACTTTTGGTCATCGTGAAAGTGCATCGGCCACATTATTGTGCTTACTAGCAACGTGAGCAATATGAAAATAAAATTGCGAAAAAAAAATTTCCCATGTCATTTGTTTGTCAGAAAGTTTGGTTTGCCTTATGAAGTACTTGAGGCTTTGGTGGTCTATTCATAAAATGAATGGAGTCCCCAATAAACAGTGCTTCCATGTATCTAGGGCATGTAGAATAACTAAAAGCTCTTTCTCATAAATGCACAAGACCCGCTCATCCTCTGTATTGAGCCTTCAGCTCTCATATGCTAGGCATGCCCTTCTTGAAGCAAGACTGCTCCAAGGCAATCACCACAAGCATCACATTGGACCTCAAATGGCTTTGAGAGATCTGGAAGCATGAGGAGTGGTTGAGAGGTAATCTTATGTTTGAGCTTGTCAAAAACATTTTGCTCCTTAGCAATCCATGAATACTTAACGTTCTTCTTTGTTAAGTCATGTAATGGTCCTGCTATTTGAGAAAATTTTGATATGAAGCGTCTATAGTATGCACACATATCAATAAAGCTTCTTAGCTCATGTAGATTCCTTAGATTAGGCCATGCTTTTATTACCTCTAACTTTGAAGGATCCATACCGATACCATCTTGAGAGATAAAATGACCTAAGTATTGAATCTTGTGAAGGAAAAATTCTCTTTTCTTTTGGTTGAGAGAAGGCTTGTTCTCCCTCAATGCTTGAAAATTCACTTGGAGATGTTGCTTGTGTTCCTCCAAGGGCTTGGAGTAGATGATGATATCATCAACCAGTGAACTTGCGGTAGGGTCTAAATATTTTCTCCATCAAACGATTGAATATGGCTGGTGCATTGGTCAAACCAAAAGACATGACTAGATATTCATAAAGACAAAACGTTGTACGACACGTGATCTTTAGGATATCTTCATCCACTATCTTTATTTGATGATGGCCACTTTTAAGGTGAATCCTATTGAAGTAGGTAGAGCCTTGTAGCTTATCAAATAGAACTTCTACTCGAGGCACGAGAAATCTATTTTTGATAGTGATATGGTTTAGTGATCAATAGTCCACACACATACGGTATGTACCATCTTTCTTTTGCTCTAGAAGGACTGGAGAACAAAAGGGAGAAGAGCTAGGCCTCACCATTCCCTTTTCTACCAATTCTTGTATTGCCTCATGATCTCCTCTTGTTGAGCTTGGGAGAATTGATAAGGAGGCTTGTTAGGCGGTGAGATTCCTGGTAGGAGCTCGATTCGATGGTCATCATCCCCTTGTTTTGGAGGTAAGTCCATAGGGATATCATCGATAAAAACATCTTGGAATCCATTTAGAAAAGTAGACAAGTCTAACTCTTCTTGATTCCTACCATTTTCATTTGATAAATCATTAGCGTCATTAGTGGATTCTTTGACAAAAATCATGTACGCAGAATCGAGCTTTTCATTGACTTATCAAAAGCCGGTGAATTTACAAGTGGTGTAGTACGACCAGAGTCATTAGCATCTATATACATGCTCTTTCCCTTGTAGGTGAAGTAGATTCTCCTTTTAGGGAATTTCATGGTCGCAGCCATGCGGTTGAACCATGGTGACCCTAGGATAGCATCCTCATGGTGGAGAGGAGAGATAAAAAAATCTTCTTTGTTGGCATAGCTTTGGACATGAAGCCGCAACTTCCCAATCAAGGGAGTAACGGAGGCTTGCTATCCCTTGAAAGCTGTGTCAACAGTTAAAGTATCTCCCATATCAAAAGCTTGAATGCCCAACTTGGTGGCCAACTCCATTGATATGAAGTTGTGAGTAGAGCCCGGGTCAAACAAGATGAAGGGATCATGTTCCCTTACCTTTCCCCAAGCATAGGAGAGAGGTGATCCTTTGCAATGAGCATCCTCTTTTGGAGATTCAATGGTGGAAACTCTAGGAGTCTCACTACGGGCATTTCTATTGGGCAAGAATGATAGCCATGCCCTTGCTCCCCACACTTAAATCACTTATGGTCCTGGCGAAAAGCTTCAAGATCTTCAAGAGAGAGTTTGTTTTTACCTTTCTAAACTCCCTTCTCCTTGGGCCTATTCTTCTTGTTGTTGTTATTGGAATTGTGTTAGGAAGAAGTTTGGCCATTGGCTTTCCCCTTTGATCATTTTTGTCTTTGTTTTCCATCGACTTGAGATTCCGTCTAGCCCCTTGTTGAAAATTGATGTGGGAAGCAACCATGGTGTGGTGGATTACTCTTCGGTGATGGAACCAGGCCATTGGGAGTTGACATACTTGGCCTTGAGATGTAAATCCCAAAACTTGTCCACGTATTTGTGAATAGACTCATGTGAGAGAAGATTCAACTGCGCCATTCGGTAAGTACTTTGTCTTTTGCATCGTTTGCAAGGAATTGCTTCATGATGGAAACTCATAGAGTTTTCCATGTCTTTGAGGCTTCGCCGTTGCCACAAAGGCTAGCCCACCATTGACGAGCCAATTTCTGGAAGTGCATAGCTACATGGTGTAGCTTGGAGGACTCCGTGAAGCACTCATCTCAAAAGGCCGCATCGAATTGTTGGATGAAGGCCAATACTTTGTCGGTGGCACCGATGGTGCCATCATAGGTGAGAAAAGAGATACTCTTTCCTCCCTCTTTGAACTTCTTGAGCCTTTGTGAGCTTCGCCATGCAGGGTATGATTTGCGATGTTCTCCCTTGTTATATTCTCTAGGAGAATAGCCATAGCTTTCGTCGGAAGAGGAGGAAGGTGAAGAAGAAGGAGAAGAGGGGGACTTCTTTCTTCACCTTTTCTTCCTTTATTTCCTCTCTCCCTTTCGGAGTGACAAGGAGAAGAACTGTGTGTTGACCGTTTCCTCTTGGGAGGAGTTGGCGATCGTTTAGACCACTGTCTTCGTGGAGCCACGTCTTCATAGGAACTTAGGGATTCATTACTTTCTTGTTCTTTGGATTCCTCCTCTCGTATAGGAGAGAGTCTTTTTTTGGGGAGGGGGTCTTATCAAGAGGCCTCCTAAGCTCTCTCTCCTCTTGGAGAGGAAGCCATAAGCACAAAGTTGTTGAGTGACTTCTCTTGGTTATTGTTAGCCATGATAATTATACTTATGTGTTTACTTAGTGTATTATTTGGCAATTCAAAACCTTAGTTGCTACTCCTCTTAGCCTTTGAAAATCATCACTTAAGTATCTACACCCACGACTTGAATTGGTTACTTATAGAGAGTAGTGAAGTGGGTCTAACATAGCAAAATTGTCAAGGGATAGCTCCTTTCGGACTTCTTATGGCTCAATAATAGTAAAGTTGTAGGCAAGTCTAAAAAGACCCCATTATTAAGACCAAAGCTCCCGAGGTGTGCACCATATCCCACATAGTGGGTTCACCAAAACCAATAATAGTTGCCAGTTCCACTTACCCTAATATAATTAAAAAAATAAACCATTAATAGGCTACTTAAGGATCTCTCTTCTTAAGTAAGAAAAGAGAAACCAAATGCTCTAATACCAATGTAATGGAAATGGCCTATGAACTTTGAGAATAGGGAAATTAAGAGAATTAGAGTGAGCATTTTTGTGAGATTACTTTGAGAACATAGAGGGTGAACTTAATTGATGGTAGCAACATAAACATAGTACTTAATTAACTTGGCATGAACAATACTTTTGCAAGAGAGTATATTAAAGATCATGACAATAGTTGAGGACTGGATTTACTTGGAGCCGGTCCCCCCTCCAAAGAGCATTTGTATTATAGATTCTCCCGTCAAGAGAGACTTGGTACAATACAATCTTTGTGTTCCTTGTGACCTAGGTGATGCAATGAAGATGGAAAGCTTCATGCATCACGAGCATAACATAAACTTTGCAAAAAGCATTAACTATCCCAAGCCTCAGTCCCAAGGCCTCAAACACCTTCGAAGGTGGAGAGCGTTAGCGGGGAATGAGGCTAGAGAAGAGGAAGAAGAATCATTCATAGGAGAAAGAAATAGTTCCTCACTTATCATCACTCTTCTTGCTTAGCATAGCATAATAGCATAATAATGAAGATGAAGAAGATGGCAAGCTTAAGCATTGAAGCATGGAAGTCATTAAAGCATGAAAATCGTTTATGCCTCTTGAGAGATTATGTTTGAATTGAACACTTCAAAAACCTTAGTCATTTAAGCATGAGAAGCACCTCAAGCTTGGGCAAAGTTCCCATAAACACCTTTAAGCACCTTAGTTAGCAAGCACGACAAGCACCTTATGCTTGGGTAGGTTTCCCACCTCAAGGTCAACCTTAGCTTGCCTAAGATCAAAGGACTTTTTAGCACTAACTTTTGGAGGTCTTTAATGAAGTTAAACCTAAGGTCTTTAAGCTCCATTAGGTAGCATTTCTCTTTAACATACCATCTCTCATTTGGACCCCTTTAACCTTGGCCCCGTGTTGAGACAGGTCCATAAGCACATGTCTATATTCTAACCCTTGTTCCCATTTATTCTCCCACATTAAATGATCAGTTTAATATGAGAATCATTTGGGTTGGTTAGATATTAGATTTTATGACAGGTTTTGCATCTAAACTAGTTGTAGCATGTAGTGTGTAGCGTGCAATACGTCATTGCTTATTATCTCCATCTTTGCCAATTTCGACAAGCCTTAAGGCGCTCCATTCACAACTAAGTATTAGGGATTCTTATGTTGTTATTGTGATCCTCGTTTGTAGCTGCATCTATGAATATAGATTTGCTTACTAATTAATGTGGAGTAGCTGTAGAAGAATTAAAAAACTTGGGTTTGGCGTCAATATAGTTGATTGTTAATGATTAATAGTGTACATTGAATGTGAGGGGGAGCTGATTGCACAAGTTTGGATTCTCTCCTACACAAGTGATGGCATTGCTGCAAGGTTTAGTGTTGGGTTTGGCAATAAAAGGAGCATATTGCCATGGCTGAGATGGGCTGAAGAGAAGGAGGACAGAGGGCACGCTAGATGTAGAGATGGAGGATCGGTGCTAGTTTCTCTCTAGACTATGTGTTCCATGCCCCACTTCATGCCAACTCCTGTTCCCACCAAAGCTATTCATCATCAATACCTTCTCAACCTTTTGTCTCGGCACTTCCCAAAAGCTTAAAGAGAATACCGTGAGGTGCCTTTTTTGAGGATCAAAATGATTGCTATCAAAAAATGTATTTAATTAGTTTCTCATGATCCATCCAACCCCATCACTATAGATCATGTTTTAAACACATACGAATCAGTCACACTAAAAAATACATGGAAAGAGGGATCTCTATGTCATTTTCACAAGGGCATCCACAAATTTCTCAATATGCAGGCAAACACTTCACAGTCTACCTTGGTCGATTCATTTAGGGAGTAGTTGGTAAGAATAGCCCATTGAAAAGGCGGACTAAGTGTTACTCTACATACAATGGTGGTGTTGTGGGTTGTGAGTCGTCTTGCTCCTAGAGCGGAAGAGCTATCAAAAACCAACATATGAGTGGCCACGTCCTTTGATTAGGCTCTATAACCCTGAGGTGGATCAAGCTACGCCTTGCCTTAGAGTCACCAAAGCATTTCATGGATGTTGATAAGCTCAATGAAGTTGAAGCCGATTGCTTTGCTCCCTCTAGCTGTCAAGGGTTGTCCCCCAATTGCAACGATGCACCCATGGCTCCCTCGCCTCAAACAACCTCAGTAGCTTGACGGCTTCCTGCAACGAGCACAAATACCAAACGCTGCTACCACAATGCACGTTGTTCTAGAGCCACCTTTCATAGCTCTCGACCTTGTTGATAGCTTATGGGACTTGCTAGTCATGATTGCACTAGATCGGATCATCGTATTTATGATTAGCTCACCTAAAGGAGCTTCAAAATACAAGGTGACCTGCACATCCCTCGTCAAGAAGACTAGTGTGGGCTCATGTGGCTCACACATAGGTCCGACTCCCCACTATTTCCTCCAGGCTTCAAGACACTACGTAACCTACCTCCAGTGAATGCGTGCTTCTGCGATACACTCCTCCAATTACCCACAATTTAAGGGACACATAAAATCTTTGCATCATTACCTTTATCGCCATTCTCTCTCTTAGTTGACCACTTTCTCGTTCAATCAATGGTATGCTTTCTACCAAAAACCAAAACAAAATAATTTTAACCAACACCAATTTAAAAATGTGCATTTTTATAAAAGAAACCCTCTCCTTTTTTCATTATCATAAAGGGAGGCATCACCCCGTTGGGGTAGGCCAAAAAAATAACCAACCAAACAATTGTGTAAGGCTGGTTACACACTGCATGCTCAAGCTTGGGCATGTCGAGGTGGCGACCAGTGGTTAGCTGCACAAAAAGAGGCCCCTGTCCATCGTATGACATAAGGTGGGGTTGGAGCTCGCGTCGTGACAACATCATGAATCTGGTGCAACCAATAGGCTACGTGGCAGTTGTTGAAATCTGTAGCTTTTATTTAATTTGTTGTTGAAGCTGGGCAACAGGTGTGTAAAGCTCATCCTCGTGACTATTTGACACCCCCCTTGTCAGGTGGGATCTACGATCCACTATCTTCGAACGATGTGGACCATCCATTTATTATCAAGAATAAAAATATCGGTTGAGCCCCTACGACGACTCGAGCTCACCACCTACACAACCCCATGACTCTCCCATTAAGCTATCGCGCGCCACTTGAAATGGTGGTGTGAACATAGAATCATATAGAAAAAATGACGGGGTGAGGAGCACATGGTGTTCACTTGGAGATCACTTTGGGATGGACGAGGTCACACTGCAATCACTTTGGGATAGTCGAGGTCACACTGTAATCTCTTGGTAATGGGTGGGGTCACAAGGTGATCACATGTTGATTGGGATTCACACTTGACGGTCACTTGATGTTCACATTAAATTTACTTGGGGTTCACTTTAATTGTGATCACATGGTGATCACTTGAGGATTAAACCACCATCGGACGGTGCAAAACCGATCCTGCCGCCCCCGATCAATAGGAACCGTATATCCCACCTGACAGAGGTGGTGTCTCGCCCGCCTGTGTTGTGTAGCTACTGACCAGACCAACGTTCGAAATCGGTGACCATCAACAGTAATAGCAAGAGCAATGGCGGGGTTGAGCCCCGCTGCCTGCAGGCTACCTCTGATAACCATAGCTAATCCTTCTTCTCGCCGTGGAGGGAGTCACTTAGTAATTCGCGCAGGAGAGAATACTCGGGGCGACAATTCGGGGGACGCTTCTCCACGCAGCGCTTCCATGGCCACCAACGACGAGAGCCCCAATTTCGTGCTGCGTGCGGCTTGGTATGGTGCTGAAGCCCTGGGAAACATCTCTGCATTGTTCAACCCCAAGCCCTCTACTGATGTTTACGACAGCTCAGATGTTTTCCAAGGGCCCCTTGGTCGTGACTATGTCATACAGTCCATCATCGACGACTACGACAAAGGCTATTTTGTGACAGGTCTTACATCTTTGCCATTCTCTGCAAAACTTTTTGGGTTTTCATGATGTGATGCTGCTGATTGAGGCAATGGGCTGTTGGTGGATGAATGGTACAAGCTTCTCGTTTGGATTGCTTCTGTGTAGTGCCGTCTTTTGCATGCTAGTGCCCTTTGGCCGGCCGCTAACATGGCTGACCGTCCGTTAGTTACTAACCTCCAACTGACATTCGTTTTTCTAATCTAGTAGAAACAAGAGTAGGCCAAATACACCTCCCCTAGAGAATGGTAGGCAATTAGGTGGTAGGTCAAATACAAATGGGGCTTCTCCGATGTCAAAGATCAAAGTGAAGTCCTACTACAAATGTTCAAAGTATGTTGTGTTGGGTTTTGTTGCCGATGTTGGCTGCAAAAGTCGCTTATCGTTGATGTTTTTCCTCCAAATATGTCGTCAAAATATTCAAAGTAAATGCCGATATCGACTTGACATGTGTGCCAAATTTTGTGCGATGTGCTAGTGGGGATCGTCTTACCTAGTGTGGCCAAGTGGTTAAGCTGTGAAAAACTCCGGGAAGGCCAGATGTAGCAATGTGCGTGTCACGTGACGCATCCAACCCTATGTGTCCGTGGACAAGCTACAGCATGATCAGGGTTCAGTCAGTCAAGTCAGTCTAGATTTAGAAGTGATCTGGCACTTTTTGTGAGTCTATTCGTAGACCGTGCATGCCCAGCCACTTAATGTAGATGCATATGCTCTGGTTGCACATAGCATGATCATAAGCATTCCCATGAGAACCCATCAGAATCCTTCAGGGGAATTTTTCAGTGCATTTAGCCTATTTTACCTATTTTTGACATTTTTCACGTATTATTTTGAAGTGACTTTTGTTGGAAGGTAGGTAGGGCAATTTTGCTAAGTTTGTATATAAGCAAACTAGAGCTAGCACTATTTGGCAGAAGAGGCAACAAGGAGCTAAGCTCAGCAGGCAACTTCTCAACAAGAACTTGGTGGTCTCCCCTCCAAGCAAAGGACTCTGTACCTTGGCGTTTCCATCAAAGTGGTCATCGCCATACCTCCCAGCACTTGGCGTTTTGCATCAGGTAGCCATCGCCAGCAAGCCCAGTGCATAGTGTTTTGCATTAGCAACTATCACCAAAATCAGCCAGCAAGCTAGCGTTTTTGACCTGCATCAGCCTAGCGTTTTCAGCCTTTATGACCTTAGCCTGCAGCGTTTTTCAGCATTGGAGCACCTGCAAGTTCAACCCTAGAAGAGTAGCAGATTCAGCCCGGAAAGACCATCAGTTTTCAGCCTTAAGAACCTCAGTTTTCAGCCCTTAAACCTGCAAATTTTCAGCGACAAAGACCCACAGAAATAGCCCCCAAAATCAGCGTTTTTGGACTAGTTGCTGATTTCAGCCCATAGCGTTTTTGGACAGCAGTAGAAAGATTGCAGATTTCAGCCCTAGTGTCGGTCTCGTCGTCATCGCCGACATAGCCTAGACTTGCATCAGTCACATGCATTCAATTTGTACCAGTTTGTGCAATCATAAGTAGACCACTCTCGCCGACGAGAGTGGGGCCTTCGGAGGAGGGTTTTACAACGTCTTTGGTGTCGTATCTCTCTTCTCTCTCTAACTCTCAGTCTCATACACTTGCACGCACAGTGTCCATTCACTTTGTTTGTGATCATAGCATTCTCTCATTAAGAACGGAAGGCTCTACCTTCCATAAGAAGAAAAGGAACCTTGAGCACAGTTCGGAGCACTCATCTTGAGCAAAGCGCAAACATTCATTTTGCTGCACCTTACATTGGTATCAAAGTTTTGGTAGTGTTCTGTATCACTCAAGGAAAGAACCACAGATTTTTTTTTTGCTTGTTGAGGTCGCACAAACCCAAGTTCGCTTGGGCGCGTCGATTCCTAATCGTGTTTTTGAAGAGTGACAGGAAACCCAAGAAAGAAGGGCTTGTCCAGCCTCCCCTTGTGTCTCTTTTCACTCATTGAGAGCGGACCGTGCACTTAGTGGCTGGCCAATCGACGTGAGGTGGAAAAAAGCAACCTCGGTGGGAGCGCAAGGCCACCAAGGGGTGCGCCTGTGGAAAGGAGTAGAACTCGGGTGAAGAGAAGATCCTTCTCAAACATAGATTGTAAGCGAAAGAAGAACCTCAAGACCCGCAAGAACCTCAAGAACTCAAAAACCCTCAAGAACTCAAGACCCCACAAGAACCCAAGTTCCTTGTGAACTTAAGAACCCAAGACCACAAGAACCCACGACTTCAGAATGGTCATCACTCGAAGTGGAATGGATACTTTGCTTGGAGGTGATGAGCATGAGAGAGGCGAAGAAGAATTTTCCCCACCAGGAGGTTTTTCCGACCCTCCCCCTTCCCATCTACGACAAGTATTGCACTAACTCCTATGAAGGAGCTACCGTAGTTGTTTTTGGACAGGAAGTTAGAACACGACGAAAGATGGGTAGCCATAGATCGTGACTACGAAGAAAGAAGGCCAAGCCATAGATCGTTAATACGATGGAAGAATGGAAGCCATAGACCGTCAGTACGACTTGAAAGAAAAAGAAAGTCAAGCAAAATTTGATCGCGAGAACAAAGCCATCAAAGAAAAGAGCACCAACACATGAAAGAGTTCTTGCGACTCTTTTCTCAAGTTCAGGCACAGATGCAAGAGAATCAGGAAAAGAAGACTCTCTCAGTCTCTTCTCCTCCAAAGCATGACACACATGATTTGCATGAAGATTTGAATGACAATGATTTGCATGATGATTTGAATGATGATGATAAGCATGATGATTTGAATGATATTGATAAGCATGATGATTTGGATGCCAATGACAAGCATGATGATTTGCATGATCAAGGTGTGATTTCTCACGAGCATGATGATTTGCATGATCAAGATGTGATCTCACAAGCATGATGAGTTGCATGAAGATGATGTGATTGTTCACAAGAATGATGTGTTAGTGGATGCTTTTTCTAGCGAAGCTAACCTCGTTGTAGATTGGATCAATCATGAAGAACCGATCTTGGCTTTTGAGTCGAGGTCCAAAGAACCCTCACATGAAGTATTATGTGTTCGCATGATTGATACGCACGCATTGTTTAAGTGTTTCATTCGTGATCGTTTCCTGTATTTTAGTCAGCGTCTTTATGTGATCCCTTTTCCTAGGCATGACATATTGTACGTTGAGCACGGTTCACTCATGAATGAGCACGAATGTAAGATATTTTTCATGAAAAGCTGAAAAGTATTTATTCAAGGAAGTCACATTCCATGTCTCTTTCTTGGCATGACACATTCGTCGAAAGAGCACATGAGAGTAAGAGCACCAAGCATGCGCATTTCCGTTGTGAATTGCCACATTTGATTGCTTTAGATCAGAAGAGAAAGATTTGATCTCATTGTTTGCGTGTGTGTGGTGAACGGTTTGGCACTCCGTCTATTGGTTCATCTACATTGCATGCACAGTCTTTGAGGAAGACAAGAATTTTTCCAGCCACTTTTCATGGAATAGGTATGTTCATGGTTTTGTGTTGGAAATGTGTTCTCAGCAATAGGCGCATTTTATTTCCTTAGTCTTGGGACACCACAAAAACAAGTAGACTAGGCTTTTGTGATCAGTGGATAACAAGGGGATAGTAAATTGCTCTTTGTAGACTGATCGACTTGGAAATGCTATTGGTTTATGGCTATTGCTAAGAGTTGAAGTCAATTTTGCAATTTTCCAACCTGACGTATGGTTGGGGCTTAGAACTTTCAATACAGAAAGAGCTAAATGTGACCAGACATTTGTGGTGCGTGCTGCCTACTTTTGCTTATGTTCTTGATGGAGAGAACAAGCTCCATCAACTTGTCGATTGGACTTTCATGCAGACATTCTGTTTTGGACTTGCACTTCTTTCCTGATATTGGTAGATTCTAGTTTCTCACAAAGATATGATGCCCATCGTCTTTTAATGGTTAGCAAGGAAATTTTGAAACACTTCCTACTCTTTGATCAATTTTTCTACTTTATGATGTGCTTCAGCTCCTGAGGACATAGTGTGTTTTGCAGGAAATGTATCGAGTGGAGTCTATGAAGAAGACTGTGAGTTTGCAGATCCTGCAGGTTCATTTAAAAGCCTGAAGCGCTTCAAGAACAATTGTAGCAATTTTGGATCGTTGCTGGAAAAGTCTGATGTGAAACTTGTTAAGTCTGAGGAACTACTCGTAAGTCTTGCTTATCATGACACAAATCACAACTGCTTATGTGATAAATAATCACTTGATCTTCTGTGGGTTTATTTAATCATGTTAATTTGCAGGACAAGTTTGTGGCATATTGGCGGTTTAGTTGTATATTGAAGTTCCCGTGGAGGCCAATTTTGTCCTGTAAGGCATTGAGAGCATGATAGACAACCAATGATGAGAGCTTTTAGAAGTGTGATCTAATATATTTTCTGCGCATGTTGTGTCATACTTGCAGCAACCGGCTTTACTGAGTATTACTTCAATGCAGAAACCGGAAGAATAACCAGGTGAAGGAGTTAATCTTTATTATTCTTTTTAGTATCTTCTGTCAAGGTTGTCTCAGACGGGGGAACTTTGAGCAGGCATGTGGAGAACTGGGATGTTCCAAAAATGGCATTGCTGGGACAAGTGTTCAAGCCCAACCCTGCTTTGAAGAGGAGATAGTGTGAGTGGCAGTAAAGCATAAGCAACAAACCGGTTGTTTATGTCAAAAATTTCCTGCCAGCAACTTGTTCGAATTAGCTCACTTTTCTCAGGGAGTTGCTGTGTGTCCATGAGCTTATGTTTATGAGGGGGAGCTAGGTCTTGTCCTGTATGAGAATACAGAAGCATGGTGATCCATCCTTCATGGCAATCTCAGGGTGCATTCTCCAAGCAAATGTCAAACTGATTTGGAGCAAGCTTCTTCCTGAGGTAGGGCTTTGTATTGTATTGTAATCCACCCATTATGTATATAGTGTTCACAAATCCAAACATACATATTGTATTTTGTTGTATAATGCCATTATCGGATGTTTGTCACAGAGAAAGAGAGAGAAAGACAGAAGGAAAGCCTTCTTAAGGTCTTCTAGAGGCCGAAATCGGCCTATGAGGCAGAATGGTGTACATGTGTGTCCTCTGGGTATCCAGAAAAAAGACAAAAGTGCTGAAACTAAGCATGCTACAAAAGAAAATAGACTAGCATGGGGATGCAGGTGCGTATACATGTGTATGAGGGATGGGGGGATGGAGCTTTTTAATGATTGTGAAACTATATGCACAGGGAAGTCCGACCATGGTATGCAAAATACTTTCTAGCTCCATCCAGTACCAAGGGGGTGCAGCATATCATGCATAGGTCGGTAGGGATGAAGAGTCCCTGCAGCATAGCAACAGGGTCTGAGAAAGCCCATCCTATCTCCCTGTGTGGTTTGCTCACGTTGTAGTCGAATCTCTTGGATGGCCCCTGTGATATACTTGCTGGGCCTGGTATCTTGGTGCTCTGGCTGCCAATGGGCCTGAACAATCTCTACCTGTTTTAGTGTGACCCCTTTTTGAATGTTGGTGGGTGGTACTAGAGGGGCTTTGGAAGAAGTCTGTGAGCTGTGACTGTCGCCTCTATGGGGTGTGCGGGTGATTGGAGGAGAGTCTTCCTATGTCCCTGAATCTCTAGGAAGAAACGATCCAGCTGTCTTGGGTCTCTCGACTCCAATAGTACTCTTAAGTGTGGGCTTGCCTGTGAAAAGGGTTGTATATCGGCCCGGTTTGCTCTCATATGCTGGGCAGCTACATACATAGTGCTCCACCCCACCATGATACCCGGCAGGTCCTTCGATCTCTTATAAATCTGGGCCGCCCACCCGCCCTCAATCTCAAGTGTACGAGAGAAAACCTTGAGCTATCCAATTGCTAGCACTATGTGGCATATATGTGTCCATATATCTCCTCTAAAATAGTTATGAAGTGATCTCTGCAATACAAAATCTTCAGTGGAAGAGGCTGCCTGGGTGTAATTTATCTCTCTCGGTTATATAATTGCTAGAGATCATGTCTGAGGACCCGGTTCCTCTCACTACGTGAGATGCGTATAAATGGTGAGGCTGGGTCATATTGACGGTGGAAGTCGCTCTATATCTAGACCTTGTGCGTTGAACCATATGGCATATAGCATAATATGTATGAGAATACTTGTTAGATCCACGCCCGCCCCTCGTGCTCAAAGAATGTACTTTGATGTCTCGTCAATCTAGAGGCAAAACAAAGTAGGTGAGATTGGGCGTCCTTGCTTCACACGAATAGTGCTAGCAATGGCCTCTGAGTGCCTTCTGGGCATCGTTCTCGGCATGTCACCTGTTCTAGAGAGCATACATCCCCCAAATCATTTGTGATGGCACACCAAGGGTCTCAAGGTGTTGAAAGAGCTTGTTGGATGGGACCTTGCTAAAAGCCTTGGGGAAGTCCACTAAGTAGTAGTGTATTTGTCTCTTCCGTGCCTTTGCGTGATCTGTTAGGCAGGGCACAGTAAAGAATTGGTTGATGGTGGAGATGGCTCATCTAAAATTAACCTATTGTGGGGCTTGTAGACCCTCACTCTCCACATATGAGCTCAACCCTACCTTCAACATTGCAGCATAAAGTTCGGCCAATGTGTGGTCATTGTGGTATGTGGAATAGCCATGCTGCATGTGGCGAGTCGCCCTCTCCACCACTGCCTATGTAAAGAAAGTGGATGTCGGCGGACGTGGCTTTGGACGCTCTGGAGTCGGTGGTTGTGCCAAGTACTTGATAGAGTCTCTACACGTACTCATGCCATTTCTGTGGGTCCTCAAGGGGGGTGGGTGGGTGGCAATCCCATAGTCGGTGCCATGTGGAACAATTCTAGCTCCTAGGCCTCCTGAGCCTTTGGCTTCAACGGGTGAGGGTCCTCATCTTTCTATGAGCTTCTCTCTTTGCGATCTCATCTTCTGCACACTCTCTGCACTCACCATCATACCGTTTTTTTCGGGACATAGCCCTAGCGTGTGTAGTGTTACCTGTGTGAACGTGGTGTGGGAAATTCGTGAGAGCTAATATGTGCAAAACTAAAGAGAGTTGTGGTGAGTGCCTTAAGTGGTGCTAAAGGGTGTAGAGGGTAGGTGCCCACATGAAGGTGCTGAGTGTTTATATTGGACAGATTGTGTGAGAAGTATACAGTGGTGTGGGGTGCATGTGGGTGGTATGCATGGTAGGGGTGTGGTGTTAATTTTTTTAAAGAAATAAGTATGATTGGCAATGATGTGTGAGGGGAGAATAGTGATTGATGTGATCAAACATGTTGCCTCCTTAGATGTAAGGATTTAGTACATGGTTCTGCCTCCCTATGAAATTGTTGCAATTGGTGGTCTTCAAGTGAAGGTGAATAGGGAGAGAGGCACGTACATCAACACACTTCTTCAATACTCTCCTAAAGCGAACAAAAGACTTTATCACACATACATCAAGATAGATTTTGTTCTCATCTTCATGCTATTGCATATCTTAAACAATTGGGCTACTTTTCATTTTAAGTTAATTTATGCTTAAGCTCTTATGTTTTCATAAGCAAGCTTTCATTTTACTTAGAAAGACAAATTATTAAATTTTTATATTTAACTAATAACATTACTAATCACTAACTACGATGTTATTTCAAGCTCTTTAGAGTACCAAGCTAAAATGGCATAGAGAGAATATAGCACTCTCTTTACCCATAGGTACCTGAAGATCATACTTATCTATATAGCATGCATGATGAATGGTGACTAATATCTATGCTTATCCTTAAACCCTCGCAAAAATTTCTTTTTGATTTTTAAGTTACTCTTGTTCTCTTACCTAAACCATTGATAGAGATAAATGTCATAA
The DNA here is from genome assembly GCF_014529385.1 of Adiantum capillus-veneris. Taxonomy (NCBI): domain Eukaryota; kingdom Viridiplantae; phylum Streptophyta; class Polypodiopsida; order Polypodiales; family Pteridaceae; genus Adiantum; species Adiantum capillus-veneris. The sequence continues at coordinate 118,821,408 of NC_140959.1, read as the reverse complement.
ATCAAAGGCAATTAAGTCTTGAAATTTTTGAAACTAACTTTATTTTTCAAAAGAGGCATTAATTTTTTTCTAAAATAAACGCTCTTATAAAAGGCTCACAACTTTTTCTTTGATTATGCATTCAAATTAAATGAAGAAATAGAATTTTTTCCTCTTTAAAAAGTATGCGTGTAAGATTTTGTTTAGTGACATAATTAAGTTAATATCAAATTGTCTCAAGAGGAGGTTACATTTTGAAGAATAAATTTTATCATAATAAAATAAGTTTCATTTTGAAAAAATATTTCCATTCCAAGAAAGGTTATTTCCTCCTCCCCTCTTGTCAATTAGAAAATCCCAAATCTTTAGGCCTCTCCTAGCTATGTAAGTAATCCTCTTCATGATAGAAGAGGTAAGCCTAAATCTCATCTTAAAACTAAATCATTCATATTCCATTGCATGAGCATTTCTCACTACACGAGCATGTCTACTCTTAAGAATTTAGCGTTTAAACTCTTATACCACCATTCATTAAAGGGTTGTACTCTTGTATCAACCATCATCGACTCTTGCATAAACAATCAAAGAAAGTTTTAAGAATATTTGCCTTAAGATTGTAAGTTGGTGCATTCCAAAGTTTTGTGCTTATCACATATGGTTCATATCACAAAGTGATGACGTGGTAGTAATACCTGGACAACACATCAATGACATAACAACATGTATGGTAGTCTGTGGACGCGGCAAAAGTGGATAGATAATGACATGATCGCAATACAAATTTTTGTAATTTGCACTGACAGGTTGACATGACAACAATACGAATTTTTGTAATTTGTGCTTTTTCTTTTTGGACTAGCATTTTGACCAGTTGCTTTTGAGTTTTTAAGCTTTTGGGGCTCTGCTTGTAGTATCCCTTGTAAGAATAAAAGGACCCTTAGGGGCCTCACTCTTCAAAGCATCTGGACGCAGATTCTGAGAGCAGAGGGTCCTTTCGGAGTTGTACTTTGCTCACGCATTAATATAAAAGAAATACTGATAGGGGCGCTAGTCTTTGGGACCAATTGTTGAGAAGTATTTTAAGTGATTCTCTCATGTGTCGTTGTCGATTTTCAACTTGGGGAGTGTCCAAGTTTGTAACAGTGGCATTAGAGCATCATGCGTGTGCTTTTCTCAAAGCATACAAATCCTATCAAAGATGAGATAGAGCACTTGGGTACTATGGAAGTTGTTATTTGAAGTTTCTTTGTGTCCCGACCCCGAACTTATTAGCCATTCCCACCCTTACTTCATTGTGCAACGGGCGCGCTACCGTCTTCATCACTCTATCTTACAAGGCATAAGCAAAAAATAATCCCAGATTACATATGGGTTCTCATGGAGAATCTGATAAGATAACACCTCTCAACAAAAGGCAAAGAAAGTTTGAAATAAGGCACGAGAACTGGAGAAAAGAACGAAGATTTGGGCAAATTTTGCAACGAACAAGTTTTCCAGAGCAAAGTATAAGCGTTAATTACAAGTTGACACGTGTGTGAAAAGGTTAATAAAGTACTCTAGAGACCCGAGATTTACAAAAAACCTGAAGAATTACTTGATTGATGAGATTCACTCAAGATGGCGTGAGGCCATTAAGTCTTCTCTCTGGACGGGGTGGAAAGCTGAAAGGATAGATGAGTGTAGAAAAGCAAAAGCTTTACTCATAGGAAGAGCTGGAATAGAACTGTTGACCAAAATATGAACCAAATACTCGAAAGGACACTGAAAGAGATACTGATGTACTAACAATCTGGTTGTTTGTGACAGATAACCAGAAATAGGAGCGAAGAACTTGCATCTGTATGGATTGGGAAGCATGGAGCACTCTTTTGCAACGAGGTGAGCCATCTCCTTGCCTGTTTTGCAAGTGAAATTGAGGATGAGATGGTGAGATCGGGAGCGATCGACGCTCAAGAATGGATTCGTTGATTCAAGATAAGAATGATGAATTTGAATGAATGGATGAGGACACATGTTGAATGATTCTACTGCATCAAGATTCCAATATTATTGAGATGACTAGATATTGTTGTGAGCGTATCAAGAGTTCCTGCGAGATGAGATGGCTACCCAGGGATCTAGGTGCATCAAGACTTCTCAATGGATGAGGTGACTAGATGGCTGAAACAATGTGTTCAGTATGAACTAAATGTGTGCAGATAACAAGTAAAATCGATAATAATGGATGACAAATTTGGAGGAATGACAACCCTAGAATGACCCTGAAAACGATAAGTATCTTGAATTTTAAATGAAATTAATGAAAGAACCTAGTATTTGTGAACAAGTATCAGGATTAAGAATGGGATCATGATGATTTTGGAGCAGTGAGAGTTCTCAAATGAATTTGATATCGAATCATGTATTTTGAATCACGATCGATTCAATGGAACTGTCGTGAGCCCATCAAGAGTTCCTGCAAGATGAAATATCCACACAAATAGAATTAAATGGTTGGACATGTTGCAATTAGGGTTGCAGAGAAACACACACAACTTGGAGAAGACGAAGGAAGCTCAAGGCACACAATAGAGAGTGTGTTACTTAGTGTGCAATGGAAAGATGGATAGCCCTAGAGTGATGGGCGTATATACAATGCACGGGGGGAAAAACCTCCTAAAGAGGGAAAAAATGCCCCGGCGGTCCTAATGTGTTCACACACATCACTACCACATGTATATGGTAACAAATCCCCCCTGGAGTGATGCGGTGAACGAGAGCTAGCACATGAGTAAAGGGAAGTGCCATGCCCTGAGGACAGGATCAGTCCACAAAGGGGAGTAAGCCCAAAGCTTTGCGGACAGCTTCAAGCTTCTCACGAGACAATGCCTTTGTGAAAAGATCTGCAAGGTTGTCCTGTGTTGGCACATAAGCCAAGCTGATCTCTCCTGCTGAGAGCCTCTCCCTGACATAGTGGTAATGCACCTCAATGTGCTTTGTGCGAGCATGAAAAACTGGGTTCCTCGCAACTGCCAATGCGCTCTGACTGTCAGTGTAGATAGTGTTGGCAGTGTCCTGTCCAACACCCAAATCAGCCATAAGGCGTCTGCGCCATACACACTCAACCGTAGCTGTGAAGACTGCCCTGTACTTAGCCTCACAACTCGAAGTGGCCACGGTAGGTTGCTTCTTGCTCAACCATGATATACATGAACTGCCAAGCATGAAACAAAAACCACTTGTGGACATTCGCGTGTCAAAAGAACCAGCCCAATCTGAGTCCGAAAAAGCATTTAAGTCTGGCGGCAATGATCCCCCCTTGGGATAAAACAAGCCAAGATGTAAAGTGCCACTAAGGTAGCGGAAAATCCTTCTAACAGCCTACCAATGCTTAGACCCTGGGCTATGCATAAATCTGCTGACCTGTGAGACGGCAAACTGAATATCCGGCCTCGTGTTGCATACATAAATGAGGCAGCCAACAACAGTTTGGTAAAGAGTGACATCTGCAGGATCGCCAGCATCATGTAGACTCAATTTCAAACCTGTTTCCATGGGAGTGGCAATAGGTTTGCAATCCTCAAGTCCAAACTTACATAGCAATGTCTCTATGTAACTTTTCTGACACAAGACAATACCACCATCACACTGCTTAAACTGTATACCCAAATAATGATGCAACATCCCCAAATCTTTCATCTTGAAAGTAGCATTCAAATCAGCCTTAAATTCAGCAATATGTCTCTCATTTGGTCCAGTGATCAGCAAATCATCAACATAAAGAACCACAATGAGAAGTACATCACCCTCACGCTTTACATACAATGTGCTTTCTGTTGGATTGTTACGAAAGCCTTGTTTGACCAAATGAGTGTCAGCTTTCTCATACCAATCACGAGGAGATTGCTTCAACCCATACAAAGCCTTGTTACATTTGCACACTTTGTCCTCTTGTCCTTTTATGACAAAACCTCGAGGCTTTGTTACATAAACTTCCTCAAATATGTCACCATTCAAGAAAGCAGTAACAATGTCTGATTGATGTACATCCCAACCAAAATGAGCTGCCAATGCACATAGAAAACGCACAGTAGTCATACGACAAGTGGGAGCAAAAGTCTCTTCATAATCTATGCCTTTTTGCTGTGCATAACCCTTTGCAACAAGTCGAGCCTTATGGCGGTTTGGCGTACCTCTAGCCTGCTCATTTTCAGCCCTTCCCTCATCAAGTACATCATGTACATTTGCATCAGTAATAGACTGATCTAATACATTTTCAGAAACCCCCATAGGTTGTACATTTGCCTCATTGGAACTTACATTCGTATTTCCACCACTGAAAAGAGGCAACAAAGTGTCATAAATGTCCTGTGAGCTTACATTACTGTCTCTAGTACATGACAACAAGGGCTGAACAGAATCTTCCACAAACACTACATCCCGTGAAACCAGAATACGTTTTGTTTGCGGATGATACAACCTGTATCCTTTGCTTTCAACACTATAACCAACAAAACTACATTTGACAGCCTTATCATCCAATTTTCTGCGCTGCACTTGTGGCACCAAAGCATATGCCAAAGAGCCAAAAACACGCATGTGCTCAATAGAAGGCTTTCTATCATGCCATGCTTCATAGGGAGTAATAGACTGCAAAGCTTTCGCATGACACCTGTTAAGTACATAAGTGGCACACATGATGGTCTCAAGCCAAAAAGAATGCGGTAAAGCTTGACTTTTGACCATACATCGTGCCATTTCCGTCAGTGACCTGTTTTTCCTCTCAGCAACACCATTTTCTGAGGTGTATAAGGCACTGTACATTGGTGTTTTATCCCACGACTAGCCAGAAATGCATTAAATTCATGAGACATATACTCCCCCCCTCGATCGGAACGGAGGGTGCCCGTAGTATATTTCGAGACATTTTCAGCCATAGCCAGAAATTGTTTGAAGCACATAAAAACTTTGGACTTCGCTTTAAGCGGAAATACCCATGCATGCCTGGAGTAATCATCAATGAAAGTCACAAAGTACAGGTAATTGCTCAAGGACGGAGTTTGCATGGGCCCACAAACATCACTATGCACAAGCTGCAACCTGCATGTGGCCCGAACTGAACCATCCTTTGGAAATTTAGAACGCTGCATCTTACCCAAAATACAGTCTTCACAAACATGTTTGACAGGTGCTTCAAGAGGCGGCAAAGAAGCAACCATATCAGATTTCTGCAAACGCAGCAAACTGGCAAAATTCAGATGACCAAAACGTGCATGCCAAAGTTTTGCATCTGAAATAGCCCTTGAATCTGCAACAGTATTTGCAAAATTTTGTCCACACTTGTCATACAAAGTGAGCTTATACAGCCCACGGCACAAAAGGCCAGATGCAACAATTTCATCACCAAAACTGAGATCATGAATTGTACATCTGTCATCCACAAATTTGACTACAAGTCCAAGTCTAGCAAGTGCGGATACAGACAAGAGATTCTTCTTGATCCCAGGTACATAAAGTGCATCAACAAGTGTGAAAGAACTGCCATTAGCAGGAGTAAGCACAATCTTTCCAACTCCCTGAACTGGATAAGAGGCGTTGTTGGCACGAGTGACTGAATTCCCATGAGGGACAGACTCGAGAGAGGTAAACAATTCACGATGTGAGGTAATGTGCTTTGTAGCACCACTGTCGAAATACCACACATGTAAATCTACAGCAACTGACAAGCATGCATCATGGACAGCAGGATTGTATGTGCACTCTGCGCTAAAAGCCCATTCTGCATCAACATCAGCAACAGAGTCTCCTTTCACAGAAGACTCAACAATGGCTGCATTTGTAGTGGAACCAGCATTTGCAGTGGAACCACCCTCTTTCTTCTTAGCCTCTTTGGCCTTCAACTTAGGACACGACTTGATCAAGTGATCATTGGCTTTACAATAATGGCAACGCATCTTCTTTTTGCCCTTATCACCAGAATTACCAGACGAAGTACTGCCAACAGAAGTATTAGGAACATAATTTTTGCCACTCGCAGCAGAACCATAAGAAGTGGCTGCATTACTGTTACCACCCTTTCTTTGAGAAGCAATAAAAGCCTGTTCAATTGCACGCTGCCTAGTCCTGTTTTTTCTAGAAAGTGACTCTTGCAACAGCAATGTGCATAATGCATCAAACTTGACAACTTCAGGATTTCCTTGGGTCATAAGTCTCCAAGTACTAGCAAATGTCTGGTAGGAATCTGGTAAGGCGTCAAGAACCGTCTGCACAAGGGAACGATCTGAAATGACTTCACCTGCAGAAAGAAGTTGCTCATTGATATCCTTGACACTAGCAAGGAAAGTATCCATATCATCTTCCTCATGCATAATCTTCGACTCCAGCTCTTTACACAACAAAGCAATTTTAGCCTCATTGCGGCTTGCATAAAGACCTGCTAAAATATCCCAAGCCTATTTTGCAGATCTTGCTGAACGGATGTGAGGAACAATGGTGCACTTCACAGACAACGCAATCAATGCATGAGCCTGCGCATCCTTAACATCCCAACGAGCTTGTTCTGTCGTAGGCAAAACAACTCTAACAGCTGCAATCCTTGCAGCAAGACCTGCAACATCCTCAACATCGCCTACATCCTCAGAACCAGGACGTACATCAATGCCCTGCACAATGTTCCAGACACCCTTTGACACAAGAACATGTTGCATCATATAAGCCCGCATAGGGTAGTTGTCCCCATCCAACCTGTCCTCAGCAGCAAACATCTTGAACACATCTGTGTTGTTGTTGTCAGCCATGGTAAATGCTGCACCTGATGTGAAAACTGCCCGAAAATAGGAGAAACGGAGCGGGAACAAACTGTGCTATATAGCACAAACCGTAGAAGACTGTAAGGCACCTGTTATGCAGAAAACGGCACTGACAGAAATTCTACACAAAAGGACGAAATAGCCTGTGCAGTAATGCCTGTAGTGGAAATGGAGGCCGAAATGAGCCCAAATCAAAATTCTGAGCAGGCCTGCGAATGCTCGCTAAAGCTCACTAAAATTTTTGTCGACCTGCGAACGCTCGCCAAAGCTCACTAAAATCGGAGAAAGTGAGCAGGCGTGTGCTGGAGTAGCTGTCGACTAAGCCCGGGAGGACGTGACCTGCTCTGATACCAATTGTTGGAATTAGGGTTGCAGAGAAACACACACAGCTTGGAGAAGACGAAGGAAGCTCAAGGCACACAATAGAGAGTGTATTACTTAGTGTGCAATGGAAAGATGGATAGCCCTAGAGTGATGGGCGTATATACAATGCACGGGGGGAAAAGCCTCCTAAAGAGGGAAAAAATGCCCCGGCGGTCCTAATGTGTTCACACACATCACTACCACATGTATATGGTAACAGGACACTCTGTTTAATTTAAACTTAGTGATGAATTGGGATCCCCGAAAATGATTACTCACACATGACAGTGCTAAAGTACATATGGAATGATCACTTGCATACGACAATACTTGAGTGCCGAAATCTATGGGTATGATCGTAATACAAAATTAGTCAATCGGACATTTATGAGATGTAGGATAGATCTAGATGTGATTGCTAAATATGTTGCCATGAATCATGGTCCTAGATCAGAACCAAATCCATGGACGTGATTGCAATATGGGATTAGTTGAATCGACATTAGTGAGGTCGGGTGCGGATCTAGATGCGATTGGTAAATGCGTTGCCAGGAATCACTGTCCTAGATTCTATGTGATGTGATTTGAATGTGATCTGATGTGATGTGACTGCCGTCTTTGTAGGAGTGCTAGATTTGTGTTGCCTAGTGCGTTGATACTTAGAGTCAGGGTATACTAAACTAGTTTATGACTTATGTCTGATTTGCATGCATAATTGAGGACGATTACAATTCTTTCAAGAGGGGGCTATGTCACAAAGTGATGACGTGGTAGTACTGCTGGAAATACGAACTAAGGGATTATAACTCAATGAATCTAATCCAAATTTCAACTAGGATTAAAAACTTTACCGAGAAGATGAAGAGTATAAACACAAGCTCACACTCACTCTTACCTAAACCATGCGGGAACAATCTCTATCCCTAGAACATTCTAGGCCTTCCATCATAAGCCTATATAAGAGAAGGCTCTCAAGCATGTAACTCAATCTCTCATTTGCATAATAGAAGGTTGCATTCTCTTTCTCTATTGTGTACATTCTCATTTACACTCACACACACTCACTATGAATGCTTCACATGAGCATCCACCCTAGCCGAGGCCCAACAACTGGTATCAGAGCTTTGAATGATCCTTGGCCTACTCATGTGAACTTCCCTTCTCTCTAGGAGTCTCTCTCTCTAAGCCCACGATTTTTTCAGCTCTCCCTTTCCTTTAGGAAAAGTTGGGCACTAGCCCACATGCCCACTTGCCACCTCTTCTACCTACTTTTGACTTTTTGCCACTTTCTCTCTCTTCTCTCTCCTCAAGGGTGCCCAAATCTAGGCGTGGGATTTTGGGGCTGATTCTTCTTCTTCCTCAGCTCCTCAAGCTTTAATGGAAAGCTTTCTCAACTTCATACTCAGCCCATAGCTCATATCCACCCTTTCCTACATCATTTCAATGCATCTCCTACCTCACTAGCTCTCATTTTCTCTCTCTAAGCTCTTTCTCATAACCAAAGTTTGAGATTTGCTGCTGTAATTTGAGCATTCTCAGCCTCATAATATCACTAAAATCTCATCATTAATCCATCATTAGTCTACCATAAGTTCTCTACACATTGCGGGCAATGCGGTGAAGACTAGTACCACAAAACTAGTCAAGAAGTACATGTTTTAATTTTCTGTTTCATAACAGAAAATTTCCAGCCCACATTAGCTCAAAAATTGGTGGTTTACGGCCTCGAGAACCTTTATCAAAGATCGGGCAACCTCGGTGCTTCATTTGGTGTCATTCTACATCAATTTTGCGGTCATTTTAGCTCATTTTGGAGGCATTTTGAAGGCACTTTTGGCTACAACTATTGGTGGAGTTCAAAACAGCAAATAGAATTTCAGATTTGACTCCAAATTCAACATCAAATCTCAAGGCAAAGCTGAGTTATATCATCCCCATCTACTCCGGCACATTTGGAGTATATTTGGTAATCATAATTGTCATTTTTGTGCTTATTCATAATCCTTTTTTTTTTTCATTACCGCATCTCCCATTTCTCACATGCTTTTGTAAAAGGGTAGACACCATTTCAAGAGTCTTGAAATAGGACCCCCTTGCTTGCAATTTCACATATCACTAAGCATTATGGGTAACAAGGAGATAGCTATGTTCAATGGCATCGGATTTCACACATGGCAAGTGAAACTCAAGGGTCATCTAATGAGAAAAGGGCTATGGAGTATCATAACCACTGATGCACAAAACCTCACGGCACAACAAATCCGAGAGCGTCAAGCCAAGGATGAGAAAGCCCTAGGCATTCTCATCACTAGTGTGGCGGATGATATCATTCACCATTTAGATGAAGCCACATCGGCCAAGCAAGCATGGGAGACTTTAGAACGCACATTTGGGGCAAAATCTAAGCACTCTAAAATATCTCTCAAGATGCAATTATATGGTTTAGCAATGTATGAAAATGAAACACTATCTAGTCTTGTTAATAGGCTAAAAAGCTTATGCACTCAACTTTCATACATTGAGTGTCATATAGATGATGATGATAAAGTTGCGGTTCTTCTAAAAGCACTTCCTTCTACATATGACAATATTGTAACCGTACTTAAGGAAAAAGAGCCTATCCCTACACTAGAAAGTGTAATCAACTCTCTCCAAGAGGACCATAACAACAAGCACCCACACAATGAAACTAATGCATCAAAAGCACTCTATGTTTCAAGTTCAAAGCACACCAAGGCTTGCAAGCATTGCGGGAAGTACAACCACTTATCTTCCGAATGCTACAAAATCAAAAAATGTGTGAAGTGCGGGAAATTGGGGCATCCACCTCAATTTTGTACCAAAGGCAATGGCGGCAATGGCGACAACGGCGGCAAGAAGGTTACCTTCAAAGGCAAACGTGTCAACTATGTGCAAAGTGAAAGTGATGATAGTGATGATGAAGATCAAAGAGCTCACTCCGACAATGATGAAGTGAATATGGTAACTTCCGCTTTCTCTTCACCCTCTACTTCTATTTCTTCTTCAAATAAACATGCTAAGGGCCAACTCAAATATAGCTACAGTGAAGGAAATGATATTTATTAGAAAGAAGGATGCTACCCTAAACACACTATGTTGAATCTCAATTGTGAAGTTGCATTTCTCATGTGAGAACCTCTTATGTTGTATCTTTGTAGACATGAGTGATGAATCCAAATTGAGAACCACTCATGATCACATTAGAACCTTAAGTGTTGAATCCATCTCTCTATGTTGTAAAGAGCATGAATGATGAATCCAATTGAGAACCATCATGACTCTTACCTTCTTCCTGTTGAGAACCTTAGCTTGTGTGTAAGCATGTGTTTAAGGGGGAGATTGAAGAGTATAAACACAAGCTCACACTCACTCTTACCTAAACCATGCGGGAACAATCTCTATCCCTAGAACATTCTAGGCCTTCCATCATAAGCCTATATAAGAGAAGGCTCTCAAGCATGTAACTCAATCTCTCATTTGCATAATAGAAGGTTGCATTCTCTTTCTCTATTGTGTACATTCTCATTTACACTCACACACACTCACTATGAATGCTTCACATGAGCATCCACCCTAGCCGAGGCCCAACAGAAGATTGGATGTGGATAGACCTAGCATAACATAGAAATTTACGTGTGAAATTATCTTAATTGTTTGAAAAACAAGAAAATAAAGATTGGCATATGTGTTTTACCTATGGGATGCAACGGAAGATGATCCTTTTTGGCTAGGACTGATAATCGTTGGTCTATATTTTGGACAGGGTTCATTCAGTGCCCTGAAATTGAATTGAATGGGAGTGAGTCCTGGTCGAGTGGGAGGATCGGCTGATGTGTCTGGAGATCGGCTTAGGTTGGGTACGTCTGATGCCGACGGAAAGGAGAAAGAAGAATAGATTCGAGGAAGGGATCGTGTCACGAGTCTGTGGCAACTTTACTTGTTGATTTCTTTTTGGGGGAATTTTATTTGACTTGTTTTAAAGCACCCCTCAGGAAATGCCAATGCCCGAGTTGCATGGTGTGAGGCGGACAGTGAGAGTCTAGGCCGGACGGCCAGTGAGCACTAGAGTTGGACAAATGGACTAAGGCTAGCCACGGTGGGGCTACAAATGTAAATCACCTGATAGCTGGCCTACATTGCATTTTTCGATGTGGTTACAATGGTGATTGATGGTCAGATGACCAATATGAGTGCCGTGGAAGCATTTCCTAAAATTTTAGGGAACTGCTATTTTGGACCTGAAAATGTGTTTGCATCATTACCTCCAGTATGACAAGGGGAACCTTTTATTACTCTACCGCAAAGTCAAATGGGCAACCGGTCAGGAGATTTTTAAGCGGCAACCCGAAAATGAAAAATGGCTTGTAAACGTGCCAAGTGGCGCATTTTTGTGCACTTTCCTCATGCAAGAAGGAGTGGCATTGAATTTATAGTTGGGAGGCTCATTTGCAAGTTTCCTATCACAGGTTAAGAATTATGGAGTGCTTTCTTTCCCTCTTATGTAGAGTGCGGTGCCAGTAGTGATGCCCTGCACGCTATGCACTGCTCTCTCTCTCTCTCCCATACGAGCAGTTATGTTATGCCCCTCAAGTGGGCTTTTCATTTGACCAATGTACAGTTATGTGGGTTCATGCGCGATTGCCAAGGCAAGAGTCTCTTGCACAGGTACTATTGTGCCCACTAAGTAACACACTCTCTATTGTGTGCCTTGAGCTTCCTTCGTCTTCTCCAAGCTCTGTGTGTTTCTCTGCAACCATAATTCCAACAATTGGTATCAGAGCAGGTCACGTCCTCCCGGGCTTAGTCGCCAGCTGCTCCAGCACACGCCTGCTCACTTTCTCCGATTTCAGTGAGCTTTGGCAAGGGTTCGCAGGTCGACAAATATTTTGGGTAAGCTCGTAGAGCTTGGTCTGCTCAAAATTTTGATTTGGGCTCATTACGGCCTCCGTTTCCACTACAGGCAGTACTGCACAGGCTATTTCGTTATTTTGTGTAGAATTTCTGTAAGTGCCGTTTTTTGCATAACATGTGCCTTATAGTCTTCTACGGTTTGTGCTATATAGCACAGGTTGTTCCCACTCCGTTTCTCATATTTTCGGGCAGTTTTCACATCAGGTGCATCATTTACCATGGCTGACAACAACAACACAGATGTGTTCAAGATGTTTGCTGCTGAGGAGAGGTTGGATGGGGACAACTACCCTATGTGGGCTTATATGATGCAACATGTTCTTGTGTCAAAGGGTGTCTGGAACATTGTGCAAGGCATTGATGTACGTCCTGGTTCTGAGGATGTAGGCGATGTTGAGGATGTTGCAGGTCTTGCTGGAAGGATTGCAGCTGTTAGAGTTGTTTTGCCTACGGTAGAACAAGCTCGTTGGGATGTTAAGGATGCGCAGGCTCATGCATTGATTGCGTTGTCTGTAAAGCACACCATTGTTCCTCACATCCGTTCAGCAAAATCTGCAAAACAGGCTTGGGATATTCTAGCAGGTCTTTATGCAAGCCGCAATGAGGCTAAAATTGCTTTGCTGCGTAAAGAGCTGGAGTCGAAGATTATGCATGAGGAAGATGATATGGACACTTTCGTTGCTAGTGTCAAGGATATCAATGAGCAACTTCTTTCTGCAGGTGAAGTTATTTCAGAAAGTTCCCTTGTGCAGACTGTTCTTGATGCCTTACCAGATTCTTACCAGCCTTTTGCTAGTACTTGGAGACTTATGACCCAAGGAAATCCAGAAGTTGTCAAGTTTGATGCATTATGCACATTGCTCTTGCAAGAGTCACTTTCCAGAAAAAACAGGACTAGAAAGCGTGCAGTTGAACATGCTTTTATTGCTTCTCAAAGAAAGGGTGGTAACAGTAATGCAGCCACTTCTTATGGTTCTGCTGCGAGTGGCAAAAATACTGTTTCTAATGCTTCTGCTGGCAGCAATTCGTCTGAAAATTCTGGTGATAAGGGCAAAAAGAAGATGCGTTGCCATTATTGTAAAGCCAATGATCACTTGATCAAGTCGTGTCCTAAGTTGAAGGCCAAAGAGGCTAAGAAGAATCTGTTGTCTGTATCCGCACTTGCTAGACTTGGACTTGTAATCAAATCTGTGGATGACAGATGTACAGTTCATGATCTCAGTTTTGGTGATGATATTGTTGCATCTGGGCTTTTGTGCCGTGGGCTGTATAAGCTCACTTTGTATGACAAGTGTGGACAAAATTTTGCAAATGCTGTTGTAGATTCAAGGGCTATTTCAGATGTAAAACTTTGGCATGCACGTTTTGGTCATCTGAATTTTGCCAGTTTGCTGCATTTGCAGAAATCTGATATGGTTGCTTCTTTGCCGCCTCTTGAAGCACCTGTCAAACATGTTTGTGAAGGCTGTATTTTGGGTAAGATGCAGCGTTCTAAATTTCCAAAGGATGGTTCAGTTCGGGCCACATGTAGGTTGCAGCCTGTGCATAGTGATGTTTGTGGGCCCATGCAAACTCCGTCCTTGGGCAATTACTTGTACTTCGTGACTTTCATTGATGATTACTCCAGGCATGCATGGGTAATTCCGCTTAAAGCGAAGTCCGAAGTTTTTATGTGCTTCAAACAATTTCTTGTTAAGGCCGAAAATGTCTCGAAATGTACTATGGGCACCCTCCGTTTCGATCGAGGGGGGGAGTATATGTCTCATGAATTTAATGCATTTCTGTCTAGTCGTGGGATAAAACACCAATGTACAGTGCCTTATACACCTCAGCAAAATGGTGTTGCTGAGAGGAAAAACAGGTCATTGACGGAAATGGCACGATGTATGGTCAAAAGTCAAGCTTTGCCGCATTCTTTTTGGCTTGAGTCCATCATGTGTGCCACTTATGTACTTAACAGGTGTCCTACGAAAGCTTTGTAGTCTATTACTCCATATGAAGCATGGCATGATAGAAAGCCTTCTATTGAGCACATGCGTGTTTTTGGTTGTTTAGCATATGCTTTGGTGCCACAAGTGCAGCGCACAAAATTGGATGATAAGGCTGTCAAATGTATTTTTGTTGGTTATAGTGTTGAAAGCAAAGGTTACAGGTTCTATCATTCGCAAACAAAACGTATTCTGGTTTCTCGGGATGTAGTGTTTGTGGAAGATTCTGTTCAGCCCTTGCTGTCATGTACTAGAGACAGTAATGTAAGCTCACAGGACATTTATGACACTTTGTTGCCTCTTTTCAGTGGTGGAGATACGAATGTATGTTCCAATCAGGCAAATGTACAGCCTATGGGGGTTTTTGAAAATGTTTTAGATCAGCCTATTACTGATGCAGATGTACATGATGTACTTGATGAGGAAAGGGCTGAAAATGAGCAGGCTAGAGGTATACCAAAATGTTTGGTTGACACTTTGCATGACAGTAAATTGGATGCACCTTTGTCTAGTCTTACTCGTTCAAGCTCTCGCCATGCATCTTATGCATCAGATTGTTATGCTTTGGCTGTGTCTAGCTTACATGATGTTGAGGAGCCTCTGTCTTTTGGTGAAGCACAAAATTCAAAAAATTGGATGGCTGCCATGCAATCAGAATATGATGCACTTATAGAAAATGACACATGGACTTTATGTGATTTGCCTCCTTGCAAAAAGGCCATTGGTACAAAGTGGGTTTACAAGTTGAAACGCAAGCCGGATGGTGAGATCGATCGCCATAAGGCTCAACTTGTTGCAAAAGGTTATGCACAACAAAAAGGCATAGATTATGAAGAGACTTTTGCTCCCACTTGTCGTATGACTACTGTACGTTTTCTATATGCATTGGCAGCTCATTTTGGTTGGAATGTACATCAATCAGACATTGTTACTGCTTTCTTGAATGGTGACATATTTGAGGAAGTTTATGTAACGCAGCCTCGCGGTTTTGTCATAAAAGGACAACAGGACAAAGTGTGCAGATGTAAGAAGGCTTTGTATGGGTTGAAGCAATCTCCTCGTGCTTGGTATGAGAAAGCTGACACTCATTTGGTTAAACGAGGCTTTCGTAACAGTCCAACAGAAAGCACATTGTATGTAAAACGTGAGGGTGATGTAGTTCTCATTGTGGTTCTTTATGTTGATGATTTGCTGATCACTGGACCAAATGCGAGACATATTGCTGAATTTAAGGCTGATTTGAATGCTACTTTCAAGATGAAAGATTTGGGGATGTTGCATCATTAATTGGGTGTACAGTTTAAGTAGTGTGATGGTGGTATTGCCTTGTGTCATAAAAGTTACACAGAGACATTGCTATGTAAGTTTGGACTTGAGGATTGCAAACCTATTGCCACTCCCATGGAAACAGGTTTGAAGTTGAGTCTACATGATGCTGGCGATCCTACTGATGTCACTCGTTACCAAACTGCTGTTGGCTGCCTCATTTATGTATGCAACACGAGGCCGGATATTGAGTTTGCAGTCTCAGAGGTTAGCAAATTTATGCATAGCCCAGGGTCTAAGCATTGGCAGGCTGTCAAGAGGATTCTCCGCTACCTTAGTGGCACTTTACATCTTGGCTTGTTTTATCCCAAGGGGGGATCATTGCCGCCAGACTTACATGCTTTTTTGGACTCAGATTGGGCTGGTTGTTTTGACACGCGAGTGTCCACAAGTGGTTTTTGTTTCATGCTTGGCAGTTCATGTATATCATGGTGGAGTAAGAAGCAACCTACTGTGGCCACTTCGAGTTGTGAGGCTGAGTACAGGGAAGTCTTCACAGCTACGATTGAGTGTGTATGGCTCAGACGCCTTATGGTTGATTTGGGTGTTGGATAGGACACTTACAACACTATCTACACTGACAGTCAGAGCGCATTGGCAGTTGCGAGGAACCCAATTTTTCATGCTCGCACAAAGCACATTGAGGTGCATTACCATTATGTCAGGGAGAGGCTCTCAGCAGGAGAGATCAGCTTGGCTTATGTGCCAACACAGGACAACCTTGCAGATCTTTTCACAAAGGCATTGTCTCGTGAGAAGCTTGAAGCTTCCCGCAAAGCTTTGGGCTTACTCCCCTTTGTGGACTGATCATGTCCTCAGGGCATGGCACTTCCCTTTACTCATGTGCCAGCTCTCGTTCACCGCATCACTCCAGGGGGGATTTGTTACCATATACATGTGGTAGTGATGTGTGTGAACACATTAGGACCGTCGGGGCATTTTTTTCCCTCTTTAGGAGGTTTTTTCCCTCGAGCATTGTATATACGCCCATCACTCTAGGGCTATCTATCTTTCCATTGCACACTAAGTAACACACTCTCTATTGTGTGCCTTGAGCTTCCTTCGTCTTCTCCAAGCTGTGTGTGTTTCTCTGCAACCCTAATTCCAACACATTCTAGCTTCCTGGCCGTGCTTTTGTTTTGAAGTGTAATTCCAGTCTCAGTTATTTACAGGTTCCTTTTAAGTCATTGCTTTGTGTCGTAAAGTCAAGTGTCAAAGAATCGGGTGAAAGCTAACGTCTACCGCCCTACGGGCCAGTTTCAAATCTAGTAAGGGAGGAAGATGTGAGTTAATTAAGAAACACGTTTAATTGTTCAATAAAAAGGAACCTTGAAAAGAGTAAGAATCTAAATAGGTTATTCCGCAATTGTCCTCAGTAGCCGGATATTTGTTGTGTTTCTCGGATTATTTATCTAAAAGAAACTAAAATATATATATATTTATATTCTAAAAAAGAAAAAAGATGGGATCGACCCGATAAATGCACATGTACAAGGGTATACAACAATTTGCATGTTGCTTTCAAATGCTTGAAATGTATTCTTGGTTTAACATGATTGGAATGTTGTTTTCTAACTACCTTGGAAAGGTGCATTTATCAAACAGTTCGGTGGGAGGTTGGATTCCGGAGGGTTAACTTGTTGGTCGGAAAGTTGAACCCAATTTTATGTTGTATATTAAGTTAAGAAGGAGGAAACGGATTCCGATATGAGTCATTGTTTCTTTAGTCTTTCCTTCTCAAACTTGAATAAGACCAATTGACCGACTGTTAAGTCCAAATTCTTTTTGTGCTTGTCCACATCTTTCTTATGCTTTTCCTGAGGGCGTAGTATTGCTCGCTTAGCTTGCCCATAGGCAGTGTCCATATCGTGGACAAACTCATCTACTACAATATCTTATCCTTAGTCATAAGGATCGGTGGAAGCCAAGGCTTACTATAAAGAATCTCAAAGGGTGCCTTCCTCATAGACTAATGTACGATATTGTTATACGCGTACTCGACAAGGAGCAAATACTTCTTCCAATTAGACAGTTTGTATGACACCTAGGAATTCAACATATCCAATATTGTGAAATTGGCATCTCACTATGCCCATCCGTTTGGGGATGGTATGCAAAAGAAAATTTCAACTTTGTGCCAAGGTTGTCAAACAAAGCATGCCAAAAATTTCATGTCATATGCGAGGATCTCGATCACTCACAATAGACTTGGGCATCCCATGATGCTTAAAAATTTATCATAGAAAAAGCCTAGCCATATGATCTACTTTAATTGTTTTCCTGACTGGAGTAATTACATTCACCCTTAGCCGTCAAGAAAGTGAGTTCACAGCCATGTTCTTACTCACATCCGTATGAACAATCTAAAAGTGAATCATAGACAAGAAGTTGGCCCATTTCATTTGCTTCTCAGATAGCTTCCACTGTGAGAAAATACCGCAAACTCTGATGATTGTCTTGATCACAAAGCCTGCTCCTAGAAGATAATGCTTCCACATAGACAAGGCATGAATCACAACTATAAGTTCCTTTTCATAGATTGGGGCGTGCAATTTTGCATCCTTAAGCCGTCTACTTTCAAAAGCCACTGCATGGAATTCTTCGTTAGGCACTACGTCGATGCAATCACTTGAAGCATTGCAATGAACCTCTAATGGTTTTCTTACATCTGGAACTATCAAAATAGGACCATGGCTTAATAAATACTTTAGCTTATCAAAGGCTCCCTATTGTGTTGATCCCCATCTATAGGGAATCTTCTTTCTTGTTAGATCATGACGAAGTCTTGCTACATGATCAAAGTCTTGGATAAATCCCCATCGATAATAAGAACACAATCCCAAAAAGCTACATACATCATGTACCGTATGTCAAGGTCGACGATGCGGAAGCGTAGAGACCAAGGGGAGAGAGAGAGAGAGAGAGAGAGAGAGAGAGAGAGAGAGAGAGAGAGTATTGAACCAACCAACCTTGGCAATGAATTCATGAGATTACAATGGGGGTGTCACAGGAACATAATAATAGAGATCGACAGCAAAAGATAGAGAAAGAGATCTTTGTATTGATGAATTTTTTTTGTAGGGTTTTGATACAACAGAGGAGCAACTGAATATGGGCGCACTCCGTTGTACGGAGCTCGAACCTCCCGACCACCCCCGAGCTTCAATCCGCTTGCATGCAGTGTCTCACTCGCACTCGCACTCACACTCGCACTTGCACTCGCACTCACAATCACACTGGCCCTCGCACTCGCACTCGCAGAAGAGAAGATCTGTGAATGATCCCCAAGCGCACCATCCGTTGTGCTTTTATCCTTCTTTTCCTCGAAAAGCCCGCGACTTCTCAAAATAGTCGCTTTTTAAGCGTTCAATCAACTCGATTTTCGCACCAAGTATACCTTCATAATCTCAATTGCAATAGTCTACCATGAAGAAACAAATCCACTTCTTGGTTGATAGCAGGGAGAGCTATATGATGTTGTATGTCTGCCTGTCCCTGTGTATATTACACTGCTGCTTCCTTTTGTTTGTTTTCATCATAACTTTTACAAATGAATTCTGAACAGAGCAATCCAGGTATTCAAAACGACGGGAATAGGTTTGGTCTACAAGGTATCACGAACAGAATTACAAAAAACATCTCTGTTTGGCTAAAAATGCAACTTTTAGGTCACGACTCCTAAAACCTCTATTTTTGGGTCTCCACTACTTTTACAACTTATTTTAAGCCTATCCATGCATTTTAAGCTAAAACACATAAATATAAAACATTGATATGAATAAAAATCTCAATTTTACTGTTCATAGACAGACTATCTGTTATTCATTAATCTTTATCAAATACGTCTTTAGTGTATTATTTAAAAAAAGAATATATGTTCTCTCTTAATATCTCAAACTCATTCATATAAGCTCTATTTAATAGACTATTCAACTATCTTTCAAATCGTGCTAAACGAAAGATATGCCCTACTACATTCTTTTCAACTTTAAGAACTTCAAAAATTAGTTCTATTACAGGGGGCTATGTGTGCTTATATAGCCACCTCAATAAAATGCCCTACCTAGACTTTAACCAATAAGTAAAATTAAACACCTAAAGCCAAAATAATTATGGGATCACATTAGGCTATTCACTCGAGATGCAGCTAATTTTAACACCCTCTCTGCAACTCAGACAATGTTGAAATTCTCTTCTTCTTTCTCTTTAGTAGCTCATAAAGGACATAAAGGGTGAGACCAAGTCGATGAAGAAGCTACCATGGACACCCCAACAATAGTTGTCATGTTGGATACACGTTGGATTTGCTAGTATCAACGTGTCACTAAGAATACTGCCATCATGGACTAGTTGCCTTTTAAAAAGCTGAACTGTAGACCACACTAGTCCAAGAATCCCCATTCCTAAATTGTGAACACATCACGTCCAAAACATTTCGAGACAATGAAACACATCCTGAACAACAATGGATTGGTGCACTCATCCATAGTGTTTCTATGTCTCATTGGTTCCCTGCCAGATGCATGTGCCTTGAGCTCCGACCCATGGGTTCAAACACTGATAACTTCAACTCCAACACAAGGGTCCAAATTATTTATAGGGAGCAATGTATGCCCATCTCTACCACTCATAAGCCTCTCCCTGGCTAAAGCTATTGGCGGCAATGGTATCCATTTGACTAGAAGGGGAGAGCCCTTTCCAATGTAGTCACCACCACACCGGCAAACTCTTTGTTGTCCTTCCTTGAGTCATTTGACTGCTTTCCTCATCATGCTTGCCTTTGCCTTTGTAGAGCCTATGTATTTGCCATTGGATCTGCAATCTCTAGACAAATGACCACGCTTCCCACAGTTGTAACAACCACTATTGGTCTTCTTTCTTGAATCCAAAGGAGCAAGTGCTTCAACACCTTTGTCAAAAATCTGCATTTTGTCTTGAGTTATTAACACGGTTTCCTCCTCAATGAGAAAAGAGCTGAGATCATCAAATTTTAGCTTTTCCTTTGTGATTTGTAGAAGTTTCCTAGACACCGTTCATACTTTAGACAATTTCGTGAATACCAAAGCAGCTAATTGAGTGCTGGCCGGTGCACTTTCATAGCCAATAGTTGATCATGAATAACCTTAGCCTTCGTACAAAATGACTGCATGGAACTTCTAGTTGAAAACTTGATGGCAAATAGCCATCCAAGAAGGGTGACTGCTCACATCATAGAATTGCGATCAAACATTCTGACGAGCTTGAACCACATATTGTCGGTAGTCTGCAAAGTTTGTATGGCTAGAGAAATTTCATTTGTAAGAGATTTCGCAATAGCCGACATTGCCTTCGCATTATTTGCATCCCAATTGATGCACGATTTTTGATACTCTTCATCTTGAAATCGGGTGTACCTATTATTGAGATCCCTCATAGGACGCGGCTTTGAGCTGTCGACTATGTCTCATAAGCCTTTCCACGTGAAACAGGTGGCATAATCAAGTTCTCGTGAAGGCCATGCTAAGGACCGACGGCTGCACCATCTCCCAATGGATACACCACCATTTGTGACATCCCTCCCGCTTGAGACCGACACCAAGACATGATAAATAATGACATCACTTTTTCTAATAGGATCCCTTAACCTGGAAACACCTTTCCTTATCAATTCAACTTTCCAATCGAAGTCATCCGACTAAATTTGAACTTAAACTTCTAGGATCAACTACTGGGAGTTCTCTAATTCACCCTTGGTTCAAGGTCTTTGACGTTTTTTTCTCGGTTATCATCGAAGTTGATTAGAGATACCGCCTAATTGGAGGATCTATAATGCTTTTCATGTTAATTTACTCCCACCTCCAAGTCAACCTATCGTTGAGGAACCTCCGGAGGTTGAGGAAATAGAAGAAATACCCACCGAAGCATATTAATCATCATCAAGAGCAGTAAGTAAAGTCAGAAAGATTACATAGAAGTATTTGGTAAAGTTCAAGGACTATTCTACTTTGGATGCTCATTGGATGACCCAACAAGAATAGCATCTTATCCCAAGATTAAGGAAGGATACGTGCAAACACTATAGTCAACGATAATTGTTTAGAAGCCAGAGGGATGTTGCTAAATGGACCGTTTTCTTATTTTTGCGAGTAATTTCTATTACTAAAATTATGATATTTAAATATGTACACTTGAGCTGTTAAAGTAAGGTTTTGTAGATCTTTTGGAATTGATAAAGGCCATCAGGAAAGGACAACTCTGATGTGTCATATAATGGGTGACATTAAGTATCATGAAGGATTTGTTCTGTAAGTTTGGTGGAAGAGATCGGGGAATGGATATTCCCAGTGCGTCACATGATGGGTGATGGGAGCATCGGATAGGGAATATTCCATTGGTATGGGAGGAAATCCAAACTATACTTAAAGACATAGGCACAAGAATAAAGATTGCTTCTAAGAATCTTTTTCTAAAAAGGAGAATATTTTTAAGTGCTTTCCCACGAGGAAATCTGCATTTGTGCATGAGGTTGCATCAAGGGACGCTTGGGAAGTGTTGTGTAGCATCAAGTTTTCAGCTCACATAGTTTTTATTGAGTTTTTGAAGAGGTTCGCCTATCAAAACCTCTTTATTCAAGCCAATTCCCGCAATTCTTGATCGATTTTTTGTCCTCTTCAACTTTGCAGAAGAAAGTTTTCTCAAAATCTTCACCAATTTTGAGATACGTCACTCAGACTACATGTAGGTCATGAAGTACAAGCTGTAAATTTTTACAGGTCTATTTTGACCTGTAAAAACAACTCATTTTATGTCTATTCCCACTTATCCCAACTGTTCTCACGTGGTCTACAACTTTGCAAAAGGAAGTTTAGGCAAATTTTGCACGGTTTGAGAGATATTCAGTTCAGACAATAGGGTGGTCTACCTTCGTTGGTTCTTCTGCGTACAGGTTTTTGTTCTGCAATCTCTGTCACATGCATATTTGATGTAAGATCTTGAGGGTCTGTTAAATCAGACAAACCACCGCAGCGGTTACAGAATAGGGTTTTTGTGGTTGGTGTAAGATTATGTGGTTTATGTATTGTGATGAAAATATGCAAAGCCTATTGTTGAGAGTCATGGTAAGGTTTTATTGAGCTGGGGGATTCTCAAATGTGGAGATCCTTTTGATGATACAAATTTTGGATCGAGCCCCCAACATCCCCATAGTTTCGGCATCGACATAGGATGTATATTGATGCGGTTAGTGCAGTATTGGTGTGCATCTGCTGACCTGCCATTGTTGGCATTGCTGTCATTTTTATGCATATGCGTTTGATAGTGTTAAATTGGTCAGAGACACTCTTCTAGAGTTGGGGACAATGACAGTGTTAGTTCTTTGAGATTCTATCTTGCCAATTTAGCCATTTTGATCAGCATTTCAGTCATTGTACACATTTGTTTTGGGTTCAGAAGTCAGTTTTGCTTGGGAAACTTTGCCGAAATTTTTCAGGTCTTCTATCATCTTCTTTAGTGCAACGGATCTATCACTTTTGTTCCTTGTCAAGTGATGGCTTCATCATCGGAGAACTCTTTGTTCAACATTGAGAAGTTAGATGGCACTAACTTTCCATTTTGGAAGTAACAAATTTACAATGTCTTAGTACAGAAGAAGCAGATCCAACCGATAAAGATGAAGGGGATAAAGCCTGAGGATATGGATGAGTATGATTGGCAGGAATTGGATGAGCTTTCCAGATCCACCATCATGCTGACTTTTTCAAAGAATATGTACTTCAATGTGAACATGGAAAAGACTAGCTATGAGCTGTGGAAGAAGTTATGTGACATGTATGAGAAGCAAAGTGCAACATCACATGTTTATTGGTTGAAAAAGTTAGTTGATTTGAAGATGGATGAGGGCACACCCATTGCAACCATCTCAATGAGTTCAACACAATTTTCAGTCAGCTTTTCGCGCAAGGAGTCAATTTCGATGATTCAGTCAAAGCAATGTTCTTGCTAGTTACGTTGCCAAAAAGTTGGGATACTTTTCGCACAACCATAAGTAATTCAGCACCTCCTGATGGTTTAACATGTGTTGATGTTGAGAGCAGTTTGCTTATTAAAGAGGTTAGTAGGAAGAATCTTGATGCTTCTTGTGGTATTAGCAATGCTCTTGTTGTTCGTGGTCGATCACAAGAAAATCTCGTAGCAAATCACGTGGCCGAAAAGACATTGAGTGCTATCATTGTCACAAAAAAGGTCATATGAAGAAAGACTATCGAAAGTGGAAACAAGAGAAAGGTAAAGACAAGAAGCAGGAAGAAGGCAAGACTAAGGAAAGTAATATAAAAATTGAAGAGATCAACAATGTTTTTGTTGAAGATTTTGATGGAGACATTTATCTCACATCTACCATGGATTTAGCATTTTTGGTTGCCACTGATGACTATGCTTTACAGGATTGGGTTCTTGACTCATGTGCATTATTTCATGTGACTCCTCACAGAGAGTGATTTAGTACAAAAGATGCAGCCCGAAAAGGTCGTGTTCGTCTTGGCAATGATTTTGCTTGCGACATAGTTGGTGTCGGCGATGTGAAACTGAAATTTCATAATGGTTCTTCATTCATGCTCAAGAATGTGAGACATGTGCCGAAGCTTACCAAAAGCTTGATTAGTACATGACAATTGGATGACGCAGAATATTACTGCACATTTTATGATAGTTCATGGAAGATTACCAAAGGTTCTTTAGTGGTAGCACATGGTTCAAAGTCTGGGACTTTGTACATGCTACATGTATCCAATGTTAAAAACCATGTAATTTGTGTAACTGAGCAGCCAAGTGTTTCTTTGTGGCATCGCCGATTAGGACATATGTCTCAAAAGGGAATGAAAATATTGTCTCGTTTTGGTTATGTTCCTAGCTTCAATTTCTTAGACTTTTCAGTTTGTGAGCATTGTCTTTATGGTAAACAAACACAATCACCACACAAAACGGGAAGCACTTGAAAAAGTGAGCCACTAGAGTTAGTGCATAGTGATGTGTGTGGACCTATGCCTACCATATCCATGGGAGGTTCATTATGTTTTGTTACATTCATTGATGACTTCTCAAGGAAAGTGTAGGTATATCCTCTCAGGAAGAAGGATGAAGTACTTTCAAAATTTCAAAATTTTGTGGCATTAGTGGAGAATCAGTCTGGCAAAAAGTCGAGTGCTTAAGGTCAAACAATGGTGGTGAATATGTCACTAAAGCCTTTCAAAATTTTTGTGATTCCAAAGGCATCAAAAGAGAGTTGATTGCTCCATATAACCCTCCACAAAATGGTGTTGTTGAGAGGATGAACCGTACCATACAAGAGAAGTTATGTAGCATGTTGTCTAAGCGTTAGCAACTGCTGTCCATCTTATTAATAGATCTCCTAACAAGGCTTTAAATGAGAAGGTACTTGAAGAGCTTTGGTCTAGGAAGCCACCTTCTTACAAGCATCTTAGAGTCTTTGGCTGTGAAGCGTATTCCCATGTTCCAAAGGAGTTTCGAAGCAAGTTGGCTCCTAAGTCAAAAAAATGCATATTTCTTGGGTATGGAAATCCTGGCGAGATGGGATTTTGGTTATGGGATCTTGAAGCTAAAAAGTTCGCAGCAATGAAGTATAGTTCAATGAAGAAAAGATGCATAAGAAGCTTGTGCATACAGTGGAAGTCAAGAGAGTTATCTTCCAAGAAGATGGAGTTGTACACAATAGGGCCGAAGTGCTTAATGTCAGACAACAAGGACAAAATCCTCTTGTAGTACAAGATGTTGCTGAGGGACAACCGGCTCAAGCAATTATTAGAAGGTCTACAAGAGTTTCAAGGGCTCCTGAAAGATTTACTCCCTCATTGGACTACAATATGTTGACAGATTGCGAAGATCCTTTCTGCTATAAGGAAGCCATGTCAATGGATGTCAAGGCAAAGTGGGAGAAAGCTATGCAATCAGACATGGACTCGTTGCATAAGAATCAAACTTGGAAGTTGGTTCATTTGCCTAAAGGTAAAAAGGCATTACCATGCAAATAGGTGTATAAGCAAAAAATTTCACCTCATGATAATAAACCCAAGTACAAGGCACGACTTGTTGCTAGAGGATTTAAGCAGTAGGCAGGGTATTGACTTTGATGAGATCTTTTCTCCGGTTATCAAGATGACTACTCTACAATGTGTACTTGCATTGGTTGCTAAAGAGGACATGGAAATTGACCAGATGGATGTCAAGATGGCATTCTTGCATGGTGATCTTCAAGAAGAAGTTTATATGCAGCAACCAGAAGGTTTTGTTGAGAAGGGCAAAATGAAGACTTGGTGTGTCAGTTAGAAAAATCTCTTTATGGTCTAAAACAATCATCAAGGGAGTGGTATCATAAATTCTACTCGTTCATGCTCTCTCAAGGCTACAAACGTAGTGATATGGACCATTGCCTCTACACTAAGCGAGCTAAAGATGGTAGTTTGCAGATTTTGGTCCTTTATGTGGATGATATGTTAATTGTTGGCAAATGCAGGGATGAGATTTCAGCATTGAAGTCAAACTTACATGCAAACTTTGAAATGAAAGACATGGGTGAAGCAAGCCATATCCTTGGCATATGCATTAGGTGAGACAGATGCAAGAAATTGGTCTATTTATCTCAATCTGAGTACATTGCTAAAGTGCTCAAGCGTTTCAATATGGAGAGGGGGAAGGCATTGAGTACTCCATTGCCTCCATATGTGAAACTTTCTAAAATGATTGCCCTAAGTCTGAAGAGGAGAAGGCTAAAATGGCAGAAGTGCCTTATTCATCTACAGTTGGAAGTTTGATGTATGTTATGATTGCTACACATCCTGATATTGCTTTTGCAGTGGGAGTTGTTAGCAGATATATGTCAAATCCAGGCAAGAAACATTGGGAGGCAGTGAAAGGGGTTATGCGATATTTGAATGGTACAAAAGACATGTGCATTTGCTTTGGAACAAAAGAAGCATGTGTAAGGGGTTACAGGGATATAGATTCTGCAGGATGCTTGGACAAGAGAAGGTCCACTTGAGGCTATGTTTTTTGAATTCACTGGAGGTGCAGTTTCATGGTGATCTTGTTTGCAAGATTGTGTTACCTTGTCTACTACAGAGGCTGAATATGTTGTAGCTTCAAAAGCTTGCAAGGAAGCTATATGGCTTGGTCGACTGGTGGGAGACTTGGGAATCAATGTTGAGATGCATGTGTTACAGTGTGATAGCCAAAGTGCGATACAATTGGCAAAGAATCCAGTGTTTCATGCAAAGACAAAGCATGTGGATGTGAAGTATCACTTCATTCATGAGGTGCTTGAGGACAAGTGATTGCAGCTTGCCAAGATTCACATCACTGAGAATCCTGCTGATCTTCTAACAAAGGGATTACCTTAAGAGTGGTTTGCACATTGTCGGGCACTCATGGGCATTGGGTAGATGATCATGGTCATTGTCTACCTGTATTGTATGTATATATACATTGCCACCCCAGCTTAAAGGCACGTTGTTCTTTAAGTGGGAGGTTGTTGGGGTGGTAAATCCCAATGTGCATACATACACATGTACATGCATGTCCATGCACATGCATACACATACATACCTTAGACTTAGGAATCAATTTATTAACACTAGGGTGAAGATTAATTGTCTAGCGCGAGCTTGGCTTATCAGAATTTAATTCTGAAAGTTGTTATTAAAAGACAATCTTGAGGATGACAATCTAAGGTGTCGAATGTATACACTTGCTATATTTAGCAGTTTTCGGAGCAAGCAGCTATTTTTATGGAAATTTAAGACGGGGTAGATTTAGACGAGACGATCGCGTCTAGGTGGGTGCAAGCGCCTCAAAACTTACTATATTTAGACTAAATTGACAAAAGAGTAAAAATTTCAAATTTGAAAATCTTACATCAATATATTTATCATTAGCTCATCAGAGGTGGAAAAACCGTCAAAAATAGAAATTTTCTATTTATTACCAAAATGGCATGATATTTATCCTTTACATGGGAATCCCCTCTGTACGGGTGCCAGAGACCTTACAATTTTTGTCCTCTTCACTTTAGAATACATCATTGTAAGACGTGGTACTTGGCCTTGAGGGTTTTGTTTCTCGACTTGAGCTAATATGCAAGTCAGATTTTGTTTCAAGCTCAGAATCAATTTTTGTCAAAAATTCAGTCACTAAGTCACATTGATCACAATCTCTTGAGGCACTAGTAGCTTGGATGTCATTCAGGTATTCACTCTTTGTATCCTCCGAAGACATATGCATGGCACTTAACATATTCATTCGTGCAACCTGCAGTATTTCTTCACCCTCAGGTGTTACCCAAGTTGTTCCCTCTATTGCCCCAAGTTTCTACGATTGTTGCAAGGTGTACCCAATCGACGTTGTCCAGCTGAGCCATTCCAGGTAGGACATCCATATAAGGAGAGTCTTCCTCGATATTTGTGTTCTTTTTACATGTGTAACAATAATTCAATGCAGCTGAGTGAATTGTGGTGTCTGATCAATTGTCAACTATAAACATGTTCCCTAAAGGGTGCACTCGACTGCTTACAAGATCAACTCGGATGACGGAGTCTTGGAACTGTAAGTAGACATGATTTCTAGACTAGTCATGTACCATTTTTGCTCCCCTCATGAAAGGACTCCCTAAGATCATCTCAAATGACATAGGATGCTTGGAGAAGTTCATAACGATGAAGGTATGCCTTACCTTGTGTCCAAGGACCTTGATCTTGAGATCTTTCAGCATTCCAATAGGTGTAACGATAGATTCATTAGCCATTGTTACCACTACGTTCGTGACTTCAAGATGAGGTCTTCCCATAGATTCAGCTTTTTGTTACAATGCTCACTCTTGCATCACCATGAAGGATTCCCTTCACAATTAATCCTTTAGTAGTGATTGGTAGGGTCGCATTAGATTCATTGCCTTCAAAGTATTGCCCCAACTTGCTAACATGTATTTCAATGATTGAGCTTCCATCTAGTTTGGGTTGTGGGTCCAAGCATTCCTCCTCAATTGGGATTTCATCGGGCTTACTCATTTGTGCAAATTGTGGTAGGAAAACTCTTAGTTCTCCATTGAGAGACACTTGAAGAGCCAGAAATAGCTCTGGATCCCCGTACAATTTAGACATGATGGTGGTTTCGACTTCAGAGGCCATGAAATCTGTTAATTTGGCAATGTTCAGGGCACCTTTTTGAGATTCTAGTCCATGACCTAAGACTGGTGAAGATGGGATCTCCATTTCTTCGATGGGGTCAGGTACTCCCTTGCTAAACAGTCTTTCAATCAAGAAAGGATTATGCTCACTTTTCGATGTTTTGATCTCACTTTACTTCTAGATGATACTAGGTATGGCCAACGGATTGGGATCTCCTTGAGGTTGCAGTTGGGTGGGGAACACTGTATCTGTAATCCTTATCCATCTAGGTTCTGGCTCAAGCCCTCTTTGGATCTCCTCTACAGAATTCCTTAAATGCTTAACCCACTCATCTCCTCTGTTGGGTTTAGGTATGTCCCAATTTTCTTCATTGTTCCCTTGGGTTTGGTCCTTGTGGCTTCTCTTGGAGGTTCTTGCATGATTTGGTTAGCCTTGTAGACACTCATTGCATCATTGATGGTATGGGAGTGGTTTGAATCGGAATCATCTTTAGGATATTCATATACATGGGGTCATCATTGGTCCCTATGTTGGGCTTTAAATTAGGGATTGAATTCGTAGCTTTTAGGGATCTCTTCCTCAGTGTTTTCTTCTTCCTCGCTCGGTCAATTGATGCAGCATCTCTCTCTTCAAGGATGCAATTTTGGTTTTGGAGCATTGATAGTGTGAGTGTATTCACTAGTGACTACCGGTGTAGTTTGTGGTGTCCCATCAGTAATCTCGATCAAGTTCTATGGTGTAATCTTTGGTGCATTTGGATTATTAGGACATTGAACCATCAAATGGTCTACGCCACCGCGATTACAAGTGAGTATTGGCATTGGTAATGTGCTCCCTTGACTTGTTTGCACTGGTGCAACATTCCTTTGCATTCTAATAGGACGCTCAACTACTCGATGTGGTCCATCAGATTAGTAGCATTGAAGATATTGTCTCCTAGAAATGATATTGATGTTTTGGCCTCTTGTTGCAAGATTCGTAGCTTGATATACATGCTTGACTTGCCCCCAATGGTCCTCCATGTAGTATTGGGGCCACTCCTCAAGAGTATCTACTCTGTAGCTGATACCAGAGTCTATGTCATCTTCGTAGTCTAAATAAGTACTAGATGGCTCACAACCTACTTGGTTCATAGGGGTAACTCTCGGATGAGAAGGTTGCGGGCCCAGCACTAGAGGGGATAATGGTGTGGTTTGGAAAACATTTTGGGTGCTAGGGACCATATGCTACGAGGGTTGCTCAATAGGTGGGATAGGCATGAATGTAGGAACTCAAGGTGAGTATGTCCAGGCTATGGGTGATCTTTTTTCCATTATGTGTTTAAGCACTGGAAATCCTTAGCTTGATGGTCATACCGACCAGACGCATTGCAAGTCCCATTGAAGTTTAGTCTAAAGGTAAGGCATTCACTGGCGCTATGTGATCCTAAGCAAACTGAGTACCATTGTTGCTCCCTTCTTGGATACATATGATTATTTATCGGAGTACGATTACCCCTAAGGCTTTCTTAGATAGCCTTGGTGAGATCGGTCAAATTCATCTCAAATATATTTGGCTCTTTCACGATTGTCTTTAGGGTCACCGGCTCATGCCAAGTTGGTAGCTTTTGGCTCGACAGACACTCTTTCTCCTTCAATCATTAAATTGTCTTCCAATTGGATTGCATTGGTGGTGACTGCTTCCCAAGTATTGATACCTCTAATGACTAGGTCATTATAGATATCCTCATGTCATAGTCCCCTAACGAATCTATCAAGTAGTTGCTTATTGTTGAAACGCTCATTTGGATTACAACAAGAATTCAAATGCTTCAAGGGACTAATAAAGTCTCTCACTGAATCACCTTCCTCTCATTGGGCTTTGTAGAGCTGAGATTCTATACCCAAAAGCATTCACTCTCGCATGTACTCTTTCAAGAACAATCTCCTAAGAGTAGGATAGTGCATGCGCTCTTCATTCCTTAGGGTTCTATACCAATCTCCCACCTTCCCACTTAGAGTCAAACTTAAAGCTTGTTACCATATACATGTGGTAGTGATGTGTGTGAACACACTAAGACCACCGGGGCATTTTTTCCCTCTTTAGGAGGTTTTTTCCCGTGCATTGTATATATGCCCATCACTCTAGGGCTATCTATCTTTCCATTGCACACTAATTAATAAAATCTCTATTGTGTGCCTTGAGCTTCCTTCGTCTTCTCCAAGCTGTGTGTGTTTTCATGCAACCCTACTTCCAACAATTGGTATCAGAGCAGGTTGCTTCCTCCCGGGCTTAGTCGGCAGCAGCTCCAGCACACTCCTGCTCATTTTCTTTGATTTTTGTGAGTTTTGGCGAGCGTTTGTAGGTCAGGAAAAAAATTTTGAGCAAGCTCGTAGAGCTTAGTTTGCTCAGATTTCTGATTTGGGCTCATTTCGGCCTTCGTTTACACTACATGCAATACTACAGAGGCTATTTTGTCATTTTGTGCAAAATTTTTATCAGTGCCGTTTTTTGCATAACAGGTTCCTTACAGTCTTCTATGGTTTGTGCTATATAGCACGTGCTGTTCCCGCTTTGTTTCTCCCTTTTTGGGCAGTTTTCACATTAGGTGCAGCATTTACCATGGCTGACAATAACACAGATGCGTTGAAGATGTTTGCTACCGAGGACAGGTTGGATGGAGACAATTACCCTATGTGGGCTTACATGATGCAACATGTCTTGTATCAAAGGGCCTTTGGAATATTGTGCAGGTTACTGATGTACATCCTAGTTCTGAGGATGTAGGCGATCTTGAGGATGTTGCAGGTCTTGCTGCAAGGATTGCTGTTGTAAGAGTTGTCTTGCCTACGAGAGAACAAGCTCGTTGGGATGTAAAGGATGCATAGGCTCATGCATTGTTTGCATTGTCTATGAAGCGCACCATTACTCCTCACATTCGTTCAGCGAAATCTGCAAAACAGGCTTGGGATATTCTGGCTGGTCTTTATGCAAGCCGCAATGAGGCAAAAATTGCATTGCTGCGTAAAGAGCTGGAGTCGAAGATTATGCATGAGGAAGATGATATGAACACTTTCCTTACTGGTGTCAAGGATATCAATGAGCAACTTATTTATGCAAGTGAAGTCATTTCAGACAGTTCCCTTGTGCAGACTGTTCTTGATGCCTTACCAGATTCTTACCAGACTTTTGTTAGTACTTGGAGACTTATGACCCAAGGAAATCTTGAAGTTGTCAAGTTTGATGCATTATGCACATTGTTGTTACAAGAGTCACTTTCCAGAAAGAACAGGACTAGACAGCATGCAGTTGAACAGGCTTTTATTGCTGCTCAAAGAAAGGGTGGTAACAACAATGTAGCCACTTCTTATGGTTCTTCTGCGAGTGGAAAGTCACATGTTCCTAATGCTTCTGTTGGTAGCAATTCGTCTAAAAATTTTGGTGAGAAGGGCAAAAGAAGATGCGTTGCCATTATTGTAAAGCTAGTGATCACTTGATCAAGCAATGTCCTAAGTTCAAGGCCAAAGAGGCTAAGAAGAAAGAGGGTGGTTCCATTACAAATGCTGGTTCCACTACAAATATAGCCATTGTTGAGTCTTGTGTGCAAGGAGATTGTGATGCTGATGTTGATGCAGAATGGGCTTTTAGTGCCCAATGTACTTACAATCCTATTGTCCATGATGCATGCATGTCAGTTGCTACAGATTCACATGTGTGGTATTTTGATAGTGGTGCTACAAAGCACATTACCTCACATCGTGAATTGTTCACCTCTCTTGAGTCTGTCCCTCATGGAATTCAATCACGTGTGCCAACAATGCCTCTTATCCGTTTCAGGGAGTTGAAAAGCTTGTGCTTTTTGCTGCGAATGGTAGTTCTCTCATGCTTGTTGATGCACTTTATGTACCTGGGATCAAGTAGAATCTTTGTCTGTATCTGCACTTGCTAGACTTGGACTTGTAATCAAATTTGTGGATGACAGATTTACAGTTCATGATCTCAATTTTCGTGATGAAATTGTTGTATCTGGCCTTTTGTGTCGTGGGCTGTATAAGCTCACTTTGTATGACAAGTGTGGACAAAATTTTCCAAATGCAGTTGCAGATTGAAGGGTTGTTTCAGATGCAAAAATGTGGCATGCACATTTTGGGCATCTGAATTTTGCCAATATGTTGCATTTGCAAAAAATTGATATGGTTGCTTCTCTGCCGCCTCTTGAAGCTCCTATCAAAAATGTTTGTGAAGGTTGTATTTTGGGTAAAATACAGCGTGCTAAGTTTCCAAAAGATGGGTCAGTTCGTGCTACATGCAGATTGCAACTTGTGCACAGTGATGTTTGTGGGCCATGCAAACTCCGTCCTTGGAAAATTACTTGTATTTCGTGAATTTCATTGATGACTACCACAGGCATGCATGGTATATCCGTTCAAAGCTAAGTCCGAAGTGTTCATGTGCTTCAAGAAATTTCTTGTTATGGCTGAAAATGTCTCGAAATGTACTATGGACACCCTCCATTCCGATCGAGGGGGGAGTATATGTCTCATGAATTTAATGCATTTCTAGCTGGTAGTGGGATAAAACACCAATGTACAGTGTCGTATACGCCTCAGCAAAATGGTGTTGCTGAGAGGAAAAACAGGTCTCTTACAAAAATGGCAACATGTATGGTCAAGAGTCAAGCCTTACCACATTCTTTTTGGCTCGAGGCTGTCATGTGTGCCAATTATGTACTCAACAGGTGTCCTACAAAAGCGTTAGAGTCTATGACTCCATATGAAGCATGGTATGATAGAAAGCCATCTATTGAGCACGTGCATGTTTTTGGATGTCTGGCTTATGGTTTACTGCCACAAGGGCAGCACAAAAAATTGGATAATAAGTCTGTCAAATGTATTTTCGTTGGTTATAGTGCTGAAAGAAAAGGTTACAGGTTGTACCATCCACAAACAAAGTATATTTTGGTCTCATGTGATGTTGTGTTTGTGGAGGTTTTTGTTCATCCTTTGTTGTCATGTACTAGAGACAATAATGTAAGCTCATAGGACATTTATGACACTTTGTTGCCTCTTTTCAGTGGTAGAAGTATGAATGTAAATTCCAATGAGGCAAATGTACAGCCTATGGGGGTTTCTAAAAATGTTATAGATCAGCCTATTACTGATGCAGATGTACATGAGATACTTGATGAGGAAAGGACACAAAATGAGCAGGCTAGAGGTATGCCAAAATGGTTGGTGCACACTTTGCGTGATAGTAAATTGGATGCACCTTTGTCTAGTCGTACTCGTTTAGGTTATTGCCATGCCTCTTATGCATCAGATTGTTATGCTTTGGCTGTGTCTAGCTTACATGATGTTGAGGAACCTCTATCTTTTGATGAAGCACAGAATTCAAAAAGCTGGATGGCTGCCATGCAATCAGAATATGATGCACTTATAGAAAATGACACATAGACTTTATGTGATTTGCCTCCTGGCAAAAAGGCCATTGATACAAAGTGGGTTTACAAGTTGAAACGCAAGCCGGATGGTGAAGTTGATCACCATAAGGCTCTACTTGTTGCAAAAGGCTATGCGCAGTAAAAAGGCATAGATTATGCAGAAAGTTTTGCTCTCACTTGCCGTATGGCTACTGTGCGTTTTCTATGTGCATTGGCAGCTCATTTTGGTTGGGATGTACATCAATCAGACATTGTTACTGCTTTCTTGAATGGTGACATATTTGAGGAAGTTTATGTAGCGCAGCCTCATGGTTTTGTAGAGAAAGGACAAGAGGATAAGGTGTGCAAATGTAACAAAGCTTTGTTTGGGTTGAAGCAATCTCCTCGTGCTTGGTATGAGAAGGTTGACACTCATTTGGTCAAACAAGGATTTTGTAACAGTCCAGGGTCTAAGCATTGGCACGCAGTCAAGAGGATTTTTTGCTACTTACATGGCACTTTGCATCTTGGCTTGTTTTATCCCAAGGGGGGATCATTGCCGCCAGATTTACATGCTTTTTCGGACTCAGATTGGGCTAGTTGTTATGACACGTGAGTGTCCACAAGTGGTTTTTGTTTCATGCTTGGCAGTTCATGTATTTCATGGTTGAGCAAGAAGCAACCTACTGTGGCCACTTCGAGTTGTGAGGCTGAGTACAGGGTAGTCTTCACAGCTACGGTTGAGTGTGTATGGCTCATACGCCTTATGGCTTATTTGGGTGTTGGAAAAGACATTGCCAACATCATCTACACTGACAGTCAGAGCGCATTAACAGTTGCGAGGAACCCAGTTTTTCATGCTCGCACAAAGCACATTGAGGTGCATAACCACTATGTCAGGGAGAGGCTCTTAGCAGGAGAGATCAGCTGGCTTATGTGCCAACATAGGACAACCTTGCAAATCTTTTCACAAAGGCATAGTCTCGGGAGAAGTTAGAAGCTTTTTGCAGGGCTTGCTCCCCTTTTTGGAATGATCCTGTCCTCAGGACATGGCACTTCCCTTTACTCTTCGTGCTAGCCCTCATTCACCATATCACTCCCATGGGGGATTGGTTACCATATACATGTGGTAGTGATGTGTGTGAACACACTAGGACCGCCGGGGCATTTTTTCCGTCTTGAGAAGGTTTTTTCCCCGTGCATTGTATATACGCCCATCACTCTAGGGCTATCTATCTTTCCATTGCACACTAAGTAATACACTCTCTGTTGTGTGCCTTGAGCTTCCTTCGTCTTCTCCAAGTTGTGTGTGTTTTCCTGCAACCCTACTTCCAACAAAGCCTCCACTTATGTAGTTCATTGTGCTCTTCCAGGGAATCATATACATGTTCAAATACCTCATACGCCCATCACTCTAGGGCTATCTATCTTTCCATTGCACACTAAGTAATACACTCTTTGTGTGCCTTGAGCTTCCTTCTTCTTCTCCAAGCTATGTGTGTTTCCCTGCAACCCTCCTTCCAACAAAGCATTCCACTTATGTAGTTCATTGTGCTCTTCTAGTGAACCACATACGTGTTCAAATACCTCAATTTGCTTTGTAACATCACCCTCTCCATTCAATATTTGTGTGAGCTTAGCCACTTGAACTGCCTTACTTCTAGGCTCTCTATCAGGTCTGCTATGCATATTTTCAATAATAGATCGATCGATAGCTTGAGCAAATGTTGCCAAGTCACCCAAGTGAGCAGGTATAGTGGGCAAAGGTGCTTTCGAGACTGCATGTGGAATGGGGGTTTGCATTGGGTTTGGTATATGGGCGATCCTTGGGTTCCAAGCTTGGTATGACGTTGCGCCATGTGGTGGCCCAAAGTTCATATGTGTGACCCTAAGCATAGCAAATGCAGGATGTGACATGTTAATGCTAGCTGGTATGGCCCCACTAGAATAAGGACTTGGATAGGGTGGTCGTGGAGCGTAAGCTATCGAAAAAATTGGGGGTGTAGGATCTACATGGGCATGAGTGCCAACATGTACACATGATTGGTATACACTTATAGGTATTGTTGTAGGCACTGTGCTACTAGGTAGTGGTGCTTTACTAACGAACGAGGTCCAGTGTGTACTTTTTTCCATGCTCATTACTGGGATAGGCATATTAGTCGTAGTGCCTTCGAGAGAAAGATGAACTAAATTTGGAAAGGTAAAACTATTGCTTGTGGGCTCAGACTGTATTGAGACTCCAGGCTGTAACAACATATGAAGGATCCATGGGACTTACTGAGGGAGTCTCCATTTGTGATAGGGTCGGTTGTTTGGACTTTCTGTATCCAAGAATCTCATAGGACCCATCGAAGGAGTGTTAATTCCCTTGTTTTGCCTCTCTGACTAGACAACCCCATGGATGACATCACAGACCATCCGTTGCCGCTCCTCTAGACTTGTGGAACTAGACATGGATTGTACAACCTCTAACCAATCCACATGGTATGTGTAGCCCGTATATAGGTCGGTCAAAGTCTCATTTTGCAGTTCATACTCCCAAGTTTCCTTGAGAATATCCCCTCTAAGATTGGTGTGTTGGAGGTTCCCCTTGAAGTGGAGCCATTATTGCTCCCTATGGTCTAACCTTAGTGATTGCTAATTTGGGAGCACTTGGTGTTTGCTTGAATGGCATGATTGTTGTCATAGGGTTTCACGGATCAGCATTGTTGTATTATACGTAGGCTCTCAATTTCCATCTACCTAATTGCTTGCATATATTGTTCAACCTCTTGTACTTCAACAAGACTTGTTCCATTGGGTAGTAGAACTTTAAAGGACGATGGCTTGGTAAAGTATGCATGTCTGCCGCACATGTTGGAGCTAGGGACTTGTCGAGCACCGTGTGTGCGCCACAGATGGCTGCAAGCACACAACAAGCAAACCTAGCGAGCTAAAAGAGAGCAAGGGTGTATCACTCACCGCTCTATGCTCGCCACTGTGAAGGATTCCTTGCCATGAAGAAGAGCGACCCGTCGCCATCTCGCCACCACCGATGTCCCTGCAATGCTCAATCGCTCTCTCTCTCTCTCTCTCTCTCTCTCTCTCTCTCTCTCTCTCTCTCTCTCTCTCTCTCTCTCTCTCTCTAGCACACACATAGACACACACACACACACACGTGAGCACACAATGGAGAAGGGAATGGAGATAGGGCAAAAACACTCTTCTTTAGCATGCACCCTTTAGAATGAGGGATTTAGGTCACAATGGCCCTTTTATATGGGTTTGGCCCATTCATACATGGGGAGCCCACATTGGTCAGTCACCCTTTAGAATGAGATGTAGGGCACCTCTCATTGGCAATCACCCAAGCATCTATCCAAGTACCTATAAAACAAGCCTGGCCCATGACTCAAAACAATGTGATAAGGCGTCCATCATCGGTTAACATACCCCCCTTCCAGATGTAGATTCCTTTCGCGGAAGCTAGTGAGGTGAAGCCCGTTCGTCGAGGTGGTAGAGCATCTGGGATAGAATTTTTGCAAAGCAAAGTCATCGTGAGAGTATGCAAGCTGAATTATATGGCAATAAAGCATGAGGGGAATGTAAAGTACATGTGAAAATGAGTAAATACAAAGAATTATGAAATGCTACACTACCATTAAGGACAAATAAATTGCACTTTGATGAAATTAATCAGTCAAGATTTTTGGGCTTATGGATGAGTCTATCGATTAGTTAGCTATGACTAAGGTTAAAACAACTACTCTAGTATTAGCTAAGTTATGAAGATTATCTAAATGCAAGATTCTCTAATTGTGCCTTTCAACTTTGATTAGCCAACTAACTCTCAGAACTCCAAAGAAAAGCTTGAATTTTTCACTTTAAGCTCAATGGAAATCTTTTTCATGTCATTTTTCTTTTCTCTTCATTTTTCTTTCTTTCACTTTGGAAACGCACCCACACTAGGAACCTCTAGGACTGTAGTACTATAGACAATACATGTGAGTGAAGTACCAAATCAAGCCGAGATTTCTCTTACAGCTTAAGATTTTACATTCGTGGCACTTTTGTTTTTGCTTCCATTTCCTTTGTATTCTCACTAGTGTGTTTTGTTGTTTAAGTGAGAAAGCTTCTCTATGCCTAAAAAACTCCTAAGATTTCAAACACTCAAATAATTTTACCTGACAACAAATTATGTTGAGCTCCCGTACCTAACAAGGCATTATACAACACTTTCCCATAGGGGCTTTTTAGCTCAATCGGGTATCATAGAGATGGCTTAGATTCTAATGGATCGTCAGCGATTTCCTCAAAAAATGCTTTCATGATCCCCAAATTAGCCTCTCGTTGGCGTCTAAGATGTTGTTGTCGTTCTTGAGCCTCAGCTTAGGCTTGTATCTTTTTAAGCTATGTTTGTTTCTTGGCTTCCTTCTTTTGATGGATGGCTTGCAATTCTTCTTGGCTTAAAGGATCATAGTACCTTTTGAATGTACTCCCACTAAGGAATCCCACGATTTCAACTCCATCTAGAGTCTCCACATGAATGATAACTTACGGGGTCATTTCACACACTCGATACAGTCCCTTACCAGCGTATTTCAATTTCTTCTTTTTGTTACGTACACCATACATAAAAACTTTGTCTCCCACTTTTGTGTCCTTGTCTTTTAAATGGCGGTCAAACCATTTTTTTCGTTCTATCTTTCTCTGCTAGGGTATTGTACACATCCAATTGCACAAATCAAAGAAGCCAAAGGCATATCAACCAAAGTTTCCCTCACTTTGTGAACAAAGGCAACAATTAAGGCAACTTCTAGTGCAAAAAGCACTAGTCCAAGAATGATAGCTAAGTGATAGTGATGAACACAAATGGGTGGAATTAAAGCAACAAAGACTAGGGTGTCCAAGGGATGGATTACTACTAAAAAGTCTTTGATTGCACAAGGATTCCATTATAGGCAATAAATTTTGTGGTTATTGACTCCATACAGCACAACATATAAAGTGCACCCAAAGCCTAATCAAGTAAGAAGGCAACAAAGATCTAAACCTTCACAAGAGTCAAGACAACCTAGGTGGAAGCAACATAATCTTGCATCATCGAGTAGAACTACCATAAATCCTTCCAAGGCCCACCATAGTCCTCCCAAGAGCATAGTGTAAAAGTGGGTACCAAAGGATATCCTCATGACACAAGGCTACTATAAAGGCTACCAAAAAGTTTGGCTACTTGCCAAATCAAAGCTAAATGTAGCACTATCCATATTGTAGGAAACCTCTAAATTGAAGGACCAAATAAATATATGAGAACAAGGCTAGTATGGAGATCAAAAACTTCCCAACCAGAACAAGGACCACATTACCTGCATAATGATGGACTGCCCATTGAAGCATGGGTACCTAAGAATCTACTCCATACAAACCAGAAGGTTGATTACATCTCCAACTCCATCACTATAAGAAATATAGTCAAAGATGTCAACATAAGGCATGCTGCTAGCCAAACTTCTCCCACAAAAACACACAAGAAAAGAGCTCAATTTCTTCAAGCTCTTTTCCATAGTAAGAGCTCTCTACAGGCACAAAAGAGAACCCTTTGCAAAAGAGTGAAGATTCTGGCATTCCATAGCCAAAATTTGCTTCAATGTTATGTATATAGACTTCATGTACATCGTTTTTGTTTATTTTTATCTTTTGCTATGAGTTTGGCTCAAGCTAGAGACAAGAATGGCATAAGAGTCAAAATGCAAGTCTAAGCTATGAGTATAACAAAGATAGTGGCATTGATCATGCACTAATGCATAGTGAGGAAAAAGTACAAAAACCTCTACATTAAAAGCCCTCTTTGTACTTGTGTCAGCCCTTTGTGACCCTTGAGCATATCTCCTTTAAGAATAAGCTAAGCTAGAGACAAGAATGGCATAAGAGTCAAAATGCAAGTCTAAGCTATGAGTATAACAAAGATAGTGGCATTGATCATGCACTAATGCATAGTGAGGAAAAAGTACAAAAACCTCTACATTAAAAGCCCTCTTTGTACTTGTGTCAGCCCTTTGTGACCCTTGAGCATATCTCCTTTAAGAACCCCGCAATCATGTATTGGTATGTTGGAACAACTACAAGGAGTGAGTCCTCTTTGAAGCTACCAGTTGCAAATACAAAGATAAAAGTTGTGGGCACCGCCCGAACATTGTGCATAATTATTGTAATATTTCTTGCAATGTCAAATGGCATTGCCAAATGCGATGTAATGCTCCTAGGATAGACTCGTTCATACAAGTTCCAATTTGTATTGCCTAAGCTCCCAAGTTACGCCTAGACTAGTTATTTTAACTATACAACTCATTGTCGTGCCATATATATGGTAGTTTGCCAGCCCACACTAGCTCATGCACCTACAGACCTCTATCATTAGCACCCTCATCCTTGTATATGAGACATGCTCACTTGCATTCCACCAAGTAAAATTGATACAATCCAATGTCTTGGCCAAACATACATGTAGCTATTTTAGGCTACGTGAGTAAAAGTATAACCAACCGCATATATCCATATGCAATACAAAAGGGGATGTCACTAGATTGGATATACGTTTTGGGGGGTAATGCTCCTTTTATCCATTTGGAGGACAAGCACCCACTAATTCAAGGGAAAAAGAAATCAAAACCTATCAAGAACAAGTGAAAATTGGGGGGGAGTCATGCTCTTATCTAAATATATACAATTGTACATACAGGTTTTAAAAGGTCTTTGGATTCTATAGTGATTGGTCATTGCTAACACCTATAAGTGGAAAGTCAATCAGGTAAAGGTGTAGGAAGTTATGTGGGCGTTTTTGAGCACCTATGCAGTGCTTAAACTTCAATTGATTTCCTTTTAGGCATCATGGCTAACATCCAATCCTTTAAAAGAAGATTACAATAAAAACATGGGGAAATTGGGGTGAAGTTTAGTCACTAAGGTCAAAGATTACATTTTAAACATGGGTGAAATTTAGGGGAAATAGGGGTGAAATTTAGTCATCATGGTCAAACACAACAAGCTTTGAATTGTCTCATTCAATATACATGTTTTTTTTTTTGCAAAACTCACAATTGTGAGTGGATAGTATTAAGAACATCAGCAATATACAACAATCTCGAGCTCAGACTGATCCTCGAGGGTCCCAGGATTGCACGTTACATGTTTTAAACTTTCTTCTTAATCCATAAGAATCTCCTTTGAAAAATCATTTCATGTTCTTGATATTTAAGGGCAAGCTAAGTAGATTTGTGGCAAGTCGCAACAATGGGATGGGGCCCTGTTATACCCCGAGTAAAATGTTACAAATCTGCTCCAAAAGGTGTACAGTGACTTTGAAGCAATGAACTAGGAAATGCATATGTTTTAGTGATGCATTGATCTAGAGCAACATTTGAATCTTAGACTTGATTTTCACCCAGATACCTCCTATTCAAGGGCCTTGTTTTGTCACACACAAAATTTCAATGTTGTCTGTATTCTTCAGTGCTCAAACCAGTCAACCATAGCTCACATATAAGCATCTTCTTTCTCATTGTTCTTAAGTTGGGACTTCTCATAATTGTTACCCTCCTTGCATATGGGTATCTCTTTAGTAAAAGAGAGAGTAGTGGACTAATAATGTGTGTGTGTGTGTGTGTGTGAGAGAGAGAGAGAGAGAGAGTGTGTGTCTAGAGTCAAAATTAGGAAACAGAGAGGACTTGCTTAAATAGTCATTTATAAAGTTTATGGCTAGGTGTTTGCAACCACCTTTAAACACAAAAACAATTATTCGAAGCAAAACAAACCTTTTAAACGGAAGCTTATGATGAGGAAAGACAAATTTCTTGGAATACACAAGGGCACACATGCTCAATTGAAGCACTTTGTCTTCCAATCTCTGACTTGTGTTTCAAGTTGATGATGGACATTTTCTCTCAATCATGTGGCTTGTTTATGTTTGCTTTTGCAAAGTACTCGACAGTCCAATAAAAAGCTTAGAGCCAAAAGATTACATATATTTTTTCAATAAAAATGCAATTTATTCAATGCTATAGATTTGGAAAGTACTTCATAGTTTGAAGTCCCTGCTCTTAAAATTGTTCCACGAAGAAGCTTTAGTGTGTGGTGTTGCTTGTTTTTCCTTTTTTTTTTTTTCCTTTTTTTGGGTTTGGTTTTTTTGGGGGTGGGGGGGGGGGGGGGGGATTCCCAAGGACCTCAAACTACAAAAGGTCTTGTGTAAAATTCTTTTTTTCTCAAAATAGATGATGGTTGTAGCTTTTGGTCTCACATGTCATCGTGGCCTTTTGTAGACAATAGTGCATTTCACTTTTATTTATCTATCTTGTAAGAACTAGTTCAACACTCATCGGATGGGTCTTTTAGATCTCTTGGTTTTATTTGTTATGAATCTTCTTCTTTTCCCCTCCCTCCCTCCCTCTCCCTCTCTCTCTCCCCCTCCCCCTCCCCCTCCCCCCCAAACACACACACACATGCATATATATATATGTATATCTACATTGTGTGTGTGTGTGTGGATGAGTATATGTATGTATGTATGCATGTGTATATACAATTCATTTTGAGTGTTGTGTTTGCCTTTTAAAGGTGACCCCTGCCCTTTTGTGAAGTGCAGTGTGAATAATGTTGTCAAAAATCATCCAATTGTGTTAAAAGTGATAGCTACAAAGTTTACATGGTGTGAATATAGTTGCAACTATAATTTTGTAGTTGTCCACAATAAAGCATTTGTTGCCATCATTGGATGTGATCTTCAACTTCATAGAACCATTTACGGAAGGCAAAGCATTTTTTCCTTTTGGAAAAGGTACTACCTATGTCTCAAGTGTGATTCTTCTTTAAAGAATCCATTGTTCTAAAGTCTTTTCTTACAAACTTTCACCAAATGAAGGTGCAAATACCTTACATGCTCCTTTGGCTTGAGTTGGGACTACTTCCATTTGACATTACAAGCATGGAGAGACTAGTGGATTACATGATAAAGATACACCAAAGCTCACCACATTGACTTCCAGAATAGAATTGCATGGGAGAAAAGTAACAACTAGTATGTGATGTGCACATTGCTGCGGGTCACATTCTAGTATAGAATTGCATGGGAGACAACTAGTTTGTGACTCACGTGTTGTTGCGGCTAATTAGTAGCAAAGCTTAACTCTGCGACACTCTCCTTCATTACCTTCCCCCCAAGATGAAAACATGTGCAAACATTCTCTATGCATCGATAAGGTAGTGCCAAATATATTCTTGCACGCTTCATTATTAAATAAAATTATTCTCTAAAGATATGATCTCTAAAAAGCATGCATCAATACTAGCCTTGGCTATGCAGAGCATCAAGGGGAAGTGTTTCGACCAACTCTTGAAGGTATCAACATCAATCATCAAAAAAGGGGAAGCAATCCGCCTGATGGGAAATGTAGCACGTGTCCAGACGGGAAGCCGCATTGGCATACTGAAGGCTTGTGTACGTCCAGTCCAAGGAGCTTCTCCACGGACCAGCAGTCCACAAATCAAGCAATGCACATTGCAAGCGCTTGCCATTTGTACTTTTCTAAACCTGTCAGAAGGCTATCCGAGCCTGTTTTGTCCTTCCGAGCCTCATATTGAAATCCCCCATGATACACTAGTCTCCTTCCAATGACTATTCCCTCAAATCCATCCAGAGCTTGGCTCTCCCCTTAGCATCACAAGGAGCATATACATTGATAAAAGTAATAAACACTCCTACCCACTTCACTCTTAGCCCTAGGACTCTCCCTGACGCATGGTTAAGCATTACTTGTGGCTCCAATTCCCTATCAAAAATGGAGAGTACCCACTAAGCCCAAGAGCACCATCACCATAACACACTATATTACTCCCTATTGCCTGCTTCCTGCATTTGGAAGCATCAAGTTGGTGATCTTGAGTAAGCCAACAATTTGTAGCAGTTTTTCGAGCCTCCTCCCATAACAGAGTGCTCTTTTTAGTTGTCTTAATGCTCGTCACATTTCAGGACTCAATTTGTAAGCCGTCCATTAGGGGGAGAGGGGAACAAACTCCTCTATGTCTAGGGAGCCATCCATCTTTGTCTCTCGTTGGTTATCCTCCTCCGTCTCACCCTGACGACAACCCTTGCAAGTCAGCTGGGAGAAAGACATCTTTGAGAAGGGTTGGCCCCTCATATTTTTGGCATGCAACACCTTGAAGAAGTTTCCCAAATGAATGGGAGACTCATGACTATCTAGTTGGTACTCCTTGCGGTGGAAGCTACTTCGCACCAAGGTTTTTACTTGCTTGCACTTAATCATAGAGACTTGTTGCAAGCCCTCATTCACCTTCTTTAGGGTGGGGGACACAACAAATTTTTGGCAAAGCTTCATTGGTGTTTAGATCACATGGAAAGCCGAGAACTAAAGATTCTGGGTGGCTTGGCTGCTGCTAACCTTTGGATTTGGCTCAGTAGTAGCGTGGTCCTAGAGGGTGACCTCATGAGTGCCCATCTTGCTAGCTTCAAAACCTGCATTTCCAGTACAACTCCCACCTTCTCCTTGCTTAGTAACTTCGACTTCCATTTTGGATTCACTTGGTTCATTGGATGTAGTTTCTTGTACCTTATCAGCCTTACCCTCTTTTGCCTCACTTGCCCTGTTCAGATGGCAAT
Organism: Adiantum capillus-veneris; assembly: GCF_014529385.1. Lineage (NCBI taxonomy): Eukaryota > Viridiplantae > Streptophyta > Polypodiopsida > Polypodiales > Pteridaceae > Adiantum > Adiantum capillus-veneris. The sequence goes on along the minus strand of NC_140959.1, from coordinate 118,776,811 downwards.
TTATAGCAAAGTGTCTGAAGCCATTGCACTTGAAACATGCTCCAAAGAATGTACTAATCAAAGAGGCATGACTTTAAGGAATGTACCTACATTAATAGCCATGCTCTCTGGAGGAGGCTTACGTACATCCCAGAAAATGCACACCTTATTTGATGGTCCCCAGCTTTCTGTGTACTGGTACAAACAGAGGAACACCCAGGGTACTTGTTAGATCTCTCAGATTTTCCCATAACAAGATCAGTAAGTTGATAAAGTCCACCCACACTGGGCACAAATCCTTGAATGACTCCAAAGATTCAAAAGAAGGGTTCTAAGGTAACACGCACACTAAGGAACATTTAAGGTATAGCGGACCTTTGGCCATAATTTTGTCTGTTGTTGCAGCAAGGTTGTTGAACCGAACAGTGAACAACCCCTTGGTTAAATATATGACAAAGTTAATTGTTTTGCCTTGGTTGACGATCATAGGGCCAGAAATCCATCTGACGAGCTCAATCTGTGAGGACATCTTGCCCATAAAACCAAACACTAAGGACGAGCTAGCCACCACGCCAAGCTATTTTTTAATCAAAGCCGGTGGGACCGACACCGAACATACATTTTGAATTTCAACTACTTGAGGTAGTCTTTTCTTCGGGGCTTGGAATGCCGACTCTCCAATTGATGTACCAGAGCCAGATGGGCCTCTTCTTGCCTCCTCAAAGACCTTTTGAGGTGGTTGCCCTGCTGTGCCTTAACACCTTCCAGACCTTAACCATCGGACTGCTGAGTCGCAACATGTTGTCTCTTCATCACATCTAGACCCCCCCACTAGTGCCTTAGCATATGAGAGTTTTGGCATACTTTCCATCGTACTTGGACTCCTCTAAGCCCACTGCTAAGCACAAATACTACTCCTGAAGCGGGGACCCATTGAGAACCGAACCTAAGCCTTGGGAACAAAAACCTCGGGGTGACCCTACCCTATCAACAAGGGAAAATAAGTGCATTGGCTACTGGTAGTACATAAGTATGCTAAGTTAGATATAATAAGCACAAGTCCAGAAGCTAAGCGCAAAAAAAGCCAGATCAGGAGCAGGAGAGCACGTTGGCATTTACCATGACGTAGGTCTGGGAGCAGAGAACATCGATGACACCTCAACCAAAATGTGCACAATGACCAAACCACCCCACCACTCGGCATTCTACCGAGCAAATTAATCTCTGCCTAGCGCGAAGAGTGCAATCCCGTGCACCCTCCTCACATTCCTCTCTCCACTCGTCTAGTGATCCCGCAAAGTCGCCTGAATGCCTACGCCCCGGCAAACCCTCCACCATCACAGATTAAGTGACCTCAAATTAATTTAATTGTAGCTTGAACTTACACATAATGTAGCCCCAAGTCATTACTACATTCAAACTATGTTTAGTCATATCAACATAGCCTAACATATATACTCACAGCTCTTTTCATTGCTACGCTATCAACAGTCACTCTTTCCAAGATCCATTATGAAATCTCTAAACTCTTTCAAAATTCCATGTTTGAGGATCCAAAAAACCACGGGGTTAACCATGTGTAAAAGATTATATGGGGCTTGGTCTACTAACATAGCTAGGTGAACATGAGATTGAGAGTGAGGGAATCAATGAGTTTCATCCATCAAACATTCTCATTGACTCTCAACTCTCTCTTTCCCTCTCTCTATGTGTGTGTGTGTGTGTGTGTGTGTGTGTGTGTGAGAGAGAGAGAGAGAGAGAGAGAGAGAGAGAGAGAGAGAGGCAAGGAAGTGAAAACTTATAGACCTTGAGGTTTGAGATGTTGTATTGTAACTTGGTGGGTGGAACCAAACCTAATCGAATTTCACAAAATTCAAGCCTAAATGTGCTCACAAGAAGGAAATTAGAGAGGTACCAGCATCATCTCATCGCCCCAACACACTAAAATGAAGTAGAGATCCATGTCTTTGGAACGTGAATTTTTATACCAAACAATCACTCTTTAAAAGTGATACCCCACCCTTCATCATCATCTCCATATCCTTATTAATGCTTTGATGATGAATGATGATATGAGAGAGTGACATTGAATCAATGATATCCTTAATCATGCTATGGTGATGGTGAAGAGTTCAAACATTAAACAAATTGTGAAATTGTGACAACTTGTAACATCCAAATTACCACATTTCCATAAATTGCTAAAGTAGGTTAATCTCAAAGAGTTGATATATTGAACTCACATTTAAATGCTTGAGCCCATCTTCTCATCCATACTTTGCACCTGAGCAGTGATCCAACTTATCTCCCACTCCCTTTGATACGAGACATGATATTGGGGCATTTGGGAACTGTTCTCCATTGTTACACATTGTGCCCCTTGCAAGTTGAGCATGCTTAGCTTCATAATCTAATTGAGTGCCCAAATTTTATCACATTCAAACTTGCTTTCCTCACGTTTCTAGCCTCCCAACTACTTCATGGATGCTCAATTATCACCCTCATCTCCATAATCTTCAAGCATCAAGAGTCACTGACAGCTTAGCATAAAACATTTGACATGTTTGATTTGGTCCCATATGTCATATTATAACCTTTGATGAAAATAATACTTTTTCTCTCTCTCTCTCTCTATATGTATATATATATATATATATATATATATATATATATGTATGTATGTAAACATGTAGTAGTGTTAGTGTGTATACGCGCTTCACCAGGGGCACTTTTCTCCCACTGGGTTTTTCCCCCTGGACATCTGGTGTGAAAGGACACCTTATCTCTTAGGGTCTCATATAAGCTTTGTAGCTCTGAGTTTGTACATACTCTATTATTCTAATACAGAGAGATAGACTACAGAGATCTCGTACGCAAGCTCTGTGTCTTCTCCTTCTCCATCTTCTTCCTACTCTGAGTTGCTGTCTTCCTTCTGTTTCCTGTTTCATCATCTTCAACAATTGGCATCAGAGCAAGGTGATTTCCAGAGCCTCTACTTGCGTTTTCGCGTCCGCGCGCACAATCGCAGTTTTCAGGCAGTTTTCGGAAAATTTACTCGTGGGAGCATCCTCGACGTTCCGGGAGTATTCTCAACAGGCGACCTGGAGTGTTACCCCCCTTTTGAAGCCGTTTGAGCCCTCAGAATTTTGTTCTGGGTAGCGTAGCAGAAGTTACTTTTCGGAGGCGTTTAGATCAAGAGGGTGTGCTTTTTAACAGATTTTCTTCAGGTAAACAGTTCTTTTGGGAAGCAGCTTGTCTTAGCTTTGTGCTGAGATTTTGTGTAGAGTTTTGCTTGCATTGGAGAGGAGATTTGTGAATCTCTTGGAGGTTCTTTTGCTCTCTTGTGTGCATCCACAGTATGGCTCAATCTACGGAGAAAGAGATTTTTGGTGCGTTTACATCCGAAGACAAATTGGATGGTACCAACTATTCTCTTTGGTCTTTTATGGCCAAAAATGTTTTGGTTGGTAAAGGATTGTGGGATTATGTATCTGGAGATGAAGTTCGTCCAGGTAGCATTGCACCTGTCACGCTTGGTCGTGGTGCAGCTGTTGGTGTAGGACCCTCACAAGTCACTCCAAAGCAAAAGAAATGGGATACTAAAGATGCACAAGCTATGGCTGTGATTGCCTTAATCATAAAGAGGACAATCACACCACATATCAGATCTTGCAGAACTTCTGAGGATGCTTGGAACACTCTGCAAGCTATGTTTGGAGGAAGAAACGCTGCCAGAATAGAGTTTTTGAAGAAACAACTTGACAAAATACAGATGGACGAAGGTGACGATATCGTCGAGCATCTTACAAAAATCAGGGATCTTAAAGAGCAATTGCTTAGCATTGATGAAGTGATTCCAGAGAAGGACTTGGTTTCCAAAACACTCAATTCACTACCACCATCTTATTTGACTTTTCAGACTTCTTTGACTCTGTCTTTGCGAGCTAATCCTGAGCCTCTTCATTTTGAAGAGTTAGTGGCTTTGCTATTGCAAAAAGGAAGAACAGGTCTTTAATAAAGACGGCAAGATTCTATGCAGCAAGAAATTGATTCTATTCATAAGAATCATACATGGGATCTAGTGGACTTACCTACAGGTAAAAAGCCTATCGGTACAAAGTGGGTTTTTAAGGTAAAAAGGAAACAAGATGGTAATGTTGACAGGTACAAAGCAAGGCTTGTGGCAAAAGGCTATGCGCAACAGAAAGGCATAGATTATGATGAAACCTTTGCTCCTACTTCTCGTGCGTCCACAGTTAGATCACTAGTTGCAATTGTTGCTCATCATGGTTGGAAAGTGCATCAAGTGCTTTTTTGAATGGTGATTTGCAGAAAGAAGTTTATGTAAGTCAACCAAGTGGTTTTGTTGTAAAAGGTCAAGAGCAAAAGGTATGTAGAGTGCATAAAGCTTTGTATGGTCTCAAACAGGCTCCAAGAGCATGGTATGAGAAGATACATACTTATTTGATTGGCCAGGGATTTCAGAATAGTCGAACAGAAAGTACTTTGTATGTCAAAAAGAGAGATGGGGTTCTCATTATGCTAACACTTTATGTGGATGATATGCTTCTTACAGGCAATACTACAGATGAAATTGAAGCGTTTAAAGATGCTTTGAGAAAAACCTTTGAGATGTCTGATCTTGGTTTGCTACATTATTACTTGGGTATTCAGTTTGTGCAATCAGAGGATGGCATATACATGTTGCATGCAAAATATTTGCATAAAATTTTGGACAAGTTTGGTATGCAAAATTGTAAACCAATCTCTACACCGTAGAAATTGGATCAAAGTTGAGCATGCATGATGTTGGAGAACCTTTTGATGTACATACTTATGCAACAGCGGTTGGTTGCTTGATATATTTGGCAGGCAACACTCGTCCAGACATTCAATTTAGGGTTTCATAAGCAAGCAGATTTATGCACAGCCCAGGTATGCATCATTGGCAGGCTGTGAAGCGCATACTTCGTTACCTTTCAGGTACCCCTAATCTTTCCATGTTCTTTCCAAGGGGGGATATACATGGAAAGCACAGTTCTATGCAGCTTCTTGGTTACAACGATTCAGATTGGGCTGGTGATTTTGACACATGACATTCCACAAGTGGGAATTGTTTTTTCCTTGGAAATGCATGTATATCTTGGCTAAGCAAGAAGCAACCCACTGTGGCTACATCAACTTGTGAAGCTGAGTACGGGGCAGCTTTCACGGCAACAGTTGATTGTGTATGGATACGCAGGTTATTGGAAGATCTTTGTGAGTGTCAACAGGCACCCACTACCATTTTCACTGACAGTCAGAGTGCTATGGCAGTTGCAAGGAATCCAGTATTTCATGCAAGAACAAAGCACATAGAGGTTCACTACCACTATGTCAGGGAAAGGCTACATGCAGGGGAGATCACACTAACTTATTGTCCTACACAGGATAACATTGCAGATCTATTTATGAAGGTGTTATCACGAGAAAAGTTTGAAGCTTTCCGAAAAGCTTTGGGCTTACTCTCATACACATGATGATCTGCTACCTTGTACGGATTCACACTATCACTACAGGGGGGATTTGTAGACATGTAGTAGTGTTAGTGTGTATACGCGGTTCACCAAGCGCACTTTTCTCCCACTGGGTTTTTCCCCCTGGACATCTGGTGTGAAAGGACACCTTATCTCTTAGGGTCTCATATAAGCTTTGTAGCTTTGAGTTTGTATATACTCTATTATTCTAATACAGAGAGATAGACTACAGAGATCTCGTACGCAAGCTCTGTGTCTTCTCCTTCTCCATCTTCTTCCTACTCTGAGTTGCTGTCTTCCTTCTGTTTCATGTTTCATCATCTTCAACAATATATATATATATATATATATATATATATATATATATATATATATATATATATATATATATATAGGGTCCGAAATTCTAAAACTCAAATAATTTCTCCATGGTATTATGGGGAATCTTTGAATTATAAGGTCAATAAGGTAAAAGAAGGGCCATCATTGCCATCATCCCTCGCCATGGCTACCTACATGCAATGTTCCCTCACACCGGCCATGACATCCCCCTCTCTCGAGTCTCTTTCTCTCTCTATATATTCTGCCTGTATGGGCATACCATCTCTCCCTCTATGTTCACTCGTACCTAGCCTTGCTCGTCTCGAAGAAGGTGATGCATGCAAAAAGAAAAGCTCTTTCCCCCTCCACCTTTGATATCTCTCTCCTCCCTCCTCCACATGAGATCCACTCCTTCTCTCACCATACATTACAATGCCTTCACCATAGAATCGCAAGATGGGGTCCCATCAAACTACAAGAAAAAATCTACCTCCAGTGTTCGCTTTCGCAATCACACATGGAAGATCCCTCCCTCTCACTTCCTGTGCGCAACCCCTCCCTCACTCCCTTTGCCATCGTCACCTGACCGTAGCGCTGTGTCCTTTGCTTCCCCTCACTGCACGACTGTACCTTCACCATAGCACATTCATTTCACTATCGCCTCGCAGCTCTCGCACATGACGGGAGCATGCAGATGTAGCGTATGGACTGCCAGAGACCCAACACATGCACGACACGCTTGTTGATGTGGTATCAAAGTGGAAATATGGGTATCAACAGAAAGAGTGTAGCAAGAATTTTCCAGAAGGCTCCTTTACTTGGCAATAATTGTAGTCAAGTGCTTGGAATCATTTTTGTTTGGGTGGTTCTGGCCCGGTTTTGGTTGAACCCTTGAAAAAGAGACATCCATAGTCACCTACGAAGCTTGAGTCTTAGATGCAAACCGCTCAAACCAAGAGACTTACTACTAATTGAGTAATTTTTTATCTAGATAAATTGGCGTTCCTTCTCCTAAATTTGTAAGGAGTCATTACATGCTGCAAACAACAATAAAAGATCATTCATATCCATCAAAGTGTGTTCTTCTAGAGCTAATTTGTGGAAGTGCAAATTATTTGGATTTGTGCATATGTGTTCATTAAGCAACCCATGCATGTGGCAAATCATGACATGAGAACAACAATTTGTGACTCAATTAAGAGAGAGCCAACATCTCAAAAGTCTTGAATTTGCTTTAGAAGAGAGTAGAGTAATTATAGGTAGTTTAAGGGGGGTGCAATAGAGCACCCAAAAATTGTGAGATCACTTGAAACTCTTTGCTGTAATTGTGAGATCACTTGAAACTCTTTGCTATAATTGTGGAGTTGTTCATAGATGCAAAACTTGATGGTTTACAGTCCTTGGGTCATAACCAATTGCCAATGCTTATCATTCTTACTAACGCTAACAAGATGACCTTATTCTTTAGATTTTGTAGGAGGAGTTATACACTACTTTGCAAGGGTTCTTAAGTGCTCCAGTTGTATTTTAATGTGCACTTATTCTCCAGTCCTCCTCTTTGCATGAGTTCCTTGTGCTTTTGGTGCCATAGCTTTGGTTTGAGTGTGTGTGGAGTTTTAGAATTGGTTATGGGAGGAATGGATCATTGAGTTAGAGATCTCCTTTAGAGAGCTTAACACGATAATGTGTTGTGTGTGACGGTCCAGATATGACTACTAATGTATGTCCTTGATGGAATAAACAAGGTTGGGTGTTCATAATTTTACAAAAAAACTAGTTCTAAGAAATATACTTGGAGTTGAGACGATGTGTCCAAGGTATATAATGCAAGTGAGCTACTGTATGTCTTACAAGAGGCAAGCAACAACAATGATGCATCTTGATCAGCAAAAGCATGGTGTGTCACTACACACAAGGCAACACTCCCAATAGTATCATAATCAACCAAATTAGTGAGTGGTTGTTCTAGAAACAAAATTGTTAAAGTTCATCAGATAACATCTTGACTACATGTAGCTACAAATCTAAACTAGACTAGCATTATGAGAAGTTTATAACTTAAAAATTATAGTAGCATAGGTACACACTATGGGAAATGTTTCAATTACAATGAAAAAATATACAATACACTAAAGTGTAAATATATTGATTGCAAGCTATTCGAGTAAAGCATCATTTCAATTTCAAAATTCGAGTGAATATATTGATTGCAAGCTATTCGAGTAAAGCATCATTTCAAAAATTTAAAATAATACCTTATTTGTAAGAGAGCGGAGGCAATTTCTGGTAGAGAGTGTGCATGTATCGAGGTTGTTGTTCATCTCTCTGAGTTGGAGTGCTAACAAAGTCATAGCATAAGTAAAGGGTAACAAACAGAGTGTATGTGCACCTCTTTTTTTGAATTGTTGTGAGCATCTGCGCAAAGTCCTAAAAGCTTGGGGCTTGTTTTGGTTTGATTTTGGGGTGTGTTTATTTGAGCTTCGTATGGAATTTTTTTCCCAGTTAATGGAAAATGATGTACTTTGGCATTTTACCACTGATAAGATTATGTGGAATGTGCTTGTTTTCTTTGATGCTAGATTTGTGTAGCAAGAAATGTCTGTGCAATCGTGGTATTTGCAATCCCATTGATTTGCAATCTATGGTTGCTAAATGTCATTTATGCATCTATAATTATCTTTAACCTCTCTTCAAGCCTCTCCTACAATGATGAGAAGGTTGTGTCCATATGAAAGTTTATTCCAATCTCTTGCTTTATATTTGGGCACCCATTTACGTGTGTAGCTATTGCAGTCTGGCCGTAGTTGGATTATCTATTTACAATTTCTTTCAGATATGCGTATTTACACCTATGTGACATCTTTTTATGCTAGTTTTTGACCAATGTGTATCTCTAATTTACTTGTAGCTTTATGATGATGGTCGTGATGAGGTTTCGTGAAGTCGAGTGTGGAGAGCTTTGATACCTTCACTAGTTGAAGTACATTGTTGGTCCAGCATGCACATCTCTTGTTATCTTTTTAGTTTTATGATATCTATGGTTGGTGTAATTTTGGATGCTATGTGAAACTACTGTCTAGCATCTATAAAAGAAATTCCATGGCACTGCCTACTAGTTTGAGGCATTTTCCTAGTGGCTTTGGCTAAACCATCGTCAAAACGTACCAAACTTTTAATCTTGCTACTCGATAACAATTATGACTTTTTCCTCATCAAAGTCAAATGGCAACACATTTTCATATTGGAAGAGGAAAATTTGGGATGTTCTTGTGCTAAAAATGTAGGTCGACCTGATAAAGTTGCAAGGGACAAAGTGTGGAGATATCTCTCAAAATAACGGGGACGAGGTAGAGGAGTTAGCAAATTCTACTAGAAGACTCTCTTTAACCAAAAGGTTCTATTTCATTGTCATCAAATTTTTTTTTGCGTCATAGCCTATGGGTTCAAAGGTGGTAGGTTCAACACCCTTTGATTGCTGGAAGACATGTTCTAGCCCTTAGGGCATTTCCCATGTGGTTTGGTCAATCAATGTCATAAACTTATTGGGTGATGCATACATCTTATGGGAAAAAGATGTGCGTACTTAATAAGAAGTAGAGTGATGCATCTTAATTTTACTAGCAAAAGAAGCTATGGTTTGTTGAATAATGGAAGGGACATTGATCTCATATCAGTTGAAGGAATTCAATGTGACCTTTGATCAATTAGGAGAGCAAAAGGTAGCAATAATAGATTCATTGAAAGCGACTTTTGCTTATTGTCATATGCATTTGCTTTCAACTAGGCGAGAGGGTATCTCATTGCTTAACAAACCAAGAGCGATGGGAAGTGACACTTTTAGCCTCATGCGAGTAGGGTGGTGGACAACAAGTTCTTACCTTTGGACTGGCTAGACATTGAGCCATGCCATACACGAGAGTGGTTAACAAGAGCTAGAAGATAGTGCAAGGCAAGTTAGAGATGTCATAATCATAATCACAGACAACAAGGTAAGGTCGTAGTTGTTACGAGAGATTTCCCTGTTTGCTCTTATTATGTAGCATGAAAGGAAGGTGGGAGTTAAAATGTTTTTTCTAGACTATACCCACATAGGGTAATTGCCGCCAACGACATGTGGTGCTCGATTGGGACTTCCAATATGTGAGAATCCTCCCAAACATCATGCAAATGACGTGGAACGACTTGGAGCGAGGAGGGAGGGTGGGGTCCTTCGATGGGTGGGAGTTGAAAACTCGATCTTTTGTTTTGGAATTATTGGCAATTTAATCAACAGATCAACAATTTACATAATCCCAGTTGTCTTTTATTGATGTCCCCTCCTCCCTAAAGCTCCTCGTGTTCCCCCTGGTTCTCGCAGTTTGTCGAGGGCCTTGGCTGTGCGAGAGCCTAGAGGTCCACCGTCCCTCTCTCTACACACACACACACACACACACGCTCGCGCGCTCACACACAGACGCCACGCACACTCTGTGTGTGTGTGTGTGAGAGAGAGAGAGAGAGAGAGAGAGAGAGAGAGAGAGAGCATGGCGCCTCAGCTGCCCTTAACTTGGTGTATGGCTCTCTGTTTCGCGTTGCCTTCCTTTTCCTGCTCAAACAAGCATCCCATTTGATTCGCAAGCTGTATATGGCCTGCCTCAAGCTGGGCTCCAAGCCTGATGGGTTCCAACGCACAGGCCAAGCATGGTAAGTGAACTTCTATGAATACCCTTCACTTCTAATGTGTGCATGTTTGCTACAGCTCTCCTTTCATGTATGTATGCGTCCTTTTGTTGATTCTCCTGTCACATTTGATGACATATTTTGCTGGAGCAATAGATACAACAGATAAGTTTGGAATAAGCAGATCTCAGAATCGACCATCATGCACATTCTGTCAGGAATGCACACACTCTTGCATAAACACTGACCCATTTGTGAATGAGATCACCTGCCTGGTCACATTTTTACCTGCGATCACTCTTGTTGTTGTTATCGCTTGTGTGAACTTTCTTGTTTGTCTTCTGGTGAAGGTTGTTGCAAAGATCAGGCAGTACTTCGGCACTTTTCCCTACAGGGTTAAAGGAAAACTGCATTAAAGAAACAGTCCGCGCTAGGCTTATATTGAGGGGTGTCAGTAAGGCTTGGAAAGGGGACCTAGTTCTGTGATCTATCTCTGTGCAAGGATGTTGCGTTGACATATGTAAATTGTTTCATAAATTCGAATGCTGGCAATGGTATATTGAGAGACAGGGAAGCATGTGTGCATAAGGGGTAGGATTAGTAGGCTTGAGAGGGGTTTAAGCTGTTCTTTCGGTGCAAACTTCTGATATGAGGAGTTTCACAAGCTAGTTCTATGCTTTGTTTGAACAAATTCTAGTTGAAGTTATGATGGATGATGCAATATGATAGGAAGCCTTTTGTCGTTTTTAGATCTTCTCTCCGGCAACTCTGAAGTGCCGTATGAAGAGTATCGCTTGACATTCCTGCTGGTAATGATGACAAATTGATTTACAAACCTGAAAATTTATGAAGTTTCTTAAAGCAGTCTGAGTTTTTTAATTGAGATTATGTCTTGACATTGCCAATCATGATGATGTGTGCGAATTGCTTTACAAGCATACATGTTTGTAAAGTTTCTAAAAGCTGCCAGTATTTCATTGAAACTTTCAATAGGCTTACGCCATCATTGCAATAGTTCTTTTAGAATCAAGTGGGTTAAGTTGCTCAACAGCATGTTGATCTGGTTGTGCTCGATTGTGGAAGGGATGTGTAATGAGGAACTTGAGGTTCCAAAGGCTATCATCAATATACCAGTATAATATATTAGTGAAATGGGCATAGGTTCGCTTTTTGTGCAGGGGTTTAGAAGTGTCGCTAAGAAACTCTTATTTTGTTGATGTTAGGACAGTTTTGAGTATTCGGAAATATTTTTTTGTGGATTGACAAGTCTTGGCAACTCTTGATAAAATGGTCAAGTTGATGGGTGTTACCAGACAAGAGGAGCAATGCCACTCATTTCAAGCGGTGTTGGTCAAGTTCACAAAGGTCTTCATCCTATTGGCATAAATCCATTTACCACACTTGAATGAGAATAGTGGCTGATCTGGAGCAGAACCGAATGCCAAACTTTAAGTCCTGCTATTCTTGCTCTCGTGCACACAAACTATGGGAGGTTGTATGGTCTTTGACGCGGCAGTGTATGAATTGGGCTGACGTGGTACTTTTGGAGTTGGGATTGGTTCTTGTGCCAGTGATTGATATCAATCGATTTCTGTGCTTTTAGCACTTGGAAAAACAACAAAGTGATTTTGAAGTCTCCTGGGCTGTTGGGATTTTGGGGACCAATGCGTAATAAAGAGAGGCCAGGGTATCATCAGTCTCACATTGCAAGTTTATGGATGATTCAGAGAGAGTGTGTGCACTTTGAAAAGTTGTAACTTCAACTATTCATGAGCACAAGAAAGAAACGCCGCCAGGGGCTCCTAGTTGAGGAGTAGAACTTTGCCATTTTGTATCTCTTGTCTTACTGGTCTTTCGAGCTCAATTCTGATATTTTTGTGAAATTTTATGCATCTCAAGTGAAACCTCAATGTGATCCCATCACTTATTATGTCTTTTAGGTATTTATTTTACTTTTTTAACATGGTACTGGGGTGGGAAAATCAAGAGGAGGGGGGTTACTTAAGGTCCCCTAGGTAGTTGTACGAGATTGTAGCAAGGGAATTACGCTTGCAAATCGTGAAGGAAAAGTTGGAACTTGATGATTTCAACTCTTTTTTATTGAGGAGGAAGTTGCCTGAATTAACGAAGGCAAGGTTCGAGCTTCGGGAAAAGATGGAGAGGCACTTGCTGCTTCGGAAACTACAAAAAGTCTCAGAGCAGTTGTTATAATTGTGGAAGGTGTGGAAAGTGTGGTCATTTGTATCGGGATTGCAACTCCAGATCACAAAGGCAAGGGCAAGAACTCGAAAAAGAACAAACGCAAGGCAAGTTTAATGAGGACAACAATGACAGAGATTTTACCAAGGACTTAGAGGAGTCTGCTTGTGTGGTATAGACTACACTTGCAATAGCTCTAACCTTCTTGTTCCGGGGGGGTTGCAAGAACATGCTTTTGCTAGAGAGAGGTACTTTAGCAACAAAGAGAGAGAGAGAGAGAGAGAGAGAGAGAGAGAGAGAGAGAGAGAGAGAGAGAGAGAGAGAGAGAGAGAGAGAGAGGCACATGAGTAGTAAAGAGGGGCAACAAGAGCTTCCAATACTTGATTTAGACCCATGTGTTGGAGTTCAAAGCACATTGCATCTTGCAAGGAAGCAACATGATGTATGCAACAATTTGGATGTTGTGCACACAAACCATTGTTGTTGGTGGGATCATGGACAGGGTGTGTTCCAAAGTTCATTACCTTGGATGTAGTGTGGTCTGCAATGCAACTTTTGCAACTTTCTATGAGGCAATCGATGCTCAAGATGACATTCTTTTTGGTGATGAGTTGATGGTTGCAAATTTGAGGTGTATTCAGTAGACTGTAGTTGGCCATTGCTAGGGTGTCCACGGTAGCTTCTTCATGACCTCGGTCTTTCGACATTGTCTACTATGATGTGCAAAGAGGGTGTTAAAGTGATGAACGCGCGGCGGTGTGTGCAAGTGAAAGAGCACGCGAGGAAGTGCAGTGTGTGTGCAGAGAGGGGAGGCGAAGGCCAGCAGGAGAGGAATCACTAGCAGAAGAGAGAGGTAGAGGGCTCACGTTTTTGGGGAAAACTCAATAAGTGAGTTTTGGGTTTTCCCACTTTTATTATAAGTAACCTTTAAAAAATGTGTCCAAATATGAACCTGGACAAAGTATAAAAATGTACAAAAAGGGGTTATTTAGGCCTTTAACCCAACAACCTTCCACTTAAAGGTATAAATGGCGCCTTTAAGCTACGTGACTCCCACCATCTCTATGCATGGATGATGTTGTGCTTTGGGTAAGCACTTAGTGAGAGTATCGATTGGATTCTGTGATGTATGGACCTTAACCAATGTAATAAGGCCATCCTCAAGCACTTCTCGTATGAAGTGATACCGCACATCAATATGCTTTGTGCGTGCATGAAACATGGCGTTCTTTGCCAGACATATAGCACTCTGGCTATCACAACCAAGCATAGGTGCCTTGGCAGGCAAGCCAAACTCACTGCATAGGCGTGCTAACCAAATAGCTTCTTTGGAAGCCTCAGTGGCTGAAATATATTCAGCCTTTGTAGTAGACAATGCAACAATCTTTTGCAATCTAGAACACCATGAAACAGCACCTCTCGCAAGAGTAAATACATAGCCACTTGTGGATTTCCGTGTATCCACATCACTAGCCATGTCAGAGTCACAAAATCCCTTCAACTCCATTGGTCCTTTACCATAGCAGAGGCATTTGTTTTTAGTCCCTTTCAAGTACCTCATAATGGACTTCACTGCATCCCAATGCAACCTGTTTGGATTAGCCATAAACCGGCTCACAACTCCCACTGCATGGGCTATGTCAGGCCTAGTAGCAACCATAGCATACATAAGTGAACCACAAGCTGAAGCATAAGGCACACTTTGCATGTCATTGGCTTCTTCCTTTGACTTGGGACAATCATCGTTGGAGATTTTAACATATGGCTGTAATTGCACACCAAGAGGCTTTGCTTCAACCATGTTAAATCTGTCCAGCACCTTTTCAATGTACTTTTCTTGCGACAAATACAATAGGCGCTTGTCTCTTTGCCGTGTAACACGAACTCCAAGTATATGTTCAGCTGTCCCAAGGTCTTTCATTGAAAACGCAGATTTCAGCTGTCCTTTAAGAGCATCAACAGTGCTTCTTTTCTCTGCAGCTATCAACATATCGTCTACATAGAGCATAAGAATGATAGGGCTGCCATCCTCATCACGTTTAGTATACAAACAATGGTCTGCATGGCTTCTTTTGTAACCATGTTTAAGCATGAAGCGATCAAACTTCTTGTATTACTGTCTACATGATTGTTTCAGCCCATACAAGCTTCTATTGAGCATACATACCAAATGTTCCTTGCCAGGGATAAAAAAACCCTCCGGTTGCTTCATGTAAAGCTCTTCTTCCACATCACCATGCAAGAAAGCGGTATGTATATCCATTTGGTCCATTTCCAAATCAAGAGCAGCCACTATGGCAAACAGTACACGCAAAGTGGCCATCTTCACAACAGGAGAGAACACCTCCTGAAAGTCTATGCCGTTGGTTTGAACATATCCCTTTGCCACAAGCCTTGGCTTATACTTGGGTTTTGCATCAACAGTCTCGATTTTATATACCCATTTGTTAGGAATAGCCTTCCTTCCTTTGGGCAATTCAACCAAATCCCAAGTATGATTAGTGAAGAGTGGATATCATCAGATCAGGATAGTGCCAAGAGATGTCTACAAGACAGCTTTTTGGACGACTTCTGGGTTATTTGAGTTTTTGGTGATGCCTTTTGGCTTAACCAATGCTCCTGCGACATTTAACCGGATGATGGACAGGATTTTTCGAGAGTACAGGCTATTTGTTGGCACTTTCTTTGACGACGTCATTGTTTTCTCCAAGAATGAGGTAGAACACAAAGATCATCTGCTTCAAGTCTTTCAGGCATTACGAGATCACACATTAGTGATTAATGCAAAGAAAAGTGAATTTTTCCTACCAGAGATACACTTTTTGGGACACATTGTGTCAGCAGCAGGAGTGCAAATGGACCTGGCCAAGATAGAGACTATCCGTGATTGGCCCGATTTGAGGAATGTCCATGAAGTTAGAAGCTTCTTGGGACTGTGTTCGTACTACAGGCGGTTTATACGGAAGTTTGCAGAGGTTGCTTCCCCTTTGCATACCTTGACACAGAAAGGAGTGCCTTTTTCGTGGGGACCCACAGAGGTGACTGTCGCCTTTCGGACATTGAAAGAGAAATTGACTATGGGACCTATTTTGACTTTGCCGGACTTGCAGAAGTCATTTGAAGTATATTGTGATTCTTGTGGTCGTAGTCTGGGTGCGGTCTTGATGCAAGAAGGCCATGTCATAGCTTATGAGAGCCGATTGTTCTCTAGGCCGGAGATGACACAACAGATATATGAGAGAGAGATTTTGGCGGTTATCCATGCTCTTACTCAGTGGCGGCATTACCTACTCGGAGCGGATTTTACTGTCTTACAGACCATCAGAGTTTGCGCTACTTCTTGTCACAGAAGCAGCTTTCGGAAAAGCAGATGCGGTGGGTGAACATCTTGTCACAGTTCCACTTCCAGATTGTCCATGTGCAGGGATAGAAGAATGTGGTGGCAGATCCTTTGTCTCGGAAACCGTTGGTTCTAGCTATTTCCGTGATACATCATAGGAGCTTCGAGGATACGGTCGATCAGTATGCCACAGATACAGATTTTGCAGATATTTTCACACGGATACGGGATGGGGAGACAATAGCTGGATACTCCCTTCGAGAAGGCTACTTGATGAAAAAGACTATGTTGTGCGTTACACAGCCGATGAGGGAAAAGGTTATGAGTCAATGCCACTGTCCACCTTTTATGGGTCACCGCGGCATTGCTACCACCATGAAAGGGGTAGAGAGATATTTCTTTTGGCCGAGACTCAAGAAAGATGTGGAAGAGTTTGTGCGCAGTTGCTTGGTATGCCAGAAGGTCAAGTTTGACAGGCATAAGGCACAGGGATTGTTAAAGCCTTTACCCATACCCACCCGCCCCTACGAAAGTATTGAAATGGATTTCATTGTTGATCTCCCGATTACACAGAATGATCACGATGATTTTCCGATTACATGGCACGTCTGAGATGATTGTCTCTGACAGAGACCCCAGATTTATGAGTTTGTTTTGGAAGGCAATTTGGGAGAACATTGGCACGCTGTTACAGTTCTCGTCATCGTTTCACTTGCAGACTGACGGGCAATCTGAGATTGCCAATTCAGTGGTTTTAGATTTATTGAAGTCTTGTATCTCGGATGAGAAGACTCAATGGGAAAAGAACTTACCTTTGGTGGAATTTGCCTACAATAACACGATACACTCTTCGACGGGGAAGACGCCATGTGAGATTGTTGAAAGTGTTGCAAAGGTTCCATCCTTCCTGAGCACGAATGCATTGCATGTGAGTCTCTTGAACCCTGTTAAGGGTGATGTGCCTGATGATGGGGAGCCTGATGAGCAACCCGCAGTGAAAGAAAACGAGGAGATCCTTGTTCTTGAACAGATTTTGGCACATACGGATACGAAGAAAGGTAAAGTCCGAAGACGGTTCTTGGTTAAATTCAAGAACTTTCCTGCATTTGATGCGAAGTGGATGGAGGAGGAGGACCTAGCAGATACTCCTCAGATTGTGAAACTTTACCTCGATGCTTTGGTTTAGCATAGTCTACTCCAAACGGAACCCAGCATTCAGCTTGGCCGGAGATCTGGTGCAGTGGGATGCACAAGAGGGGAGTTACTCCACTTCTTTGTCAACAGATGCCTTGATTTTGATACTAAAGTCACTGATGTCTCTTTGAGCTTCATGGATACTGAGAGCTGACAGTATTCTGTTGGATGACTTTATGAAACGGAATTCTTGATAATGATACTGATTTGTTCTCGACTTCTTGTGAGTGTAGGAACTGATAGACGAAATGACTGCAGCATTTTGGTCTGATTGATCTCGAATAGACATGGTTGCAATAGGGGTTAGTCAATCGGACATCGATAAGGTCTCGATTGGACCTAGATGTGATTGCTAGCTACATTGCCGATAAATCATGGTCTAAGATCCGAATGAATGTTGAATGTCATGTGATGTTTGGTGATGTCCTGTGATGTCGTGTGATGTGACTGTCGATTTTGTACATGTGCTAGATGTGTGTCCTAGTACGTAGGTACTAACAGTCAGTGTCTGCTAAGACGGTTTATGGCTTTTGTCGGTTTTGCAGGCGTAATCGCGGTCGATTACAATGCTTTCAAGAGGGGGGTATGTCACAAAGTGATGACGCGGCGGACAACAAAAACCCTAATTTCTGCCAGAAACCCTAATTTTCGAAAATCGCGGAGGCTATTATTATTATTATTATTATTTTTTGAAAATGATGGGCGATGCAAATTTTGCTTTTTCTTTACAATATGAGAAAGAGAGAGAATGCTTTTGCTTTCAAGTTTTGACTCTCTGTGAGAGAGAGAGCAATTGCTTTTGATTTGAAGCTTTTGGGGCTTTGCTTTTGGGCATCCCTTGTAACCTTTAAATTAGTGGTGAGGGCCTCACTTCTCAGAGCATCTGGACGCAGAGTCTGAGAGTGAAACCCTAGCGACTCTCTTGTACTTTGATCTGATTAATATAAAAAGAAATACCGAAATGGGCGCCAGTCTTTGGGGCCAATATCTCTAGGCACGGAACTCCGCCAGGCCAGTGCAAATCTATTGTGATCTGTGAATTGTTTTGAAGTGGTTATTTGGTGCTGTTGCGGTTGATTCTTGACTTGGGAGTGTCCAAGTCTGTTACAGTGTACCTCGAGGGACACAAGCTGTGGTAACCAGACTAGGGCACCAGTGTCTTGTATGGGGGACAGCAGAATGTTAAATGCTTGGGGGTATGAATCCATTGACAAGAGCTGAAAGGCGCTGACATTGATATGATGCAAGTGCGATTGTGTCAGTTATACATGAAAAGTGCTCATTTGTGGGATCTCTGGCTCCCTATATACAGGGTTGTCATCATACGGTCTTTGTACAGGAAAATATATATTACAATTTATATTGTATGGTTTTGATTCGTACGGTGTGTTTTTTTACGTTTTCAACTTCAAGAACCATTTGATATCATGCTTTGTGCTGTATCGGATGGTCATACAGAAAGTAAGCTGAATCTGTCGATATGGGCATTCTTGCTCCGTGCAGAAACTTCCATGGCTATATTGTGATTGATCTTTAGGGCCAGCTGGTCTGGTATGTCAGTGTGTCTAAGCTTAAGTATGCCCCCAAACTTCATATTCGAAAAGAGGTGGTGCGTGCCTTTGACTGGCTTTCCTGAATATGCATTTTTTACTGTGGGTAAGGGTGCTTTTTTCTTTTCATTTGTTTCGGCAGGCATTTGCCTATCATACATACACATTGTGAAGACAGCTTGCCCTTGCCTTCTAATGTTACTAAGTTTTTTACAGAAATCGTGTCTGGTTTGTTTTTGGTCATTGGCTTTGTGCAGGTACTTTTTCATCATGTAGTTTTTCTTTATGCTCTCACTTGATCTTTATCATTTCAATTCATGCTTTTTGAGATGCATGTAAATTATGCCATGGTGATTCAAGTTAGCACATGTAGATTAGCAAATGAGTACCGTGACCCTGTTCTTATGGCAGAAGAATGATATTTTGCAGGTTCTGCACATCTGGGCTTCCTAGTGATGTGGTGATTGAGGTTGAGGAAATGTCTTTTCATCTTCACAAGGTAGCTTCTTGCCATCAAGTTCTGCACGGCTCGGGTTAATTTCAATCAAGTACTAAGTCTCTCCCTTTTTGGCAGTTTCCATTAGTTTCCCGAAGTGGGAAGCTTGCTCAGCTTTTAAATGAGCATTTGGACAAAGATAATGAGATTCTTCATGTGCACCTTTCAGACATTCCGGGTGGTCCTGATGCCTTTGAACTTGCTGCGAAGTTCTGTTATGGAGTCAGGTTGGAGCTGACTGCTACAAATGCAGTACCTCTAAGGTGTGCAGCAGAATATCTCGAGATGACAGAGGATTTTGGCGAGGAAAATTTGATTGCACGCACAGAGGGTTTTCTTAACCAGGTCGTCCTTCAGAATTGGAAGGAATGCACCAGAGCTTTATATAGCTGTGAAAGTGTACTGATTGAAGCTGAGGAGCTTGGAATTGTAAACATGTGCATAGATGCTGTAGTCATGAAGGCCTGCACTGACCCTAACCTGCTTGCATGGCCAATGCCCAACAACTCGATGCAGAGTCCAGGAGGAAGCTTTTTATGGAATGGGATCAGCACAGGGGCAAGGCCGAAGAAGCCTCGCATGGATTGGTGGTATGAAGACATTGCGATGTTAAGCCTTCCTCTTTACAAGAGGGTGATTATGGCAATGGAAAGCCAAGGCCTTAAGTCTGAGAGTGTAGCTGGGGCGCTGATGCATTTTGCTAGAAGGTACCTTCCAGCTCTGAACAAACGGCAGGGTGCTAAGGAAGGCAGTGGTAGGTTTGCCTCTCTTTCTCTTACATGTGTTCCATCAGAGGCTGAGCAGAAGGTAATCCTGGAAACAATTGAAAACCTTTTACCTGTGCAGAAGGCTGTGGTATCAACAAAATTCTTGTCAGGGCTCCTGCGAAGTGCCATCTTGCTCAATGCAAGCCCACAATGCAAAAGTAACATAGAAAGGAGAATCGGTTTGCAGCTTGAACAAGCAAGTCTGGAAGATTTGTTACTTCCCAATCTGGCTTACAATCTTGAGACTCTTTACGATATCGACTGCGTCCAACGAATACTCGACCACTTCCTTCTCCTTGATCAGTCAGCGAGACCACTCTCCTCTCCAGGTTCTGATGGTGATGGAAATATTGTTGGCTCTCCATCATTGACTCCAATGATGATGGTGGCAAGGCTGATGGATGGGTATCTTGCAGAAGTTGCCCCAGATGTCAATCTGAAGCTATCAAAGTTCCAGTCTCTTGCCGAAGCACTTCCAGACTTTGCTAGGATATCCGATGATGGCCTTTATAGGGCCATTGACATCTATTTGAAGGTATTTTAGCTGTTCTGTGCTTTCATACAAGTTTCTTTTGTTGTTTTGCATGAGCTAACTAAATGACGTATGTTTTTAATTTGTGAAGGCACATCCATGGCTCAAAGAGGAAGAAAGGGAAAACCTATGCCGGTTGATGGATTGTCAAAAGCTCTCATTGGAGGCTTGCACGCATGCAGCACAAAATGAGCGCCTCCCGCTCCGCGTCATTGTGCAGGTGCTTTTCTTTGAGCAGCTTCAGCTTCGCACAGCTATTGCAAGCTGCTTCATGGTTTCGGATAATTCTCGCCCTTTACGTAATCAGTCTGCACCTGATGGAGCTATGCCAGCGGCAGCTTTACGAGGGGAAGGGTGGGCTAATGCCGTTCGGGACAATCATGCATTAAAAGTTGACATGGACCACATGAAGTTGCGGGTCAGCGATCTTGAAAGGGAGTGCTCTGGTATGCGAGAGGAGCTTCACAAACTTGGCAAAGTGCGGGGCCAATGGCGCGCCGTCTCGAAAACGCTAGGAGGCAGGTTCAAGTCTCACATTTGCAGGACAAGAGAGAATGCAGTGCAAGACCAAACTCATGCCGGCAGCAGCCGACGAGGCGCAGTTCTTCATTCAAGGCAATCCAAGAATCAAGGCTCTTCCCATGGGTAGCATGGGTTATTGATGTCGGTGTAGATAGCAATGCAACATGATCAGACATGGCTATCAAGACCGCCTTTTTTGTAAAGCGATTGAACTGCAGTTGATAGACTAGATGAACCTATTAACATCATTCTTTTCGTGCCCAAGAATCCTATGATGTTTTTAGGCTAGATGATAGTAACAAAATCATTCTTTTCATCTATGCAGCCTGGTCTTTAGCCCAGTATCTTGTATTTATGAATCATAATTCTTTCCGGCTAGTGAAGGTTCCCTGTTTATTTCACATGTTCTCTTTCTGGTTATTGATGCCGGAGCTGTCTTCTCTTTTCTTTCTTTTTAGAGGGAAACAGAGAGAGAGAGTTTACGCCCGACCTTTACAAGGTTTGAAGAATCAGGCACTTGAACCCATTGAGCTCCTTTCTTTCATGGCCTTACATCCATTATTCTGATGCTAGCAGCTTGAACTCGGCAGGGTTTTCGAATGTACTATAAAAGAGATCGACAATGCCTCTTTCAATGCATCTATGTCTTGACATAACTGTGCTTGCAAATTTGGGAATGTTTTTATGCTTGTGTGGGGCTTTGTTTCAATTTAAGTTGTCAAAAAGACTTAAATTTTAGGTGCACCTTGAAGAGGTCATAAGTTCCTTTGTTCTATACTTGAGCTGGGAGCGAGTAAGGCGTCTGCTTGACAAGATCAATTCGTTTATGGAATACAACGTGGCAGTTTGGATGGAACGGAATAAAAATCTACTCACTCGCAACAATCATAAATCGTAGATTTGAAGTTCGTTCGAACAAATCAAGAGCAAAAATCTTGCATTTCAAAGGACAAATTGTGGAAATCTTTATGTACTTAGGACACTATTTTTACGAGGTAAGCATACTTACAGCCGCAATAGAAAGAGGTACAAATAAAATTTGGCACGAGAGATTTGGTCACCTCAGTTTTGCAATATATGAAAGGAGATGCAAAAATATGGGATGTTTACACATTATATGTACAATCTCATGTATGCATGAAATATGTGAGGCTAGTATGATGGGCAAGTAACAAAGAAATACAATTTCACAAAAGATTACAATAGAGCATAAGCTCCTCCAGAGCTGGTACACGCAAACCTCTCTAGTAAAATATCTGCTTTTGCTTAGAGCTGGTACACGCAAACCTCTCTAGTAAAATATCTGCTTTTGCTTTGAGTGGATCTATCTACTTTTTGTTGTAAATAGACAATTTAAGTAGGAAGATGTGGGTGTATTTTGTTCATGAGAAGATTGACGATTCCAATAAATTCAAATTGTGACATAAGCTTGTAGAAATAGAGACATGAAAGAAGGTTAAGAAGCTTTACACACATCGAAGAGGAGAATTCATCTCAAATGAATTCAATCAATAATGTAGTGAGCATCGCATCAACCATCAACACACTATTGCTCACACACCACAACAAAACGGAGTTGTGGAACACCGTAATCGCACCATCGGGATATAGCAAAGAGTCTAATGCATATAGACTCTATGACCCTGAGGTAAAGAAGAGAATCACAAGTCAAGATGTGGTGTTTGAATAAGGACTACACTCAATGGACAACCAATGTCTCATCAAATGAAGAGATAACTCACCATGTGCCAACCCAAAGTCACGTAAAAATTGAGGAGGAAGAGCTCATGTGAAAACTAACCAATCTATTGCAGTACCAATACCATAGGAAAATCCACTTCCAAAGTGGACTCCGAAGCTCTTTTGATGATTGCAATCTTGGGGTTGATACTCAAGGTAGTACCAAACGGTTTGAGAAGGTCAATGAGAATTTAGGATCAGAAAAGGGCCTCTTGACACATTGTCAATGTGGATCTAATGACTAAGATCACGGGCTTCACAAAGAAGCTAGCATCTCTGAAAGAAGTCATGGTGGATCCAAAGTGGAAAGAAGCAATGCAATTTGAATATAAAATCATTATTTAAAAACAACAATTGGGTGTTAGTAGATCGACTCATAAAGAAGAAGGCCATCGGCACAAAATGGATTTGGAAACCAATTACGAGGTTGATGCCTCACTAGAAAAATACAAAGCAAGGTTACCACAAGGTTTTTCACGAGTTGGAGGGTTTTGATGTTAATGAAATCTTGTCTTCAACAACTTGCATGACCACTATTCACATCGTACTTGCATTGATTGCTGGTCTATTCTTCAAATGGATGTGAAATTAGCTTTTCTAAATGGATATCTCAAGGAGAACGTATATGAAGCTCAACCACCAGGGTTTGAATTGCTCCATCTAGAAAATAAAGTTTTTAGATTGAAAAAGGCTTTGTATGGCCTAAAGCAAGCATCAAGAGCATGGCATGAAAGAATAAACAATTTTTTCATAAAACTTGGTTTCAAACGAAGTGCTTTCGATGAAAATTTGCATGTGCTAATGAATAATGAGATGTATGTCATTATTATCTTGTACGTAAATGACTTGATTCTTGAAGGTGATCATAAACAATTTGATGAGACTCTCAAGCGTTTGAGCTCATAATTTGAGATCACAAATTTGGGGGATTTTACACTATTGGATTGCAAGCCTATGAGCACTCCTATGGAGGTCATCACTAAAATATCCATGGAAGACTCTTCACCCTTGGTGGATGTCAAGAAGTACATGTAGCTTGATTTTCTTATGTAACATAAGACCATATATGTAATGTAATTAGCCTTTTAACTTGAGTTGGAGCGGAAAGTGAATAACTTATTAAGCATTTCCTTGAGCATTCCTTTGTGTGTAGATGTAGAGTGAGAAAGAAAGTGCTTGGATGGAGAGAGCAACACTAACACATTACTTCATTAACATGGCATGAACAATACTTGTAAAAGAGAGTGAGAGTTTAGAGAAATTGACACCAATAGAGGACCGGATTAGTTGGAGCCGGTCCCCCCTCCAATAGGCATTTGTATTATAGATTCTTCCATGACGGAAGACTTGTTTACAATACAATTGATTGTGTTTCTTGAGACCTTCTTGATGAGGTGAAGATGGCAAGCGTCACTCACCAAGCATTAGCATAACAACGACAATAAACATGATTAGCATGAACTTGAATAATGCCTAGCCTCAATCCCAAGACCTCAAACACCATGAAAGGTGAGGAGAGCTGGCAGGGAGTGAGGAAGAAGAGAGAAGTAGAAGTAGCTATACGAGAAAACAATAACCCCTTGCACATAATCACTCATAGCTCTTGTAGCATAGCTTATCATAGTGATAATGGAGATTAGAGAGATTGATAAGCAAGCATAAGCATTCTCTTGCGTGGATTTGTATCCATAGCCAAGAGCTTGTTGTAGTAGGCGCTCAACTTCTCAAGCTTGGAGAAGGAGATGGAGTTCTTGCTTCACAAGAGTGTGTGAAGAGAAGAGAGAGAGAGAGAGAGAGAGAGAGAGAGAGAGAGAGAGAGAGAGCTCGTGGGATGCTCAAATGAGAGAGAGAGATAGGTAGCTTGGTCGACCCCCTTTCCTAGGATTCCCTTGAACTCATTGGGCCGTGTAGCCCTCTAGCCAATGAGAGCTTGGCTCCCTTTGGGGCAAGTTGGGTAGTCTCTTGACAAGTGTCCTTCTTTTCCTCTTGTGAGGTTAAGCTAGCACCCCCCTTGCTTAAGCACAACCCTTGCCTGGTTGAGTAGTGTGCCTCTACACCTGACATGTGGCCCCTTTCCTCTCATGAGAGTATGTGCCCTTGGTGAGGTGCATACATACTACTCACATCCCTTTTTGTAGGGCTCGCCCCCTTCTTTGTAGCAAGATCTTTGAACTTGGTAAGCAGGCAAGCGCCCTGCTTAAGCACAGCCCTTGCTTAAGCAAGCTGTCCCCTTGCCTGCTTGGACCTTAATTGCCTAAAGTTTAAAAATTAAAGACTATGTCCTAAGGCTTTTAACACTTACCTTTGGAGGCTTTAATGAAGCCAACCCTAAGGTCTTTTGCTCCATTGGTTAGCCTTGCTCTTTGATAGACCATTTTTCATTTAGGCACCCTCTACCATTGGCCCCGTGTTGAAATAGATCTATAAGCACATATGTATCTTAACTCCTCCCACATTAAGTTGGCCCCATGTTGAAATAGATTTATAAGCACATCTGTATCTTAACCCTTGTTCCCATTTATTCTCCCACATTAAGTGATCAATTTAATATGAGAAAATCATTTGAGTTGGTTAGATATTAGATTTCATGACATTACCTCTCTCTTGAAATCATAGTCATTGTTGACTATGAGGTAGAATAGATAAAGTCGTAGTCATTAGTCAATTTTACTTAGCGGGTAGAGGATCTTTTTTTACCCTACGACATCTTTCCAAGACGGATGACTAATCCAGTTGGTGCTTGGGAGACAGATCTGCCGCAAGCATGTCTGCTCTTTAGTCCTTTTCATTCTCCCAAAGTAAAGTGACAAATTCTACTGGGTGTTTGAGAGACGTCGTCATCACAAACATGATTCTAAGCATGTACACTATTAAATTTGTGGACAATAAAAAGAGAACTAGTCTTATAAGACAAAAACATGGATCATTGAAAAGAAATTTGTACATTTGCTTACCCTAATGTAGCATTGTAAGCATTGGCAAGGTTCATACTATCCTTAAGCTGTATTCCTTACATCCATCTAGCATCTTCAAAAGGATAGTTTTCGAATTTAATAAGATACCATCGGATAATCTTACCATGTCATAGTACCTTGTCTTTATGCGGAAGAATAGCTTCGGGTTGTAGCACCTCTTCTTGGTCTTCAACTTCGGGAAGGTCTTCAATAATTGGTTCACTTCGTGACTCTCCTTTGTAGGGCTTGAGTAGGCTCACATGAAAAGCATTGTGGATGAGCCAATGGTTGGGAAATTTGAGTTGGTAGGCCGTCTCATTGATAGGCTTTAAAATTTGGAAAGGACCATAGTATCTTTTTGCTAGCTTAGCATAATACTTTTGATGGCCCGTAGGATTTTTTCCCGTCGGTTGCCTTAATCGAGCCTTAGAAAATTTAAGTAAGACCCAATAATTTTCTTTGAACGTCAAGGCTCTTTTGTGCTTGTCAGCAGCAGTTTTTTGCCTTTGTTGAGAGATGGATATAGCCTCCTTAATATTTTGAAAAGATTCTTGTAGGTCATAGCTATACTCATCGATGGCGAAGATCTTCCCATGTACTTTGAGTAGCAAGGGACTTTTTGATCTTCCATCAATGATCTCAAAAGGTGCTTTTGCCATATGTACAATATTATTGTAGGCATACTCGTTGATCTACTTTTGTAACATAAGTCTTGAGTAAATCGAGTATCGTAAGATTGGTTATCTCACTTTGGCCATCCGTTTGTGGGTGATAGGCTGAAGAGAAATTCAATCTTGTTCCTAGATTTTCAAAGAGACCTTTCCAAAAATTACTAGTCATTCTAGGATCTCTATCTGACACGATGGATGTTGGTGATCCATGGTGTTTGAAATCCTGTGATATGAAGAGAGTCTCCATTTGGTGTGCCTTAATAGTCTTTTTGACATGAATAAAGTGTGCTTGTTTGCTAAAGTTGTCGACTATTGTCCATATTCCCGTATTCCCATGGATAGACTTGGGTAATCCAAAGATGAAATCCATGGATATACTCTCCCATGGTGAATTTGGGATAGGCAATGACTGGAGTAATCCAGGTTGCTTCCTTCTATCATATTTGGCCTTTTGGCATACTACACACTTTGAAACATACTCTTGTATGTCCACTTTCATGGTAGGCCAATAGAAATATGTCTCTACTCCTCGGAGAGTAGGTTGAATTCCTTTATGCCCTGCATAGGGAGGAGCATGGTATTCATACATAACTTTTTCACAAAGGGAATGGGTAACACATAGCCTATTGTTGTGGAGAAGATAACCATCTTGCAAGGTGAATGGTTCCTCTTTCTTCCCCAAAGCAAGGGCTGACATTATGTCTCTTAAATCAAGGTCAGTAGCATACTCATCTATCATAGAAGATAGATAATTGTGAGTAGCTATAGACACCGCATTAGCTTTTGGTCGTCGTGAAAGTGCATCGGCCACTGATTGTGCTTACTAGCAACGCGAGCAATATGAAAATTAAATTGCGAAAGAAAATTTTTCCACCTCATTTGTTTGTCGAACAGCTTGGTTTGCGTCATGAAATACTTGAGACTTTGATGGTTGGTTCGTAGAATAAATGGAGTCCCCAATAGGTAGTGCTTCCATGTGTCTAGGACATGTAGAACAGCTAGAAGCTCTTTCTCGTAAATGCCCAAGACTCGTTCATCCGTATTGAGTCTTTGGCTTTCATATGCTATGGCATGCCCTTTTTGAAGCAAAACTGGTCCAAGGCAATCACCACAAGCATCACATTGGACCTCAAATGGTTTTGAGAGACCTGAAAGCATGAGGACTGGTTGAGAGGTAAGATTCTCCTTGAGCTTATCACAAGATTTTTGCTCTTTAGCAGTCCATATATACTTAACGTTCTTCTTAGTTAAGTCACGTAGTGGTCCTGCTATTTGAGAGAATTTTGCTATGAAGCGTCTATAGTATGCGCACATACCAATAAAGCTTCTTAGCTCATGTAGATTCTTTGGGTTAGGCCATGCTTTTATTACCTCTTAATTTGATGGATCCATACGGATACCATCTTGAGAGATAATGTGACCTAGGTATTGAATCTCTTGAAGGAAAAATTCGCTTTTCTTTTGGTTGAGGAAAAGCTTGTTCTCCCTCAATGCTTGAAAAATCACTTGGAGATGTTGTTTATGTTCCTCCAAAGATTTGGAGTAGATGATGATATCATCAAAGAACACTCCAGTGAATTTACAGTAAGGTCTACAAATTTTCTCCATTAGACGATTGAACGTAGCTGGTGTATTAGTTAAGCCAAAAGGCATGACTAGATATTCATAAAGACCAAACGTTGTGTGAAATATGGTTTTTAGGATATCTTATCCACTATCCTTATTTGATGATAGCTACTCTTAAGGTCAATCCTACTGGAGTAGGTAGAGCCTTGTAGCTTATCAGAAAGACCTTCTACCCGAGGCACGAGAAATCTATTTTTGATAGTGATAAGGTTTAGTGCTCGATAGTCCACACACATACGATATGTACCATCTTTCTTTTGCACTAAAAGGACAGGAGAACAGAAGGGAGTGGAACTAGGCCTCACCATCCCTTTGTCTAAAAATTCCTGTACTTGCCTCATGATCTCCTCTTGTTGAGCTTGAGAGACTCGATAAGGAGGCTTGCTATGCGGCGAGCTTCCTGGAAGGAGCTCAATACGATGGTCATCGTCCCCTCGTTTTGGAGGTAAGTCCATAGGGATATCATCGATGAACACATCCTGGAATCCTTTTAGAAAATTAGACAAGTCTAACTCTCCTTGATTCTTATCATCTACATTTGATGCAACATTAGGATCTTTTAGAGACTCTTTGACAAAAATCATGTACGCAGAAACTGAGCTCGAGGATTTACAAGTGGAATAGTGCGACCATGCTCACTAGCATCTATATACATATTCTTTCCCCTGTAGGTGAAGTAGATTCTCCTTTCAGGGAACTTCATATTGGCAGCCATGTGATCAAACCATGGTGCCCCTAGGATAGCATCCTCATGTTGGAGAGGAGAGATGAAGAATTCTTCTTTGTCGGCATAGCTTTGGACATGAAGCCTTAACTTCCCAATCAAGGGGGTAACGGAGGCTTGCTGTCCCTTGAAAGCTGCATCGGCCGCTACCATATCTCCCATCTCGAAAGCTTGAATGCCCAACTTGGTGGCCAACTCCGTTGATATGAAGTTGTGAGTAGATCCAGGGTCAAACAAGATGAAGGCATCATGCTCTCTTACCTTTCCCCAAGCATAGGAAAGTGATGATCCTTTGCAATGTGCATCCTCTTTTGGAGCTTTGATGGTGGAAGCCCTAGGAGTCTCATTGCGAGCATTCTTTTTGGGGCAAGAACGATAGCCATGCCCTTGTTCGCCACACTTGAAACACTTATGGTCCTTGCAAAAAGCTTCAAGCTCTTCAGGAGAGAGTTTGTTTTTACCTTTGTAAACTCCCTTCTCCTTGGACTCATTGTCGTTGTTGTTGTTGTTGGAAGTGCCTTGGGAAGAATTTTGAACATTGGTTTTCCCCTTTGCATCATTTTTGCCTTTGTTGTCCATGGGATTGGCATTACGTCTAGCCGCTTGATGGAAATTGATGGGTGAAGCAACCATAGTGTGATGGATTACTTCGCTAATAGTACTAGGACGTTGAGAGTTGATGTATTCAAACATCTCTTCACGTAATCCCGCACAGAATTGCTGCCTTTGCTCGGTAAAGTCTATCTTTTGAAAGACAGTAGCCTTGAGATGTAAATCCCAAAACTTGTCTACATACTTGTGGATAGACTCATGAGAGAGAAGCTTCAAGCTGCACTATTCGGTAAGCACTTTGTCCTTTGCATCACTTGCAAGGAATTGCTTCATGATGGAAACTCGTAGAGTTTTCCATGTCTTTGGGACTTCGCCGTTGCCACGAAGGCTAGCCCACCATTGAAGAGATGATTTTTGAAAGTGCATAGCTACATGGCGTAGCTTGGAGGACTCCGTAAAGCCCTCATCTCCAAAGGCTGCATCAAATTGCTGGATGAAGGCCAACACTTTGTCGGTAGCACCAAATGTGCCATCATAGGTGAGAAAAGAGATACTCTTTCCCCCCTCCTTGAAATTCTTTAGCTTTTGTGACCTTCGCCATGCAAGGAATGATTTGTGATGTCCTCTCCTCTTGTATTCTCTAGGATAATAGCCATAGCTTTTGTCGGAAGAGGAGGAAGGTGAAGAAGAAGGACAAGAGGGTGACCTCTTCCAAGCCCTTTTCTTCCTTTGTTTCCTCTCTTCCCTTTTGGAGTGACGAGGAGAAGGACTATGTGTTGATATTTTCCTCTTGGGAGGAGTGGGCGATCTTCTAGACCTCCGTCTTCGTGGAGCCACATCTTCAGAGGAACTTAAGCTTTCATTGCTTTCTTGCTCTTTGGATTCCTCTGCTCCAATGGGAGAGAGTCTTCTTTTGGGGGTCTCTTCAAGAGGCCTCCTAAGATCTCTCTCCTCTTGGAGAGGAAGGGAAATTCCATAAGCACAAAGTTGTTGAGTAACTTCCGCTTGCAAAGCAGGGTTGCCCATAACTTGCTGCAACCTAGTGACGAGATAATTCACAAACATGGGAGCATCATCATTAGCACCTTCATGTGCAAATTCAAAGCTATCAATGTTCATTCTACTCTCTTGATTATTGTCAGCCATGTTAACAAAATTTATGTATGTACTTAGTGTATGCTTTGGTAATTCAAAACCTTAGTTACCACTCCTCTTAGCCTTTGAAAATTGGCTCTTAAGTATCTACACCCACGGCTCAAAGTGGTTAATTATAGAGAGTAGTGGAGTAAGTCTAACAAAGCAGAGTTGTCGAGGGCTAGCTCCTTTTGGACTTCTTATGGCTCAATAATGGTAAAGCCGTAGGCAAGTCTAAAAAGATTTCATTATTAAGTCCAAAGCTCCCGAGGTGTGCACCATATCCCACATAGTGGGCTCAACAAAACCGATAATAGATCCTAGTTCCACTTACCCTAATATAATTAACAACATCAACTATTAATAGGCTACTTAAGGACCTCTCTTCTTAAGCAAGAAAAGAGAAACCAAATGCTCTGATACCAATGTATTGTAATTAGCCTTTTAACTTGAGTTGGAGCGGAAAGTGAATAACTTATTAAGCATTTCCTTGAGCATTCCTTTGTGTGTAGATGTAGAGTGAGAAAGAAAGTGCTTGGATGGAGAGAGCAACACTAACACATTACTTCATTAACATGGCATGAACAATACTTGTAAAAGAGAGTGAGAGTTTAGAGAAATTGACACCAATAGAGGACCGGATTAGTTGGAGCCGGTCCCCCCTCCAATAGGCATTTGTATTATAGATTCTTCCATGACGGAAGACTTGTTTACAATACAATTGATTGTGTTTCTTGAGACCTTCTTGATGAGGTGAAGATGGCAAGCGTCACTCACCAAGCATTAGCATAACAACGACAATAAACATGATTAGCATGAACTTGAATAATGCCTAGCCTCAATCCCAAGACCTCAAACACCATGAAAGGTGAGGAGAGCTGGCAGGGAGTGAGGAAGAAGAGAGAAGTAGAAGTAGCTATACGAGAAAACAATAACCCCTTGCACATAATCACTCATAGCTCTTGTAGCATAGCTTATCATAGTGATAATGGAGATTAGAGAGATTGATAAGCAAGCATAAGCATTCTCTTGTGTGGATTTGTATCCATAGCCAAGAGCTTGTTCTCAAGCTTGGAGAAGGAGATGGAGTTCTTGCTTCACAAGAGTGTGTGAAGAGAAGATTGAGAGAGAGAGAGAGAGAGAGAGAGAGAGAGAGAGAGAGAGAGAGAGAGAGAGAGAGAGAGAGAGAGAGAGAGCTTGTGGGATGCTCAGATGAGAGAGAGATATAGGTAGCTTGGTCGACCCCCTTTCCTAGGTTCCCTTGAAGCTCATTGGGCGATGTAGCCCTCTAGCCAATGAGAGCTTGGCTCCCTTTGGGGCAAGTTGGGTAGTCTCTTGACAAGTGTCCTTCTTTCCCTCTTGTGAGGTTAAGCTAGCACCCCCCTTGCTTAAGCACAACCCTTGCCTGCTTGAGCAGTGTGCCTCTACACCACACATGAGGCCCCGTTTCTCTCATGAGAGTATGGGCCCTTGGTGAGGTGCATACATACTACTCACATCCCTCCTTTGTGGGGCTTGACCCCTTCTTTGTAGCAAGATCTTTGAACTTGGTAAGCAAGCAGGCCCCCTGCTTAAGCACAGCCCTTGCTTAAGCAAGCTGCCCCCTTGCCTGCTTGGACCTTAATTGCCTAAAGTTTAAAAATTAAAGACTATGTCCTAAGGCTTTTAACAGTTACCTTTGCAGGCTTTAATGAATCCAACCCTAAGGTCTTTTGCTCCATTGGTTAGCCTTGCTCTTTGATATACCATTTCTCATTTGGGCCCCTTTACCTTTGGCCCCGTGTTGAAATAGATCTATAAGCACATTTGTATCTTAACCCTTGTTCCCGTTTATTCTCCCACATTAAGTGATCAATTTAATATGAGAAAATCATTTGGGTTGGTTAGATATTAGATTTTATGACAATATATTTATTTTGTGGTTGGAGTGATAAGAAAATTCTCCAACAAACTTAGAGAATCTCATCAGAAGGCACTTATGCCGAGTCTAAGGTACAACAAAGGTACTTTGGACCATGGCATTTTCTATGGGCGTGCCATTGATACTCGGATTGGACTGGAGATTTTGATTCCAAAAAGTATTTATTACAGTTTCTCAGTTAGTTTTGGAATAGTTTTTGGAATCAACAAGAAGTAACCAATAGTTTGATTTCTTCAAGAGACGCTTCGTACAAAGCTGCTTGCTTTGCAACTTGTGAAGCAGTTTGGCCTAAGAGGATTCTTACAATTTTGGGTGATAATGAAGACCAAAAATCCTTCACCATGACAACTAAATTTGCATGGATATTACAAAATTTGTATTTTCCATGCACACACAAATAACATAAAGATTTAGTACCATTATGACAGAGATTCAAATAACATAAAGATTCAATAACATTATGTTAGAGGGCTTATTGAGAATGACATTGTGGAGCTTGAATATTGTCCTATTAAGAAAATTGTGTAGATATCTTCATAAAAGCTCTTGGGAAGGACAAGCTACTTTGGCGTCTTCATTGAATGGGAGTTGGCCATCGACCATCTTAGTTCATCTTCGGTTGGACATTGAGGGGGGGGGTGTTCGCATAAACACAGTACCCATCTCTTAACATGTATCTCACTTTGTTGTATGTGCAATTTGTGAGGCCTTCATTATGAGGATAAGACATTAGTACACATATTTGGGTAACAAAAGAGAAAACACTCAAAACATACAGTAATGAAGAGACAAAACAATAGTTACAAAGAGGCTAAACAACAGCCCATCTTACTTCTTGCAATTATGAGTGCCTCATTTTTCTGAAAAAATTAGAGACAAAAGTAGCAAAGAGACAACATAGTGGTTGCAATGTGGTTGAACAACATAGTACAACTCCACTTTTGTTAGTTGCATGATTGTTCAACTGTATGGTTGTAGCTTGTCCCATTGTGTAGACTCCCTTTTTGGGACTTAACTCTAGCCAAATTGTGGTAAAGATGTAAAATGAGGCAAAAGCAAAGAGGGTGACAAGGTGGAGGATTCAAAGGACACAAGTGCAAAAGACAAGGAGGTCCCTTTTGATTGCGTGAGTAAGGGATCCCCATGTTCCTTGATACCACCTTAGTGAACTTCAAAACAACCGAATTAGGTAAGCTTGCATATTCCGTTAACCAAGCAAGTAGTCAGCGGGTGGTTGTACCCATTGCTTGTCTCATGTATCTTTGTATCTCTACTGTACACATGCATCTCTCTCTCTCTCTCTCTCTCTCTCTCTCTCTCTCTCCAATCCAAAAGGAAAAAAATTGACCTCAAAATTATCCTATTCCACCTTTGATACACTAGGCAAGCACCACTGTCCACAATTCTTTAAAATTCCATTAGATGTCTTTTCAGAAGGGAAGAGTAAAATAATTTTGCTTGGAAAAGCAAAAAAACAATCAAAGAGATTTTGGTGCAAAAAGTTTACATGCACGAGGAGCTAGATCTTGATCATGAGGCCAACATTCTTTGTTTTTGCATGGACAAAACTATACCCACTTCATTTCTTCTCTTTGTTGATTATTTAGTGTTTCATTCCTATTTCTTTGTAGTAGAACTATGTAATGGAAATGGCCTATGAACATTGAGAACAGTGGAATTAAGAGAACTATAGTGAGCATTTTTAAGAGACTACTTTGAGAACATAGAGGGTGAACTTAATTATGAAGGGGAGGAGCTGGGAGCACAGCGGAAGAGGAATACGCATGCACACACTCACACACACACACCACCATAGCCACACAAAGGTTGGAGGGGGAGAGCCAACACGTACTGTGTGCCCCCTTTATTTCTTCTCTATCTTATGCACTAAGGCACAATACACATTGTACTTAGTGTTAATGGCTCACACAAGTGTATAGCTGTACACTTAGGATTAGTAGCAGTTAGTGATGGGCGATCGGCCACATGGCCACCATTAAACCTAACATTCTCCCACTTGATGGCCAATGTGGGAGACCATAAGAATGGAAGAGAACCACTCTTCATCCAATGCCCATCAACTCACGACAATGCTGAAATTGATGGCTGGAGAGACTTTTAGTGAGTGCATCTGTTGTGTTCTCCGAGGTAGGAATCTTCACTAAATCAATGCTAAGGTTCCAAAATTCAAAGGTTCTGTCCAAAGGCCAAAAGATTAGGGAAATTGGATGCTTTGTGTGTGTCCCAAAATTCTTCAACCATGCCTACATAGGAGGGGGCGAGACCTAGAAGTAGGAGATGAGAGAGAAACTCACATACACACACACACAAGCTCCCTTTACACAAAGGGAATGAGGGACACATGTCAGCTCCCTAGCCCAGGTGCTTGGATGACCTTGGAGGTGGAACAATGAGAATTAAGCTAGCAAACCTAGTTTAATTAACTTAAAACACTTACTAAAAGAACCAATAAGAGTTAAGCTCTCTAGAAGACTATTGGATAGTCACCCAAGGGGTCCAATGAGCATTCAACAGCCCAATGGCTTGCCTGATTCCTATTGGCCAGGAGGCAAAGGGGTCCAATGAGAGTTTAGTTGATTTAAATATTTACCTAAAGCTCTCACTAAAGGGGAAAGGGGGACACATGTCAGAAGGCTATCACTTATGCAACTTAATTTCCATTGGCTATGCATGGGGAGGTCGAATAGGGCTGTAACATGAGCATTTAGCAAGGGGGATCGACCAAGAGAGAGAGGGGGCTGATTTTTGCAAGGCATTATTGTACACACACTCGAACAATCTCATGTGTGAAGCAAAGAAGACTCTCTCTTCTTCTCAAGCTTTAATGGAAAGCTTACCACCTACTCCAAGCTTGTCAGAAGGGATGCCTACACCAACAACTCTTGGCTTTGTGATGCAAATCCAACCAAGAGCCAAGCTTCAATGCATGCTCATCTCCTCTACCATGCTAATTACTAAGCTAAGCTATGCTAATATGAGTGATTATGTGAAGAGATGTACATCTTTCTCGTAAGAATACTCCTTCTTCCTCTCAATCTACTCTCATACCCTGCTAGCTCTCACCATCTTTGAAGGTGTGTGAGGTCTTGGGTCTGAGACCGTGAGGGAATTGATGTTGTGTTTGATAAGTGTTTTGCTTAGTGCATGAAGTTTCCATCTTCATTACACTAGCTAGTATTGAAGGAACACAAAGAATTGTATTGTAAAATATCTCTCTTGATGGGAGAAACCATAATACAAAGCCTTTTGGAGGGGACCGGCTCCATGCAAATCTGGTCCTCAAATGTTGTCAATTGCTTAATTTCTCTCTCTTTTGAAGTATTGTTCATGCTATCTAACTAGGTGTTATGCTTTTTGTTGCTCTCTCCACCCAAGCATTCTTGTTAATCTCATTAGGAATCTATTCTAATGCAATGCTCACTAGGTTCATGCTATTTTCCGCTACACACAAGTTACTAGGCCATTAAATGTTACATTGGTATCAGAGCACAAGGTTTCTATTTTCTTGCTCAAGAAGGGAGGTTCTCAAGCTAGCTATAAATGGTTGGTACTATTAATTGCATGTGAGTAAGTAGAATAGGGATTTTTCAGCCTTGTAGTACGCCTGCCTTTGTGCAGTTAACGGGGCATCACCGTCGAGAGCTATGGTCTTAATAGTGGAGTCCTACAGGGCTTGCTTACGCCTTAACCACTATTGAGCTATTAGAAGCTTGACAAGAGCCGATGCTGTTTTGGTGTTGAACGACTGTCTCTTCTATTCCTTGCAATTAATGGTATTCGAGCCATGGGCACAATAGCTTGAGTGATTTTTCTAAAGGGGTAAAGAGGAGTAGCAACTAGGGCTTGAAGTGTGAAAGTACACCTAAAAAGTTTACACCTAAAAGTTGTTAGAATGGCTAACAATAGTAAAGAGGGTGAAATTAATGTTAATAACTTTGATTTTTGCTAATGAGCAAGCTACTAATGATGCCCCGATGCTTGTCAACTATCTTGATTCTAGGCTTCAACAAGCTATGGGCAATCCATCCCTCCAAAGTGAAGTGCAATGGCAGCTTTGTGCTCATGGGATCCTCCAAGCTCCCCACCATGACGAGAGACCACCTAGGAAGCCTCCTTGCGAGACTTCCAAAAGAGGCCTCTCCCCGATTCGGGAAGAAGAAGAGGATCCATATGAAGGGCTCAAAAATTTGCTCCTTGATGAAGCATCCCCTTCTCAAAGGAGAACTCAAGATCCTCCACTGAAGGAACGAGAAATAAGTGAGCCTCCCGCCACCTTGGTAGAGATGGCTCCACGAAGACGGCGGGCTAAATGCTCTCCATCACCTCCAAAATGGAGAAGATCATCGCATACTTCTCCACACCATACTTCAAAGAGGGATGACAAAAAGCAAGAGAAGAAAAAGGTGAGAAAGAGGACACCCTCTTCTCCATCTTATTCATCCTCTCCTCTTATGAAAGTGATGGTGAAGACAATGAAGATCAAGGCAAGAAAAAGGTGAGAAAGAGGTCACCCTCTTCTCCATCTTCCTCAAATTGTTCATCTTTTGAAGAAAGTGATGGTACAACCTTTGAACCATCAAAAAGAAGAGGCCATAGGAAATCCTATGCCGCATGGAAGAGGTCGTCCAAGCTCAAGAAGTTCAAAGAGGGAGGGAAGAGCATCTCTTTACTTACCTTTGATGGCACCTTTGGTGCTACGGACAAAGTCTTGACCTTTATCCAACAATTCGATGCGGCGTTTGGAGATGAGGGCTTCATGGACTCCTCTAAGCTACACCATGTAGCTATGCACTTTCAAAAGTCCGCCAGGCAATGGTGGTCTAGCCTACGGGCCAACAGTGAAGCTCCACGAACATGGAAAGCTTTAAGAGCTTCCATTATGAAGCAGTTTTTGGCCACCAATGCCAAAGACAAAGTACTCACCGAATGGCAAAGCTTAAAGCTCTCTCCCTACAAATCCATTCACAAATAAACTCTCTCCTGATGAGCTTGAGCATCTTTACATTTGGTCTTTACGAATACATTGTCATGCCTTTTGGATTGACCAATGCACCAGCCACATTCAACTGCTTGATGGAGAAGCTATTCAGGCCTCATCAAACCTTTATTGGAGTGTTCTTTGATGATCTCATCATCTCCTCTAATTCCTTAGACGAAGACAAGCAACACCTCCAGGTAATATTTCAAGTTCTAAGAGAGAATAAACTTTATGTTAATCGAAAGAAAAGTGAATTTTTCTTACAAGAGATTTAGTATTTAGGTCACATTATCTCTCAAGATGGCATCCAAATGGATCCATCAAAGTTAGAGGTAATAAAAGGATGGCCTAAACCAAGGAATCTTCATGAGTTAAGAAGCTTTATAGGTATGTGAGCATACTATAGATGCTTCATAGAAAAGTTCTCACTCATAGCATGACCATTACATGACCTAACAAAGAAAAACGTTAGGTACACATGGTCTCTCAAGGAGAACAATGCTTTTGAAAAGCTTATCTCTCAACCTGTGCTTACACTACCGGATCTCTCAAAGCCCTTTGAGGTCCAATGTGATGCTTGTGGTGATTGCCTTGGAGCTGTTTTGCTTCAAGAAGGGCATGCCATAGGCTATGAAAGTCGAAGCCTCAACCCTGTTGAGCAAGCCCTAGGCATATATAAAAAGGAACTCCTTGTAGTTCTACATGCCTTAGACTCGTGGAAGCACTATTTATTGGGGACTCCTTTCATTCTGCGAACGGATCACCAAAGTCTTAAGTACTTCATGATGCAGACCAAGATCTCCGACAAACAAATGAGGTGGGCAAACTTTCTTTCGCAATTTCATTTTCATATTGCTCACATTACTGGCAAGCATAATCAAGTTGCCAATGCACTCACAAGACGGTCGAGAGTGAATGCGGTTTCCATAGCAACTCACAATGATCTATCTTCTATGATAGATGAGTATGCTATTGATCCTGATTTTAGAGATGTGCTTTCAACCCTTGCACTAGGGAAGAAAGAGGAACCATTTACTTTACAAGATGGTTATCTTCTCTACGACAATAGACTATGCATTACTAGCTCACTACGTGAGAAGGTAATGTATGAATCTCATGCTCCTCTTTAAGCAGGGCATAGAGGGATTCAGTCTACCCTAAAAGGGATTTAAACATATTTCTATTGGCCTACCATGAAAGCAAACATACAAAAGTATGTTTCTAAATGTGTGGTATGCCAAAAGACGAAGTTTGATAGAGGGAAGCAACTTGGATTTCTTCAAACTTTGCCAATCCCTAATTCACCATGGGAGAGCATATCCATGGGTTTTATCTTTGGATTGCCTAAGTCTATACATGGGAATACGGGAATATGGACGATAGTAGACAGGTTCAGTAAACAAGCTCATTTTATACATGTCAAAAAGACTATCATAACCCATCAAATGGCAACCCTCTTCATTTCACAAATCTTCAAGTACCATGGCTTGCCAATGTCCATAGTGTCGGATAGAGATCCTAGAATGACCAGTAATTTCTGGAAGGGTCTCTTTGAGAATTTAGGAACAAGGCTAAACTTCTCTTTGGCCTATCACCCGCAAACGGATGGCCAAAGTGAAATAGCTAACCTAACAATTATCGATTGACTAAAAGCCTATGTAATGGAAGTAGATCAAAGATCCCAATGGGAGAAGCACTTACCCTTAGTGGAGTATGGCTACAATAACACTGTACATACTTCCATGGGAAAAGCACCTTTTGAGGTAATTTAGGGAAGATAAAAAAGTCCCTTGCTACTTAAGGTACACGGGAAGATCTTCGCTGCAGTTGAGTATAGCCGAGACCTACAAGAATCTTTCCAAAAGATTAAGGATGCTATCTCTATCTCACAGCAAAGGCAAAAGGCTGCTTCTGCTGACAAGCACACAAGAGCCCAAGCCTTTAAAGAAAATGATTGGGTCTTACTCAAATTTCCCAAGGCTCGATTAAGGCACACCACATGCAAGAATCCTACGGGACACCAAAAGTACTATGCTAAGTTAGCAAAAAGGTACTATGGTCCCTTCCAGATTCTTAGGCCAATCAATGAGATGGCCTATCAACTCAAGTTGCCCAACCATTGGCTTATACACAATGCTTTCCACGTGAGCCTACTAAAACCTTACAAAGGAGATCCACCTCAAGAACCAACTATTGAAGACCCACTGGAGATCGAGGACCAAGAAGAGGTGCTGCAGCCCGAGTCCATTCTCCGACATGAAGACAAGGTACTAAGAGGCGGTAAGACTATCCGACGATATCTTATTAAGTTTAAGAATTATCCTTTTGAAGATGCTAGATGGATGCAAGGAATATAATTAAAGGATAACCTAAACCTTGTCAATGCTTACAATGCTTCCCTAGAGTAAGAAAATGTACAAATGTTAAGAATGAACAAAGTTTTTGTCTTATGAATAAAGTTTTGTCTTATAAGACTCTTTTTTTCTTTATTGTGCACAAAAATGAAGTAGTAGGCATACTTAGATCAAGTTTGTGGAGACGACGTCTCCCGAACACCAAGTAGACCTTGTCACTCTACTATAGAAGATTGATAGGACTAATGTGCAGATATGCTTGCGGCAGCTTAGGCTCTCAAGCGCCAAATGGACTAGTCATCCATTCTTAAACGATGTCGTAGGGTAACATAGGGATCCTCTACCCGCTAGGAAAAAGGACTAATGACTATGCTTTATCTTCTCTACCCCATAGTCGAGGACGACTATGATTTCAAGAGAGAGGTAATGTCATAATAATCAATATCTAATTCTCCTAAATGATTTTCTCATGTTAAACTGATCATTTAATATAGGGAAGTGCCAGGGGAGAAAAAGCTAGAATATTGGTTAACCTAGTAGACAGCCCACAATAGGGATCCAAAGGAGGGAAAATAGGGATCCAAAAGGGGGGCCATATGCAAAAGAGCAACGTGCACCAATGGGCTTAAAAGACCCTAAGGTTCAGTCCATTAAGACTTCCAAAATGCTAAGGTTCCAAAATTAAAAGGTTCTGTCCAAAGGCCAAAAGCTTAGGGAAATTGGATGCTTTGTGTGTGTCCCAAAAGTCTTCAACTATCCCTACATAGGAGGGGGGCGAGCCCTAGAAGTAGGAGATGAGAGAGAAACTCACACGCACACACACAAGCTCCCTTTACACAAAGGGAATGAGGGACACGCACAAGGTGTACCCAATTCTTATTGGATGGCCTTGGAGGTGGAACAATGAGAATTAAGCTACAGCAAACCTAGTTTAATTAATTTAAAAACACGTAATAAAAGAACCAATAAGAATTAAGCTCTGTAGAAGACTATTGGACAGTCTCACAAGGGGTCCAATGAGCATTCAGAAGCCCAATGGCTTGTCTGATTCCTATTGGCCAGGAGGCAAAGGGGTCCAATGAGAGTTTAGTTGAATTAAATAATTATCTAAAGCTCCTCACAATAGGGGAAAGGGGGACACATGTCAGAAGGCTATCACTTATGCTTCTTAATTTCCATTGGCTAGGCATGGGGAGGTCCAATAGGGCTGTAGCATGAGCATTTAGCAAGGGGGGTCGACCAAGAGAGAGAGGGGGATGATTTTTGCAAGGAATTATCACACACACACACTCACACAATCTCATGTGTGAAGCAAAGAAGACTCTCTCTCCTTCTCAAGATTTAATAAAAAGCTTACCACCTACTCCAAGCTTGTCAGAAGGGATGCCTACACCAACAACTCTTGGCTTTGTGATGCAAATCCAACCAAGAGCCAAGCTTCAATGCATGCTCATCTCCTCTACCATGCTAATTACTAAGCTAATCTATGCAAATATGAGTGATTATATGAGGAGATGTACATCTTTCTCGTAAGAATACTCCTTCTTCCTCTCAATCTACTCTCATACCCCGCTAGCTCTCACCATCTTCGAAGGTGTGTGAGGTCTTGGGTCTGAGACTGTGAGGGAATTGATGTTGTGTTTGATAAGTGTTTTGCTTAGTGCATAAAGTTTCCATCTTCATTGCACTAGCTAGTATTGAAGGAACACAAAGAATTGTATTGTAAAATGTCTCTCTTGATGGGAGAAACCATAATACAAAGCCTTTTGGAGGGGGGACCGGCTCCATGCAAATCTGGTCCTCAAATGTTGTCAATTGCTTAATTTATCTCTCCTTTGAAGTATTGTTCATGCTATCTAGCTAGGTGTTATGGTTTTTGTTGCTCTCTCCACCCAAGCACTCTTGTTAATCTCATTAGGAATCTATTCTAATGCAATGCTGACTAGGTTCATGCTATTTTCCGCTACACATAAGTTACTAGGCCATTAAATGTTACACAATACACATTGTACTTAGTGTTAATGGCTCACACAAGTGTATAGCTGTACACTTAGGATTAGTAGCGGTTAGTGATGGGAGGTCGGCCACACGGACAATAAACCTAACAAATTAGTGGTAGCAATATAACCATTATACTTAATTAACTTGGTTGAACAATACTTTTGCAAGAGAGAGAATTAGAGAACTTGATAACAATTGAGGACCAGATTTATGTGGAGCTGGTCCCCCCTCCACAAGGCTTTTGTGTTATAATTTCTCCCATAAAGAGAGACTTGGTACGATACAAGCTTTGTGTTCCTTACGATCTTGATGGTGCAATGAAGCTTTGTGTTCCTTAAGATCTTGATGGTGCAATGAAGATAGAAAACTTCATGCACCACAATTATGCCCGTAACTTAGCTAAATGAAAGCATTAACTTATCCCCGGCCTCAATTTTAAGACCTCAAACACCTTCAAAGATGGAGAGAGCTAGAAGGAAATGAGGGTAGGGAAGAGGAAGAAGAAACATTCATATGAGAAAGAAATAGTTCCTCACTTATCATCACTCTTCTTGCTTAGCATAACATAATAGCATAGTAATGAAGATAGAAAAGATGAGCCTTGAAGCATGGCTCTTGGTTGGATTTTCATTCCATAGCCAAGAGTGTCGGTGTAGGCTCTCAACTTCTCAACAATCTTGGAGAAAGAGATGGAGCTCTTGCACTTTTACCAAGTGAGAATTAGCATGTGAGTGTGTGTGAGAGAGAGTATACCCCCCCAAGAACACCCCCAACTTGCTTTGGTTGACCACCCCCCTTGTAGCTCATGTTGGAATTTGATTGGACCCCTACAAGCCTAGCCAATCACATGCATAGTGCATATCAAGCAACTGTGCTAGCACTAGGACAAGTGTCCTACTTTCCCCTTGTGCGTGTATGTCGCACGTGTCAATGCAAGGAACTTTCCGATACACCGTGTGTGAGCCACAAATGGCTCCAAGCACACAACAAGCCTAAACTAGTAAGCTCAAAAAAGGCGATGGTGTGTCACTCACCGCTCTACGCTTGCTTCGTGGAGGATTCCTCGCCGCGAAGAAGAAGGAGACACCCCTACGCCACGCTCCACCGCTTCACCGCCGTCGTGCCTTCGTAATGCTCGATCGCCCACACACTCCCTCTCTCTCCCTCTCTCACTCTCTCTCTCTCTCACACACAAAGAGATGAAGAAGAAGAAGAAGGAGATGGAGCAAGAGCACTCTTCAATTGCACAAATGAGAGAATGAGTGAATTTTAGGTTTAGTTGACTTTTATATGAGCTCGCCCCATTCACACTTGGGCGCCCATGCTTAGCCAACTAATCCCTTGAATGTTCCAGTTAGAGTGAGCCTCTCATCGGCGATCACTCTTACCCTTTTCCTATTGGACTGACAAGCCCGGTACCTGACTCTACCAAATAAATAATACAATGTCCGTCGTAGGTTACAACATCCATCTGGTAGGTGATAGGGTGTCCGTGAGCCGTGAGGGTTAACATGCCCCCCTTCCTAATGTAGATTCCGTCCTTGGAAGCTATTGAGTTGAAGCTCGTTCGTCGAGGTGGAAGAGCATTTGAGATGAATGTCCTTAGCCTTCTTGAGTCACTGCAAAATGAAATTACATTGGCACAGTAATTGCATTCTCATAAGCGATTAAAAAGCATATGCAGTTTTAGGCAGATAAATTGATTGGTAACAAAATTTTAAACAATTTGTCAGCAATAAACATTAAATTGCAATATAATCAAATGCATAAACAAATGTAAAGGTAAAAAATTAAACAAGTCTGGGGTCGCTAATTTAACGGTCGAAAGGCACTAGAGATCGACTATTAATACCATGGGTAAGCTTCTTAATTTTCTCTGGTCAATTAAGTTGTTTAATCGCGAGAGCCAAGTATTTCATGTT
Organism: Adiantum capillus-veneris; assembly: GCF_014529385.1. NCBI lineage: Eukaryota > Viridiplantae > Streptophyta > Polypodiopsida > Polypodiales > Pteridaceae > Adiantum > Adiantum capillus-veneris. The sequence continues at coordinate 118,733,138 of NC_140959.1, read as the reverse complement.
CGAGGGCTGACTAGAGGCTATACCTAGAAGATCTTGTAGTTAAGCTACAATAAAAGAAATTTCTCATGAAATCATCGCTTGGCTGATTACTTTTTCTTTGACCCCCCAAAGTCTTTTCACCATGATTCAATTTTGATGCGTGTGCTTATTTTGTATGCCTTGGGTTTTTTGCTTTTCAAGGAAAAGCCCCCATACTGGGAACCTCTAGGGCTCTAGTACCATAGGCGATACATGTGAGTGAAGTACCCAATCAAGCTAAGATTTCTCTTCCGGCTTAAGATTTGACATTGTGGCACTTTGATTTTTTGTTTGTTCATTTTTAGCATTTTAATTTTGTAACTTTGGGGGGTCATATAACACTGATACACCTCCCCAGGCTCATCACACAAGTAAACTCCCTTTATAATATTTAAGATAAAGGTCAGTAGGGATAGCCCACTAGAAAGCCCTAGTACATTTCACACAATGCTGCCTAAATCGGATTAAGAACCTAAGTAACCATTAATTATTAGGAAGGCATTCCCCATGGTATTAAGAGAAGATCTCTAACACCTACCTTGGTCAAGCTAGCTTAGTCGGACTGCTTGATTTTTAAACCTAGACAAGTGATTATGACAAAAAATTACATTGAATTTGATGTTTGGTACTAAGAAAATGCGCTGAATATTATTCTACCAATCACAATCAAAGCAGACAAACATGGATGCAAAAAGATAAGGGGCAATGCTAATGGATAAGAAACACCTGTTTGTGTTGATGGTCGCGCTTGATTTGAAGAGTGAGTCGAGATAAAGATTCCATGAAGGTCCAAATCCTAACAACAGCAACACGCTCCTGTACACACTAGGAAACACAAAGAATACCTCTAGGAGGCACATCAGTGGGAAAAAGGAACTTTTCTAATCACTCAACTCTAAAACAGAAACACTCCTATCGTACTAATCTTACCTACCCTCCATTACTCGAGTGATGAGGATCAAAGGTGTTTTATGGCATAGGTTTCTGTTTTAGTGTACCGGATGCGAATGTGTAGGTCTGAGTCAATGTTTTTACTTTTATTGTGCATACTCGTTTGCTAATTGCTCTTGCTCTTTATTTTTTTGTTTTTTGTGAGTATAAGGCTTTATATATACATTCCATAAGATTGGGAGATTGAGAGGTCAGGGAGGAAGGTTGAGAGGGAAGCAAGTGAATGATGACTGTCAGCAAACACTCCCCCCTTCCTTGGGTAGATCATATCGTTTGAAATGAGCTTGTCACCCTTTGAAACCAATTGTTCCAGTTGGTAATAGGTGGGGATTTTTGCCAGTAGTTTTCTATTACCTAGGTGCCTCATCGAGTTGCAAGGGTGGTAAGGTACTCTCCCAGGATCGAACTTGAAGTGGTTCATCAGGTGATTCTTGAACACTGGGAGGTGTGGATTCCTTTGTAGCTTCATGGAGGTCCACTATTGTAGGTGGAGGTTGTGGAGAAGCTTTTACCTCTATGGATGCATTACATGAGGAGCTAGAAGCTTCATGGGACTCCCCCCTTCCTGAGCTAGGTGGAACAAATCGTTCTTTCTTTGGTACCCAAACTAGCTCTGGAGCGGGTGTGTAGCATTCTGTGATTTTTTTCTTTCCACGATCGTTGATTTGTTTTGGAGCTACGGGATTGGGCTCACATGGGTCAGGTGACAAGTAAGAACACAATCTACATTTTGACACCCAGATTTGATCATTTCCTTGATAGTAGCCTTGGGCTTCCAATAGTCGTTTAGGAATCCAACGCCACATTTTCTTACATTTCTTGGAGCAAGTGGAACGTTTCTTACAAGGCTTCTATTTTTTAGCACTAGCTATGGTTGCTAAAGAAGCTTTAGGGACCCACTTGTATGTTCTTTTTGTTATATGAGGATGAGTCTTGTCAGAAGCTATATGCATATGAGGATGAGTCTTGTCAGAAGCTATATGCATTGCTTGTAGCATATTTAAGGGTACGAGTGGCGGCATTTCATCCCCCTCAGGTGTTACCCAGGTTGTCCCCCTGTTTCCCCAAGTGTCTATAGTTGCTGCTAGGTGGACCCAATCCACATTGTCCGACTCAGTCATCCCAGGTAGTACATCCATATAAGGAGAATCTTCCCCAACATCAGTGTACGCTTTACACGTGTAACAATACTGCAATGGGGGCGAGTGAAATGTGGTGTCAGATCTATGATCAATTATAAACTTGTTTCCTAGAGGATATGCTCGACCAGTCACAAGATCCACTCGAATGACAGAATCTTGGAACTGTAGGTAGACATGGTTTTTTGACCAGTCATGCACCATTTTTGCTTCCCTCATGAAAGGACGTCCTATGATCATCTCCGATGCCATAGTGTGCTTGGAGAAATCCATAACAATGAAGGTAAATCTTATTTTATGTCCAAAGACCTTGATCTTGAGATCTTCTAGCATCCCAATAGGTTTAACAATAGACCCATTGGCCATCTTCACTACTATGGTTGTGGTCGCGAGGTGAGGTCTTCCCATAGTTTCCCAACAAGTTTTAGTCACAATGCTAACCCTAGTGCCACCATCAAGGATTCCCTTCACAGTTAATCCCTTAGTAGTGATTGGTATAGTCGCATTGGATTCATCACCCTCAAAGTATTGTCCCAACTTGTTAACATGTATTTCTATAACAAGGTTCTCATCTAGGTTGGGTTGTGGATCTATGTATTCCTCCTCTATTGGCTGCTCCCCAGCTCCATCCATATGTGCAAATTGTGGTAGCCCAAACTTCAGTTCTCCATTGAGGAAGGCTCGAAGGGTTGAGACTAGCTCGGGGTCTTTATAAAGTTTGGACATGATGGTGGTTCTAACTTTTGAAGACATGAAATCCATCAATTTGGAAATGTTTAATGGCACCTTTTGGCCTTGAGTCCCTTGACGTGGGGAAATTGGGATCTCCATTTCTTCGATAGGATCAGGTAGTCCCTCTGTAAACATTCTTTCTATCAAGAAGTGAGTACGCCCCCTTTACCATGACTTTAAGTCACTTTCTTCTTGGATGACACTAGGTATGTCCAAGGGTCTATGGACTTGGTGAGGTTGTTGTTGCGTAGGGAACACGGTGTCTGTAATCTGGATCTTCCTAGGTGCTGGTTCTAGATCCCTTTGGGTATCTTCTACCAAACTCCTTAATTGCTTGACTCGCTCAATCTCCTCTGTAGGGTTTGGGTAAGTTCCTATCTTCTTTTTGGATCCTGGCCATTGTGGCTCATGAAGGTCTTCCTTGTTGGTTTCTATGTTAGTGGTTGTTTTGGTCTCCATGGTTTCACTTGAATCAGAATATTCTTCAGCGTCGTTCATATATACGGGGTCATCACCAGTCCCTATGTTGGTCTTTGAACTAGGGTCTGACTTTGCTGCTTTTTGCGATCTCTTTCTTCGTGTTTTCTTCTTTTTCTGAGATTGGGCAATTGATGCCGTGTCTCTTTCCTCAAGAATATAATTTTGTTTTTAGAGCATCGATCATGTGAGTACGTTTACTGGTACCACAGGTGTACTTGCTGATGGCTCCTCGGTAACTTCAATCAAGTTTAATGGTGTGATCTTCGGTGCATTTGGATTATCTGGACATTGGAAAATCAAATGATCTATGCCACATCGATTACACATGAGTATCGGCATTGTAGACGTGCTTACTTGATTGGTTTGCATTAGTGTGGCGTTCTTTTGTAGCCTAATAGGACACTCGGCTACACGATGTGGACCTCCACACTCATAGCATTGAAGAGGTGGTCTCTTAGCAGTGTAGTTGATATTTTAGCCTCTTGCCGCAAGAGCAGCTACTTGATATACAGGTTTGACTTGTCTCCAATAGTCCTCCATGTAGTATTGTGGACTTTCTTCAAGCACATCCATCCCATAGGCGATATTAGGATCTATATCTTCCTCATAGCCTTCCAAACAAGAAATAGATGACTCACAACCCACTTGATTCACAGAAGTGATTCTCGGATGTGGTGGTTGCGGTCCTAGCACTGGAGGTGGTAAAGGTGTTGTTTGAACAACATTTTGGGCCCTAGGGACCATGTGTTGTGATGTTTGTTCAAGAGGTGGGGCCGGCATCAATGTAGGCACTCGAGGTGTGTCTCTCCATGCTAAGGTTGGTCTATTGGCCATCGCGTGCTTAAATACTATGCAATCCTTAGCTTGATGACCATACCTTCCACATGCATTGCAGTTCCCATTGAATTTTACTCTAAAAGTAGGGCATTCACTGGTACTATGCGGTCCATAGCATACTGAGCACCATTGTTGCTCCCTTCTTGGATACATATGATTGTTTTGTGGAGCACGATTGTCTCTAAGACTCTCTTGAATAGCCTTGGTGAGATCTGCTAAAGTCATCTCAGATATCTTTGGCTCCTTAGCAATAGGCTTTAGGGTCATTGGCTGATGCCCCGATGCTTGTGAGCTAATAGATTTAGACTCAATAGACACTCTTTCTCCTTGAATCATTAAATTATCCTCCAATTGGATCGCATTGGTGGTGACTGCTTCCCAAGTGGTGATACCTCTAATGACTAGGCCATTGTAGATATCCTCATGTCGTAATCCCCTAATGAATCTATCAAGCAATGGTTATTGTTGCACTCATTTGGATTACAACGAGAATTCAAATGCTTCAAGCGACTTATAAAGTCTCTCACCGACTCTCCTTCCTCTCGTTGGGCTTTCTGGAGCTGAGAGGCTACACCCCAAAGCACTCCCTCTCGTATGTATTCTTTTAAGAGCAATCTCCTAAGAGTAGGGTAAACCGTTTTTTCTTCCACCCTTAGGGTTCTATACCAATCCCCTGCCTTTCCACTTAAGGTTAGGCTTAAAGCATTGCTCTTATGTAGGTCATTGTGTTCTCCTAGAGAATCGCATATTTGTTCAAACACTTCGATATGCTTTCTCACATCCCCGTCTCCACTAAATTTTTGTGTGAGCTTGGCTATTTGTACTGCCTTACTTCTAGGCTCTCTATCAGGCGTGTTACACATATTCTCAGCAATAGATCGACCAATAGCTTGAGAAAATGTTGCCAAGTCACCTAAGTGAGCAGGCACCATGGGTGAAGGCGGTCCAGAGACTACAAGTGGAGTAGGTATTGGCATTGGGCTTGGCGCATATGAAGCCCTTGGGTTCCACGTTGGGTATGATGTTGTGCCATGTGGTGGTTCATAGTTCATATGAGTGGCCCTAGGCATAGCAGACGTCGGATGTGACATGCTAATGCTAGCTGGTATAGTCCCATGAAAATAAGAACTTGTGTATTGTGGTTGTGGAGCATAGGTAGTTGAAACAATGGGAGGGCTAGGGACTACATGAGTACGTGGACCCATAGGTGCATACGATTGGTACACACTTGTAGGTACTATTGCAGGCATTGAGCTACCATGTAGCGGTGCTTTACTAACAAACGAGGTCCATGGTGTGTTTCTTGGCATGCCCATGATTGGGGTAGGCATGGTATCCGTGGTGTCATCTAGGGAAAGATGAGCTAGACTTGGAAAAGTAAAGCTATCACTTGTGGGCTCAGATTGCATTGAGACCCCTGGCGAAACAACATATGGGGGATCGATGGGACTCACTGGGGGAGTCTCCATTTGTGATAGAGTGGGTTGTTTCCCTTTGCCCGTGTCTAAAAATCGCATAGGACCCGTCGAAGGTACGTTTATTCCTCGATTTTTGCTCTCGGACTGGATAATCCTATGGATGACATTGCAGATCATGTCTTGTTGTTCCTCTAGACTAGTGGCACTAGATGTGGATTGTACAACTTCTAACCAACCCACATGGTATGTGTAGCCCATGTATAGGTCGGTCAAAGTCTCCGTGTGTAGGTCATATTCCCAATTTTCATTGAGAAATACCCCGTCCAAACTTGGTGTACTAGAGGGTTGCCGTGAGGTGGATGCAATGTTGCTTCCCGTGTTTTGACTTTTAGTCACCGCTACCTTAGAGGCGACTTTGGAAGGTGGTAGCTCGGTAGGGCCCTCATTAAATGAGGTAGGTAGAATGTCCACGTGGACACTCTGAGGGAGTGTGGGGTCTACAGGAGATGTGAATGGTGATTCTACTTCCCCACCCCCTTCGTTTACTTCACTAGCTGTAGGTTCGGAGCGCGTAGCTCTACTAAAAGTTTCCATCAAACTGCTAAAAACACTAGTTCTAGGTTGTTGGGCCTAGCTAGGCACGGTTTCATTTGTTCCCCCGGGGCTTTGTGTAAGATGCTCTTCCATAATATTGTAGTCAGAGGAAGAGTCGCTAGCCGCTATATTTGGGTCTTGGGTTGCACTACCTTGGGTCCCCGCCGAGGGCGTAGAACCTAGCGTGGAAGGATAGTGAGTACCCCCGTAAATCGAAGCACTAGCTAGTTGTTTGGACTCTAGCACACAACCAGAGCGTAGATACATGTGCTTTGGGTGCCCTACAAGTGTTAGCAAGTACCGTCAAAGGTTACTTGCTTTGTTTTGTGGGTGTTTTGCACCCCGTTTTTTACTTGATTTTTTCTTGTTTTTGATGTTTTTTAAATGTTTTCTAATGTTTGATTTTTTTGATTAAAGTGTGTGATAGCTCGAAACGAGCGTATCACTTAGAGGGTCGCTGTGTGCTTTACAACACAATTTTCGGGCATCTAACGTTTCGTTGGTCCTCAAAAAATCAATTTTTAGCTACGTGTGAAGCTAAAATTATTTTTTTTAAAAGGCGACTGAGGCCTAGACCTGAGCGTGAGCTTGGGCTTGGGTCTGGGAGATATTCCCGATCTCGGTCCTACCTTAAATTTTTTTTTTTTTAAATTTTAATTTTTTAAATTTTTTTTTATAAAGGATAAGGTTGCCGCGGCCTGCGCGAGAGCACACACACACTCTATCTACCTACTTCTAAGTAATATACCTACTCTTACACACTAACACACTCTATTAACTCTCACTAATCTACTTCCTACTTACTGTACACAGAAAACTAACTACCTTAATACACAGAGAATAAACACAGAACCTTTGAAATCTCTATTAACAAAGAAAACTAACTACCTTAATACACAAAGAATAAACACAGAACCTTTGAAAACTCCATTAATAAAAAAAGCACACAGTATAACACCAAATCCCTCTTCTCAACACACACACACTCCTTCCCTACCTTTCCTATAATTGAAATTGCACCACGCAGAAGCACAGAGTGCTACTCGAGCTTAATGCACGGCATTCCCCGGCAGCGGTGCAAAAAATGTGCACGTATGTCGCACGTGTCAATGCAAGGAACTTGCCGATACACCGTGTGGGAGCCACAAATGGCTCCAAGCACACAACAAGCCTAAACTAGTAAGCTCAAAGAAGGCGATGGTGTGTCACTCACCGCTCTACGCTTGCTTCGTGGAGGATTCCTCGCCGCGAAGAAGAAGGAGACGCCGCTACGCCGCGCTCAACCGCTTCACCGCCGTCGTTCCTTCGTAATGCTCGATCGCCCACACACTCCCTCTCTCTCCCTCTCTCACACTCTCTCTCTCTCACACACACACAAAGAGATGAAGAAGAAGAAAAAGGAGATGGAGCAAGAGCACTCTTCAATTGCACAAATGAGAGAATGAGTGAATTTTAGGTTTAGTTGACTTTTATATGAGCTCGCCCCATTCACACTTGGGCGCCCATGCTTAGCCAACTAATCCCTTGAATGTTCCAGTTAGAGTGCGCCTCTCATCGGCGATCACTCTTACCCTTTTCCTATTGGACCGACAAGCCCGGTACCTGACTCTACCAAATAAATGATACAATGTCTGTCGTAGGTTACAACGTCCATCTGGTAGGTGATAGGGTTTCCGTGAGCCGTGAGGGTTAACACCCCTTTGAGAGAGAGTGTTGGAATTAGGGCTGCAGAGAAACGCACACAGCTTGGAGAAGACGAAGTAAGCTCAAGACACACAATAGAGAGTGTGTTACTTAGTGTGCAATGGAATGATGGATAGCCCTAGAGCGATGGGCGTATGTACAATACACGGGGGGAAAAACCTCCTAAAGAGGGAAAAAATGCCCCGACGGTCCTAGTGTGTTCACACACATCACTACCACATGTATATGGTAACAAATCCCCCCTAAAGTGATGCAGTGAACGAGAGCTGGCACATGAGTAAAGGGAAGTGCCATGCCTTAAGGACATGATCAGTCCACAAAGGGAAGTAAGCCCAAAGATTTGCGGAAAGCTTCAAGCTTCTCACGAGACAATGCCTTTGTGAAAAAATCTGCAAGGTTGTCCTGTGTTGGCACATAAACCAAGCTGATCTCTCCTGCTGAGAGCCTCTCTCTGACATAGTGGTAATGCACCTCAATGTGCTTTGTGCGAGCATGAAAAACTGGGTTCCTCGCAACTGCCAATGCGCTCTGACTGTCAGTGTAGATAGTGTTGGTAGTGTCCTGTCCAACACCCAAATTAGCCATAAGGCGTCTAAGCCATACACACTCAACCGTAGCTGTGAAGACTTCAGCCTCACAACTCGAAGTGGCCATAGTAGGTTGCTTCTTGCTCAACCATGATATACATGAACTGCCAAGCATGAAACAAAAACCACTTGTGGACACTCGTGTGTCAAAACAACCAGCTCAATCTGAGTCCGAAAAAGCATGTAAGTCTGGCGGCAATGATCCCTCCTTGGGATAAAACAAGCCAAGATGTAAAGTGCCACTAAGGTAGCGGAAAATCCTTTTGACAGCCTGCCAATGCTTAGACCCTGGGCTATGCATGAATCTGCTGACCTGTGAGATTGCAAACTGAATATTTGGCCTCATGTTGCATACATAAATGAGGCAGCCAACAGCCGTTTGATGAAGAGTGACATCAGCAGGATCGCCAGCATCATGTAGACTCAACTTCAAACCTGTTTCCATGGGAGTGGCAATAGGTTGCAATCCTCAAGTCCAAACTTACATGGCAATGTCTCTATGTAACTTTTCTGACACAAGGCAATACCACCATCACATTGCTTAAACTGTATACCCAAGTAATGATGCAACAGCCCCAAATCTTTCATCTTGAAAGTAGCATTCAAATCAGCCTTAAATTCAGCAATATGTCTCTCATTTGGTCCAGTGATCAACAAATCATCAACATAAAGAACCACAATGAGAAGTACATCACCCTCACGCTTTACATACAATGTGCTTTCTGTTGGACTGTTACGAAAGCCTTGTTTGAACAAATGAGTGTCAGCTTTCTCATACCAAGCACGAGGAGATTGCTTTAACCCATACAAAGCCTTGTTACATTTGCAGACTTTGTCCTCTTGTCCTTTTATGACAAAACCGCGAGGCTGCGTTACATAAACTTCCTCAAATATGTCACCATTCAAAAAAGTAGTAACAATGTCTGATTGATGTACATCCCAACCAAAATGAGCTTCCAATGCACATAGAAAACGCACAGTAGTCATACGACAAGTGGGAGCAAAAGTCTCTTCATAATCTATGCCTTTTTGCTGTGCATAACCCTTTGCAACAAGTCGAGCCTTATGGAGATCAATCTCACCCTCTGGCTTGCGTTTCAACTTGTAAACCCACTTCGTACCAATTGACTTTTTGCCAGGAGGCAAATCTCATAAAGTCCATGTGTCATTATCTACGCGTGCATCATATTCTAATTGCATGGTAGCCATCCAATTTTCTGAATTCTGTGCTTCATCAAAAGACAAAGGCTCCTCAACATCATGTAAGCTAGACACAGCCAAAGCATAACAATCTGATGCATAAGATGCATGGTGAGAGCCTGAACGAGTACAACTAGACAAACGTGCATCCAAATTACTGTCACGCAAAGTGTGCACCAGCCATTTTGGCATACCTCTAGCCTACTCATTTTCAGCCCTTTCCTCATCAAGTACATCATGTACATCTGCATCAGTAATAGGCTGATCTAAAACATTATCAGAAACCCGCATAGGCTGTACATTTGCCTCATTAGAACTTACATTCGTATTTCCACCACTGAAAAGAGGCAACAAAGTGTCATAAATGTCTTGTGAGCTTACATTACTGTCTCTAGTACATGACAGCAAGGATTGAACAGATCTTCCACAAACACTACATCCCGTGAAACCAGAATACGTTTTGTTTGCGGATGATACACCCTGTAACCTTTGCTTTTAGCAATATAACCAACAAAAATACATTTGACAGCTTTATCATCCAATTTTCTACGCTGCACGTGTGGCACCAAAGCATATGCCAAACAACCAAAAACACGCATGTGCTCAATAGAAGGTTTTCTATCATGCCATGCTTCATATGGAGTAATAGACTGCAAAGCTTTCATAGGACACCTGTTAAGTACATAAGTTGCACACATGATGGCCTCAAGCCAAAAAGAATGCGGAAAATCTTGACTTTGGACCGTACATCATGCCATTTCCGTCAGTCACCTGTTTTTCCTCTCAGCAACACCATTTTGCTGAGGTGTATAAGGCACCGTACATTGGTGTTTTATCCCAGGACTAGCCAGAAATGCATTAAATTCATGAGACATATACTCCCCCCCTCAATCGGAATGGAGGGTGCTCATAGTACATTTCCAAACATTTTCAGCCATAGCCAGAAATTGTTTGAAGCCCATGAAAACTTCGGACTTCGCTTTAAGAGGAAATACCCATGCATGTTTGGAGTAATCATCAATGAAAGTCACAAAGTACAGGTAATTGCCCAAGGACGGAGTGTGTATGGGCCCAGAAACATCACTATGCACAAGCTGCAACCTACATGTGGCCCTAACTGAACCATCCTTTGGAAACTTAGAACGCTGCATTTTACCCTAAATACAACCTTCACAAACATATTTGACAGGTGCTTCAAGAGGTGGCAAAGAAGCAACCATATCAAATTTATGCAAACGCAGCAAACTCGCAAAATTCAGATGACCAAAACGTGCATGCAAAGTTTTGCATATGAAATAGCCCTTGAATCTGCAACAGCATTTGCAAAATTTTGTCCACACTTGTCATACAAAGTGAGCTTATACAACCCACGGCACAAAAGCCCTGATGCAACAATTTCATCACCAAAACTGAGATCATGAACTATACATCTGTCATTCACAAATTTGACTACAAGTCCAAGTCTAGCAAGTGCGGATATAGACAAGAGATTCTTCTTTATCCCAGGTACATAAAGTGCATCAAAAAGTGTGAAGGAGCTGCCATTAGCAGTAGTGAGCACAATCTTTCCAACTCCCTGAACTGGATAAGAGGCGTTGTTGGCGCAAGTGACTGAATTCCCATGAGGGACAGACTCGAGAGAGGTAAACAATTCACGATGTGAGGTAATGTGCTTTGTAGCACCACTGTCGAAATACCACACATGGGAATCTGCAGCACAACTGACAAGCATGCATCATGGACAATAGGATTGTAAGTGCACTTTGCGCTAAAAGCCCATTCTGCATCAACATCAGCATTACAGTCTCCTTTCACAGAAGACTCAACAATGGCTGCATTTGTAGTGGAACCAGCATTTGCAGTGGAACCACCCTCTTTCTTCTTAGCCTCTTTGGCCTTCAACTTAGGACACGACTTGATCAAGTAATCATTAGGTTTACAATAATGGCAACGCATCTTCTTTTTGTCCTTGTCACCAGAATTTCCAGACGAATTGATGCCAGTAGAAGCTTAGGAACATAATTTCCAGACGAATTGCTGCCAGCAGAAGCATTAGGAACAGAATTTTTGCCACTCGCAACAGAACCATAAGAAGTGGCTGCATTACTGTTACCACCCTTTCTTTGAGAAGCGATAAAAGCCTGTTCAACTGCACGTTGCCTAGTCCTGTTTTTTCTGGAAAGTGACTCTTGCAACAACAATGTGCATAATGCATCAAACTTGACAACTTCTGGATTTCCTTGGGTCATAAGTCTCCAGGTACTAGCAAAAGTCTGGTAAGAATCTGGTAAGGCATCAAGAACACTCTGCACAAGGGAACTGTCTGAAATGACTTCTCCTGCAGAAATAAGTTGCTCATTGATATCCTTGACACTAGCAAGGAAAGTGTCCATATCATCTTCCTCATGCATAATCTTCGACTCCAACTCTTTATGCAGCAAAGCAATTTTAGTCTCATTGCGACTTGCATAAAGACCAGCCAAAATATCCCAAGCCTGTTTTGCAGATTTTGTTGAATGGATGTGAGGAACAATGGTGCGCTTCACAGACAACGCAATGAATGCATGAGCCTGCGCATCCTTAACATCCCAACGAGCTTGTTCTGCCGTAGGCAAAACAACTTTAACAACAGCAATCTTTGTAGCAAGACCTGCAACATCCTCAACATCGCCTACATCTTCAGAATCAGGACGTACATCAATGCCCTGCACAATGTTCCAGACACCCTTTGACACAAGAACATGTTGCATCATATAAGCCCACATAGGGTAGTTGTCCCCATCCAACCTGTCCTCAGCAGCAAACATCTTGAACACATTTGTGTTGTTGTTGTCAGCCATGGTAAACGCTGCACCTGATGTGAAAACTGACCGAAAATAGGAGAAACGCAGCGGGAAGAACACGTGCTATATAGCACAAATCGTAGAAGACTATAAGGCACATGTTATGCAAAAAATGGCACTGACAAAAATTCTACACAAAATGACGAAATAGCCTGTGCAGTACTGCCTGTAGTGGAGACGGAGGCCAAAATGTCGACCTGCAAACGCTTGCCAAAGCTCACTGGAATCGGAGAAAGTGAGCAAGCATGTGCAGGAGCAACTGGCAACTAAGCCCGGGAGGACGCAACCTGCTCTGATACCAATTGTTGGAATTAGGGTTGCAGAGAAACGCACACAGCTTGGAGAATACGAAGTAAGCTCAAGGCACACAATAGAGAGTGTGTTAATTAGTGTGCAATGGAAAGATGGATAGCCCTAGAGTGATGGGTGTATGTACAATGCAAGGGGGAAAAAACCTCCTAAAGAGGGAAAAAATGCCCTGGTGGTCCTAGTGTGTTCACACGCATCACTACCACATGTATATGGTAACAGAGAGGGCTTGAATAAATGCATAAACAATTAATAAACTATAATCTCACTAGACCCGTTTAGAGACCAACCAATAGAATTTAGGAACCTTATGAGGGCAACATAGAGAGGAGCTTGACATGTGTCCTTGTTGCTTCTTTAGACTAGGCTTGCCTTGTGTGAGGGTGTGTGTGTTCTCTCTCATGCCCCTACAAAAGGGCTCGCCCCCCCATGAGTAGGGATCTCGGTTGACTTTTGGAACACCTTAATCCCCTCAAGCACCTTAGTCATGGAGCACCTTAAGCACCTTACTCAACAAGCACGACAAGCACCTCAAGAATCTTAGTCAGCAAGAACAACAAGCACCTCAAACACCTTAGTCAGCAAGCACGACAAGCACCTCAAGTTTGGGCCGAGTTCCCACCTCAAGCACAACCCTAGCTTGCCTAAGGTCCTAGGTCTAAGGACTTTTAACACTAACCTGTGGAGGTCTTTAATGAAGCTAACCCTATGTTATTTAAGCTCCATTAGATAGCATTGCTCTTTGACATACCATCTCTCATTTGGACCCTTTGACTTTGGCCCCATGTTGAGATAGATCCATAAGCACATGTCTTATTCTAACCCTTGTTCCCATTTATTTTCCCACATAAATTGATCAATTTAATATGAAAAAATCATTTGAATTGGTTAGATATTATATTTTATGACAAATATGCTTTTCAAAGACTTATACTCTTCAAGCATAGAGGAATGGAAATCGATGGTGTGTGGCAGACATCTTGGGGTATATCATGGTGTGTGGGAGGCATCTTGGAGGTGATTCATGGTTCTATTAGTCAAGAACTCTACAAGGGGAGGACTGGGGGATCCCTTGCAAAAAATGGGGTCTTTTTTATGACCAATATCATTATGTTCCTTCTTCCTCAAATAGGGAATGGGGAACCCTATCTAAACTTCCTCTTTTGGGTTTTGGAGTGGAGAGTGGTAACTTCCAAACTCAATCACAAGTGAGAGCTACAACTGAAAAGTACTAACTAGGAATCCAAAAGTGTTTAACAACCAACAATGCAAGCAAGGAAAGTGGGATGAAAATCTTGATGCCCATCATTGTTTTTGTTGTGTTTTTTTGCAATGAAGAAGTCAAAGCCTCAAGGATTATGTTTGTTGCCATTAGGTGTTTGGAGTTTTTGGATGATGGTTGGGGCTCCAAGATAGTAAATGGGATTATTTGTAATGTCCAAGATAACACTATTGCATATAGATACAAGATCCCTACCCTAAACTATTTCATGTCCTTCTTCTACATGGGTGGCATTACATGGGTGGCATTATATGGGTGGGCAATAGAGCCCTCTTGGCTAAAATATGGAAAACTTTGGTGAAAATCACACACAAGATATTGATATCTAGGTTCCCAATGAACATGTGGCAATTGTGACGATTAGAACCATGCACACTCTTTAGCACTTGAGGTTGGATCTAAAACAATGAGGACATTCAATTGCGTAACTCACTCTACTTTCAAGTGGATGGGAAAAAGGTGTGTGAGTCATTCAATTTTTTGTTTACTTTGTTTATTGGCATAAAACTCCATGCTCTTTATGTTGTATATTTCCTTTTTATTGTAGGTATCAAGAAGGAACTAGTATGCTTGGTTGGCCTTACCATATAAATTTGTTGATTTGGTATAGTATGTATGTGTCGTTTTGCAATTCAAAACTATTATGTTTCTATACATAGTAAATTGTAGTGTAGGGATGCAAAAATAAACTAGATTACTGACTTGGTAATTGAGTAAGTGTATTATTTGAGTGTACAACGTAGAGAATGTTGTTTGTCAAGCTACATGAAAACCATGCAACTAGTTAAACTTTGCATCATGCAATGAGGAAATGACACAAACTACAAACCATATAGTGCATGTCATACAAAAGGATGCTAGAGAGTCGGAATTGTGTCTCCTCAAAAACTTTAACAAACAAAACTTCATGCCCTGCCCCATAGTTTAGTTGTGTGGTTCATGCAAACACATACACATGGAGACTTGGATGTAGATAACAATCCTTTATGACTTTGACACAATTTTTTTTCTCGTTGGTTTGTAGATGCTCCCCTTGTAGATCTGCAAAGCTTGTCACGAATGTACATAAAGTATGTCATGGCACAAAGGGAACTAGGTCAAGGTTAGTAAATAAATATAAAGGTAAAATAGGACTAAAAACACACATATGTAGCATCTAACATTGAGTTGATACAATGCAAAGTAATTTTGCATTAATATCTTGGAATGCATGATTTGAGCTATTGTACAGATCTCATTGAGCTAGCATTTTGATAATTCCACTTGGTCTAGATATGCATTTCATAATCTCTCTAGCTTTAAAATCTTTTAGTCCCTTTGTATGGTCGACTAGATTTTCTTCAAGGGTAGCATTTGGATTAATCATTCAAAGCTCCCACATTTCCATAAGGGATTGGCTATGTAATTGTGACAACAACATGAATTATGATACTATTCTTGCTTCTTTACATTTGATGTAAGAGTTTGAAAAGACTTCATTATAGTTTGATTGCGACCACCTTTCAATTGTTGCCATAAATGCTCCACAGGGATTCCAAAATATAAATTAGGCATTGAAAATCTCCCTCAATTGGATTGCAAAACCACCTAGCTGTTTTCTTAAATGCTAAACAAGGTTCCAAAATACATATTCGCGCATTAAAAATCTCCTTAGAAAATGTCTTTTGTGTTGGAATTAGCGTTGCAGAGAAACGCACACAGCTTGGAGAAGATGAAGGAAGCTCAAGGCACACAATAGAGAGAGTGTTACTTAGTGTGAAATGGAAAGATGGATAGCCCTAGAGTGATGGGTGTATATACAATGCACGGGGGAAAAAACCTCCTAAAGAGGGAAAAAATGCCCCGGCGGTCCTAGTGTGTTCACACACATCACTATCACATGTATATGGTAAAAAATCCCCCCTGGAGTGATGCGGTGAACGAGAGCTAACACATGAATAAAGGGAAGTGCCATGCCTTGAGGACATGATCAGTCCACAAAGGCGAGTAAGCCCAAAGATTTACGAAAAGCTTTGAGCTTCTCACGAGACAATGAATTTGTGAAAAGATCTGCAAGGTTGTCCTGTGTTGGCACATAAGCCAAGCTGATCTCTCCTGCTGAGAGCCTCTCCCTGACATAGTGGTAATGAACCTCAATGTGCTTTGTGCGAGCATGAAAAACTGGGTTCTTCGCAATTGCCAATGCGCTATGACTGTCAGTGTAGATAGTGTTGGCAGTGTCATGTCCAACACCCAAATTAGCCATAAGGTGTCTGAGCCATACACACTCAATCGTAGATGTAAAGACTGCCCTGTACTCAGCCTCACAACTCAAAGTGGCCATAGTAGGTTGCTTCTTGGCAATGATCCCCCCTTGGGATAAAACAAGCCAAGATGTAAAGTGCCACAAAGGTAGCGAAAAATCCTCTTGACAGCCTGCCAATGCTTAGACCCTGGGCTATGCATAAATCTGCTGACTTATGAGACTACAAACTGAATATTTGGCCTCGTGTTGCATACATAAATGAGGCATCCAACGACAGTTTGGTAAAGAGTGACATCACCAGGATCGCCAACATCATGTAGACTCAACTTCAAACCTGTTTCCATGGGAGTGGCAATAGGTTTGCAATCCTCAAGTCCAAACTTACATAGCAATGTTTCTATGTAACTTTTCTGACACAAGGCAATACCACCATCACACTACTTAAACTGTATACTCAAGTAATGATGCAGCAGCCCCAAATCTTTCATCTTGAAAGTAGCATTCAAATTAGCCTTAAATTCAGCAATATGTCTCTCACATGGTCCAGTGATCAGCAAATCATCAACATAAAGAACCACAATGAGAACTACATCACCCTCACGCTTTACATAAAATGTGCTTTCTATTGGAATGTTACGAAAGCCTCGTTTGACCAAATGAGTGTCAGCTTTCTCATACCAAGCACGAGGAGATTGCTTTAACCCATACAAAGCCTTCTTACATCTTCACACTTTGTCCTCTTGTCCTTTTATGACAAAACCGTGAGGCTGTGTTACATAAACTTCCTCAAATATGTCACCATTCAAGAAAGCAATAACAATGTCTGATTGATGTACATCCCAACCAAAATGAGCTTCCAATGCACATATAAAACGCACAGTAGTCATACGACAAGTGGGAGCAAAAGTCTCTTCATAATCTATGCCTTTCTGCTGTGCATAACCCTTTGCAACAAGTCGAGCCTTATGGAGATCGATCTCACCATCCGGCTTGCGTTTTAACTTGTAAACCCACTTCGTACCAATGGCCTTTTTGCCAGAAGGCAAATCACATAAAGTCGATGTGTCATTATCTATGAGTGCATCATATTCTAATTGCATGGCAGCCATCCAATTTTCTGAATTCTGTGCTTCATCAAAAGACAGAGGCTCCTCAACATCATGTAAGCTAGACATAGCCAAAGCATAACAATCTGACGCCTAAGATGCATGGTGAGAGCCTGAATGAGTACGACTAGACAAAGGTGCATCCAATTTATTGTCACTCAAATTGTGCACCAACCAATTTGGCATACGTCTAGCCTACTCATTTTTAGCCCTTCCCTCATCAAGTACATTATGTACATCTCCATCAGTAATAGGCTGATCTATAACATTTTTAGAAACCCCCATAGGTTGTACATTTGCCTCATTGGAACTTACATTTGTATTTCCACCACCAAAAAGAGGCAACAAAGTGTCATAAATGACCCGTGAGCTTACATTACTGTCTCTAGTACATGACAACAAGGGCTGAACAGAATCTTCCACAAACACTACATCCCATGAAACCAGAATACATTTTGTTTGTGGATGATACAACCTGTAACCTTTCCTTTCAACACTATAACCAACAAAAATACATTTGAAAACCTTATCATCCAATTTTCTGCGCTGTGTTTGTGACACCAAAGCATATGCCAAACATCCAAAAACACGCATGTGCTCGATAGAAGGCTTTCTATCTTGCCATGTTTCATATGGAGTAATAGAGTGAAAAGCTTTCATAGGAAACCTGTTTAGTACATAAGTAGCACACATGATGGCCTCAAGCCAAAAAGAATGCGGCAAAGCTTGACTTTTGACCATACATCATGCCATTTCCATAAGTGACCTATTTTTCCTCTCAGCAACACCATTTTGCTGAGGTGTGTAAGTCACTATACATTGGTGTTTTATCCCACAACTAGCCAGGAATGCATTAAATTCATGAGACATATACTCCCCCACTCGATCAGAACGGAGGGTGCCCATAGTACATTTCGAGACATTTTCAGCCATAGCCAAATTTTTTCTGAAGCACATAAAAACTTTAGACTTTGCTTTAAGTGCAAATACCCATGCATGCCTGGAGCAATCATCAATGAAAGTCACGGAGTAAAGGTAATTGCCCAAGGATGGAGTTTACATGGGCCTACAAACATCACTAGGCACAAGCTGCAACCTGCATGTGGCCCGAACTGAACCATCCTTTGTAAACTTAGAACGCCGCATCTTACCCAAAATACAGGCTTCACAAACATGTTTGACAGGTGCTTCAAGAGGCGGCAAAGAAGCAACTATATCAGATTTCTGCAAACGTAGCAAACTGGAAAAATTCAAATGACCAAAATGTGCATGCCAAAGTTTTGCATCTAAAATAGCCCTTGAATTTGCAACAACATTTGCAAAATTTTGTTCACACTTGTCATACAAAGTGAGCTTATATAGCCCAAGGCACAAAAGGCCAGATGCAACAATTTCATCACCAAAACTAAGGTCGTGAACTGTACATCTGTCATCCACAAATTTGACTACAAGTCCAAGTCTAGCGAGTACAGATACAAACAAGAGATTCTTCTTGATCCCAGGTACATAAAGTGCATCAACAAGTGTGAAGGAACTGGCATTTGCAGCAGTAAACACAATCTTTCCAACTCCCTGAACCGGATAAGAGGCATTGTTGGCACAAGTGACTGAATTCCCATGAGGGATAGACTCGAGAGAGGTGAACAATTCACGATGTGAGGTAATGTGCTTTGTAGCACCACTGTCGAAATACCACACATGTGAATCTGAAGCATCTGACAAGCATGCATCATGGACATCAGGATTTTAAGTGCACTCTGCGCTAAAAGTCCATTCTACATCACATCAGCAACACAGTCTCCTTTCACAGAAGACTCAACAATGGCTGCATTTGTAGTGGAACCAGCATTTGCAGTGGGAACATCCTCTTTCTTCTTAGCCTCTTTGATCTTCAACTTAGGACACGACTTGATCAAGTGATCTTTAGCTTTACAATAATGGCAACACATTTTCTTTTTGCCCTTATCACAAGAATTTCCAGACGAATTGATGCCAGCAGAAGCATTTGGAACATAATTTTTTCCACTCGCAACAGAACATAAGAAGTGGTTGTATTGCTGTTACCACCCTTTCTCTCAGAAGCAATAAAAGCCTGTTCAATTGCCCGCAGTCTAGTCCTCTTTTTTCTAGAAAGTTACTCTTGTAACAACAATGTGCATAATGCATCAAACTTGAAAACTTCACGATTTCCTTGGGTCATAAGTCTCCAAGTACTAGCAAAAGTCTGGTAAGAATCTGGTAAGGCATCAAGAACAGTCTGCACAAGGGAACTGTCTGAAATGACTTCAACTGTAGAAATAAGTTGCTCATTGATATCCTCGACACTAGCAAGGAAAGTGTCCATATCATCTTCCTCATGCATAATCTTCGACTCCAGCTCTTTACGCAGCAAAGAAATTTTAGCCTCATTGCGGCTTGCATAAAGACCTGCTAGAATATCCTAAGCCTGTTTTGCAGATTTTGCTGAACGGATGTGAGGAACAATGGTGCGCTTCACAGACAACACAATTAATGCATGAGCCTGCGCATCCTTTACATCCCAATGAGCTTGTTCTGTCCGTAGGCAAAACAACTCTAATAGCTGCAATCCTTGCAGCAAGACCTACAACATCCTCAACATCGCCTACATCCTCAGAACCAGGATGTACATCAATGCCATGCACAATATTCTAGACACCCTTTGACACAAGAACGTGTTGCATCATATAAGTCCACATAGGGTAATTTTCCCCATCCAACCTGTCCTGAATAGCCAACATCTTGAAGATATCTATGTTGTTGTCAGTCATGGTAAATCCTGCACCTGATGTGAAAACTGCCAGAATACGAGCAACGGAGCGGGGACAACACATGCTATATAGCACAAACCGTAGAAGACTGTAAGGCACCTGTTATGCAGAAAACAGCACTGACAAAAATTCTGCACAAAATGACAAAATTGCCTGTGCAGACTTGCCTGTAGTGGAAACGTAGACTGAAATGAGCCCGAATAAAAAATCTGAGCAGACTAAGCTGTAGGAGCTTTCCCAAAATATTTGTCAACCTGCGGCAAACGCTCACCAAAACTCAGTGTAATCGGAGAAAGTGAGCAGACGTGTGCTGGAGCAGCTGGCGACTAAGCTTGGGAGGACGTAACCTGCTCTGATACCAATTGTTGGAATTACAGTTGGAGAGAAACGCACACAGCTTGGAGAAGACGAAGGAATCTCAAGGCACACAATAGAGAGAGTGTTACTTAGTGTGCAATGGAAAGATGGATAGCCCTAGAGTGATGGGCGTATATACAATGCACAGGGCAAAAAAACCTCACAAAGAGGGAAAAGTGCCCCGACGGTTCTAGTGTGTTCACACACATCACTACGACATGTATATGGTAACATTTTGAGATGATCCAAAAGTTCATATCTGGGAGATACAAAAAAAGTCGGTGCATCTCTACACATGCACGACCTCTAGGCAAGCCTCGCCAAGTGATCCAACACCCACACCCTCTTCTTGTTCACAACAACTTTGGATAGCCTCAAAAAGGCAGAAAACTCAATATCTGGTGAAATCTTGAATATGCTCGCCTATTTTTCAATTTTATAAGGGGAGTACATTTTTGCCTTTTGGAGTTATCTAGGCTTTATGCATGACATTTGGAAGGTACTGACCAAATTTGGAAGCATTTGAAGCTACGGGTTGAGAGACATTGCTAAAATAGTATGAAATCTGCAAAATTGGAGATAGAACCCAATCTGGAGTACCAAACCCAGTGAAAGTAGGCCTCCTTCTCACAAGCTTGAAGTAGGTGATAAGCTTTCCATTAAAGCTTGAGAAGAGAGAGAGAGTCTTCTTACTCTACACATGAGCTTCTGCAAGTGTGTGTGGATAATTCCTTTGAAAAATCAATCCCCTCTCTCTCTTGGTCGACCCCTCTTGCCATTTGCTCTTGCTAGCACCTCATTGGACCTCCCCAGGCTTAGCCAATAGGATTTCAGGAGCATAAGTGATAGCCTTTTGACATGTTTCCCCCTTTCCCCTTTTGTGAGAGCTTTAGGTAATTAACAAATGCAATTAAACTCTCATTGGACCCCTTTGTCTCCTGGCCAATAGGAATCAGGCAAGCCATTGGGATGCAAAATGCTCATTGGATCCCTTGGGAGATTGTCCAATAGTCTTCTGGAGAAATTAATCCTATTGGTTCTTTTATTAAGTGTTTCTAAATTAATTAAACTAGATTTACTCTAGCCTAATTCTCATTGGTCCACCTCCATGGCCATCCAATAGGATTTGAGTAAACCTTGTGAGCATTTGGCCTAGGGAGCTGACATGTGTCCCTCTTTCCCCTTGTGTACAAAGTAAGCTTGTGACTAAGTGTGTGTGTGTGTTTCTCTCTCATCCCCTACTTCTTGGGCTCGCCCCCTCCTATGTAGGAGGTTTTGGGACACACACAAAGCATCCAATTTCCTAAGCCTTTGACCATTGGACACAACCTTTGAATTTTGGAACCTTGGCATTTTAGAAGTCTTAATGGGCTGAACCTAAGGTCTTTGGAGCCCATTATTACACATAGATCTTTTGCAGATGGCCCCCCCTTCGGATCTCTATTTTCCCTCCTTTGGATCCCTACTGTGGCTGGTCTGCCAGCTTAACCAATATTTTAGGTTTTTCTCCTCTGGCACTTCCCCATATTAAATGATCAGTTTAACATGAGAAAATCATTTAGGAGAATTAGATATTATTTATTAGGACATGATTTACATCCATGACACATGAAGATATATATATATATATATACCATGTTGTATCATTACAATCCTAGAGTAGGAAGAGTGGATGCTCCACAACCTTCCATTGATAGTATGCACAATGAGAGAGGTTCTACCATATGCAAACACAGGTCAAAGAGCTAGATGATTTGATACCATGAGATTGAGTCAACAAAAAAACCTATGCAACACCTGACGTGGACACAAATGGTGACATCTGAAACAAACGTTGGTCCAATGAGTCACACCAACAAAAAGTAATTTTAAGCAAAAAGTAGAAAAAATTATACTCGATTGCACGAGCAGATTTGAACCATATGTTTTCCAATGCTCTAGGAAAGAACTAATTGGGTAAGAAAGACTAGTATCGTTGTTTTTTTGGAGGGATTGCTAAAAAAAAACTTGCATGCTAGCCTATATAGTATGGAACGTACGACCCTAAACGCTTGGAGTAGGGGAGCAAAATGGACCAATTGACAAAATTATTGAAAAATCTCTCTCCATCAAGTTTGTGCCGGACTCTCTAATCTTCTGCAAAAAACTTGCTCTGCCAAACGAGTGATAGCCACTCATCACCTACTCCATGTAACCTCTCTCTCTCTCTCTCTGTGGCACACATAAAGTCTATATATCTCTTGTACAATTCACAAAAAGGGTGTTAAGTATGGAGCTTGATTTACCAATTGTAACTTTCAGTCAAAAAAACGCACATTTGTAAGGCCCCTATTATGAGGAGAAGTCAGGTGTTAGAAAAATCAATCGCTGGAAAACAAAATATTCCCTTTTTGCTGGAATATTATGGTCGAAGGGTGGCCAAAAAGTGGTTGAAAAATGGCCGATTGGTTGACCTGTGGCCAGTAGTCAATGGTCGATGGCCGAATTCTAGGTGGACTTGTCTTCTCAAGGGCGGCCACACATGGGCGCATTGGAGAGTCCAACTTGGACTTGTCTAGACAAGGGCGGATTGGTTGACCTGTGGCCAGTAGTCAATGGCCGATGGCCGAATTCTAGGTGGACTTGTCTTCTCAAGGGCGGCCACACATGGGCGCATTGGAGAGTCCAACTTGGACTTGTCTAGACAAGGGCGGCTACACACGGTTGTTTCTCATGAGAGAGGGCGACCCTTTTTTGCCAATAAAAGGAGGCCTTCATCTACACACAAAATGATTGGGGTGCATTGTGAAGTTGATGAAACAAGGTGTATGTGAGGTGGTGAGAGTGAAGCAAGGCGAGATCTCCATTAAGGGTATAATCCCTTTGTATTCTACTTCTAGTTTGAAGTACTAAAGCCATTGAGTGGATGCTTTCCCGTGGATGTAGCCCACATTGGGTGAGCCACGTATATTGTGTGTGCTCTCTCTTTACCTCTCTACTCTATAATCTCTTGTGTGTGAAAATTATCTCTCTCCATTCAGTAAACTACTCTAATATCTACTTAGCTACACCCTATTTCCTAACAAACAAGAATTTTAAAAGAAAAAATCCACTTAATTACAAGATCAGACCACTTGTGAATAAGCATATTTCTAATAAGAATCATGTTAAAAAAAACCATTCATAACGGTTTACAAAAGGAGCATTGTCTACACAATGTGAGGTGCAATATGAAATATCTACTCTAAGTCATGGGCAGGTGGATCTAGCTCCACAATGTTTGGTAGCAACACCAAAAGAGATGCTGCCTTCAAGGCACGATCCACCTCATCTGCATGCCTCTTGTCTTGCTCCTACATCTCTCTTGTCGGACGGGCTTGCATTTCCAAAATAGTGCATAATCTAGTGGCTAACTCCTCGTTGCTATTGAATATTGTCATCATATGGCCCATTTGGCTCCCCAAAAAAGCCAACGCCCCACAGTCTCCTCCGTACTGGACGACATCGTTGTTCTTGTTTGTATATTGTGTGAACAATTGCCAAACAAACCAATGTCCACGTTCCATACCTCTTAAATAACAAACAATATTTAAAGCAAGCACATTCTATCTAAAAATTATTTTTAGATAGAATGTGCCAGAGTTACCTCATAGAGGTGTCCCATCCTCCTCTTTTGTCCAATCAACCTCCTCTAGTGAATCAAACCAGACATCATCTGATAGTATGTCAATGGCCTCTGATATCCTGGTGTGCTCTTTCCCAATTGCGAACACCAACATTGTGCAAACAATCGTACTTTCTTTCTTGCAGATTGGTGTCTTATAGACAACTACTTCAGGTGGTCTTCACGCCATCCAGCAACAACAATGATATCACGAACCACGCCATAGTTATCCAACTAATAGATACTAGAAACATGCCTTTGTCATTGGTTGTTGCAAGTGCAAGTTGAGCGAGTTGTCCAAACTGACATACTTCCATTTTGTTCCAATCTGGCACATCAAAATTAGAGAGCCCATACACAAGATTATTGGAGGGCAAAAATAGAATATAAGCGTTCACTGCAGACATGATGCCCGACCCATTACGAAATGGACAAAGGAACTTATCTACAATGGGTTAATTTTATTTGCGAGTTAATCAATTCGTGTTTTTTTGCTACAGGTGATGCTTTTTCGAGTTTATAGAAGCATGGATTCCATTCATATGTATGCTCTCTAAGGTGGCGTTGTGGTATGTTAAATAAGTACCGAGGGAAGGAGAGAGAAGAAGGATTAGACGGAGAGAGAAAAACATACTTGTGAAATAGAGATAGGATCGGGGTGTGAGAGTACCGACAACGAGAGAGAGAGAGAGAGAGAGAGAGAGAGAGAGAGAGAGAGAGAGAGAGAGAGAGAGAGAGAGTGTGGGAGATGAGGGGGAGAGAGAAAAGATAGGTTCAAAATGAAAAAAGTCCGGCTA
Source organism: Adiantum capillus-veneris (assembly GCF_014529385.1). Classification (NCBI taxonomy): domain Eukaryota; kingdom Viridiplantae; phylum Streptophyta; class Polypodiopsida; order Polypodiales; family Pteridaceae; genus Adiantum; species Adiantum capillus-veneris. The sequence continues at coordinate 118,708,107 of NC_140959.1, read as the reverse complement.
AAGTTTGGGCAAGAAGGTTCTCAAGCCGGTTCAAATTATTTCATTTAGTAACTTGGTATAGAATTGTTTATGTGTTGGTTTAATGTATATATTTTATAAATATCCTACATTTTAATTGAGATGAAAGTGGAGTTAAGTAAAAGTGGAGTTTTGTTGTGAAGAAGGAGGTTGTGTGCACGTTTTCTACTCACATGTGTGTGTGTGTGTGTGTGTGTGTGTGTGTGTGTGAGAGAGAGAGAGAGAGAGAGAGAGAGAGAGAGAGAGTGGGAGATGAGGGGGAGAGAGGAAAGATAGGTTCAAAATGAAAAAAGTCCGGCTCAAGTTTAGGCAAGAAGGTTCTCAAGCCGGTTCAAATTATTTCATTTAGTATCTTGGTATAGAATTGTTTATGTGTTGGTTTAATTTATATATTTTATAAATATCCCACATTTTAATTGAGATGAAAGTGGAGTTTTGTTGTGAAGAAGGAGGTTGTGTGCACGTTTTCTACTCACGTGTGTGTGTGTGTGTGTGTGTGTGTGTGTGTGTGTGAGAGAGAGAGAGAGAGAGAGAGAGAGAGAGAGAGAGAGAGAGAGAGAGAGAGAGAGAGAGAGAGTTTTCCTGTTCATATGCGTGTGAAAAGGTTCCAAAGCCGGGTCCACAAATAATGTTTTCCGAGCCCTTAGAGAGGCAGTTTGTGGTGGTTACTCATTGCACTATTATATGCCTATAGTATTCATAGAAGAATAATAATCATAGTGTTTCCCGAGCCCTTAGAGAGGCAGTTAGTGTTGTCTACTCATTGCACTTTTAGATGCTTATAAATCTTATAGGGGAATAATAATCGTAGTGACAAATCATGCATATTTTATTGCACACCCCACTTTAAAAGTTAGTGGTGGAGTAGTAGACGATTATAATATTAATATTGACAAATCATGCATATATTATTGCACGCTCCAATTTAGCAGTTAGCATATGCTGCGTGGGACCCCTCATGTCACTAACACATGCCACTCTTCCATCACTATCAATGCTTTTTGAGAGCATGGTGCTTTAGCCTATATAAATGTTACAAGGCAAGCACCATATGCTGCACAAGTGAATCGGAGGTGCTAATCAAGAGAGATTTTTTCATTTTCCCTGTACTTATACAATGCCTATAGGATATGCTAGTACTGGTAATGAGGTAGTTGCAAAAATCCATGAAGAGCTTCACAAACTCCCCCCCAATGCACCCCTCGAAGAAAAGAAGACGTTTACACAAAGAGAGCGTGACACAAACAAGGCGATCCGGATGTTCAACCACCTTAATCGCGCTCGCAACACCGGAGACCAGGAACTCAATGATGGCTTTGAGACAATGCGAGAAGCTCTGTGCAAGTGGGAGACATGGGGGTACATAGATAGCTCTCGAAGGGCCGCTTTAGAGGCGGAGATTGACCATTTGCTTGTCTGCAAACGCACAATCAACCTGGTCGACATCTCTGGCTCTAATGTGGTAGAAGATTGAGGCAAGATTTAAATAATTATGCACTAAATAATATAGTTAAATAAATATGCACTAGCACATGATAAATTGTACTAGTGTGATGCAAGTTGTACTGTGTGTGTGCAGGTTTGATTCCCTACGTAATCATGTAAACAAACTTATTTTAATTATATGATGCTTATTTTAACTATATGATGGTGTTCCACTCTTCAGTGCCTTGGCGAGAATAATTCATATGTCTCTATCTGACTTATTATTATTGAAGTAGCTGTGATACTTTTAATCGGCCTGGTCTACTAACACATCTTCAAGATCTGTCATAATTTAGGGTATTGTTGATATCTTGTAGCTAAACTGAACCGTCAAATGTTACTACAAGCTGTTTGAAAGCCAAAAATGTAAAGAAAATCTATGTGAGTTTTTTATATAATGTAAGAAAAAGATGAGCATGTCTTTAGTATTTACCCTACTTTTAGTAGAATATACTTTCTTGTCCATGTAGGTGTTGTTGCAAACAAGGATGAATGCCTAATAAGCCAATTTGAAACTAGGAATCTAAAAAATATTGATGGTTGTACTTGTTTGGGCGAAGACCTCAAAGTAATGAAACACGCATAGAATCTTGCATATAAAATAGTAATTAAGAACACTTTACTGAGTTGAAGAACTGCATACGTACATAAACACACACGTTGTCGTGCTGTGACATGTACATAGTGGGAACACATGCTACAAGAGATATCTTGTAACTTTTTAGATACATAATTATATTTCCTATAATGTACATATGCATATGTAAGTATAAAAATAAGCTTTCTATCTCATCTTATTATTTATCTCAAGGGTAATGTATTCTTACTTTACCATCAAAAAATACTATGGGAAAAGTGTCAATAGCTCCGCCTCTTTAACTTGGGGCAAAAAGCATTGATTCTTTATTTCTACTATTTCATTATCATTTCACACCCTAGCTAGATCCTATATCTAGGGTAAACTCCAATATATATATATATTCTATGTATTTTTTATACTTTTCTTATATTTCTTTTTAAATAGCTACTAGGAGAGAATCAAATCCTAGTGGGACACTAGGTGGCATGATTTCAAAGATACACTTATTTTAATGCATTATTGCAAGCATGGTTACAAAAATTTGTCAAGGAGAAATGTCATGCTTTCATATGGCATGAGGTGTCCTTGGGAATTAAATGAAAGTCAAGGCTAAGGAGACCACATGAAGACTTTTGCTGCCATAAATGGATCCTATTTTGATGAATTTTTTACACAAGGTTCCAATCCGAATTGGAGAATGATTTTAAAATGAAAATCGTAGCTAATGAACTGAAGTTTCTGCCCATATTTTTATTTTTTTATTTGGAGCTACGGTTGAGGAGATATGATCAAAATACTGGACCCCAGTCTGCCCACATCATGCAGGGACAACTCATTTCCAACTTTTCCAATTCCTGTTCACACTGGCTCCTCTCTTCTTGTGTAAACCCTTGTGGGTTCCCTTCACCTATAAAAGGGGACCTCTTCTTCCTTGGAAGGAACTCAAGCATTCAAGCCATTGATGAGAGGAATTTTCGAGGGAGTGAGTAGTAATGCCTAATTGTACTTAGCCATTAACATAAGCCCAAGCCTACACTTTCTCCTAGAGGGAGACTAGCCATTCTTGCAACAAGCTAACCTTGGAAGATCAACTCTAATCAAAGAAGGTCTTGCACTTGGTGTATCAATCAAAGTGGAATTATCCACTCTTCTTCTCTCTCCCATCAATAATGGTGCCGAAGGGTTTCAAGTAAGATGTGTTCTACATTGATGTTTTCTTGATTTCTTATTGTTTTCATTTTCATCTCTAATCTAACATATATATATATATATATATATATGTATCTAATCTCATCTCCTTAACCAAGCCTATCTCTCTCATTCTTAGTAATTCATCCTCTCTAGGTTCTCTTTGCTACAGGTACATCTCTCCCCGCAGTATCCTTATTGCCTACGGGCAAGAATAGGGCTTGGGAGGGAAACTTCTCATCTCTTCACTTCTCTCATATCTACATTTCTCACATACTATCCTAGATGAATAACCCACATGATGATCATTTCTATCGCTTTCACTCTGTACGATCTATTAGAATTAACGTATGGATTAGCCGTAAAATACACTTTCAACAACGTATAGTGTTTCTCTTCGGCCCTGAAAGGCTCAATGAAATACTTCTATCACCGGATCCCATCATACTACCTCTCATAGACTGTAATTTTTCTTTTGATGTAAGCGTATTTATCTTGCTATGAACCAAGAGGATTTGTACACACAATTAATCCCAATCACTAGACAAAATATATATATTATGATAAGCACAAAACTACAATTCCAAAAAACAATTCGTAGCCTATTTGGTCAGTCAAGATTGAATGCCATTAACTCATCCATTAACCCTTTCATTTTACCCATGATACGATATGACCATAGCCTTGATGTTTTCATCTTCGTATTGTTTTGACATTCTCTTTTGCGTTCTTTCTTTGTGTGTGTGTGAGTGCAAGAGAGAAAGGGTGAGTCTTCTTTGATTGCACTTCTTTCCAAACCCTAGTCTTCATGGCATCTATGGTTTAACTCCTTCATATAGTTTTTGTTGAGTTCTCTCACAAACTCTCACAGCCATAAGCCCGGTGCTTTCCTGGCAAGACCGCAAATTTCTCGACAACGTATAAATAACTATATATATTGTATAAACAAGTACTTAAAAACACTTTACCGAGTTGAAGATCTCCTTACGTACATAAACACACACATATAAATAAATAAATAAAAAGATATTATATATATAATATAAATATTATATATAAAACTATATATATTCTTAGACCAACAGTGTAAAGAAATACTGACAAGCAAATGAAATTTTGACAGCATAACAACGTGAAAAATAAAAATAAAACCATTCCATACTTGCTTCTGTGAAAGGTTGCCTAACTTTTGTTAAGCTTTCCTATTCTATACTTGCTTCCGTGAAGCTTGCCTAACTTTTGTGTATACATGAAACCATGATTATGTTTCTAAACATGAACAAAAAGCATGATTATATTCACAAGCAATCAAAATTTCGACAGCATAACGGTGCGAAAATACAAACAAATTTTTTTTCCATTCCATACTTACTTCCGTGAAGCTTGACTAACTTTTCTGTATACGTGAAATCATGATTATGTTTTCAAACATGAACAAAAAGCATGATGATATTGATAAGCAATCAGAATTTTGGTAGCATAACGATATGAAAATTCAAACTAAAAAAATTCCCATTCCATACTTGCTTCCGTGCAGCAGCGAATGCTCACGGGAAGAAGAAATTACATAAGCAAAAAAGCATATGTTGGTATATTACTTTGGTAAATCCAAAGCTCTCAACAAACTTCTATCTAGTATAATAAATATGAAATCATGGCTGTATTGATAAGGACGATCGACACCAACAACATGTCTTCAGTAATACCAAAAAAGTGGCACCCAAACACCATGGTCACACGTCGTTCCATAAAAATCACAAACTAGAAAAAATGATAGATAATACCAATGTTGATGTCAATCAAGGGCAATGTGATCCGGGCTCATATTGTTGCCAATCATTCTCCTCATCGCTATCTGCATCAACTGCTGAAATAGCACGTACACATGGAGCCTTGAAGCGTGAAAGATGTTGATGGAAGACCTCTGGATCACTATCTATGCAGAGATAGTGTCTAGACAACTCAACGCGAACATTGCCCAAGCCACCACATCGAGAAAACATATCAACAATGTAGGTGTGCTCTGCAGTAAATGTCCGCACAAGCCAGCTAAAAAAGCAAAAAATATGCGTATTTTTACTTTATGTAACAAAGTCCAATAACGCATAGTAGGAAGCATATATTCTTACCGAAAGAAGTCAAGGCTACGCTCGACGGCACCTCTAAGAGCGTGTCCTCCAATGTACTCTCCGTCGACGCGCTCCACCAGTATTCCGGACTTGGCATCGAAAGAGTTGTTGTCCACGCTCTCTCCATCTCGTCGATCGTAGATAGGACGTTGACCCTTACGATAAAACAATCCTAGCAATAGTGTTTCCACCTACAAATTACAACTAGAATGTGATCTCATTGAAGAAAACTACAAGCATGCTTTTCAATCAACAAATAAATTTACTTACTCTCTCAATCTCAATGGTCTTTCGCACATAACCATCGGGAATCAAAATAAAGATGGTGTGCATCATTTTGAATCCCATCTCGATGACATGGCTAGACACAATGCCAAAGTGATCAGTGGAGCTTAGGGTGATGTACCACCCATTGTCTGCCACATACTTTGAAGCTATTACGGCCACTTTCTTACTTAATTTTTGAGAGAATTGATTCCATGGAGGGACCTGCATAATACGCATTGTTAATTTAATTAAAGTTCCAAAACTATCATAGACTGTCCATTGTGGTTTTGAAGGATGCATACCTCGTTCTCTGAAAAATTTTCAACTTTAAAGTTTGTTGGAAAATCTGCAAACAAAAGAGAGGCCACTTCATTGCTCTTTTCCCCATCAACATGGGCTGAATGAAGAAAATCCAAGATCCTGCATACGATCAAATAAATGTATTTCAAACATTCATAACACACACCACACATAGTTAGTCTTTCTTTTCACATGTGTTTACCATTTCTCATCATCGAGAGAAATTTTGTAAACATCTAGCATGTTTCCAATAACGTTCACATCACAATCTATGGAAGGCACTGCATAATCAGAAAATAAAATATTTCATCAAGAATTGTTGAGTAGAAAGAAAGTGACAGCTAGATATTTATACAAGCAAGTTTACCTGTGGAGCCTTGAGCACCTTTTTGGTTCTTTTTGGGAGACTTCTTGGGCTTCTTGGATCTAACAAAATCCAATCGTTTCTTTATAGAGGAGATTGTACTATTGTTTACTCTTTTCGAAGAGGTGGCTTTCTTGGAAGCTAAGCCAATCTCCTCAATACCATTTTCATTTCTTTCAAGAACGTGCTCTAAAGCAAACAAAAATATATTTCTCACAAACATAATCTAATTAGTATGAGCACTTTAACAATTTTGTAGTTTTTATAAATGCCAAAAATAACCTTTATATAAGTTCCCTTCATCACGTGGGTAGGTGCCTCGAGTGTAATCTAGCCACCAAGGGCAATACTCAATTTCCCAAGCAATCGAACCATAATCTCTCATCCATAGTGGATACATACACTCCTCACAAGAGAGGTCCCTCCAACTTTCAACAGCAATTGGCAACTTCTCCAACAAAGTTTGATCGTAAAGCTGAATTAGCCATCTACATAAAATGCAGTTAACTTTATTTGAGCTCTTTTCCTAAGTGACTTATTTATTATACAAACTCTAAGTAAAAAATAGAATAACAATCATAAAGATATCAATTGTATTACCTGAATAATACTCTCCTTGAAGATTCCATAAGCTCTGGAATTTTTTCATCCGACTCTTTTGTGTTGAGCTTACTCCAAAGCTCCACAAAAGCTTTATCAATGTGGTCCCTCAATTGGTGATGAAACCATGCTTCAAAGCCCTCCGGCATTTCTTCAATCATTTTCCCTTTGATCCTCAAGCATTGCTTCAAGATACTTCCCCAATACCACTCTTTATGCAAGTACATTCTAAATTCCATTGCACTAATATAACGCTCAGAAGTAACATCATCTACACGGCAATGCATCAAAGAGTGCAATATTTCCTTTTTCCTATAGAGCAAACAATAAACAAACCATAAATGCATTGATTCATTTGATGATTTCATGTGTATTTTTTATCCAAAAATTATTACCTCTCTGGTGATATTTTAGAAGTTGCCAAAGAGTGGACTTTGTCTCTTGTAAGGCCCACTTGATCCTTTTCTCTTATCCAATTGAAGTTAAATAATAAAGAGAAGAACCCTTGGCCATTGGCGGGGTTGGCAATGGCCAACATCTATGTTACATTAGCACGAGATCAAATCAAATCAATTTTTCAATCAAATATATCAAATTCAAATGACATGTCAACTTACAATTTTGTAGAAATTCAAACATAAACGGGGAGAAGAGAAAGTGTTTACCTTATAAGCTCTTTCTTTGAATATTTTTTCTACTCTTCCTCGAGCAACCATTTCCTTTTCTGGCAGTGAAATCGAGGGATCATTGATCTCTTGCATCTCTTTGATAAGAGACAAGTCAAAGTCTTCCTTTTGTAGAGCAAATGAAAAAAAAAAGTAAGATTTTACAAAATAATGTCAAGCTTTAGAAATTACATAAAAGGTGTACTTTAAGGCAAAAAAATATACCTTCCATATGAGCATTGCTAATAAAAGAGCAGGAGCGTTGTACCAACTCCCTTTAGATGCCTTCTTCTCACAAGCAAGCTCTACCTCTATCCATCGAATCCAATCTTGGGGAAAGTCTTTCATTAAAGAATCTTTGCTTGCCACAGCCAGTTTTTGGAACAAGAAGATCTCCTGCCCAAAATTTGTGCTCACAGTGGTTCTACCAATCCTAAACCACAATATCTTAAATTAAATGGCAGTAGAATGACATCGATAAAGTAACAGCAATAACGTTCAAAACAACAAATGTGCTTACTCATTTTGAGAGCGCAAAGCTAGCATAAGCTCCCCCTCTGCACTTCTATCAACAAAGACAAATTGACATTTCACAGAACAATGTCTCCACTTTATCATTGAAAATTCTACAACAACAAAAAAGAAAATTAGAAAGCATAGAGTAATACAAGTCAACTTTACATTAAAAAAAAAAAGAAATCACTTACGTGTTTTTATTAAGCGCATCCAAGTTTTCAAACGGTGATTACCATCCCAAACGATAATTTTTTTTCCCCTTAAGTCTTCCCACTCAAGGGGAAGGGAATTATCAAAATCATCGCTTATTTCTCGCCAAATAGGCCCCCATTCATCTTTGTCCAAGTCGGAAACATAATGTTGATCATGGCCTCTGGCTTCTTAAATGACACAAGAAATGGAGCTCCAAGCACACTGTATCCAGACATCTCAAACCTTTTCACCAAGCCCTCAGTGCCTGGACCCACCGCTCTAATGGCTTCATTTTCCATCAATCTACAAAGAGGAATTCGAGGAGGTTCCCCACCTCTCTTTACAATAAAACCCTCTACAATCTCCTCTAATATTCGACCATGAACATCCTTTCCAAATACTGTTGGATGATCGGGAGGTTTCACAACAATTGTTGTTGCTTCAGACACGCTGTGAGCCACCAATTCACCTTGTGTAGCATGAATATCTATGAACACCTCTTCTTCATGCACATCACTCAATATATCTTCTTCTTCATGCACATCACCCAAAATATCCTCCTTTCGATGGACATTGGAAGAAGCAATGGAAGATCGTGCATTGGCCCTATGCCCTGTAGTGCTAGACCTTAATGTGTATCCTACTCCTACAAGCAAAAAACAATAAGAACACAAATAGTTTAGTGAGTATGATGAGACAAAAGAAAAGAAAACAAATAGCTTAATGTATTTGAACTTACTTTGAGAGATACCTGTCCTGCCACGTTTAGATGGTGTACGAGCCATAATCTATTAACCACAAACAACAAAAATCTTCTTAGCAATGACAATACAAATATAAAATTCTAAATTTCGGTAGCATAACGGCGTAAAATGCAAACTAAAAAAAAAAACCATTCTCAACTTGCTCATGGCAAGGAAAAATACAAATCCACTTTGACATTTGTATACCTCTTCTCTACAACGACCTGTTCTTACATCATTGTAATTGTTACTGTAAGTGTGTATGTAAGTGTGTTAAAGTGTGTGAATGCAAGTGTTTATATGTGTGTGTGTGTGGATATATGCATGATTGTGTGTTTGAATGTAAGTGTAATATGTGTGTGTGTGTGGATATATGCATGATTGTGTGTTTGAATGTAAGTGTAATATGTGTGTGTCTTTATGCATGATTGTGTATGTGTTTGTGCTATGTATGCAAGTGTGTTGATGTTGTGAATGCAAGTGTTTATATATGTGTATGTGTGTATGTATGCAAGTGTGTTGATGTTATGAATGCAAGTGTTTATATATGTGGGTGTATGTATGTGTGTGTATGCAAGTGGATGTGTGCATGATTATGTGTGTGTGAATGTAAGTGTAATATGTGTGTGTATGCAAGTGTGTTGATGTTGTGAATAAAAGTGTTTATATATGTGTATGTGTGTATATGCTTGACAATACAAATATAAAATTTTAAATTTCGGCAGCATAACGGCGTAAAATGCAAATTACAAAAAAAACCATTCTCAACTTGCTCATGGCAAGGAAAAATACAAATCCACTTTGACATTTGTATACATCTTCTCTACAACGACCTGTTCTTACATCATTGTAATTGTTACTCTAAGTGTGTTTAATATGTGTGTATGCAAGTGTGTTGATGTGTGTGAATGCAAGTGTTTATATGTGTGTGTGTGGATGTATGCATGATTGTGTGTGTGTTTGTGCTATGTATGCAAGTGTGTTGATGTTGTGAATGCAAGTGTTTATATGTGTATGTGTGTATGTATGCAAGTGTGTTGATGTTGTGAATGCAAGTGTTTATATATGTGGGTGTATGTATGTATGTATGTGTGTGTATGCAAGTGTAATGTGTGTGCGTATACATGACTGTGTGTGTGTTTGTGCTATGTGTGCAAGTGTTTTGATGTGTGTGTATCACTGTGTGTGTGTGTGTGTGTGTGTGTGTGAGAGTGTGTGTGTGTGTGCTTACCTGGACACGCTCGCCCGATCCACCGGAGGAGGTCCAATGGAAGCTCCATTGGAGCTCCTCCATGCCTTGAAAGGCATGGTGAGAAAGCAGAGCGCGCACTGCCCTCTCACCATGCCTTTCAAGGCATGGAGGAGATCCATTAGGAGCTCCATTGGAGATCCATTGGACCTCCTCCGGTGGATCGGGCGAGCGTGCGCAGGTAAGCACACACACACACACACACACACACACACACACACACATGTGAGTAGAAAATCTACACACACACACACACACACAGTACCTTGTCTTCTCTTACTCCTTCTTCTTCACAGCAAAACTCCACTTTCTCTTCACTCCACTTTCATCTCCTTCTTCACAGAAAAACTTCACTTTCACTTCACTCCACTTCAATTTCAATTAAAACTCCATTTAAAATTCACTCCACTTTCATCTCAACTACTACTTTTTTCACACACACCATATACTACAAAAATGATATTGTGGTATAAACACTCACACACACACACATTCATTTATATATATATATATATATATATATATATATATATATATATATATGTATATACACACACAAAGATATACACAAAATGGATTCATATATATAGTTTTACTCAAAAAATACTATGTTTTTTACACACACACAACCATATATTTAAAAAAATGATTGTATGTGTTTGTGTGTATAAAAAACGTAGCATTCTTAAAGTTAAGTCATGCACACACACACACACACACACACACACACACACAAAATGTAAAAACTATGTGCACAGTTAAATATCTTATGTGCACATGCACTCAACTTAAATATCTTAACTTAAAAAAATGCACATACACTCAACTTAAATACACTCAACTTAAAAATATCTTAACTTAAACTATGTGCACATACATTTAACTTAAATATCTTAACTTAATAAAATGCTACGTTGTTTACACACACCCACAAAATCATTTATACACACGCACAGTAATGTATATAACTTAACTAAAATAATTATATATACACACTACCAAAAACACACACACATATATATAAAATGGCAAGATGGAATCATATATATAACTTAACAAAAAAAATTGCTACGTTTTTTATACAAAGTCAGTCATATAGAATGTTACGTTTTTTATACACACACTCACACAATCATATATATATATATATATATATATATATATATATATATATATATATATATATATATATATATATACATATATATACACACACACACACACACATACACAAAAGACGAAGACACTATTAGACTGCATTAAATGCAGTCCTTGAACCACCATTTAGAAATTAAATGGCCCCTCAAATTTGATGACATATTCCACTGCACATACATTCAGAACCGTCATATATTAAATGCACTTCTTCAATTATGATTTTCATTATTCTTTGAGCCGTCACAAGATCTTATGCAACTGTCTTTTCGTCTACCTACCAATCTTTCACTTTCATTAACCTTCACATCTTTCATTAACTTTCACCAGTTTCATTAACCTTCACTTATTCCACCGCAGTTTTCTCGCATCTCCACCCTGTAATCTGTTGCTTGAGAGAATTTGTCCAACATGAAAGTAACAATAACTTGGAAGGTTGGTGGTCAGATAGTCAACCGCGACATTCAGTTGAAGGGAAACTCATTGTTGCTTAGTGCTTACTATTTGCAGAGTTTGCTGCCTCCATCTTGCCATTTTCAGTCACTATCTGCTCTTATTGAAAGTGATTGTGGCCTAACAAAAGTCTTGCTGCAACCACAGTGGGATATAGAAGGTCATCAACATTTCTTAATAGATGGTTCTTTTTCGAGCTTGTTTGAGATGCTTCATTTAGACACATTTATACAGGTATCTGACAATGAGAAAGGAAATGACAAAGAGATATCTGAAGATGTTTTAAGCATTGTGCATCTTGAAAGTAGTGGTGACGATATAGGACAACTCAAAACTCAGTCAATCGTCATTTTGATTCAACAAAATTCAGGGGCAAAAAAGTTAAATGATCTGTTAACATTATGTGGAGCTCCTTTGCAAGTTGTTGAACTTCCACAACATTATGATGGAAATTTGTGTTTTGAGTTACCTGCGACTCAGGATAAAACAAAACGAATGACAAGGATGGAACAACGCTTTGATGGTCACTTGTGGACTCGCCCATCTGTGACAACCATGGCAATAGCATGCACAATTCGTCTAAGCCACTGTTTGGGATTCATGCAGTGTAATTATTCAACGTGTCCTCATTATATTAAGGAACAAGAATTCAATAGTAGAGATTTTCATGGATATTTGGACAGACAGGTGAAAAAGGACTACCTTGCAATGGAAGAGAATACAACAATAACTTGTCATTATTGTCAGAAGGTTGTTACTTGTGTTGCTGCTTGTACCTGCAAAATCTATTATGTTTTGCCTAGAGATGGTACAATGTCACGACTGGCAATACATGTTGGTAAACATTGTCATAATGTTAAGGCAGGAACCTCTAGGGCTGCTATTTCAAGAGTGCGGAAACTGGTAGGTGCAGTACTAAAAATAGAAAAGGGTGGCCCAAGAAAAATTCAAATGTTGGTGGCTCAACAACTTGTTCTTCACTCCTTGATTGGTGAGGAAGCTGAAGCTACATCCGATGTACAATTCAATGATTTTTTGGAAGAAATGATGCCACTGGTTCAAACCAAAGAGTAAGAAAACTCAATTTGGTTCCTTGAATTTGTTAATTTTTTAACTATTATAAATTTAGCCTTCTTGTGATGCATCGTGTAGGTTTTCTTCAATTGTTTCAAAGGAGAGAAAGAGTCAAGGTGCTGTTATTGGGGATGGATATGATAATATTTTATTGCTTCAAAAAAAGTGCATGTTTCCTTTTTTTCATGGGAGTAGATTTCCTGGACAGGGTGAAGAGGATGACAAGTGCTTCCTATTTAAAATGTCCACTAAAGGACCAGGTTCTGGGATTGATCTAGTAAATCGGATGAAAAGAACTGAAACTGGTGACTTGAGAAATGCGTGGGTACATTTTGATTTTACCCATAGAATAGATGGATGGGCAACAATGTCATGCTCAGTTTATGATCCAAGGTAATCTTTAAGTATTTAAATATCTCATATTTTTTTATCATTAAATAAAAGAAGATGTGTGAAAATGTTTATGTTGAATATCTTGCAGCATACGATCACTACAAATAATTGCTATATGTGAAACTAAAGAGGAGGATGCAAAGACTCAAGTTATTTTTTGGGAGAGCCTTAATTCAACAATGGAAAAGTACGGACATGGTGTAGCTGACTTTGCAGGTTTTATGTCTGATGAAGCTGGTGCAAATTGGAATGCTATTCGAACAGTCTTCAATGGCGGGCCAGATAATATCATGGAGGGACGTGAACGATCATGCCTATTTCATTGGGAGCAGAGTCTCCACAAATATGCTAAAAAGTGGATACCTCAACATCTAACAAATCAACACATTGATATGTGTGAGGACTGGAGAGCTTGTAAGACCATTGTGCTTGCATCTCAAAAGGCGCTTTCAATTCAAAAGTGGTGGAGACAACATCTATCTACAGAGAGCATCACAAGAGTGAGTAGATGGTTTAAATGGTGGGAGCAACGAATTTCACACTGGGGAGGAATTGGAACAGATGTAAGTACCTTTATGACAATCTATATTTTTAGAAAAATTTCTTTTCATACATGAAATTTATAAATTTTAATTCATGTTTTTTTGCATTTCATAGGGTGGTCTAAGTCCGTGGGAGCGGGAACAAATTCCCAATGTTAATTTATCAGAAAGTGTACATGCCAGTTGGTTAGCAGGTGAAGGTGGAAAGGTAAAAATATCCTTGTATGATGCATGTGTAACATATGTTATAAACTCATATATTCAATGTGCAAAGCGTTTGGGATATACTACTGGGCGTTATATAGGAACGGGTCCCACAATGGAGACCTTGCTTTCTCGAGTTAAATCTCAGCAAACTCCAACTCCAACCAACGTGGCCCATCTATTACACGAGGCTGTTGCAGGGACTCCCATGTATGCGCAGCCAATTTTGCATGGAGACAAAGAAACAGTACAATGCAAAAAGAGGGGCAGAACAGGAAAAGGTAGCTCCCATCGGCCGGAATATGTCATGGAATCTAAGCAACGAAACCATCGCGGTCGACCAAAAAAAAATCAAGTTTGATACCCAAGGACCAGGAATTTCTAACATTCCGCTGCAAATTAGTGACAGTGATGATGATATTGGATCTCAAAAAGAAACAACCACACCTTTGTCATCTAAAACAAACAATGTGTTTGAGAGTGATGTGCCACGCACTCAGTGGGCCCTCAGGAGAATGCCCATTCAAAGTCAAAGAAAATGTTTTGGAACAGTAGGGAGAAAAAATTGTGACAATATCTTGCATAGTCGCTCAATTGGTCTTGTTGCTCCATGTATATGGTCCGAAAGAATGTTCAAGGGTAAAACAATCGAGCAATGGTTATGGTTTTGTAATCATGATATTTTGCATACCCAATCAATCAAAAGACAAGTCAAAGATTTACCTCCTGCTCCAAATGTTTGGCCAGTAGCAAGAGGGACAGATATCTCCACACAGGAACTTGCCGCGCTGCATCAGAGTGGATTTTGGACAGAGAATTCAATGGTAAATCCACAACCTCTTGTTGGCGACTGCAAAGAAGGTGGTGGCAGCTTGAGGAAGAAAAAGTGGAGGCATGGAATCTCTAAAGAGACCATGAAGAAATTGGAAGCATGTAATAGTATGACAATTATATTTTTGGATGAAGTGAAAAGGTCTCAAGAGCATATAATTTTCCGAGTTCTCACTGAAAATAGTTATGAGATTCATATAAAACAGAGTCCAGCATGCACGTGTCCGGATTTTCAGAAGCGAGAGAATACCAACAAATCCTTTTTGGCATGCAAACATATGTACTATGTGTACACAAAAGTGCTCGGACTTGAACTTAAGGAGCACATGATTATTCATTAGCCAACCCTCTCACCAATGGACATCGCTTTTATTCTTGGACAACCAAGGATGATTTCTCCCTCCATTTAATTACAACTGGTTTGGTATGCTTCTTTCACTCAACTAGAATATTGATCTATGATATGAAAGTGTTTTTCAGTATTTATTTTGGTTTATTATACTTGTGATTATTTATCTTGAAAAAACATTGTTTATGCAGCAAAGGATTTCAAATTTCAAGCAAAAGATATGAAGCATCTTGCAAGCTATTTGGGAGCAAATTACTTGCCTTTTAGAGTGACCATTACATTTATGGCGACTATCCTTTTTTGTACTCTAATTTTGATCTTATCCTGTGGTAGTTTTGCGAATGTACTTACATCCTCAAACTTATGTTGTTTCAAAAAGCAATTGCTTGGGAAAAATAGTATTGTCTCTATCTCGAATTATTTTTGACTTCATCACATTTATATATGCTGTGGATTATATTTAACTCTGAAATTAGTGTTGTCTCTATTCTGCATGATTTTTTACTTTATCGCATGTTTATATGCTGTGGATTATTTGACTCTGATCACATGCGTTGCGAGCATATTTGACTCTAATGGCATGAGTTGTGAAATGGTGATTTTATTTGTTTACATTTTTTCCGTCGTTATGCCCTCTCGGTCTCTCTCTCTCTCTCTCTCTCTCTCTCTCTCTCTCTCTCTCTTTCTCTGCGTAGTGATATACAACTCTATGATTTTACTTTCTCTCTCTAGAAGAGAAGTCACTCTCTCTCTCTCTCAAGGATTTATGATCTCTTCTTCCAATGGTAACTCGCATAAATACTATCTCTCTAGAATTTATACTTTCTCTCTCCGTCAACCACACATATATGGAGTCTTATGACGATTGAAAATTACATTAAATAGATACTTTATGCTATGACACATATTTGGTTAAAAAAACTCTAAAAATTGCTAAAATTGTCAAAAAAACTTGAAATGAAAAACTCGCAAATGTTAAATCCCCATCTACAATGTGTGGCTCTAGAGTGCTCAGCAAAGCATTCTTCAAGTCATCCTCTATCTTGTTCGAGCTGAAATGGGCAACTTGAATTTGACCAACATCACTATGTATAAAAACTCTCAAGAAGATCAAGCAAGATCTTGATCTAGATGACAACTTCCATTCAAGAAGGCCACTTACCGGTTGATGGATATGTAGGGTAAAAGAGCCACTTACCGGTTGAGGAATATGTAGGGTAAAAGAGACACTTTAAACACGACAAAATTGGGTGCAAAATTTTTGAGCTTGTACTTCAGTTTTGAAGTTGGAAGGGCACAAACAAGAGCCCTACACATGCCGCACCTGCAACAAAAATTGCCATCGTGAATGGCGCAGGAATGACTGAGCGTGATGGAATTTCCTGCATTTTTGTTTAACAAAAAAGGGTACCACATGTGGATTGGTCTGGGGGGTATTTAGAGAAAAAGTAGCTAGCAAGGCTTGAATCTGACATTGGACAAAGAGGATCTCATCTCACTCCTTGTAAGCGATGCCACCAGCACGTGCTGCTATGCGAGAATTGGAGCAATCTAGTATTTAAGATTTTTGGGTAGGACGGGCTTTGAAGAGGGGCCCATCTTTTTATGGGTACACTTACCCTAACTATTGCACTTAACCTACTAATGGTAGCTCCGAGACATGCAATATTTCTATTTCCAGACTTGTTGCAAAGTCAGTTACTTCCTTTGTTGACATTCCACTCCTTTTTCTTGAACACCACACAAATAGTGATAAAGAAGTGAATCATTGTTTTTAATCCTATGCACGGCAAAACGACTCACATTTTTTCTTGATACGAGCCACTCCTTGCGAGCTTGAAGATACCCCAAAATGCTCCATCTCCACAACAATATCAAAATGTCACTCGCATGAAGGTACAGGAAAAGGTTCTTCTAAAACTAGCAGCTTTGCTACCGAGATGTTGTAGCAAATCCCTCTCCCTCAAGAATTTGCACACTAGACTCTGCCGTTGTGCACTCTTTCTTCCCTATCCTTTACAACATCATTATGTGTCCTTTCCTCATTGGGAGGTAAGTACACCTCATCGTACTCCAAGAACCATCGCAAATCTTGGTAAAGTTTTCTCTTGAAGTTCCATGCTATCTGCATGGGTTGAGAATATGCTTGGATTTCTCAATTTCAAGCATTATCTGCAAGCTTTTGACACTTCTAATATTGAAGTTGCACTTTTGTAACCATCTAACACAAGGCAGAGCATTGTAAGCATCAAAATTAACATGTTTATCCCCAATGTACTTATAAATTGTACATACTTGCAAAGACATCTTTTCCCTGTGTGCGTTAATGCATTGCACACTCAAATTGTGATCCTTTTTCATAAGACCTAGCTCATAAGCAAAGGTCTTGCCCATATGTTGCATCTTGGCACCCTCAAGAAATGAGTCGAGGTCAAGGACGAGAAGTGCTTTCAAACCAGATAGTGTTGTATACATTCTTGGCCTCTTTTACAATAAATGACCAAAAAACCCCGACCCACAATCACTCTCAAAAGACAACAAATTCTCTTATATAAATTAAACAGTATATATTTGAAATATTTTCTCTGCCTCACTAGAGAACATCAATGTTGAGAGTTAATCTACTTACCAGTCTGAGGGATGTCCAAACTCTTCACATCTGCTGGATCACTAGAAGCCATTGTAGGAAGAATGTAGGTTTTTTTAATAGCAAGAAGGTCCGCACATGCTAGCCCATACAATCGTTCCTTTGTCAACCACTTTTGACGGTTGGTCCACTCGATTGTGCGCAATGTCCTGCATAGACGTCCATATGGATCTATTTTAAATTGTACTCCAAGCATATTTTCCTATAATAATAGTGAGTTAGAAACAACCAACCTCCACCAATCATCTCCAAAGGCCAGATAAACAATGGCCAAAGCATGTTTTGTCATTTTTCTGGATGGCACGTCGGTTTCAAAGAATGCTTTTTTGTATGGGCTTGAAACTTTGAGGGAAGCAATCTGTCCTTCTCTGCTATAATCTTTTTCAGGGCAAGGGTATACTTTTCCTACACACATGGTGTCAATGATTATTCTATTCTTTGACAATAAAGTATACCAATTGAACACTCCGATTCCACTTACAACATGAAGAAACTATGACAAAAATTAGAAAAATCCAAATGAAACTGCAACTCGCAAACAAACAATAAGATAGACCCTTGAGATTGCTAAAAGGAGTAATAGTTACATCCTGTGGTATTGATTATGAACACACTTTTGCTATTGTGGACTTTGGAACCAAAACAAATTTGATGACTTGAATTGTTATCATGAGTACAACATCATATGCATTTTCAGCATAAAGTTGGTGTATTCACTTCTCACTTACTAAATTGTCATTAAGGAACTCTCAGAAGCTGTAATCATCCTCCAAAGGATATCCTCATCTATTTCAGCTAGATTAGAGTAAAGATATAATCATTCTCCAAAGAATGTCCTGATCTGTTTTAGCTACATTAGAGTAAAGACATAATCATCCACCAGAGGATATCCTCATCTATTTAGCTACATTAGAGTAAAGATGTAATCATCCGATATCCTCACCTATTTTAGCTACATTAGAGTAAAGATGTAATCATCCGATATCCTCACCTATTTTAGCTACATTAGAGTAAAGTATGTCTGTGCCTTCAATTTTTTTCCTCAAATAGCCAAATGTTGTCCTTGCCATCATATACTTCCTCTTCTTTGCTTTGAGGTAGAGAGGTTGCAGACTCAAAGTTAGCCACGAGGATTCTTGCTATATCTCGATACCTATGAGTAGGTAGGTTGGCCCTCATGGGTAATCCATCATGTAAAGGTATAAATAATTTTATCCCCAATTACAAACAATGTCAACCCATCATGTGGAGGTACAAGTAATTGTATCCCTAATCATAAACAACCATGAGTTGCCTCATGAAAGGTCTACCCAATTTGAGCTCCCTACCAAAGTTCAAGATGGAAAACAAGTGTATATTCCACCCCATAAATAGTAATCAAAATGTCTCATAGAGCCCTATGGGTTTCTCAAACTTTCCATCAGCGAGCAAGAGCATCATTCTAGTCTTTTGCAATGCTTGTTTTTCCACTTCTTCTATATGTGTTTTGTGGCTATTTTACTCTTGCCTCGATCTCTAAAATTTCCATGGCATTATTCCGTAGGATACTGTGTGAATCAGTTTGGATTTTTACTTGTGGATTTCCTTTGCTTTAGTGGTTTCAAAAACACTTGGTCTAGCCCATGTTGGTGAGAGAATTTAAAGATTGTCATGTGCTTGAGGTCCTCCTATAAATTGGGCCTTATGCTGAGCAAATTTGCCAAGGAAACAATGCATGTCATTGGTGCTACCATTATCACTTGCAACCTTCTTGTGTCCTTTTCCTTAGGGGTTAGCTCTTTTGATCTTAGCACAAGCATATCTCAAACTGGCCTTGTACTCTCCTAGATATTGGTCCCCTTATACGTAGACTATGATTGTGTGTGGGTACTCTATCACACACAATTACTACGCATTGGTCCCCTTGGATTTCTAAAGTAAGAAGCAAACTATTGAGCCCATTTGGGAGAGAAACTGCTAGAAAGGTTAATAAGAAAGGAATCCAATGCATGGCCCCCTTATGGGACAACAACAACAAGAGATGGAAGAGTACAAACCAATTGGCTACCTAGTTTCACCTCAATGGCACTGGAAGGCTTCTTATTAGCAAAGCTATTGAAGGGTTGGAATTGCTTAATGTCGATATGTGAGTTTGATTTACAGTGGAGATGTTGGCAATGGCCTAAGAGTAGACATTTTTATAGTTTGCAAACAAAGACTATATAGAACACTCTAATGTTCAAAAAAGTTGAATGGTTCTCCCCTCTCAACAAGTTATGGGACAAGCAATGGCTGAAATTCAGATGGGGAGCGGTGGCTAATAACACCTGGTATTCTCAATTGCCACTATCAATGAAGATCTTTTTGTGAAAGGTGTTATGGGGGGATTTGCTAATAGGAGTCACGATTCTTGCTAGACGCATTGGCTCAGATAGATGCTCGTGGTGCAAAATATGACCTGGCACTCATGTATAGTAGAGTGCCAAACCTTATGAGATTAGTCTGCAAAGGGGAACCCAAAGATTTGTGAAAAGCATTGAACCTCTCATGAGGTGTAGCCTTTGCAAAAAGATGATATGATTGTCTTGCATTGGCATAGAAGCCAAGCTGACCTCTCTTGAATAGAGTCTCTCCCTGGCATAATAATAGTGCACCTTGATGTGCTTTGTGTGAGCATGGAATAGTGGACTCCTTGCAATTTCCAAAGCATGTTGGACTATGAGTAAAGATAATGGTTGCAACAACACCCACTATCCAACACCCAATTTAGTCAAAGGCATCTATGCCAAAACTCAACTGTAGCTATGAAAGCTTCCCTATACTTAGCCTCACAATTAGTAGTGGACACTATAGGGTGCTTCTTGCTCAACCGTGATATAATTAAGCTACTGAGCATGAAACAAAAACCACTAGTGGACATTCGTGTTTCATAGAAACCCATATAAATCTTCATGCAAATCACCATTTAAAAATGTAGTCCTTATGTCCAAATGATGTATGTTCTAGCAATTATGAGCCTAAAATGAAAAAGAATACTATGAATGGTAGTCATATGATATGTGGGAGCAAACAACTCATCCTAATCAATGTCTTTCTCTTGAGCATTACTTTTTTCCACAAGTCTAGACCTCTAACAATAAACACTACCACCAGGCTTACCATTTAAGTTGAAACCCGCTTAGGACCATTGGCTTTTTTTCCATGAGGAAAGTCATACAAAGAACATGTGCCTTTCTTCACAATATCATCATACTCAGATTGCATTGTATCCAACCAATCTTTTGAATAATGTGCTTCATCAAATGAAAAACGCTCCTCTTCAATATACTAGCCATAGTTAAAACATAACAATATACTGCAAAATAGGCATATTAAGAACTTGAAGAAGTATGACTAGACAAAGCCATCATACATACTATCAATCTAATGCAACTCACAATGATCTATCTTCCGTGATAGATGAGTATGCTATTGATCTCGATTTTAGAGATGTGATTTTAGCCCTTGCACTAGGGAAGAGAGGAACCATTTACTTTACAAGATGGTTATCTTATCTATGGCAATAGACTATGTGTTACTAACTCACTATGTGAGAAAGTAATGTATGAATATCATGCTCCTGCTTATGCGTGGCATAGAGGGATTTAGTCTACCCTAAAAGGGATTGAAACATATTTTTATTGACCTACCATGAAAGCAAACATAAAAGAGTATGTTTCTAAATGTGTGGTATGCCAAAAGACGAAGTGTGATAAAGGGAAGCAACCTAGATTGCTTCAACCTTTTCCAATCCCTAATTCACCATGGGATCCATGGATTTTATCTTTGGATTGCCTAAGTCTATCCATGGGAATACGAGAATATGGACAATAGTAGATAGGTTTAGAAAACAAGCTCATTTTATACCTATCAAAAAGACTATCAAAGCCCATCAAATGGCAACCCTCTTCATTTCACAAATCTTCAAGTACCATGGTTTTCCAATGTCCATAGTGTCAGATAGAGATCCTAGAATGACCATTAATTTTTGGAAGGGTCTCTTTGAGAATTTAGGAACAAGGCTAAACTTCTCTTCAGCCTATCACCTGCAAACGGATGGCCAAAGTGAAATAGCTAACCTAACAATTCTTGATCTACTAAAAGCCTATGTAAGGAAAGTAAATCAAAGGTCCCAATGGGAGAAGTACTTACCCTTAGTGAAGTATGCCTACAATAAGACTGTACATACTTCCACGGGAAAAGAACCTTTTGAGGGAATTGAGGGAAGATCATAAAGTCCCTTGCTACTTAAGGTACACGGGAAGATCTTCGCTGCAGATGAGTATAGCCGAGACCTACAAGAATCTTTCCAAAATATTAAGGATGCTATCTCTATCTCACAGCAAAGGCAAAAGGCTGCTTTTGATAAGCACAGAAGAGCCCAAGCCTTTAAAGAAAATGATTGGGTCTTACTTAAATTTCCCAAGGCTCGATTAAGACACACGACGGGCAAGAATCCTACGGGACACCAAAAGTACTATACTACGTTAGCAAAAAGGTATTATGGTCCCTTCTAAATTCTTAGACCAATCAATGAGATGTCCTATCAACTCAAGTTGCCCAGCCATTGGCTCATACACAATGCTTTCCATGTGAGCCTACTAAAACCTTACAAAGGAGAGCCACCTCAAGAACCGACTATTGAAGACCCATCGGACATCAAGGACCAAGAAGAGGTGCTGCAACTAGATTCCATTCTCTGACATGAAGACAAGGTATTAAGAGGTGGTAAGACGATCCGACGATATCTTACTAAGCCTAAGAATTATTAATCAAAGATGCTAGATGGATGCAAGGCATAAAATTAAAGGATAACCTAAACCTTGTCAATGCTTACAATGCTTCCCTAGAGTAAGCAAATGTACAAATGTTTAAAATGAACAAAGTTTTTGTCTTATAAGACTCTCTTTTTCTTTATTGTGCACAAATGTGAAGTAGTATGCATGCTTAGAATCAAGTTTGCGGAGACGAGGTCTCCCAAGCACCAAGTAGAGCTTGTCACTCTACTATGAAGATTGATAGGACTAATGTGCAGACATGCTTGCGGTAGCTTAGGCTCTCAAGTGCCAAATGGATTAGTCATCCATTCTGGAACGAGGTCGTAGGGTAAGATAGGGATCCTCTACCCGCTAGGAAAAGGACTAATGAATAGGCTTTATCTTCTCTAACCCATAGTCGAGGACGACTATGATTTCAAGAGAGAGGTAATGTCATAATAGCTTATATCTAATTCTCTTAAATGATTTTCTCATGTTAAACTGATCATTTAACATGGGGAAGTGCCAGGGGAGAAAAAGCTAGAATATTGGTTAAGTTGGCACATTGGCCATAGTAGGGATCCAAAGGAGAGAAAATAAGGATCCAAAGGGGGGGCCATTTGCAAAAGAGCAATGTGCAACAATGGGCTTTAAAGACCCTAAGGTTCAACCCATTAAGACTTCCAAAATGCCAAGGTTCCAAAAAGAAAAGGTTGTGTCCAATGGTCAAGCTTAGAAAAATTTGATGCTTTGTGTGTGTACAAAAAAGTGTTCATGATTCCTACATAAGAGGGGGCGAGCCTTGTAAGGAGGGGATGAGAGAGAAACACACACACACACACACACACACTCACAAGCTTCCTTTACACAAAGGCAATGATGCACACATGTTAGCTCCCTAGCCCAGATGCGCACAAGGTGCACTCAAATGCTATTGCAAGACCATGGAGGTGGACCAAGGCTAGAGTAAATCTAGTTTAATTGATTTAAAAACACTTAATAAAAGAACCAATAAGAATTAAGCTCTTTAGAAGACTATTGGACAGTCTCCCAAGGGGCCCAATGAGCATTCAGCAGCCCAATGGCTTGCCTGATTCCTATTGGCCATGAGACAAAGGGGTCCAATGAGAGTTTAGTTGCATTAATTAATTACCTAAAGCTCTCACAAAAGGGGAAAGGGGGACACATGCTTCTTAAATCCTATTGGCTAAGCGTGGAGAGGTCCAATGAGGTGCCGGCAAGAGGCAAGAGGAGTCGACCAAGAGAGAGAGGGGGCTGATTTTTCAAAGGCATTATTCCACACACACTCACACTAGCTCATGTGTGAAGCAATAAGACTCTCTCTCTCTCTCTCTCTCTCTCTCTCTCTCTCTCTCTCTCCTTCTCAAGCTTTAATGGAAAGCTTATCACCTACTCCAAGCTTGTGAGAAGGGAGGCCTACACCAACAACTCTTGGCTTTGTGATGCAAATCCAACCAAGAGCCAATCTTCGATGCATGCTCATCTCCTCTACCATGCTAATTACTAAGCTATGCTATGCTAATATAAGTGATTATGTGAAGAGATGTACTTCTTTCTTGTAAGACTACTCCTTCTTCCTCTCAATCTACTCTCATACCCAACTAGCTCTCACCATCTTCGAAGGTGTGTGAGGTCTTGGGTCTGAGAACGTGAGGGAATTGATGTTGTGTTTTATAAGTGTTTGCTTAGTGCTTGAAGCTTCCATCTTCATTGCACTAGCTAGTTATTGAAGAAACACAAAGAATTGTATTGTAAAATGTCTCTCTTGATGGGGGAAACCTGAGGGGGACCGGCTCCATGTAAATTTGATCCTCAACTATTGTCAATAGCTTAATTTATCTCCCTTTTGAAGTATTGTTCATGCCTATCTTACTAGGTGTTATGCTTTTTGTTGCTCTCTCCACCCAAGCACTCTTGTTATGCTCCTTAGGAATCTCCTCTAATGAAATGCTCACTATGTCCATGCTATTTTCCACTACACACAAGTTACTAGGCCATCAAATGTCACATAATCACTTTTATACCTTGCTCATTCATGTGTATCACACAGATTTCAGGGTCTATGGTGTAAGGGAGCTCCATTTGCATATTGTGAAGGTATCAAGGGGATATGACAAGGGTCTTGGTAGAGATCTTGATAAGGGTGAAGCCGGGGGCAGTAACAACTCCATAGCGAG
This sequence comes from Adiantum capillus-veneris, assembly GCF_014529385.1. NCBI lineage: Eukaryota > Viridiplantae > Streptophyta > Polypodiopsida > Polypodiales > Pteridaceae > Adiantum > Adiantum capillus-veneris. The sequence continues at coordinate 118,683,190 of NC_140959.1, read as the reverse complement.
GGGTGTCGAGTGGTGCATCCTATGGTGTGAAGTGTGGAGTGGCTAATTGTTGGGGAAAAACCCGGAGTAGATGGAGACCCCATAGTAGATGTAGGAGCGGGAAGAGAGGGGCAAGTATGGGTGCTTGATGGCTACGAGGTGGTGTGGAAGCATTAGTGGTTCTACCTCCATGGGATCCACCTCCACCACTAGAGCATTGGGTCTGTGAAGACTCACATGAGCATCTAGTGGAGACCAATGACTTAGGGTGCACATATTGTTTTAAAGATGTAGATGGTGAAGGGGATGTCCAATGTGATGGGCCAGCACCACGGTCGTAAGGTGAAGGGGATGGATGGTTTGATGGGTCAGTACTATGGGCCGGCAAAGGGGAAGGTCAGTGTGGTGGGTGAGTGCCCTCAGTCAGGATAGGGTGAATGGTCTCATACCATCTCCTCTACTCGGGTGACAGAGATGCTAAGAAATGCTCCATGCCCCCTCGCCATAGTTGCCATGTGTGAATGTCTGTGAACAACGAAAAATGTGCAAAAAGATAAAGAAACAAAAGGAAAGTGCAAGATTGAAGGCTAGCCTACATCATAAACAAGTAAAAGTTATAAACCATTTTGCTTCAAAAGTTAAAAAACCATCACAACCTTTGGTTGCATCAACATTTTACACATTACTCAAACTAAACATTGTAAAAAAGGAAAATGTATGCTTTCATTGTACTAAAATGTGTCCAACCATGCTCAAATACAATGTATTGGCACTTAAACAACCTCCCTCTCAGCTTGGCATAATTCAACGTAAATATCTATATCTACAAAGAGCTCTCCCTTTAGAGAGACATCTTCAAGATCATCCAAGAGGTCCTCTATGTTTTCCTCTATGTTCGCTGCTTCTAGTGTGCTTTCTAGCTCATTCACCGCTACCTCTACATCTTCCTCTTTGTTTTCTTTGGCATTGTGTCCTCTGCATTTTTTGCATCTAGAAGATTGTAGCCCTTGTAAACTCATGCACTTTGCGGGATCACCTTAATGACACACCACCACCTCGGTTGTGAAGTCCTAGGATAGAAATTCACTTGAAAAGAGAAATGAGATTTCATAAGATAATGAGTGTAAAGTGTTGGGATGTGGGCTTTTGTTGCATCTCTTGTGTGAACAACCACTTCCACTTAGAAAACTCATGTGTCAATAACCCATGTGAAGAACCCCTTACAACTCATGTGTAAAGACTAGCCACTTGTGTTAATGCATAGGCAACCACATCTAATTCTCATGTGTCAAATGGTTGTCTATTTGTATATGCCTATATAGAGTCACATTATGCTGAATAAAATTAAGTTTACCATTTTGCAACTATACTCTATTGTACCGTGTTCTCAATTTCAAACTCTAAACCCTAACTCTATTCTAATCATGCTTAAGCCATAAATGGCACACTAACCCATCCACCTTAACCATACAACTGGTATCATAGCTGTTAGCTAGATTAGTATCTTCTAATCTATTAGATCCTAAGCATTCTCTCTGTGCTAAATTGCATTGGCTCCCTCTCTCTAAGTTATTGCATTTGCTAGTCAAACTTCCATGCATTGCATAATATAATTACCATTGATCTATTTGCTAATTGCTCTTGTTTTTGGGCATGTTCTTGGTGTATACCTCACGCCACTACCCTTGCTAGAGTAGTTACACTAGATGTGTGCTTAATTAAGTAACTAGCTTATTCTTGCTTTATGCATTTTTGGTTTTGATTTACATGCATAGTCATTTTGAATATTGTGTGTGTGCACTAATTCTTCTCTTCAAAAGCTTTCAATTGCATGTTTAAGCTCTAAAAATGATAAAATGAGCCCTTAATTTCCCACTGGCCTAGAGTGTGTGTGTGTGTGTGTGTGTGTGTCTATAAGGGCAAGGAGTGGGATCCACCCCTAACAACCAGAATACTAAAGACCATTGTGTTTTTGGTCATTTGGAGGGATGTGGAAAGCTGCCTGGATGCAAGAAAGAGTCCTCAATTGAAAAAAAAAGGCCTTTGACATCCGCTAAGTAGTAATGGAGCCAGACGCACCTACTGACCTCACACTCAAGGCCCGTCATCACCACCATGCTAACTTCCTCTCACCACGTTGCACTGCCTAGCCCCATCTACTCTGCAAGAAAGTGCCGCACACAAGGCCGCTTGTAACATTTTTCAATACTTACCAGCTAAACCAATCCTCGCTACACCTTCATCAAACCAGATCTTCATGCTACCTTTGCGCGGCACTCAATCACTACTGACTTTCGTTGTCAAGGCAATTTTCAAAACTGGTGCGTCATCTGCTGGAGCTACAAGCTCACCACCATACCCCACATCGTCCAACTCTGGTTGCAAGCAACATTGTCATCCACTGTGATGTTTTTCCTTCGCCCTACCTACTCGCTAGGCTTCTCTGCTATGGGATGCATAATTGCCCCGCTGCAGCACTCGTCACGTAATCAGCCCATGCCGGCACAGCTCCACCTCAACCTACTCAGGCCTGTCGTGACCACTGCCGACAGGTGTCACCCTCCCCTGTCTAGCTCGGTGCCCTACCTGCTGCTGGGCCAACTTCGCTTTCGTTCAAGCTCGCTCGTACAGGTTGTAAGCTTTAAAGCGTTTTTTATTATTATTCCTTCATTAAAATTTTTATCAAGGCGACCGTTCCCACACCAACCAAACATAATTCACAAACTAAGCGGAGCTTCACATTGGTTTAGCATAAATTCTTTCCACCAATTTTTGGTGCAAGAAAATAGTTTCTTTTGTGACATTGAATGCCAAAATCCATTACACCGTCCCACAAATGTAAAATCACACAATGTATGCTTATTATTGAAGATCTCTCTCTCTCTCTCTCTCTCTCTCTCTCTCTCTCTCTCTCTCTCCACCAATCTAAGTAACATCCAACAATGTATGTAATACTTGTGCACAAGAGCACTATGCACACATGGGGTTATAGACACTACCTACACGATACGTATATGGTAAGATCGCCCATATTCATGAGTGCCCACACAAGCACTACACATGATATGTATGTGTATTTTACCCCATTCGCCATGGAGATTCCATCTTTGTCAGAATGGACCAACAACATGAATGAAGAAGATCAACATTAACATGAGAATGATGAAGAAAATTTCAACAAACAACAAAGTTCACGACATCAAGATAAAGGGATGGTAGTTGGGGGACTTTCTCCAACATATTCAAAATAATTAAAAACTCCTTTTTGCATAGCATAAAATAATTTGAGGGCTTTTTCTCATGTGTTTGTCCCCTCTATTGTACATATATGTGCATTGTGTCTTCCTTTGCATTTTCACATTTTGCATTGGATCAGAACATCAACAAGTGGGCACTAGACAGGTACGCAATACTAGGCGTGCACATCAAAGAAATTGATCGTGGCACAACAAAACAAAATCCCTTTTGTTTGTGTAGGAGGTGGCTCCCCCCACTTAGCCACACACAAGCACACCGACTCTTTCTCTCTCTCTCTCTCTCTCTCTCTCACACACACACACACACACACACACACACACACACACACACACACACACACACACACACACACACACACACACAATCCACACACACTTGCTCATCTGTGCTCTGTTGCACCTCAACCACCCTCTGTAAGCCATGCACCTCAACTTGTGCTTCCTGTAGATTGCATAAGCCCCTAAAACTACACCCATAGTTGTTACAAAGAACATCAACACCACCTTGTTCTGCGAGCACCACTTTGCCTACTAGCCTATACCGATACAACGCCAACATTGCCCATGCATTTTCTCTCCTCCAACAACTCTCTACACTCACTCTAGGACTCTGCTATCTACAACCTTTGATGCTTGCATTTCACATATCTTCCCTCATTGTCAACACAGATTCAAAACTCTGCATCCCCTGCTTGGTGACATTATTTGCCTTGTTTTTTTTCATAATCTTGTGTGAGTTATATGCAACCAAAACCCACATAGGGGAGGATTGTTGGGATGCGGGCTTTTGTTGCATCTCTTATGTGAACAACCTCTTCCACCTAGAAAATTCACGTGCCAATAACCCATGTGAAGAACCTCTTACAACCCACGTGTAAAGACTAGCCACTTGAATAAAATTAAGTCTATCATTTGTAACTATACACTATTGTACTGTATTTCGAATGTCAAGCCCTAAGCTAACTCTATTGTAATCATGCTTATGCCATGAATGGCACACTAACCCATCCACCTTAACCTTACAACTAGTATCAGAGTGTTGTAAGGTTAAGGTGGATGGGTTAGTGTGCCATTCATGGCATATTCATGATTACAATAGAGTTAGCTTAGGGCTTGAAATTGGAAACATAGTACAATAGAGTATAGTTGCAAAATGATAGAGTTAATTTGATTCAGCATAAGATGTGGCTGCCTATGCATAAACACAAGTGGCTAGTCTTTACACATGGGTTGTAAGAGGTTCTTCACATGGGTTATTCACACATGCATTTTCTAGGTGGAAGAGATTTTTCACACAAGAGATGCAGCAAAAGCCCGCATCGTAACAATTCAATATATCATCTATATACCAAACCAACATTGTTTTCGTTCTCGTCGTCAGAATCTTCAATGGTGGTGATGTTGATTTTTTCTTTTTGTTTATCTTTGAAATGCTCTATGTGATTGGTAACCTGCGAAGATTTATCTTTGAATTTGCAATACTTTGTAGCATGGTTGTTCTTGCCACAAATGCAACAAGGGTTCACTTCATAGCAATCCTTTGAAAGATACACTCTTTGCTGTGTGCCTTGAGCTTCCTTTGTCTTCTCCAAGCTATGTGTTTTTTTTGAAACCCTAATTCCAACATAATATGGAGAATCCCTTCACAAAACTTGCGGTATATTTTGAGGCTCAAAAGATTTGAAATTGATGATTAGAAAAAAATTTGAGGATTTGGTGAGCACGAAGGATAGGAAGCCTTGGTAGAATTTTTGATGAAGTCGTGTCAAAACGTTCCTTGAAATGCAATGCTTTTGTTGTTTGTATTCCTCCTTATTGATGATATCTTAAGGTAGCTTGGTGCCAAGCTCTACTATTGTCGGAAGCCTCCCTCTAGAAGAATTTTGAGCTTGAGGTGGTTAGTGGAAGCAACCCTATGGGAGCAAGACTCTATGACTTTTGAAGGCTTTAATTGAAAACAAACAAGGCAAATGATGTCGCCAAGCAGGGGATGTAGAGTTCAGAGTCCATGTTGACAATGAGGCAAGAGATGTGAAATGCAAGCATCAACGATTGTAGATAGCAAAGGCCTGGAGTGAGTGTAGAGAGTTTTTGGAGGAGTGCAAATGCATGGGCACTCTCAGTGGTGTATCATCGGGTATAGGCTATAGAAGGTAGAGTGGCACCTGCATTTGAACAAGGCGGTGTTGATGTCCTTTGTAATAGCTATGGGTGTAGTTGTTGGGATGTAGGATTTTGTTGCATCTCTTGTGTAAATAACCTCTTCCATTTAGAAAATTCATGTGTCAATAACCCATGTGAAGAACCTCTTACAACCCATGTGTAAAGACTAGCCACTTGTGTTTATGCATAGGTAGTCACATCTTATGCTTATGTATCAAAAGACTGTCTCTTTATATATGCCTATATAGAGGCACATTATGTGAAATAAAATTAAGTCTATCATCTTGCAACTATATTCTATTGTATTGTGTTCCCAATTTCAAGCCCTAAGATAGCTCTATTCTAATCATGCTTATGCCATGAATGGCACACTTACCCATCCATCTTAACCTTACATAAAGATCCTATAAGTACTTGCAAAAAGATACAATGACGTACTTGTTTACAATGCTCCGGTAGAAAGAATGTGTTTCAAAGATGGGTCAATCTTTTTTTTGAGTCCACCTCAAGAAATCTTGACTCTCCTCTATGCATAGTAATAGCAAAACCCTCCATGTTTACCTTGAACCATTGCACATCAAACAACTCCACTTTGACCTCTATAATCCATCCTCAAAATTTCTTGCAGTGTTCCAAAATACATGATTTTTTCTTCCACCAGATCTGCATCAGGGACTATTGTCGTTGATTAGTTTGCTTGAATTTTTCCATGATCGTGCATTTAAGCATGCATCACTTTGTTTCAACCCCATTCTGCTCTGAAGTGGCAACATTTGCACCATGATTCCATGCATGACTTGTACTATGACAAAACACAAAAATGAGTGCCAATTAAAGAAACCACACCACATATGAGAAATTAGAGATTTACCTTAGGGGTTTTTTCAGTAGTTTACCTTGTTGTTGGGCCCTTTCCATGCCCTCAAGAAGACATCTTAGACTCATGAATGATGAAAAGATTTCAAGATTTTGATAACTATGGTCGTTTTCTTCTTCTAAAAGCATGTCTTGTAGTATATTGCTCTTGCCTTGCATCATTATATCAGGCAAGCCACTTGTTAGCGGGTCACAGTGATGGACGTCTGTAGCATAACGATTGGGCACTAACATAATGTCAATACTCAAGGAAGTGACTCGGATGGGGCACATAGACTTTTTGAAATTGTCAATCTCAAGAAGTGAACCTTAACAAGCAAACACACAAACCCAACAAGCAAACCAACACTCAATGATGAGGGAAACCTACCTATGTCAGTCCTTTCTCACAACTCTAAGTCATCACGCCATTTTGGTGCTGGAACGAAGTCAAAATGCAACGGAACTTTAGGAGGAGGTCTAGACACTTAGGGGCACTATCCCATCGAGTCTGGTTGCAATCCAACAAGGTACCAAAATCACAATCCATTGTGAAAAAGGTCGTGAAAATTGTAACAGATCACTCCAGAAATGTTGCCCTATGGTCTACAAACACTCTCATATGGTGAGAACGACTAAAAATAATGATTGAAGCCTAAAATTTGAAGATTAGGCTCACAAACGCGTAGTCGCAAACCTCAAGAAAATTGACAATGCTTACACTTAATCGAAAGAGCAAAGAAAGAGGAACACAATGCACATTTTGAAATTGAAAATGGATTACCCAATCATTAGTCACGATGGTTACAAGTTGTAGCAGCTTTGTAGCTTGAGCGTATGTACAACAGAGCTCTTTCCTCTTTAAAGATAAGCCTCTTTTCACATTAAAGTTATTGACATTTATACCTAGGAAATTCTAAATGGCCAGTGGCCGGTTCACATGGACCTTTACAATTGTCATGACAGAATTACAACTCAGGGAATTGACCTGCTACTTTGGAACCAGGATTTACATAAAGTATCACTACACTAGCTTGACAAAATAATAGACTACAAATGTGGTGTCCGACTACGTGTTTGACTAGGTGGATGCCCGTTTGATCAATCCTAAAAAATTCCCCCCTTCCTAGCTCGTGTTGTCCCTTGACAAGACCTTGTGTAGTCTTGTCATAGGGTTGTCTTCAGCTTTGTCTTCAAGGTTGGTCTTCAGCTTGGGAAGTGCTTTGTTGTTGATGACGCTCCCCCTTCCTAGAGTGATTCATAGCTGCCGTGTTGTTGATACCTGATTTGAGCTTTGATTTGTGAGGCAAATTTTCTTCTTGTTGTGCATTTGCCTCTTTGTTGCCAATCTTAGCCGCCGTAAAGATGGATGTAGATGTGTCTGAGCTTGTAAAACCGATCCTCTTTGTGGCATGGACTTTATGATGGGTTTGCTTTCCATGTCCACTGTAATTTGAGTTGTCTGCCAATAGGTCACCAGCATTGAAGCATTGTGTGAGATAATTTTGATTGTTGTTGATGATTCTCTTGTGGAATTTGTCATTGCTTGTTTTTGTAGGCCATTCTTTGACTTGCCATTGTTTGATGGAGCATTGTTTTCAACCTGGGAGATAAAATATTCTCTTGATAGGCATATGAAGACCTGGAATTTTTTGCTCCAAGTCGTTGTCAATTGATTTGGGTAGCCATTTCTTTATTGCTGATGTAAAAGGAATATATACAAGAAGATGATGTGATTCTAGATTAGGCTATAAAACCTGGATGACCAAAGGGAAAAACCCAATGGAAAAAAAGTACCTTTGGTATACACTCTTATTGGAGTTGAGCATTTGGACTTGAAGTACCTATCATGCAAGGTAAGTGCTTGGAAGAAACAAAGGAAGAGTACCTAATGCAAGTGCCAATTATGGGACACTATATATGCATATGAGAAATTTGTCAAAACAAAAGCATGCAGTGTGGAAGATGGAGTTGATTGGTGCTTCAAGGAACAAATGTAGCACATGTGATATCAAAGGACGTCTCAATAGCTTCCACGTTTCCAAGAAGGGTTTTTGATGTAGAAGCTTCTCCACTCATACCTCACTGTGCTGAGTGCATGAATGTTTTTTGCACTTCCTCCTTCACTTCACCACTATACTACAACGACCTCGACTCTTATGCCCACCTATACCAGCATGGGCGACACAACATAATTATGTTCAACTCTTCTAGCTTGAGCAGCACCTAGAATAACTAAGACGCTTAGACCACATAGAATATCACATGAAGGTTTGGGACTAAGGCCTCGCTCATTTAGTGGTTTAGCTGCTTGACTCTGACAATTATGCCATGTATTTTTATTGGCGACTTGGACGTACCTATTCAAGGCCAGAAACCCAATTCCACAAGTTCTAGAAATTGAGGCCTCTTCCATTGTTTTGGTCATTGGATGCCACCATTTTGTCAAGTAGGTTGGCATATTTTGGCTCCTCTTGACTTTCTTGTCAAGTGACTAATATAGCCTTTGATTTATCTTGCATAAGAAGCGGTTGAATCTGTGTGTGGGTTCTTTGTGTTTGAGTTTCCACGAGTAATTTTGGAACCCGTCTTGTTTCTTGTGTGATCGTCTTTGGAATTTTCTCTTCTGCTTTGGCTTGATTGAGAATAGACTTTGGTATCCATATCTGATGATTTCCTTTGTAGAAGCCTTGATTTTGGAGTTGATGACGAGGTATCCATCTAGAGATTGTAGCAGCCTTGGTTGCAATTGGCTTCTGTTGGATGTTGGTTGTTTTTGCTTGCTTTTGGATGGAAGCTTGTGCTACCTGATTTCCCTTGGTTTTCCTAGATTGAGCTACACTTTTTGGTAACCATATTTGAGTATTACCTACATAAAATCCTTGTGCTTTGAGTAGCTTGACTGGAATCATCCGCTGCCTTATCTTTTTTTCTTGGGTAACTTGACTAGAATCTTACTTTGGTACCCAAACTTGTTGCATTGCTTGTTTCTTTGATCTATTCTTTTGCTTATTGTGGTTGTTCTTTCTCCCGCTTGAGTTGTTTGTCTTGTGTTGATAGCACGTTTTGTTTTCTGTAGAACTCGTTGGTTGAGGTTGGTAGATCCAGGCTACTACTTTAAGCTTTTTGGCCCAAACATTAGCGTTTCCTTGGAAGTAGCCCTGAGCAATGATTGACTCCTTTGATGCTACCCACCCTATCATCTTTTTTTGCAAAGGTTCAACTTGTGTCTCATGTATCCAAACTGGGCCTTTGACTTTGATGTGCTCTTTGGATACTAACACTTGGTTGATTCCCTTCGGCTTCTTCTTGATTCTTTTTTGTGATGAAAACTTTGGTTGATAGACTTTTTGTTTCGATTACCATTGCATTGTCGATGGCTTGGCTCTTGATGTAGAGGCTTCACGGGGATTTTTATGGACGCTCGTTGAGGGTAAAGTTGTCTTGCGAGGTTGATATACTTCAGTGTTTACCTTTGCTTTACCTTTTTCCACAATGGTTGGTTGCTCCTTTTTTGCATTCACTTGAGGTGCTTTTGGGGTTTTTGATGGTGTTGTTGCTGAAGATTTTCCTTGTGGTTGAAAAGATCTTTCTCCATCTTTCTGTCAGGATTAGACTCTCTTTGATATGATGGGAGTCAATTATGTGTAAATATACTTCTCGGTACTCAACCTGAGTATGGCCTCGGCCATCCCAAAGCTAGGAATCGGCATTTTTAAACTTGTGTTCATTGTTTCTTCTGAGTGGATTTACTATGGTTTTGGAGGTTTTTTCAAAACCCTGAAAGGACACTTTTATGTCCTGTTAGGTTACCAACCTAGTGTTAAGACTAATGTTGTGTGGGGTTTAGGGGGCAAGGGCATTGAAGAAGATAGTTTTGAGTAGGCTTTTCTAGCCTTTTTTTAAGACAAATGTAGGATGTGGACCTAAAGGGTTACTTTCTCTTTGATTGGTGGCTTTTCCATCATGATCTATGTTCCATAAGTCATTAGATTTGTTGTTGCTTCTGGATCTATCACAACTGAACATGTGATTTTGAGTCCTATTTCTCCAGATATGCTGAATTTGATCGTCGTAGGAGATAGTCGATCTTCTTCCTTGTCTCTGTTCTTCTTCTGATCTTCCATTTGCTTAACATTTGACATTGAACTTGGAAACTTTTTGCTTCATGTGCTTTCATTTGCACTTTTTCTAGAGTCGGCTTCTTTGAAACAACTTTTGTCAATTCTTCAGTATATCAATGATGACATATTCTTGTGGTTGCTTTGCATCCTTTGTTTGCACTTTGGCTTCATGCTCCATGACATAGACATCTGTCTCATCTTTTTTGCTTTCACACTCACAAAATTTGTTAGCTTCCTTCAACACCTTTATTGTAAATAAGGGAGTTATATCATAGCCATCTTCATCGCAACATTTGGCGTTAGTCACCTCATTTACGCAGACATCAAGAGTTGCCAATATTTGATCCCATCCAAAGGGTTCAAAAAACTCCTCTGGGAATGGTCCCTTAATATAAGCTTTATCTTCTACTGAATGCTCTAGGATGAAATCTTCCTTTCTAAGACTTTCACACTCCAAAACTCTGCACTTCCAAATATGCACTTTGCTTCGCAACCAAGAAGGTACCTCCTTTTCCTCTTCAGTGTAATTCTTCCCCGGGTTTGCTCTACATCTCTATAACTATGATCTTTGACATTGATTTTCACAGTGACCTCTTTGTGTCTCAAGTAGATATAGTCATAGCCCTGGTCTTGTACCATTTTGAACTGACGCATGAATTGTCTGCCCAATATGATATCAGTCGTTCGCTGCTCTTGTCAAAATTCATTATGGCAAAGGTGTGCTCATACTCAATGCCACAAGAGGATACAATGATTTGTTCTAATATTTCAATCGGTTTCTCCATGTATCCATCTGCTAATTGCAATTTCAATCGAGTTTTTCTAAGAGAAGGCTTTTTCCATTTTTCCCGAATTTCTTTGGTTGCAATGGCAATTCCTCTCTCACTATATAATATAGCAACCACCTTTACTCCTTTGTACTCAAGTGGTAAGGTGGTGTTTTCTTCTTCTCCTTCACAGTAGTCAGCCACCTTATTTACTGGTACTACCTTTGTCTGTGGCTTCTTAGGCAAGGTGTTATCCATGTTTTTGTTCACAAGCTAGTCATGTGAAGGGATTTTCAACCCCATCTTTTCCAAGTGTTTGCCCATTTGGCCCCATAGACGCGGTCTTATTTTTAGCAAATCTGAGAGACAAAGTGTGCATTGTAAAAGAGAAGACATCAATTCGTGCAAGCTTTTGGTACCTATCATTTTTGGTGTGGCTTTCTACTGAGAGGGTACCATTTTAACCTCAGATTTTGTTTTGAATTCTCCTATGAAAGATGGAAAAGTCTGTAGAGAATGTGGCTTGCTCTCTTCAGATGCGACAGACCCGACATCTCCATATAAAGATCTTATATCCCACGGAAAAAATTCGTGATCCATGTTTATTTCAAGGATAGGTGCTGACTGTGTTTGCGGGTCGCCGCGAGATGGACGTCCATAGCATAGCTCTCAAGCATCAACATATTTATCAATACAAGGGAAACGATTCGGATGAGGCATGGGAACTCACTAGGGTGTCAATCCTAATGATTTGAAATCGAAAAGATGAAACTACTAATTCTACAAGTAAATCAAACACATTACCGCCAAGTAATCTGCCTATGTCCTCCTACACCGTTCTTCAGTCATCACGCCCGTTTGCCATGCAAATCATATCGAATTAGCACGAAACTTGAAGGGAAGCTATAAGGGACTATCAGGAACATATCCTATCGCTGTCACAACATTCTGGAGAGGTACAACGATCGCGATCACTCGTCCCAAAGTCAGCAAAAACAGCGAACAGGTGATCCTAATGGGTCGTTTTAGGGTCCTTAAAGCCCCTCCTAGGGTCAAAACAGCATAAAACACGCATATAGATGCTCAAAACAACGATTTAAGGCCTCAAATTCGTAGTTGAAAACCTACACTGAATCTTGAATGATTACACTTGAATGAAAGAGCAAGAGGAGAGGAACACAATGCAATAATCAAATCTGAATTTGGATCACCGTAGCCGCAATGGCGAAGATTACAAGTTTGAACAAGAAGGTGCTCTCAAACGTACGCTGTCTTCTCAGTTCTCAATTAAAAGATTATTTTCAAACTTACAAAAAATGACCTTTATAGATTAGGTCTTTACAAAATGGCTTGTCCGGCCATAAGCTCCCAAACCTCTAACTGGATCTCTAATATACAATTGCTCCCATAAGAATAATCATACATCCTTTGACAATTTCCCGGCTTAGAGATGCTTCTTTACAAAATAATTTTACAATGGTTTCTCAGAAAAATATAGTCCTTCTGGCAATGGCCGCTTGTTGCTTCGTCCGCCAAACACTCCCCCCTTCCTTATCCTTGCACGTCCTCGTGCATGTTCAGTGCTTTGGCCGTTGATGTGGCTCTAATGAAGCGAGTGTCGCTGAGAAACTTCTTGCTCGCAGGACGGCTTCGAGGGCTTCTTGATGCTGTCTGAATGGATTTTCATATAAGGTATGTTGGTATGCTACGTACCTTGCCTTGAGGTCCTTCGCCATGGGATGTAAAATTCTTGAATCCATTTCGAAGAATCCTGTGATGAAGGCCTCTTCAAATGTCTGCAAGTTGTGTGAGGGCAGGTACATTAGCCTGGAGTACATGGCCATCAAGATGTGTCGTGGCGGTGAATCTTGTAGATTCCAACAGATGCCTCTGTGTCCTTCCACGAACAGATTCCACGGATGATCGTCGCCTTCAGTGTCTTTAAACACCTGGATGCAGGTGACGATCATCCTGGCTATCTTTACTAACATTTGGCATGCCAAATCAGGGACATCCCGCAGCAATGTGACTGTTGAATTCAGTGTGCTGACCATGTAGGCCACCGTAGGGGGTTGCTGCGCTGTCAGAACCGGGTAATTTAGCTTGTGCTGCCTTGACCCCTTCCATGTGGTGAAATATTTCCAAGTGCGTCTTCGAGGGACTGGGAAGAATGTAGGATCTATTTGTATATGTTGAGGAGCATTGTGGTAATTTGTTAGATCCTGTGGCCTTTTGTCTAACCACTTCTGCCTCCACTTGGGGTGGTCATCGAGAAGCATCTGAGCTTCTTCCACTGTGACTGCAATGCCTTCGTAACCCCCTTCTTTGTTTTGTGGCAAGGCTGGCCGCATCTTTTCTTTCCACAAAATTGCTTCATGGCATAGCAGAGGTACTCATGGCCAAATCCTTCCACTTGCTCTTCTGGTTGTAAGTATGTTAGGGCTGCTGACTCCAGTATCTTCTTTTCATAGAGCATGTACTCCTTGGCTGGCCCCTCTGGCATGTCTCGAATGCTCTCATTGAGTTCATCTCTTATATCCAGATCGGGCCCTTCAAATTCCTGCTCCTGTTGCCCTTGGTGTGATGTTCCAGGCAAATCTGGCGCTTGTTGTCCGGGTAGGAGTTGCGGTTGAGTCTGGGCTTTGTCTGCTTTGATTTGCTGTTGAAAAAGCAGACCTTCTTTTTCCTTTAGTAGCGTGTCACCGATCTGCTTCTGATTCTGTAGTTCAGCGCTTGCTTGAGCTAGTTGCTGCTCCATTTCTTTTAACTTTAGCTCATTTGCCGCCGTCTGGGCCACCATCCCTGATACGAGCAGCTGTCTTTGAATTTTTTCTTGCTTTAGCTCTGCTTTTAGTGCTGCTATAGTGTTCATTGCTGTGGCATCATCAAATGTGGAGACCAATGCCCCAGCAGGTTCCTAATTCGCCATTAAAGTCATCAGAGTGCCTTTGACAGTACTGTAGGAACTGCTAAGTCTTTGGAATCTTGCACTCTCGTAGGCAAGCTGATCCGTTGCTTTCTGGATTCTTGCCATCAGCTCTTGGCACTCCTTCTCTTTGGCGGTCAAGTCTATCCTGATGTCCACCAAGTCTTTGCTCAGAGACTGAGCCTGCTGTCGCTCAAGGTCTCTTTCCTCCGTTGTGCGTTCTAGTTGCGTCCTCATGCTCTCTAACTCTTCTTGCCCAGATGCTTGCTTTTGTTGGGCTTCCTATACCTGCCTTTCCTTTTCACTCAGCACCACATGCTGACACTGGAATTTCCGTTCTAATTATCGTAGAGTTTGCTTGTAATCAAAACCAGCCACTGCCTAGCGGGCTTCGTGGTATCCGATGGATTCTGTAGGTGGTATAAATTCCTTTTGCGAAGTTGAAGGGGGAGGAGTTGGATGTTTTTTGTTTGATGGAGAAGGGGGAGGAGGAGGAGATTTTGGTGATGGAGGAGGAGATTTTCTAGGCGAGGGAGGAGGTCGACTTGATTCTTCTCGTACATGTCTCTTCTTGGAAGTCTCTTCCCCTTGTTGCGAAGACGATGCTTCCGCTTTTCTTTTCTTTAAAATCCTGATTATTCTTTGGCGGGTGAGATCCGCCGCCCGTCACGCTTCCAGATTCCTCTTTCTTTGGATCTTCTTAAGCTGTTCCGCCTGATTTGTCTCATCAGCCGCGTCTTTCTCCTTCGTTCCTTCAGTGGACTGCGAAGAAATGTCCACTCCCGCAGCCTTCTGTTCTGCTTCTAACCTTTGCTTCTCAGCCCGTAGGCGAGTTGCATTTTCTATCCTTTCTTGCCTTTCCCTTTCGAACCTTCTTTTTGTGCCTGTTGTGTTGCAGCCGCTCGAGCCTGTCTGTCAGCCCGTAATTTGGTTCGTCTTTCCTTGACTCTTTTTTGAGCTTCCGCATATGCTTTTTGCAGGTCAGACTGCGGTACTGCACTTCTCTTCCCTCTTTTTCTCTCGAGCGACTTTGTTGAATCTTCCTCCTCGCTTTTCTCAAACTCTGAGGGCCCTTTGTCTTTAGAATCTTGAGAATTTCCTTCATCATCTGTCTCCGTTTTTTCTTCATCACTCGAACTTTTATTGGTGGCCTTTGCTGAGAGCGATGATGTCGTGCCGGGGGTCGTCCTTACGGAGTGAGCAACCAGCTTGGCTTTCTGGATCAGGGCCGTTTGAGAGCTGGCAGCTGGCAAATCTTCGATCATTCCCAAAGCCTGGTATACTTTTCTGGTTAGCATCGGCCCTGCGTTCATGTAGCTTTTTTTTTTTTTTTGCCGAGCTTTTCAAATTTGCTTCAATCAGATTGTTCAGAATGTAAGAACCGTAGTCGCAGCGAATGGTCCTATTTTCTGCCGTCGCTAGAGCCATGACTACGGCAATGTGCAGGATTGGCTCGGTGTAGCGAGGAGGCTTTTGTACTCTGAAATGCTGGGAGATCAATCTCATTGGTAATTCCAGCTCTCCTTATATCATGTCACTGTATTTGTATTTGTTTCCCTTTGCTTTGACAAATGCTTTCTCATTATCCAGTGACTTTGTCTTTGCCAGCAAATCGTGTTGCCCTGGGAGGAAATGCAGAGCTTCGTTGATGATTTCCTTCGTGATCTTTACTTTCACCTTCGATCCATCCTTATCCGTGAGCATTGCCTGCCCATCATATTGTATCGAGCTCATGGGCCCTCATGTAATCTGTTCCCCATGGCTGTAATCTAAAAAATTGGTCCAAGTGTACAGCTCGCACAGCCTCTATTACCTCCGGCCTTCGGTGGAGGTTCCATATCTCTCGTGGCATGATAGTTGTTTTTACCAAGTCACCATCCGCATCCTTAAACTTTGATATGAATATGTGGGTAGGGATTTGAGCAAGTATTTCATCCGAGATGTGAGCCTTTTCATTTGTGGCGAGCTCCTCCACTTCATATGGTGCTGCTGTCCACTGCCTTTCTTTCTTTTGGCGAGGCATTCTGTGTCAGGAGAATCACAAGCTGTCAGGATTTTCCCTTCGCAATCAATCGCATTTAGACTTTTAGTATAAAACAATTCAAAAGTTAAAACTGATCATAACTTGAACAAATTTCATCCATTTTTGTCCATATTTCACCAGTGGGACTAGGAAGACTAGAGCTATGACTGATAAAAATCTGAGCCAGCTGAGGTACACCGATCGTGATCGTAGTACAAAGGCCAAAATTAGATTTGATCACATGAGTGGGTTGCTGATAGTTGGAGGGTCATTTTGATCCACTTTGTGTGTCATTTGAACTACTTTTGAGTTTACAGGTCCCATTTCTGGGTTACAAGGGAGTTTTGGACTAGACTCTGACTTTTTATGAGTTTTTGATGTCCAAATGGCTTGAAACTTGGTTGGTGACTTGAACAAGATGTATACAAGGGATCTGATAGGTTTTTTTCAAAATCTGAAGCTGAGGTACACCGATCGCGATCGGTGTTCTAGGCCTTTTTTGGGTGAAAACTAGATGGTCATGAACCCCTATGCCTATCTAGCCCACTGATGATTTATTTTCAAGTTTGGACTTAAAATGAACAAATTAGAGCAATTTTTCAATGTTTGACCATATTTTACTAAGTCTAACCATATTGGGTTTTCCTGATGAAATTTGGTTAGATCCTGGAGTTAGTTGAAGTTAGTTTTAGAGCTCCCAATGATTCCATGAGGTTCTGCTATCATCAGCCTACTCCATTGTCTGATTTTGACCTTATCAGGCACTTCATACCCTGTCTTAGGAGGTTTTCCAGATGTGTGCATTTTTCAGGCATTTCTTGGATATCCATGTGATGCTTGAACATCCTTAAGTGACCTTTTGGTTTTGGCATTGGCTTGGCTCCAATTCTACCTTTGTATGATCATTCGAGACTGAAATGACTATATCTGTACTTGTAGGAGATTCTGAGATCCATCCGAGGTTTTCTAACAACTGTTCTGACTCTTAGTCGGACAAGTGTACCTTTCAAACCATCCATCATTATTTTTAACCGGATTTTGGTAGTTGTTGGTCAAATTTTCCCTTTTCGGTTGTGTTTGACAAATTTGGCCCATTCCATGAGCAAAATTTGTGCATTTTCCTTGAACATTCAAGAGTGTGTACATTTAACTGAGTTCCAAGCCTGGGCCAAGTCAAAAGTTGCAAAACTTGCATCTGGGGACACCGATTACGATCATACCATGGAGGCCAAAATTGATTTCGACACCAGCAGATTGTAGGCGAGGCTGAGGGGAGATGTTTTGCATGTTCTGTCCCAATTTTGGTCAGTGAGGTACACGCAATCGGTGTACCACCACCAAATTGTGTTTTGACCATATGGATTTGTTCCTGACCTTGTGGGGAGCTCATTGATGTGTTCTGTGCCTGAAAAAAGTTTTGTTTGAGTGCCTCTAAGGGCCCTTGACCTCTTTGACCCGATCCGACTTTGATTTGATTCCTTCGCCCGTTTGTGCAATGATCTTTACTTGATAAGGAACATACCTGTGAAATCTGGTGTGAAATGCTGGCTCCGACCGTCCGTACGGGGTAGAAATGTGGCAGCTTGCTCTAGGTCAAAAAGCTCTCTCCTTCTCTCTCAAAAGGTGAAAATGAACAATGAGCTAGAATTTGGCCTACCTGACCTATATCTTCCCGAGATTTTCATGACACAGGGTTGATTTTCCTCACCTTTGATCCCGATATAATCTGCATACCACTTGTGGGTCGAACCGTTTGTCATTCCGGCGTCGTATGACCATTTGATGCGATTTTGGCGAAATGTAGTCATGATCATTAAGGTCAAAATTTGATATCTTCAGATTAGCTTCATATCTTCCATGCTTAATAACCTTATCATGATACTTCAGCGTTTGCTTCTAGAACTTGATTCCGACACGCGTGAGCAAGATTTTTTTAATTTTTCATGTTTATTAACGAAAATCAAACAAAATAAATTGAAAATACTTATTAACTGGCAAAAATTAGCCAAAATTATTATACTCACCCCTAAGCATATATTTTCTCTAGAAGCATCCCAATGCTCCAGATTTTGTCATTACAGCTCATTATTATGCTGGTCGGATGATACAAAAACGCTAAAATTGCCAGGTTTTGATCGAATATTTTGAACTCTAAATAATGAAAAAAAAACACACATATTATGTACATATATACACGTTGGACCCCTTAATGGACCTGACTGTTGCTAGATTCATCAATTACTCCCCCCTTCCTTGTCTGAGTCGTCCCGGATGAAGGTTTGGTGCATGTGCATGGGTTTTGGAATCTGTGTCTATGCATGGACGTGTAATGTGGTCCTATTCTGATGTTTGAGACAATGCGTTGGGTAACAATATGCTGTGCAAGATGTGGGAATTGAATGTAGTTTTCAGTAGCTTTTGATGGCGAGGGTAGGTGTTTATGGAACAGAAGAGCTTGAAGTCGAATTGCTCTTTCCTTGATTGTGGGTGTGGTGCTGGCAACTATTTTTGGAACCCATCTGTACGATTCTGCTTTAGTTTTCATAGGTTTCTAGTGCCATTTTGGAGGTTCAGGCTTCTTGTTTTGAGTTTTGGGTTTGATTTCGAGCTCTGTCGTCGAATCTGTAGTTTCTCCAGTTTTGGTTACCATTTCCACTTTGGAGTAGCTTCTGAAGGTCTTTGAGATGATGTTGCTGCCGTCTGGAGTTTGTCCTTAGGTAGCCATATCTTGCTCAGTTTGTTGGTCAACAAACTTCTCTTTATCCATATTTTCCGAATAACCTTTTGTGTTGTTTTTGGATGATTCGCCGGTTGCTTTTGTCGATGGGGATGCTTGGCCACGAGTGATCTGTTTTGGCGAATGGAGTCATGTACACGTTAGAGTCGTGTGTGTACCTTAATGCATGTTCCGACCATTCAGTGACTGCATTGTACGTTCTCATCCATGGAACTCCCAAGCATATTGATTCTTTGATTTCTCCTTCTTTCATTACGAAAAATTGATGAGGACAACTATTTCCATCAAGATTGATTGGTAAGTTTACTATCCCCAATGTTGGCATTGTTGCACCGTTTGTTGCTTGTAGATCACGTGTGGATTGTACGAGCGGTTGATCTGTGAGCATCCTGTAAGTGGAGAAGTTGACCGCATTGACTCTTGCTCCTGTGTCAAACAATGCTCGTTGATATCTGCCATGCGGGAGTCTGACATTGATGCGAACATCGATTCATGTTTCCCATTGCTCATCAATTTGAAGTATAGACAAAGGAATTTGAGCCGTGTCTGCTGGTTGAGGAAGTCTTTGTTGTTGTAAGGTTTGTTTTTGTTTTAAAATCCTGATTTTGGCCTCCTCCCGCACTTGAGCTTTTGTTTCCTTTGCTTTGTTCTTGCGCTCCTTCGCAGCGTGTATTTTGGCAAGCATCTCTGTGGTGAGTGGTATGTTGTATTTTTTTAGTTTGCAACCACTAATCCAGCTAGGCATTTCCTCTCCCTCTAATGTCGCAAGTTTAATGGCACTGCTAGATGATATGTCATGAATCACATAGGGTCCATTTCCTCGCTTTTTGAGTTTCCGGGAATGTTGTTTCAGGGTATACATTAAGACGTAATCCCCAGTAACAAATTCCTTGCTGATAACATGTTGATCAAAGAATGATTTCATATTTCGTTTTTGCGCGTAGATTGACGCAACGGCTCTCAATCTAGTTTCATCCAGTTTTTCCAGGAAATCTACCTGATTGGATAATTCATGGCCCGTCCATTCTAATTGTTTAGCGACTCGAAGCGTGGGGATAAGGAATTCAAGTGGCAAAATCGCTTGAATTCCATAAACCATGTTGAACGGAGTCGTTCCAATCGATGTTTTGTAAGCTGCTCTATATGCCCATAAAGCTGAATGCAGCTTTTGATCCCAGTCAGCTCTCGATTCGCCAACAATTTTGGTGAGAATTGTCACCAAAACTTTATTCATACTTTCTGCTTGGCCGTTCGCTTGTGGGTGATAGGGGGCGGACTTCCTGTGAATTACCATGAATTCGTCCAATAGGAATTCGATCACCTCATTGATGAAGTGAGTGTCTCTATCACTCACGAGCTCAATTGGTAAGCCATATCTGGTGAAAATATTCTCATACAAAAACTGTGCTGTCGTTTTTGCATCATTTCTGGCTGTTGCTTTGGCTTCCACCCATTTTGTTAGATAATCTGTTGCCACAATAATGTATTGAGCATGTGTTTTATATCCCGGAGGCGCTATCGGTCCTACAAAATCTATTCCCCATTCCGCAAACGCTCTTGCCCCCATCATTGGCCTTAAGGGCATATCATCTCGTGCTCTAGGAATTTTTGTTTTTTGGCAATCATCACATCGTTTCACAAACTCTTCAGCGTCCATGAATAGTGTAAGCCACCATATGCCTGCAATAAGAATTGCTTTGGCCGTTTTGTCAGTTGAGAAATGTCCACCAGCTTGTCCACCGTGTGCTTGCTCTAATATAGGAATGTATTCTTCTTCAGTCGCGCACATTCGCAATTGATTGTCTTTTCCCCTCTTGTAAAGAGTGTCCTCAATCAGGACATAGTTTTCTGCCTCTTTCGTGATCGTTTTGATTCGTGATCTACTCATCCCTTCAGGCAATATCCTGGTGGTGAGGTATTCCACAATGTAGTTACTCCATCGGGGTGCCACAGATAATCCGAATAGAGTCGCGTGCTCTATTGGCTTTTGAAGCGTGCATTTAGCGCAAGATTTGACATGCATATGAACACTATGTCGCATTTTCGGCCAATACACACCCATTCTCATCAATCTCTGATACATCTGTGCATGCCCATTGTGAATCCCCGTTGTTTGTACGTGAGCTTGGTTTAGGTACAATTCCCGTTCACTCGATTGAACACAAAGCCTAAGGATTTGATCCGATCCTTGTTTGTATAGCCTGCCCGCCAACATTACCAATGATCTGGATGCTGCAATGGTAGATGGTTGAACACAAAGCCTAAGGATTTGATCCGATCCTTGTTTGTATAGCCTGCCCGCCAACATTACCAATGATCTGGATGCTGCAATGGTAGATGGTTGTCTTGTCACATTCAATGATCCGATAGTCAGCAAAGGAATTACATCCTCACTCCATCTTGGAACCATTTCTATGTTGAAAAGATATGCATCTGGCAAATCATCATCAACTCCTACAGGGTTTTCTCCATGCATCATTCTAGATAAATGATCCGCTCTTTGGTGTGTAGTTCCTTTTTTGACTACTACCGTGAAGTCAAACTCAAGCAATATGATGAACCATCGAACAATTCTCCCCGTACTGCAAGGTTTGTTTACTAAGTACAACAGTGCTTGGTGATCAACGAAGAATACAAATTTATTGGAAAGTAAGTAGTTTCTAAACCTTTTTACCGCATAGACCATACCCAATCCCTCCCTCTCCGTTGTCGTGTAATTCTTCTCTGCATTTTCAGTTGTCTACTGGAGTAACTTATTGGAAAATCCATGTTGTTCTCTCCAGGTTGTGCAAGTATGCATCCTATTGCATACGCTGATGCATCTACGTGGATGTGAAATATCTTCTCCCAATCCGGAGCCTTCAAAATTGGAGCGGAAATTAATCTCTGCTTCAACGTTTGAAAAACTTTCTCGTATTCATCCGTCCACTCAAATTTAGTTATCAGAGCGTAAAGTGGTTTTGCAATTATAGCGTATGAGTAGATAAATCTGCGATAATATCCACAATGGCCCATAAATGCCTGTACCTCTTTCACCTTTACTGGTCGTGGTAGATCAACAATGACGCTGATCTTCTCCATGTCTGTCGAAATACCATTTTTGGACACTATATGTCCCAATATTTTGCCCTGTCTTACCATGAAGACACATTTCTCCAGATTCATGCAAATCCGATACAGTCTGTATTTTTCGAACACCTTGGTCAAGTGCTCTATGTGCTCCAGTCTTACAAGGGAGTGAACGCACAAGTCATCCATGTAAATTTCTAAGAACTGTCTTAGATATTCTTTAAAAGCATGACCCATCAGACTTTGAAATGTGGCTGGTGCATTTGTTAGGCCAAAAGCCATTACCCGAAATGCAAAAATACCCCATTCGGTTGCGAAAGCCGTTTTGTGCTGATCCTCTGGCTTTATTGCGAGGTAGTTGTAACTCGAAAATCCATCTAGGAAGCTATAAGCTTCTTTTCCTGCCACCCTTTCTATTACATGATCAGTAATGGGTAGGGGATAGTTGTCCCGAATTGTAGCCGCGTTTACTTTCTTGAGATTGACGCACACTCTTAACTTTCCGTTTTTCTTCGGGACCACCACAATCGGTGAAACCCAATCGGTGTGCTCAATTTCGTAAATAAACTCTGCCTCCTTAAGTTTATCTATCTCCTCCTTGATCTTTTTTGCAAACGTTTCATTGTAAGTATAGAGACGTTGTCTACTGGGTTTGACGTCATTCTTAAGGGGTATTGTGTGTTGACAGATACTTGGATCCACTCCCTTAAGATCTTTGTATGACCATGCAAACACATCTCTATATTGTTTAAGAGTAGCCACCAAAAGCTTTTCCTCTTCTTCAGTAAGATATGTGGCAATATATGCAGGTTTTGGATCTTCTCCTGGCCCTGCTAGATCTATTCGTTTGGATTTTTCAGGACCGTCGTACGATGTACACGGTTCCTTCAATTCTCTCATTGGTTGTTGCACTATGATTTTCCTATCTTGTATGGTATATTTCTTATAATGGGATGGTGCATCCATCTTGTCAGAATTCGTGTCCTCATTTGTTTCAAAGTCAGTCGTCCATATGTCTCTGAGGGTTCGCTTGAGCTTATTGTACTCTGTTTTCCTCTCTGTTTTGGTCATTCCAGACTTTGTTTTCCCCCCTTTCTGCGACTTAGTTGTTTTCTTCTCGTGTCTGTTCTTCTTGTTGTTTTTTCGCTGTTTAGTTTTGATAAACCGGCCAGTGACCTCGTCTTTGACACAATCCTCAGCTTTGACAAGCTTTAGATATCCCGTTTGTCATTGACAAGAGGCATCGGATTATTCTTATTCACCCTTGATTTTCTAGTTCTCTTGGATTTATACGGCTCCAATCGACTAGGTTTTTGGTTATGAAACTCGTAAAACTTGTCCTGTCTCGACCTGTATTTCCTATTCGTCTCTGATGCGCTTGATCTTTCATCATCAGCCTCTATCAGTTGGATTTCATTGTCCAGTGATGGAAGGTTACAGCATAGTGAATCCGTGAATTCCTCCTCTATTCAATTCCTATCGTTCACTACAGATATCTCATCAATTATTCTTTTACACTCGGTCTCACGTGGAGGTTCTTCTTGTTCCTTGCTCTCCGATCCTGACTCAAGGATGACGCTAGCTATTTGCAACGTTACTAGGTCGTATCCTTCTTCGTCACAAAATTTCGTAGGTGTACATTCGTTAACACATATGTCCAAGGTTGACAATATTTGAGTCCACCTGAATGGCTCAAATAAATGTTCCGGGAAAGGTTCTGGGAAATAAGCTTCGTCTTCTACGGATCTTTCCAAAACGTATTCCTCCTTGATTATCTCTCCACAATCAGATGCTCCACACATCCAGACATGTGCTTTTGTTTGCATCCATGCAGGTATTTCTTTTTCATTTACAGTGGTTGAATTAAATTCTTGCACTGGTGTTTTGCAACGTCTCTATAGCTGTGATCCTTCATGTTGATCTTCGTTATTAGCTCTTCGTGCCTTAGGTAGATTTAGTCATACCCCCAATCTTGTATCATTTTGAGTGACGCATAAAAGGTCGTCCCAAAATAATGTCGAAGTTGTTCGTTTTCACAAAATCCACCACAGCAAAGTGTGCTCATAGTTAATTCCATATGAAGTTACAACTATTTGGCCCAGGATTCCCAATGGTATCTCTACATACCCATCTACGAGTTGTAATTTCATTCTCGTTTTCCTGAGAGCTGGACGGCCCCACTTCTCCTAGATTTTCTTGGTAGCAATCGCCACTCCCGCTCCACTGTCTAGGATGGCTATCATTTTTATATCCTGATATTCAACAGGTAGGGTTGTATTCCCCTCCTCACCTTCACAATAATCTCCGACCTTGTTTATGGGCACTGGTTGGGCTTTGAGTTGACTTTCCCGTTTGTTTTCTTCTCCCGTAGGATTTGTCGGAAGAGGAATCTCTACTCCTTTGTGCTTTAAATGTTTCCCCATGTCTTCCCATAAGTGTGGTCTGAATCTCAAGAGTTTGGATAACGTGATTGTGCATGTTATAGGTGTTGACAACATATCTTGAAGACTTTTTGAGTCAACCATATGTGGAATAGTTCTCATCTGGGATGGAACTAACCTTATCTCTGATTGTGCCTCATGTTCATCTATAAAGGAAGGCAGGGTTTTCAAGGATTGGGTTTTTCTTTCCACCGAAATCTCCGTTCCCGCATCCCCATACAGCGATTGTATATCGGTTGGATAAAATCCGTTATCCAGGTTAATCTCAGGAATTGGAGCAGACTGTAACATCGCGCTTCCGTTCTTTCTGTTTCTAATGGTTTCCCATAAGTGTTGTGGCCATTGTTCTTCAACTTCTGGAATTGGCATCATCGTCATTGACTTAGCGTCATCAGTCGTGTTCGGCACCACTCGATGATCCAGTGACAATATTGTTTCATGCCTGGGTTCATTTACTTGTTTTGGTTCATTGATTTTTAGTTTTTCTCGCTCTTTGTGAATAAACACTTCTTGTTCTGGGGTTCTAACCATCTTAGGTTCCATCAATGCCTGGGCTGTTTCAATGAGGTGTTTACACATTTCCAAACGCTTTGTTTCCACTTCTGGTTGAGGATAAGTTAACCATCTTTACTCTAAATTTTGGTTTGTTTTTAGCCTTGCTTCGTACGCTTGTAATAGAGCATCTAACGGCTCTAGCGCTTTGTCAACCAAGACTGATCCTCTTGAGGACGCTTTCCTTGGCTTGTTGTTAACCTCAACAGTTTTACTCTCTCTCTCTCTCTCTCTCTCTCTCTCTCTCTCTCTCTCCTTGTTTGAGTTGCTCCTTCGTTTCCTCGGCTTGTTGTTAACCTCAACAGTTTTACTCTCTCTCTCTCTCTCTCTCTCTCTCTCTCTCTCTCTCTCTCTCCTTGTTTGAGTTGCTCTCTCTCCTTGTTTGAGTTGCTCCTTCGTTTCATTTTGCATGGCAATTCGGCTGTTCAACCTTCTCGTTTTCATCCTGTCTCGTGTCGCCTTCCAGGATTTTCACTGGGTTCTCACGGATAAGCTCTCATTTTCTGTGGGTATAGGCAATTCTACCCTTTCCTCCACGGACTCGTTTTTCCATAAGTCCTTGGCTTGGGCTCTTGTTATCGCATTGATTTGGATCATGGGATCGGTTTCTGATCCGCTGCTTGCACTTGGTATCGCCCCCACAATATTCATAGTTGCTTTTCTCTTGTTGTCCGGATTTTTTGGGCAATCTGGCAATATGTGATTCACATCACATCCGTCACAAAATCCAAAAATTTTCACTCCGTCGCCTTTGAAAGGACAGTTACACTCCCAATGATCCGTACTTCCACAGCTATAGCACTGTCCAATTGGTGTTTGATTTTGAGGAGGTGGTCCCATAGGTTGTCCTGCTCTATTGGGATATCCTCTTGGTTTGTAATTCTGATTCGCAATGAACATTAACGTTCTTTCGTCTACCAAATATTGATCTCTCGAAGGTTGTGCTACATACGTTGGTGGTGCCATACCCTCACTATTTTCCCACGGTTGATAGGCTTCGTCTGCGTATATTTGTGTTCGGGTTCTGTTGAGTAAAGCTCATTCGATTCCTCGTAATAAGAAACTTAAAGTGTACTATCTGTTCCTGGTGATGCTTCACAAGGTTGAGCATACCTAATCATGGCCCTATTTTCTTGTGGTAATGGAGGTTGTTGACCCAATACAGGTTGAGGTCTGCTCCTGCTACCAGATTAATATTTGGTCCAACTTGATACCTTGGAGGAGGTGGCTGGGATGGTCCTGCTGGAGGTCCATACAGTCTTTCCCTCACATAGTTTTTGTTATAAAAACACTCTTCCGTACTATGATTTGTCCATTTTTGTTCTATGGCGCACCATTTCAGTACTCGTCCATTCGCAGCTGATGCTTTCGACTGTTGTGTGCACCACGGCGTCGGATGATCCCTCCCACATGTGTCACACTTCCTCGTCTGAGACTGTCTCAACACCGGATTTGATCTCATATGTTGCTGCATTCTCTTTGTTACCTCCTCTATCAATTGATCAGCTATCGGCATCAAGGATGCCTGGGCATCTTTCTTGGTAGAGGGTTCGCTTTTAATCAATGAAGAGCCACTGGTTACTGAATCAGTATCCTCTGACACTTCCCCATATGCTTTGCAGTTATTGACAAGATATAACGCTTCCCTTGTAACTTGTTGAAATG
Source organism: Adiantum capillus-veneris (assembly GCF_014529385.1). NCBI lineage: Eukaryota > Viridiplantae > Streptophyta > Polypodiopsida > Polypodiales > Pteridaceae > Adiantum > Adiantum capillus-veneris. The sequence goes on along the minus strand of NC_140959.1, from coordinate 118,656,632 downwards.
TGCTACATGCTTTCAAGTGAAGGTCCTTTTTCAAGGTTTCATTCCTAAGTCCTTCAACGAAGAGCACAAACAATCTCTCGTCCTGCGGTAATTCTCTCCTCGGGCACCTCTCGATGTATTGCTTGAATCTCAAGGTTGCTTCCTTCACTTTTTCATTCTCCCTTTGTTTAAAAGCGTATATCTGCGATACAATATTATGCTTTATACCCCGTTTTGAGAATTCTTCCGCGAACTCGTGGAATACATGTTCAATATTCGGACAAGTTTCAGGGTTTAAAGGTTGAAACCAGGTTAAGGCCGTCCCTTCCAAGGTCAGCCCGAATCCCTCGTATTGAGTGTGGAAATCAGTGATCTGTTCTGCTCTTAAGACTTGCTTGAAGAGTTATACATGGGCATATGGATCCCCCGATCCGCTATACTTCTTTGGCATGCACTTCGCTACTTGGGATGGCCTGATCCGTCTATGGTCAGCGGTCAATCTCATTGCTCCCGTGTCTCGACTTAATCATTCTCGTGCATCATGGAGGTCGTAGGTTGCTCTCGTTGGCTCCCCCGCCCCAAATCTACTACTAGGTGGTAAATGTGATGGGGTGGTTGCAATTGTCAGACCTACAGCCGTATGTGTAGAGATAGGAACTGCACTACCTCAATTCGTAGCCATTGATTCTCTGGAATGTAACGTTCCCATGGGGCTTGGCATCGAATAATGAGATCGACTAAAAGAATCAGCTACATGAGTCCTCCCTCCGCCTGTGGTCAACGGTTCTGGCATGACAGTTGTAGGTGCTGGTCTTAGTGGGCTTGGAGTGACATAATACTGATGAAGTGGTCCCCCAAAGTACGTATATCCTTCCAATTCTTTTTTATCGATTGATGCATATCGTCTTCCATACTTGTCGTATGCTGCAATTTTCGTTTCCGCTCCCTCTGTGTAGGTGAAGACATAAAGTCTTTTCCGCTTAGTCATCTCCCCAACTTAGGGTTCCTCACATCTATAATAGAGATCTTGCTCTCCATTATTATACTTGTATAACCCCAAGTAGACATTATCCGTGTTGATTCTCAACGTTTCGTTTTATCGCCTTAATCTCGCATTAGGTAAGCTCATTGTTGGTCCCTTTTCCTCATGTTCCTCGTCTATTTTGGCTTTTGTGCCCATCAATCCCCACTTGTCTACAATGTTAGAATTCAGGACTACCAAGTACATGATACCCTCGTCATCTAGGTACCTGTCTCTGCTATTTTTACAGGCACTAAGTCCCTGAACTCACTTGGTCTATCTTCTATTTTCACACAGTAGCGGTCCATACTATCTTTGTATATCTTGGAACCTTGCTTGTTGTCATATTGATACTTGATGAACAATAGCTTTAGTGTGGCCGAGGGGTCTGATGGTCTTGCTGACATGTTTTCTCTTCCGTTTAGTTTTATTTGTCCCAAGTGTTCCGTGAAATACTCGGAAGATCTCTCTGAAGAAGTGTCGGAGATGACTTCTTCAAGGATCGTCTCTAACGGTCGCACTATCCCTTGGTTTACACTCTCCTCCGTTGATGCAACACACGTTTGATCCGTTAAATTTAGGTGTCTGGTGTTGATTTGTTTTCCCGATCTCAAAAACATGAAGAAAGTGGGATTTACTGACTGAATCCAAACCTGTTACCTGGAGATGGAAAGATCTTCCAATTCCTGCGATTGCATGGGTTGTTACTTGATCGGTCTCTGCAAATGAATACACTGGATGGCTATGAGATCACTGTATCATTCCAATTGTCAGCAGATTCAACACTTCAAAATAATCTCAACACAATTTTTCTTGCAGATTATTGACAGTATGTCCAATTTGAGTTTTGAAAACCTTGGTATCTTGTATAACCTAGGTCTATGAGCAGGTCAAAAATGAGCTGGATCTGGGCCAGAGGTACACCGATCGCGATCGTACTTCTGAGCCCAAATCAGATGAAACTTCACCAGCTTGTTCACTAGGCTATTTTAAGACTACCTGCCAGACACTTTTGTATTTGGACTCAAAAAGGTCAAGTTTTTACCATTTCTTGGTTGGAAGTGCCTGTTTTCCCAAATTTATCAGTTTGACTGGATTTTGATGTTTTATTTGGGATTTGAGAGATACTTGGGGTTGTCCTGTGTACAGGCTATCCCTCTGTATGGTTCCTTCTCAGTTTTGATGTGTTTTGGTCTACTAAAAGTCAATTTCTAAGCCAGTTTAGCAATTTTTGACTTGGATCTGTGTTCAGATGGTTTGACAGGTATTTTGAGGTTTCTTGCTCTAGGTCCTTTAGACTTTTATGTTTGTATACACCTGGGGATCCCACAGATGAAATCTGGTCCAAATTTGGCACTTAGGTACACTGATCGCGATCGTACTTCTGAGCCCAAATCAAACCAAATTTGGCATGCTTGTAGACACTGATGTTTTAAGGCTATCCCCAAAGTCTTTTTGCATTTGGATCACCAAAAGCCAAGATTTTGCACTTTCTGGGTCTGTCAGGCTAGTTTTACCCAAGTGGCCTGATTTCCTTGATTTTTGATGTTTTTGAGTATGGTTGCTTTAGACAAAGTTGTTTAGAATCTTATCAGGAAGGCACATGCCAAATCTTGTCCAAATCTGACACTAAGGTACACCGATCGCGATCGTAGTACCAGAGCCAAATCTGATGAAATTTTACAGGCTCTCTCTGACAAGTATTTCCCAGTGTTTGGTGCTACCACTTTGTGATTTGAATCAATTTCAGTCCTGTTTGGTCAGATTTTCAGAATTTCAGAGTCTTATGGCTTTTTTGGCCAAAGTTATGGTTTTCTGGTTTCTCGGCTCTGACTTTTTCCACAATCTGACTGGAATGTGATTTACTTATCCTACTCCTAAGTACATAAATGAAAAAACATAAGAAAATGAATCAAACAAAACAAACACGATGGATTTTGGGTGAGATTTCAGTACTCAATCGAATTAGAGAAATTGAAGAGCAAAAATGCTTTAACACACTCACTCACAGCTCCCTAAATCTCCTAAGAGAGGACCTAGCCAGTCCACTGGCTCTAGACTCCACTAAGCTCTAAACCCTTGTCTAGCAGCCTAACTGAGGTGTAAAATGGATTTGTGGATTGATCTTTTTTAAGGAGTCTAACTGCGCACTCGGTCACTCATCACCTAAGGTGCATTCCCCGGCAACGGCGCCAATGTTTGTGGGTCGCCGCGACGGACATCCTTAGCATAGCTCTCAAGCATCAACATATTTATCAATACAGGGGAAGCAACTCGGATGAGGCATGGGAACTCACTAGGGTGTCAATCCTAATGAAGTGAACTAAAAAAGATGCAACTACTAACTCTACAAGTAAATCAAACGCATTACCGCCAAGTAATCTGCCTATGTCCTCCTACACCGTTCTTCAGTCATCACGTCTGTTTGCCATGCAAATCATATCGAATTCGCACGAAACTTGAAGGGAAGCTACAGGGGACTATCAGGAACATATCCTATCACTGTCACAGCATTCTGGAGAGGTACAACGATCGTGATCGTTCGTCCCAAAGTCAGCAAAAACAGCGAACAGGTGATCCTAATGGGTCGTTTTAGGGTCCCTAAAGCCCCTCCTAGGGTCAAAACAACATAAAACACGCATATAGACACTCAAAACATCGATTTAAGGCCTCAAACTCGTAGTTGAAAACCTACACCGAATCTTGAATGATTACACTTGAATGAAAGAGCAAGAGGAGAGGAAGACAATGCAATAATCAAATCTGAATTTGGATTACCGTAGCCGCAATGGCGAAGATTACAAGTTTGAACAAGAAGGAGCTCTCAAACGTATGCCGTCTTCTCAGTTCTCCATTAAAAGATTATTTTCAAACTTACAAAAAATGACCTTTATAGATTAGGTCTTTACAAAATGGCTTGTCCGGCCATAAGCTCCCAAACCTCTAATTGGCTCTCTAATATACAATTGATCCCATAAGAATAATCATACATCCTTTGACAATTTCCCGGCTTAGAGATGCTTCTTTACAAAAGAATTTTACAATGGTTTCTCAGAAAAATATGGTCCTTCTGGCAACGGCCTCTTGTTGCTTTGTCCGCCAAACAGACTATAAGGTGGCACTACCATCTTTTTGGTTTCTAATCGATTCCCATAAGGATTGTGGCCACGGTTCTTCTACCTCCGAAATATGCATCACTGCTTGTGAGTCCACCCCATCTGTGGTATTGGCTACTTCCCGTTTATCTGAAGGTGCCTCAACTCTTGGCTCTTCCTGGTCTCTGTTTACAATACGATGGCTTTCCAATTCCTGGATTTTTTTTGCGAATTAGCACCTCCATTTTTGGAGCATTTGGAATATGTGGTTCCATAAGAGCTTGGGCCGTTTGGATGAGCTCCTTGCACATTTGTAACCTCTCTTTTTCATACCTTGGATGAGGATACATTAGCCATCTATGCTCTTGGGTTTGATTGGGTTTTAGCCTAGCTTCATAGGCCTTCAAAATTGCATCTAAGGGTTCAAAGACTTTGTCAACCAAGATTGAACCTCCCGAGTTGGTCTTGATTCTTTAGGTCCCTTTGTGTTTTTCTTGCTTTCTTGCTCATGTTTAAGATGTTTTTTGGTTTGGTTCAGTACAATTTCCACATCAACTTTCTCCTGTAGCCTCTTCGCTTTCATTTTGTCCCTTTGGCTTTCCATGATTTTCTTTGTGTTCTCACCGATATGTTCTCGATTTTTGTTTGAACAGACAATGTGGCTTCCTCGACTGGTTTGTTTTTGGCATCTTCTTGAGCTTGAGCTTGAGTCATCACCTTTACATAAATTGTGGGTTCTATCTCGAATGTACTTGAAGAAGGCATCACTCCTACAACGTTCATTGTTGCTTTCCCTTTGTAGTTTAGATTCTTAGTACAGTGTTGGAGTAGATGGTCTCTCCCATAACCATCACAGAGTACAAAGAATTCTATTTGTGGACCCTTGTTTGGACAACTTTGTGCCCAATGGTCACCTCCTTCTTTTGTCATAGCTGGTGATCTAATTGATGGTTTTTCTTGCCTTGTGAGGATGTTCTTTGAACCATACTCTTGATTGGCTATGAACATGAGAATATTCGCATCCATGGAGTACTGGTTTTTCATGGGTTGTGGCACATCTGTTGGTTGAGTGTAATTGATTACTACTCTACCATCATTCAGAAGAGGTGGTTGTTGTTAACCCTCACGGCTCACGGACACCCCATCACCTACGACGGACGTGTATTATGTATTCGGTAGAGTCAGGTACCGGGCTTGTCGGTCCAATAGGAAAAGGGTAAGAGTGATCGCCGATGAGAGGCGCACTTTAACTTGGACATTCAAGGGATTAGTTGGTTAAGCATGGGCGCCCAAGTGTGAATGGGGTGAGCTCCTATAAAAGCCAACTAAACCTAATTTTTACTCATTCTCTCATTTGTGCAATAGAAGAGTGCTCTTGCTCCATCTCCATCTTCTTCTTCTTCACCTCCTTGTGTGTGTGTGTGTGAGAGAGAGAGAGAGAGAGAGGGAGAGTGTGTGTGCGATCGAGCATTACGAAGGCACGACGGCGGCGAAGCGGTTGAGCGCGGCACGACTGCAGCTTCTTCTTCATCGCGGCGAGGAATCCACCACGAAGGCGAGCGTAGAGCGGTGAGTGACACACCCTTTGTTCTCTTGAGCTTGCTAGTTTAGGCTTGTTGTGTGCTTGGAGCCGTTTGTGGCTCGCATACGGTGTATTGGCAAGTCCCTTGCTTCGACAGTGCGGCAAGGAGCGCACATTTTTGGCGCCGTTGCCGGGGATATGCCCTACACTAAGCTTGGTTAGCACTTTACGCTTCCTTGTGGTGCAATTTCTATCATAGGAAAGACAGGGAAGGAGTGTGTGGAGATTTCTGTTTTTTGCGTTTTCTGCATTTGCTGTCAAGTTTCAATTTCTGCTATTGTCTGCGTTTTTTCAATTTCTGCAATTTCTGCATTTTCAAGTTCGGCGTTTTCAATTTCTGCGATTTTCTGCATTTCTGCGTTTTTTCAATTTCCTGCATTTCTGCATTTTCAATTTCGGCGTTTTCAATTTCTGCAATTTTCTGCAATTCTGCGTTTTTTCAATTTTCTGCATTTCTGCATTTTCAATTTCTGCGTTTTCAATTTCTGTATTTTCTGCATCAAAAAAAAAAAAAAAAGTTTTTGTTGGAATTTTTTTTTTGAAAAAAAAATAAAATTTAAAAAAAAAAAAAAAAAAACGCGAGCGAGCGGCGGCTAAATTTTTCGAAAATAAAAAACGTGACTCTTAAAACGGACGGGTTGGTTGGTATAAAAGATAGATCGGGATCATTTCCCCAAGCCCAAGCCCAAGCCCAAGCCCAGGCCCAGGCCTCAGTCCGCAGTCTTGTGATATATACTAGACTTACTCTTATATATATACCCTACTCCCTCAAGAGAGAATGAGAGCATGTGGGACAAGTCCTCCACTCTCCTCCTTTCTCTTCCCACTTGCACCCTTAGACTTTCTAGTTTGGGCCTAGTTCCCTACTGGAAATTGACAGTTTTAGGGATTCCGAGGGCATAGAGTGACCAAACGGAGGGCTGTAAAGCACGGCACGACCCTCTGACCGATACGCTCGTTTCGAGCTATCACACGGCCCATTCCACGACACGCTCTCAAAAATCTAGCAAAAAAACAAACAAAAAACACGCTAAAAACTAGTCACAAGGCCTCCTAGAGCAGCTTTTTGACACCTTAGGGTATCAAAAGCACATGCACTTACGCTCTGGGCGGGTGCTAGAACACGAGCATATTGAGGGTGCCTCTGTTCATACGGACACCCATTACCCATCCACGATAAGCTCTAGACCCTCAGCGGGGACACAAGGTAGCACCACCCAAGACCCTAAAATAGCCGCTAGTGATTCCTCCTCCGACTCAGAAATCATGGAAGCATACCCTAACCAAAACACTGAGAGAGAAGGCCATGCACCTCCCGAAGCTCCATAGCCTAGTACTAGTATGTTTAGCCGTTTCATGGAAACATTAGGTAGAGCTACTCGCTCGGAACCTGATGCAAATGAAGCACACGAAGGGGGTGGGGAAGTGGACTCTCCTTTCACATCGCACGTGGACCCCACACCCCCAAAGAGTGTCCATGTGGATATCCTGCCAACTTCTTACCAGGAAGGCCCTGCTGAGCTGCGTCCTTCAGAAGTTCCCTCTAGAGTACCGTTGGTGACAAGTAAAACCACGGGGAGCAACATTGCTTCTACCTCACAAGAAACCGTTAACACGTTGACTCTAGAAGGATTGTTCATTAATGATCATTGGACATACGACCTCCACAATGAGGTGTTGACGGATCTACACTCTGGCCACGCCTACCATGTAGGATGGATAGAGATTGTACAATCCACCTCTAGTGCCACGAGCATCGAAGATCAACAGAAAATGATCTGTAATGTTATCCATGGCATTATTCAATCAGAAAGGCAAAACCGAGGGGTAAATATACTCTCAAATGGCCCCATGAGATTTCTGGACACGAGCAAGGCTCAACAGCCTACTCTATCACAAATGGAGACTCCTCTAATGAGCCCCATGGACCCATCTTACGTCATTTCACCTGGGGTCTCTATGCAATCTGAGCCTCCGAGAGAAAACTTTAGCTTCCCTAACTTGGCTCAACCCTCTATCAAGGAAAACACAGTGCTCACTCTAGGCATAAGCCTAACAGAGAATGTACCGATGACATCTACGATTAGCGCAGTGCCACTACCTAGTGTCATAGTACCTAATATGGGGCCTCGACCATATGTGCCTCTAGCCCCTTATGCACACATGGCCCCCACACCTCCAATGGTACCACTTGCTTATGCTCCTCGAGTGCCGCTCCCTAGCTCTTATCCGAGTGGACCTATGCCCGGTTATGTTCCATATCCTGCATCATCCACACATATGCCAAGACCGGTACCCGTTCCTCTCCCACATATGATTCCAAGAGTACCTCCACCGGCCCTGCCTCCTCACATAGGTGACTTGGCAGCGTTTGCTCAAACCATAGGTCGATCTATCGCGGAAAATATGCTTCATGCATCTGATAGAGAGCCTAGAAGTAAGGCAGTACAAATTGCCAAACTCACGCAAAAATTCAATGGGGACGAAGATGCTAGGAAACACATTGAAGTGTTTGAACAAGTATGTGATTCCTTAGGGGAACGCAACGAACTACATAAGTGCAATGCCTTAAGCTTGACATTAAGTGGGAAGGCTGGAGATTGGTATAGAACCCTAAGGGTGGACGAGAAAACAATCTACCCTACCCTTCGAAGGTTGTTTCTAAAGGAGTACATACGAGAAGGTGTGCTTTGGGGTGTAGCATCTCAGCTACAGAAGGCCGAACGTAAGGAAGGAGAGTCAGTAAGGGACTTCATTAGTCGTCTAAAGCACTTAAACTCTCGCTGCCCTGTAAATGAGCGCTTCAACAATAACCAACTGCTTGATCGATTCATTCGAGGGTTGAGGAATGAAGGAATCTATAATGGACTAGTGATTAGAGGTATCACAACCTGGGAAGATGTCACTGCCAATGCAATCCAATTAGAGGACAACTTGATGATAGCAAGCATGAGGGTGTCTACTGACACGAGATCCACTAGCTCACAAGCCATTGAGTATGAACCCATGACTGCAAAGCCCATTGCCAATGAGCCAAAGGTATTTGAGACATTCTTGACAGACCTCACCAAGGCAATCCAAGAGTCTCTTAAGGATAATCGACCCCCTCAAAATAGTCACATGTATCCAAGAAGGGAGCAACAATGGTGTTCCATTTGCTTAGGTCCACATAGCACTAGTGAGTGCCCTACGTTTAGAGTAAAATTTAATGGAACTTGCAACGCATGTGGTAGGTATGGTCACCAAGCTAAGGATTGTTTAATGATCAAACGTATGATGGCAAATAGACCACCTGTAGCCTTGGACGGATGCGCCTCGAGCTCCTGTATTGATGCCTACTCCACCTGTTGAGCAACTACCGCAACACATGGTCCCTAGATCTCAAAATGTTGTACAAGCTACACCGTTACCACCTCCTGTGCTAGGACCGCAGCCCCCGCATCCAAGAGTCGCCCCTATGAACCAAGTGGGTTGCGAGCCATCAAATGCTTATCCAGATGGCTGTGAGGAGGAAATAGACACTAGTATTGCCTACGGACTTGATACATTGGAAGAGTGTCCTATTACTACATGGAAGATTGTTGGGGACAAGTCAAGCCGGTTTATCAAGCTGCTGCTCTCGCATCCAGAGGTCAAAATATCAACACCCAGGCTAGGAGGCCACCTCTTCAATGCTACGAGTGTGGTGGACCACATCGAGTAGCGGAGTGCCCTATTAGGCTGCAAAAGAATGCTGCACAGATGCAAATGAATCAAGGGAGCACGTCTGCAATGCCAATACTCACATGTAATCGTTGTGGCATAGATCACTTGATTGCCCAATGCCCCTATAACCCAAATGCGCCTAAAATCACACCCCTAAATTTGGTCGAAATTGCTAGTGTGACATCGCCAATACCACCCGTCGCACCCGCTTATGCGATTACACGGTCCATGCTTCAAGGGCCAGGCCATATCCTCGAAGAGAGAGATACCATTTCAGTTATCCAAGCAAAGAAAAAGAAGACACGAAGGAAGAAGTCGCAGAATACGGAAAATTCAAAGCCAAGTTCCAAAACAAACATAGGAACAGGAGATGACCCCGTGTATATGAATGACCTCGAGGATGATTCAGATTCAGTCGAGACAATGGAGACTAGAACCAATACCACAAAGGGAAAGACCGACAAAGAAAACCGTAACATGGAACCAAATGAAAACCGAATAAGAGAAACCATAAAGAGCCTCTGAAAACACCACAAGTGTTTCCAAATCCAATCCAAGACCCCCAAGATAAACCGCAGGGGCAAAAAGGGAAGAATCGTAAAAAGAAGATTGGGACGTACCCAAACCCAGTAGACGAGATTGAGCAGGTGAAACATCTAAGAGGTTTAGTGGAGGAACTCAAAGGAAAATAGAACCAGAACCCATGCATGTCAAAATTCATGACACAGTGTTTCCCACGCAAGTTCATCCACCCCACATGAACCATAGACCGTTAGCCATATCTAGTATCATCCAAGAAGGGAGTGAGGACGGGACATCAGAAAGTGAGCATACACCCTTCTTGTTGGAAAGGATGTTTAACGAAGGAATACCTGATCCCATTGAGGAATATGAGATTCCATCCTCACCAGTTCCTAGTCAAGGACCTACACCCTGCAAAACGCCAATGAATGTTGCCAAACTAGTGGACTTCATGTCTTCTGAGGTCCGAACCACGATCATAGCAAAGCTGTATGGAGATCCTGAGTTATTCCTTGCACTTCGAGCATTCCTTAACGGAGAGCTACGAACGGGATTACCGCAGTTTGCGCAACCAAATAGGCCTGACTCGATTATGATTGATGAGGAAAATCATGTGCAATCACTTGACTTAGATGGACACGAGTCTGTGATTGAGGTACCCATTAACGAATTAGGGCAGTATTTTGAAGGCGACGAGTCTAATGCGACCCTACCCATCACACTAAGATTAACTATAAAGGGAATTCTTGATGGTGGTGCGGGAGTTAGCATCGTTACAAAAGATTGTTGGGAATCCATGGGAAAACCCCGCCTCAGTGTTACTAACATTGTGGTAAAGATGGCAAATGGTACCATAGCCAAACCTATGGGGATGCTCAAGGATCTTAAGATCAAAGTTCTAGGACACAAGGTACGACATACGTTCATTGTAATGGATTTCTCTAAACACCTTATGTCATATGAAATGATTTTAGGACGACCATTCATGAGGGAAGCACAAATGGTTCATGATTAGTCTAAAAATCATGTCTATTTGCAATTCCAAGACTCTGTCCTTAGAGTGGATTTGGTGACTGGTAAGGTACACCCCTTAGGGAGTAAAACCATTATTGATCATCGCTTTGACACCACGGTTCACTCGGCCCCACTACAATATTGTTACACTTGTAAGAAGGATACAGACATTGGCCAAGATTCTCCTTATATGGATGTGTTACCGGGTATGACTGAGTCGGACAATGTGGATTGGGTCCACCTAGCATCAACCATAGACACTTGGGGAAATAGGGGGACGACCTGGGTAACACCTGAGGGGGATGAAATGCCTATACCCTTAAATATGCTACAAGCAATGCATATCGCTTCCGACAAGACTCATCCTAATGTAACGAAGAAAACATACAAGTGGGTCCCTAAAGCTTCTTTAGTGACCATAGCTAGTGCTAAAAAACAGAAGCCTTGTAAGAAACGTATCACTCGCTCCAAGAAAAGTAAGAAAATGTTGCGATGGATCCCTAAACGACTATTGGAAGCCCAAGGCTACTATCAAGGAAATGATCAAATCTGGGTGCCAAAACGTAGATTGTGCTCTTACCTATCACCTGACCTAAGTGAGCCCAATCCCGTAGCTCCAAAACGAATCAATGATCGTGGAAAGAAAAAAATCACAGAATGCTACACACCCGTTCCCGAGCTAGTTTGGGTACCACAGAAAGAACGATTTGTTCCACCTAGCTCAGGAAGGGGGGAGTCCCATGAAGATTCTAGCTCCTCATGTAATACATCCATAGAGGTAAAAGCTTCTACACAGCCTCCATCTATAGTAGTGGACCTCAATGAAGCTACAAAAGAATCCACACCTCCCAGTGTTCAAGAATCACCTGATGAACCACTTCACGTTCAATCCTGGGAGAGTACCTTACCACCCTTGCAGCTTGACAAGGCACCTAGGGTAATAGAAAACTAATGGCAAAAATCCTCACCTATTACCAACTGGAACAATTGGTTTCAAAGGGTGACAAGCTCATTTCAAACGGTATGATCTACCCAAGGAAGGGGGGAGTGTTTGTGGACATCCATCATTCACTTGTTTCCCTCTCAACCTTTTTCCTTGACCTCTCAATTCCAATCTTAGGGAATGTACATATAAAGCTTTATACTCACAAAAAAAAAAAAAAGGAGCAAGAGCAATTAGCAAACGAGTATGCACATTAAAGTCAAAACATTGACTCAGACCTACACATGTCACATTTGGTACAGTGAAACAGAAACCTATGCCATAAAACACCTTTGATCCTCATCACTTGAGTGATGGAGGGTAGGTAAGACTAGTACGATAGGAGTGTTTCTGTTTTAGAGTTGAGTGATTAGCAAAGATCTCTTTTCCCACTAATGTGCCTCCTGGAGGTATTCCTTTTGTTTCCTAGTGTGTACAGGAGCGTGTTGCTATTGATGGGATTTGGACCTTCATGGAACCCTTCTCTCGTTCACACTTCAAATCAAGCGCGACCATCGACACAAATAGGTGTTTTATGTCCATTAGCATTGCCCTTATCTTTTTGAATCTATGATTGTCTGCTTTGATTGTGATTGGTAGCATAATATTCAGTGCATTTGCTTAGTATCAAACATTTAATTCAATGTAATGTTTTGTCATAATCACTTGTTTAGGTGTAAAAATCAAGCAGTCCGACTAAGCTAGTTTGACCAAGCTAGGTATTAGAAATCTTCTCTTAATACCATGGGGAATGCCTTCCTAATAAGCAATGGTTACTTAGGTTCTTAATCCGATTTAGGCAGCATTGTATGAAATGTACTAGGGCTTTCTAGTGGGCTTAACCCTATCGACCTTTAGCTTAAGTATTATAAAGGGAGTTTACTAATGTGATGAGCCTGGGGAGGGTAACAGTGTTATATGACCCCCCAAAGTTACAAAATTAAAATGCTGAAAATGAACAAGCAAAAAATCAAAGTGCCACAATGTAAAATTTTAAGCTGGAAGAGAAATCTCAGCTTGATTTGGTACTTCACTCACATGTATCGCCTATGGTACTAGAGCCCTAGAGGTTCCCAGTGTGGGCGCTTTTCCTTGAAAAGCAAAAAACCCAAGGCATACAAAATAAGCACACACATCATAATAAAATCAATGTGAAAAGACTTTGGGGAGTCAAAGAAAAAGTAATCAGTCAGGCGATGATTTCATGAGAAATTCCTTTTATGGTAGCTTAACTACAAGGTTTTCTAGATATAGCCTCTAGTCAGCCCTCGAACATGAATACTTGGCTCTCGCGATTAAACAACTTAATTGACCACAGAAAATTAAGAAGCTTACCCATGGTATTAATATTCGATCTCTAGTGCTTTTCGACCGTCAAATTAGCAACCCCAGACTTGTTTAATTTTTTACCTTTACATCTGTTTATGCATTTGATTACATTGCAATTTAATGTTCATTGCTGTCAAATTGTTTAAAATTCTTTTACCAATCAATTTGTCTACCTAAAACTGCATATGCTTTTTAAGAGAATGCAATTACTGTGCCAATGCTGTTTGATTTTGCAGTGACTGAAGAAGGCTAAGGACATTCATCTCAAATGCTCTTCCACCTCGACAAACCAGCTTCAACTCAATAGCTTCCGAGAACGGAATCTACATCAGGAAGGGGGGCATGTTAACCCTCACGTCTCACGGACACCCCATCACCTACGACGGACGTGTATTATGTATTCGGTAGAGTCAGGTACCGGGCTTGTCGGTCCAATAGGAAAAGGGTAAGAGTGATCGCCGATGAGAGGCGCACTTTAACTTGGACATTCAAGGGATTAGTTGGTTAAGCATGGGCGCCCAAGTGTGAATGGGGTGAGCTCCTATAAAAGCCAACTAAACCTAATTTTTACTCATTCTCTCATTTGTGCAATAGAAGAGTGCTCTTGCTCCATCTCCATCTTCTTCTTCTTCACCTCCTTGTGTGTGTGTGTGAGAGAGAGAGAGAGAGAGGGAGAGTGTGTGTGCGATCGAGCATTACGAAGGCACGACGGCGGCGAAGCGGTTGAGCGCGGCACGACTGCAGCTTCTTCTTCATCGCGGCGAGGAATCCACCACGAAGGCGAGCGTAGAGCGGTGAGTGACACACCCTTTGTTCTCTTGAGCTTGCTAGTTTAGGCTTGTTGTGTGCTTGGAGCCGTTTGTGGCTCGCATACGGTGTATTGGCAAGTCCCTTGCTTCGACAGTGCGGCAAGGAGCGCACAGTTGTTTTCCTAGCACATGTTGTGGCTTTGGTTGAGTGTTACACCATGGAGTGGGGTGATCCTCTCCACAAGTATTACATCTCCTCAAGTGTGGTTGTCATACAATCGGGTTCTATATGTAGACTTGATTAACTCTTCTAATCACCTCCTCGTCTAGTTGTTCAAAGCTCTACATTGTAAGAGTTTGAACATCTTGCTTTGTTTGCAGATTCACTCTTTGGAGAAGAGGCACTACTAATCACGCTTTCTATGTTGTATGTCACCTCTCCATAGGCCTTACAATTGTCAATTAGATATAGAGCTTCTCTAGTGACTTGCTCAAACGATGTGCATCCTTTCAAATGTAGGTCCTTTTTTAGAGTCTCGTTCTTTAAGCCCTCAATGAAGAGAACTGGCAATGTCTCATCTTGCGGTAACTCTCTCACAGGACATCTCTTGATGTATTGTTTGAAGCGAAGCAGAGCTTCCTTCACTTGTTCGTCCTTTTTTTGTTTGAAAGCATAGATTTTAGACACCGTGTTGTGTTTGATTCCCCTTTTTGAGAACTCTCTACAAACTCTTGTAAGAGTTGTGCTATGTTTGGAAAATCATCTCTATTTAAAGGTTGGAACCACATCAAAGCTGTTTCTTCTAATGTCAACCCAAATCCCTCATATTGAGTATGGAAATCTGCAATCTGTTCAGCTCTCAAAACTTGTTTGAAGAGTGAGACATGAGCATATGGATTCCCCGACTCATTGTATTTTGTTTTAACACATTGAGCCACTTGATATGGTCTTAATCATTGTGTTCTAGTCACCAATCTAACCAATTTGTGGTCTCTTGGAAAGATGTCTCTCGCTCTCTCCTCTCGTCTTGGAGAAATCCCGGTGGAATCATCTCTGAAGTGTACTTTGGCATCGTTTTTATCTGAAAGTAAGTAGAGATCAGAGTACCCTTGTATGTATACCTCTCTAGGTCAATTGGATCAACAAATGTGTACTCACGTCCATACTTATTTACCATCAAAACTTGCACTCTATGAGCATCTGTATACGTGAGTGCATATACGTTTTTACGAAATGTCAACTCTCTAGCATTGGGTTCTACACATTGATATAAGGTATATGGCTCCCCGTTTGTGGACCTATATGAGCCCTCATGAGCGTGATCTGTTAGAACTCTTATGGCTTTATTGATCGAAGACGAAGTTTGTTGCATTAGCACATAGGTGGTTCTAGCTTTAGAGTTCTTACTGAGGTCTCCATTCCATTCAAGGTGTAGATTTCAATGATGACTTTACATGTGGATTTTACTTGTAAGGGACAACTACTTTTTGCATACACAAGTGTATTGTGCTCTCCATGCGTTTGGAGAGAAGTTTTGGATTTCCATATGCACTCCCCACAAGGAACTGAGTTCCTTGATCTTTGCTTGCACACTTGTTGGTGTTTTTTTGAGTGCATACCTTGCACTTACTAGTTCTTGTCACGGTTCATGTATGTTTTGTTGCAGATACTGCCATTGTATGCCGATGTGGAGCCAATTTTAGTTGTTTTGGTAGTTCGAGTCATTTTTGAGACTCAGTTCGAAAGAGCCCTTTGTGAGACTATGGTTAGTCATGTCAACATAACCTTTTGTGAGGGTTGTTGCATGAGGTTTTGTGAAGCTAAGCATTGGGGTCCGGGTTACCCAGTGTAAGATGGGTTAGGTTGTTGGAGATCCCCACTTGTGGCCTCACCATAGGATAGTGTATAGAAGGGCATTTGTTCTTTGATGCCAAGTTGGAAATCTTTTGATAGTGCTTTTTAGGAATATGTGCTAGTTGATGCCCTGGCAGCACTCTTTTACAGTTTATGTGTTGATTTGTTGAGTTTTGGTTGAAATTTTGACCTTTGTACAGAGGAGACTCTGCCACATCTAGAACACAATAGATGAGTTGTCTAAGGAATGTAAAGGACTATGAGTTCAAAATAGTAAATAGGTCATTGTGATTCTCAAGATACACGATATCTTTGTTTTTAGCAATCTGAACAATATTATTGAAAAGGAGTTCACTTCCCCAAATTTCTTTACAATGTGGTATATGACACATCTGTCAACAAGTATCTATGTAGCCGAATAGGAATTTCCATTAAATTATTATTTTCCTTGTTTTGGTGAACCAAACTAGAATCTTTGAGAGTTGAGTTCACTTTGCCTAGGGGGTTTCCTTATAGTGTGGTATGGGACACATCTATCAAGTATCTTTATACTTGAATATGAGCTTAAGCTTTAGCTATAATTGAGGCCAATGCATTTTTTGAAGGAGTGGAGAAAATAGTAGTTGACTTTTGACTCCATAGAAAGTCATAGATTAACAGGTGCTCTAGATATCAAGACCATTACAATCATTTAAAAAAAACTTCATATAGAAGAATTTATGATCTGAGATGGGGTTACTCAATTCAATACTAGATTGTTAGTGTCCTCTGTGTAGCTATATAGTTTGTAGATATTGCAAGGGGAAATATGAGGTCCAAGTTTGGAAAATCCACTGAATTAGAAAAGGGTTGGTTGGCCATAACAAATTCTTACCTAGTTTGACTAAGTTCACCCTTCCAAATGATCATTAAGGACAATGATCTAGGTTAAAGGGGTGAGAATGTTAGGCGTTGTTGGGCGCATTTTGAGAAACTCGTTTTTGGTAAAAATTATACATATGGGCTTGAGATAGACTTTTGTTAGATTATTTGGACATGTTCTTTTGGGCTTTTATGATTTCTTTTACAAGCACATGTACATGCACTGCAAGTCGCTAGTCTAGTGACAACTGTCGGGCTACTGTAAGTGCCCATGAGTGAGTTTTTTGAAGTGGGACTTGTATATAACTAAAACTCATGTACAAACTTAAAAATGTTCAGCCAAACTCCAGAAATTTTAGGTTTGAGCTCGTTGTGCCTCCTTGATGGTTTCTGTTGTAGTTTTTGCCCTTGCCTTGCCTACTCTACGTGTAGTCGTGTCGAGACAACTCTCTATTCGTGCCAATTTTGCATGTAGCAGCGTGTAGATTCACTTTTGTACATCTTCATCTTTCTTGATATTCATTTTTCAATCTTTCTCTCAATCTTTAAAGTTCCCCAATTGGATTTGTGCTCTTCAGGTTATGACTAGTTCTCTGCAGGGTTATGGCTATGGTAGCCTAATGGAAAATTGTGTGCAGACAGATTGGGAAGGCATGTATCTATGAATCATGGAATTGATGTTGAAGTTGTGGGTTTTTGATGAAAGGGGAGGCCCTTGTCTTCATATGCATAGGTCCGTGTGTGTTGTAAATCCGTGCTTTGACAGGGTTTTGCTCCTATGTGACATAGTCTCTTGGGTGGGCAACGGCCAGTAAATTCCCAAGGGGACTACTCTTGTTGGATTAGTGGTGTTTCAAAGAAGTTTCCCAAAGCTTTTGGTGTTCTTGTAGTGCTCTTTCAACTCTCTTGGGTGACATCGCTATAGAGGTGTTCTAGTTTGCTTGTTTCCCGCCAGTGTTTTGGTGCCCCCCACCGAGGATCTTCTTCAAGTTACCTTCAATTGACAGCTTTGATTGCTATGATGATAGAGTTTCCAAGGTTCTATGGTCATGTAGGTGAGGATGTTGATGCATTCATTGAGAATATGAGTTTGGTTGTTTGATTGCAAATAAGAAAGATCCAATGATTATGCTCAAGATTTTGTTCTTTCGCCTAAAAGACGATGCAAGGACATGGTATGATGAATATGAGTCTTGGTTGAAATCATCTCAACCTTCACAAGTGATGACTTATCATGAGGTCAAGAAGGATTTTCTTGAGAGGTTCAATAAGGTAGAGGATCCAACAGATGTATGGCACTCCATTGAAGAGCTTGCACAGGGTGATGGTCAAAGTGTAGATGCCTTTGTCAAGGAGTTCAATGCTTGGTGGAGAAGATGGTGTGTTGCTTTGGGCAGTGATGTTCCTTCTTTTATGCTTAAGAACTATACATATGTTTATGCAAAGTTTGAGGGCTAATTTGAAGTTAAAGGTTGAGCTTAAAAGGCCACTTACCTTTGAGGATTTAGTACGGATTTCAAAGCATAAGGAATGGAAGTTAGACATAATGCAAGAGCTTGGATTGCAAGGTGATGTGGAGCCAAAGGTTTCTCTATGCATTTATGTAGGTAAAAAGAGTGCCTCTAGTGGTATTATATCATGATGGTTCTCTTGAGAAAAAGAATCAAGCATCTACTAAGGAGAAAGAGGCTAAGAAGAATGCTCTCATTATGCCGTCCTTGTTGTTTATGCCACTTAATGGTGCTCTACATGCCAAAGGTGATGTTTCTACCAATGTGAAAGTTAATGAGAAGGAAAAGGATGCAATTAGTGAAGTTTTAAAGAATGATCATGATGAGAATCAAGTTGTAGATGCCATTGTTGATGTGTTCAATATGAAAGATGAGCATGTGGGTGATGTGAAGGTGGATGTTGGGTATCCCTCTCCTTTATGTGAAGTAGTTGAGAATGATTTGCAAGTCAATGAGGATACTTATATAGAAGTGAATGATGTGAATGAAGAGATCTCTCAAATGCATGCTACTGTTGAGTCTTTTTCACTAAATGATGATGTTGTTGAGCATGTTGTGGACCTTATTAATGAGGAGACTGTCCATGCGGACTCTTGTGATTGCATTTGTAGTGATGTATGTGGCCATCCCTTGAATGATAAATAGAATATTGAGGTTTTAGAGGATATGGAAAATGATGGAGATGCTCGTTCTATGCCTCATGTGAATATGGTTAATGCTACCTTGCTTGATCCTCTTATTAAGGAGCCTAAGTTATGTATGAAGGGTGGCTTACCTATCAAGCATGGTGTGGTTGAATTGGTGGACGGATGCTTAGTCAAGCTTGGGGATAATGAGATGAATATGAAAGAGGATATGAAAATGGCCGAGTTAAAAGTTGAACACATTTTGTATGAAATGTTAAAGGATCCGTGCATGCTATAGAAATGAAAGGTGTCTCTATGTGGTATCTATTGAGAGTACTTTATGCTTATGGTTTGTATTCTACATATGGTTTATGCTTTGATATTGGGAGTGAGATACTTGATATGGCTGATGTTTCTTCATGCATATTGTGCTTATGTTGTATGGATTTTTGATTCAGGTGGACAACATGTTTATGCTACTGCTGAGCATGAATGCTCTAGCAGACTGGGGGTTTGGAAAACTATGTTGGGCGCATTTTGAGAACCTCGTTTTTGGTAAAAAATGTTCATATGGTCTTGAGATAGAATTTTATTAGAGTATTTGGACATGTTCTTTTGGGATTTTATGATTTCTTTTGCAAGCACATGTACATGCATTGCAAGTCACTAGTCTAGTGACAACTGTCGGGCTATTGTAAGTGCCCGTGAGTGAGTTTTTTGAAGTGGACTTGTATATAACTAAAACTCATGTAAAAAATTAAAAATGTTCAGCCAAAATCCAAAAAATTACAGGTTTCAGCTCGTTGTGCCTCCTTGATGGTTTCTGTTGCAGTTTTTGCCCTCGCCTTGCCTACTCTACGTGTAGTCGTGTCGGGACAGCTCTCTATTCGCATCAATTTTGCATGTAGCAGTGTGTAGATTCAATTTTGGCCATCTTCATATTTATTGCCAATCATTTTTCAAGATTTCTCTCAAGCTTTAAAGTGCCCCAATTGGATTTGTGCTCTTCAGGTTACGACTAGTTCTCTGCAGGGTTATGGCTATGGCAGCCTAGTGACAAATTGTGTACAGACAGATTTGGAGGGCATGTATCTATGAATTGTGGAATTGACATTGAAGTTGTGGATTTTTGATGTTCAATTGTGAAAGGGGAGGCCCTTGTCTTCATATGCATAGGTTGGAGTGTGTTGTAAATCCGTGCTTTGACAAGGTTTTGCTCCTACGTGATATAGTCTCTTGGGTGGGCGACGGCTAGTAAATTCCCAAGGGGACTAATCTTTTTGTATTAGTGGTGTTTCAAAGAAGTTTCCCAAATATTTTGGTGTTCTTATAGTGCTCTTTCAACGCTCTTGGGTGACATCGCTATATAGGTGTTCGAGTTTGCTTGTTTCCCAACAGCGTCAAGTAAACTAGGACATATTCTTAGGGTGACAAGCAATGAAAGTGAATCTATGAGATCCCTAAATGGTTAGGGTATTGGGACTAAGCAAAGTTCCTAAAGATATACCAAGTGCAAGTGTGTAAGTACGCTACATGGATAAGGCATGTCAAACATGATTGCAACACAAGGACAAAGGTACCAAGATTATCCATGGATTGCGGCAAGGAAATCTCATCAAAAACTTTATGTGCTTTTGCAAAAAGGACACCACATATGACATACATATAGACCAAAGTATTTCACTAACAATCCATACTAGCAATCTCATAGTGAAGTATCTCACCTAGATGAAGGTCTTGCATAAGGCCACATGCCTTCAAGGTACATGCATAAGTGATTGCATCTTGAGAGAGTGCTTTCCTACGCAGCTATTGAAAAAAACTTACCATAGCCATGCTAGGAAAATCATGTACTTGCTATGCAACTCCATGCAGGTGTAGAGGTGCTCAAACAATAATCATTTGCTTCTAGGAAACTCCATGTTGGTGTGCAGAGGTACATGGGTAGTGGCCTATTCATTGGAGCTGTAGCTAGAAAAGGAATCTTCTCGACCTGCCACGCACCACTTCTAGTTAAAATAGCCAAAGCTTCTTTGCCACATACATGTCATTCCAAGAGACACCATTTTTCACAGAAAGCTCATCAAGAACTTTATGTGGTTTTGAGAGGGCTAAACATTTGACATACATATAGACCAAAGCATTACTACAAGAAAAATGTGTTTTTTCAATAGTCTTGAGTAGCAATCTCATCATGAAGACTCTCACCCATGTGAAGGCCTTGCATAAGTCCACGTGCCTTCAAGGTGCATGCATAGGTGTTTTCATCTTGAGAGAGGGATTCCATACACAATAGTTGAAAACAACCCAAAGTTTTTTTGCCACAGCCATGTTGGGAAAACTAGTCTTGCTTGGTGGTCCTTGCTATATAGAAACATCTATATAATAACCATGCAACACATGCCAATTGCGATCGAACCCAGCTTATTGAACTTATGGTCTAGATTATAGAAGCCACTACTGAAGAACATTTATGTTACCCGCGTTTGTCTTCATTTCCACTTTTGTAATGTCAGTTTGATTATACAACTTATTCAAGGCAAGGTTGTTATAGTGTTGGATGTTTCATGTGTGAGTACAAATTAATTATCGTAGTAGAGTTGTTGATGTAGTCGTGCACATGCGCTTTATCTATAATACATGAATCCAAGGTACAATTGATCTCATCCAAGGCTGGTTTTCTTTCACGAATAATGGTCAAGAACTGAAGCAATTTAGGGTCCCTTGCAAGTCTTATAGAGCGTGACATCTTGTACAAAGCTGCATGTAGGTAGTGGATCGAGCTTGTGATATAGCATGTGTTACAAAGCTCCCGTGCATGTCTTATAGAGCATGACATCTTGTACAAAGTTGCATGTAGCTAGTGGATCAAGCTTGTGATATAGCATGTGTTACAAAGCTCCCGTGTGTGGCTACAAACTGGGGCTAATTGGGCAAGATCGACGAGCAAGAGAAACCATTTTTTGCTAAAGGGATCTGCCAATGTACTGCTTGTTACATTGACATTTTTTCTTACGATAAGGTCAAAAGTCATTTGGGTTAACATGGATAGCTCGTCTATAATTATAATATCTGCCTCTTTTATGTCCAAATATCGCTCATTGGTCTGAGGAATAGAGAGAGGGTACTGTTGATTCGTGGTTGGTATCTTGAAGTGGTAATGGACTGTAGATGCAATGGTGCTAAGTCTTGTTGCTGTCACTCCAATGGCAAAGCCCCCAACAATAATACGAAAGTGAGGGCTATAAAAGTATCTTTCATTTGTCTGTCGGTCTTGTTTATCGCTATATGTGAGGTATTCCATTGTGAAGGAAGAATATATTTCTAGATTGTGAGCAAAGATGTCACATTGCATGCTCCAATATTTATACAATGCAGTAATTTCAAACCATGACCTAGCATATGGACGATAAGCTAGTTTCAAGTTGGCTGTAGTTTTCTCCCTAGCTTATTGAGAACTTCATACTGACAGCTAGTACTTTTGCATACAAGTAGATTCCATATGTTCATTTCAATCGATGTCGACGCCACCAGCCCATGCTGCCAACTCTCCTTCCTAAGCCCTAGCGGCCCTCTAATTTGCAGCACCCTAGCCAACCCCTCTGTCCAGACAACCCTCCTCAAATTTTTGTTGATGTCATAGATCTTATATCTAAGCTAATTAAGAGATGCAAAGAAAGCTGACCAAGATAAGATGCAGCATCATGAGGAATGTATTTTCACAAGAGGGCGCTTGGCACCCAACATATATGATATATTGAGTGTATAACTAAATAAAATAATTTTTGAATCTTGAGTTTGCAAAATGCATTCAACAATAAACAAACTCTATCTTCTTTATGCTGAAATTGGTTCTGCACTCAGACAATATATTAACAGCAGCATGGCCTGCGCTATGGAATGTTAAGTCGATGTTGGTAATAATTTCACTTGGGCCGTTTGGCATACTATAGCTACTATATGGAGTTTCTACCGCGATCGCCTGCTGCACAAAAGACCTTTGAGAAGATGTGAATAGATTTTCACTGCCCGCCCTGGAGTAGCTGGACGACGAGTGCGACTGAAGCTAAGAGCTCATCAGACCATGACCTGCACTAGTGGAAATATTCCTCAATGCCTTTCCCTCAACATTGAGCTGTTTGCCATTAATCCCTCACACTCTCTGCTAAAATCACAAGCAACTAGCACTAAAGCTGTTGGCTAATTAATTACTTGAGGATAACCGTCATAAGCTTTGATGTGATTGATCCTGCTAAGATTTTTTGCCCTCATGTCCACTTTGTCATTTACTCTTTCCATTTCTTCGGCCTCTGCCGGCCGCTCCACCAACAGCATGATAGCAGCAGCAATGCGTTTTGGCGATTCGACTCTAGATTAGGCCAACTAATCATCGATCAAAATTTGATATCTTCTGTTTCAGTAGCACAAGAACAGACCTCTACCATGGGTTGATTGCACGAAATATCTGATCTTTAAGAGTGCTCATCACATCAACAAGCATCCAAAGTACCCTCCAGCTTGATGATCTGCAAAATATTATAACCAGGGTTTGAAGGTCTCCGATACTTCTTTAATCCGATTTTTCCCGCCTTGCTATTGCAAGGGCAAACTGCACGGAAAAGAATTGGTGTGAATCTTGAAAATTAGGCATGGGGGCCTGCTGAATATCATTTCCATGAACATTGAAGGATGGCTGAGGGCACATGTTTTTTGAATCTGCATGAGCTATACTTGGAGCAGCATAATGCTGGCCATAACTAGTTGCACCTACAGCAACAAACTGAGTAAGGTAGTTAAAGGTGGACATATTGTTCAGCTGTCCACTAGGCCTTGTTGCACACAAAGCTGCTATGATCGCTACGGGGGGAAGGTGCAGGTAGGCTTATAACTAGGTATTGAGTCTTCACTGTGTAAAAGAAGGTCAATTCCAATATGACGATGGGGCAAACAATGACATTTTTGACCTTGTACTGCTGGAATGAATAGGGAGGAGCTTGGCCTACATACTCTGTGTTACTAAAGAATGCTCCCATCTTGTCGACAAGGTAGGATTTTCTTCATGGGTCTTTGCTTTCATGTGAACGGGTATAAGGTGCCAATACAACTAGCTGGGTGTTGCCACTTCCAACACCATAGATGGGCGTTGCCACTTCCAGCACCATAGATCAGAGGATGAGAAGGCAATAGGGTCCGCGTTTGATGGTTCCATTAAAGCTCATGCACGAGCAAAGCCATCATTGCCTACTAGCATCATAGCCTTCTCTCTCTCTCTCTCTCTCTCTCTCTCTCTCTCTCTCTCTCTCTCTCTCTCTCTCTCTCTCTCAAAAAGAGTGGCCATAGACAAATTACTTGCACACAAAACTCCGAGCTGCTTCTTGAGAACCTGCGACCTGCTTGTGGAGAAGATTGAACTGCTTCTGAGAGCAATTGAGAAACGAAGAATGCTTTTTTTATTTTATTTACTTGGTAGCTTTTCATGTGGAGTTTTTTTTAGTTAGAGCAGTGATGTTTTCCTCGACTGCAGAGCTGCTTGCTCTTGCTCCTTTCAGCCTCTTCACTCTCGGCTACCTTCACTACAACCCTTCATCTTTTGGCAGAGCATCTGTGGATCGCTTTAAACGTGTTGCTTTTATTTGCTTGTCCTGCTGTTCGTAACATTTATATATATATATAATTTGTTGATGACAGGTGGCCGTTTGTGAGCTCAAGGAGCCGAAAAAAAACCCTCAGCTCACCAAGTAAACATTTGCTTCACATGCGACTCCACGCTGGTGTAGAGGTGCACGGGGATTGAATAAGCTCATGAGCTCAATGTATGCAAAGAAACCACTGAATACAGGGGATAGAGGCTTAAGGAGACAAGGCTTCACGATTAGTAGCATCTACAACAATTGAACCTGCAAAAACACAGGCTCTACACCACGAGTGCTTAAATCATTGTTTTTAGTCGTTTTGACCATATGAGAGTGTTCTTAGACCATAGGGCAACATTTTTGGATTGATTTGTTGCAGTTTTTAGGACCTTTTTAATGATGGATTGTGATTTTGATACCTTTTTGGATTGCAACCAGATTTGGTAAGATAGTGCCCCTAGGTGTCCTAGACCTCCTCCTAAAGTTTTGTTGCGTTTTGACTCCTTTTGAGTGCCAAAATTGTTACCATATACACGTGGTAGTGATATGTGTGAACACACTAGGACCGTCGGGGCATTTTTCCCTCTTTAGGAGGTTTTTCTCCCGTGCATTGTATATACGTCCATCACTCTAGGGCTATCTATCTTTTCATTGCACACTAAGTAATACACTCTCTGTTGTGTGCCTTGAGCTTCCTTCATCTTCCCAAGCTTCGTGTGCTTTCTTGCAACCCTAATTTCAACAATTGGTATCAGAGCAGGTTGCATCCTCCCGGGCTTAGTCGCCAGAAGCTCTAGCACACGCCTGCTCATTTTCTTCGATTTTAGTGAGCTTTGGCAAGCGTTCACAGGTCGAATTTTTTTTTGGCAAATCTCGTAGAGCTTAGTCTGCTTAGATTTTTTGAGTTGGGCTCATTTCGGCCTCTGTTTCCACTGGCCTGCCAAATACTGCATAACATTTCCCATATAGTCTAGTGTGGGTTATGCTATATAGCACGTGCTGATCTCACTCAGTTTCTCCCCATTTTGGGTAGGTTTCATATCTGGTGCAGGCATTTTCCATGGCTAGCAACAACACATATGTGTTCAAGATGTTTGCTGTTGAGGACAAATTGGATGGGGACAATTACCCTATGTGGGATTACATGATGCAACATGTTCTTGTGTCAAAGGGCGTTTGGAATATTGTGCAAGGCATTGATATACGTCCTGGTTCTGAGGATGTAGGCGATATTGAGGATGTGGCAGGTCTTGCTACAAGGATTGCTGCTATTAGAGTTGTTTTGCCTATGGTAGAACAAGCTCGTTGGGATGTATAGGATGCGTAGGCTCATGCATTGATTTCGTTTTCTGTGAAGTGCACCTTGACTCCTCATATTCGTTCATCAAAATCTGCAAAACAGGCTTGGCGTATTCTTGTTGGTCTTTATGCAAGCCGCAATGAGGCAAAAATTACATTGCTGCGTAAAGAGCTGGAGTCGAAGATTATGCATGAGGAAGATGATATGGACACTTTTACTTGCTGGTGTCAAGGATATAAATGAGCAACTAATTTATGTAGGTGAAGTCATTTCAGACAGTTCCCTTGTGTAGACTGTTCTTGATGCCTTACCAGATTCTTACCAGACTTTTGCTAGTACTTGGATACTTATGACCCAAGGAAATCCTGAAGTTGTCAACTTTGATGCATTGTGCACATTGATGTTGCAAGAGTCACTCTCCAGAAAAAACAGGACTAGACAGCGTGTAGTTGAACAGGATTTTATTTCTTCTCAAAGAAAGGGTGGTAACAACAATGCAGCAACTTCTTATGGTTCTTCTACGAGTGGAAAATCACATGTTCCTAATGCTTCTGCTAGTAGCAATTCGACTGGAAATTTTGGTGATAAGGGTAAAAGGAAGATGCGCTGCCATTTTTGTAGAGCTAATGATCATTTGATCAAGCAGTGTCCTAAGTTGAAGGCCAAAGAGGCTAAGAAGAAAGAGGGTGGTTCCACTGCAAATGCTGGTTCCACTACAAATGCAGCCATTGTTGAGTCTTCTGTGAAAGGAGACTATGATGCTGATGTTGATGCAGCATGGGATTTTTGTGCAGAGTGCAATTACAATCCTGTTGTCCATGATGCATGCATGTCAGCTACTGCACATTTACATGTGTGGTATTTCGACAATGGTGCTATAAAGCGCATTACCTCACATCGTAAATTGTTCACCTCTCTCGAGTCTATCCCTCATGGGAATTCAGCCACTTGTGCCAACAATGCCTCTTATCCGGTTCAAGGACTTGGAAAGATTGTGCTTACTACTACAAATGGCAGTTCTTTCACACTTGTTGATGCACTTTATGTACCTGGGATCAAGAAGAATCTTTTGTCTGTATCTGCACTTGCTAGACTTGGACTTATAGTGAAATTTGTGAATGACAGATGCACGGTTTATGATCTCAGTTTTGGTGATGAACTTGTTGCATCTGGACTTTTGTGTCGTGGGCTATATAAGCTCACTTTGTGTGACAAGTGTGGACAAAATTTTGCAAATGCAGTTGCAGATTTAAGGGCTATTTCAGATGCAAAACTTTCGCATGCACGTTTGGTCATATGAATTTTGCCAGTTTGCTGCATTTGCAGAAAACTGATATGGTTACTTCTTTGCCGCCTCTTGAAGCACCTGTAAACATGTTTGTGAAGGTTTTATTTTGGGTAAGATGCTGCATTCAAAGTTTCCAAAGGATGGTTCAGTTAGGGCCACATGCAGGTTGTAGCTTGTGTATAGTGATGTTTGTGGGCCCATGCAAACTCCGTCCTTGGGCAATTACCTTTACTTCGTGACTTTCATTGATGATTACTCCAGGCATGCATGGTATTTTCTCTTAAAGTGAAGTCCAAAGTTTTTATGTGCTTCAAACAATTTCTGGCTATGGCTGAAAATGTCTCGAAATATACTATGGGCACCCTCCGTTTCCGATCGAGGGGGGGAGTATATGTCTCATGAATTTAATGCATGTTTGGCTAGTTCTGGGATAAAACACCAATGTACAATGCCTTATATGTCTCAACAAAATGGTGTTGTTGAGAGGAAAAACAGGTCACTTACGGAAATGGCACGATGTATGGTCAAAAGTCAAGCTTTGTCGCATTCTTTTTGGCTTGAGGCTATCACGTGTGCCACTTATGTACTTAATAGGTGTCCTACTAAAGCTTTGTAGTCTATTAATCCATCTGAATCATGGCATGATAGAAAGCCTTCTATTGAGCACATGTGTGTTTTTGGATGTTTAGCATATGCTTTGGTGCCACAAACACAGCGCCGCAAAAAATTGAATAATAAGGCTGTCAAATGTATTTTTTTGGTTATAGTGCTGAAAGAAAAGGTTACAGGCTGTATCATCCACAAAGAAAGTTTAATTTGGTTTCACTGAATGTAGTGTTTGTGGAAGATTCTGTTCAGCCCTTGCTGTCATGTACTAGAGACAGTAATGTGAGATCACAAGACATTTATGACATTTTGTTGCCTCTTTTCAGTGGTGGAAGTTCGAATGTAAATTCCAATGAGGCAAATGTACAGCCTATGGGGGTTTCCAAAAATGTTCCAGATCAGCCTATTATGGTGCAGATGTACATGATGTACTTGATGAGGAAAGGGTTGAAAATGAGCAGGCTAGAGGTATGCCAAAATGGCTGGTGCATACATTGTGTGACAATAAATTGGATGCAGCTTTGTCTAGTCGTACTCGTTCACGCTCTTGCCATACATCTTATGCATCAGATTGTTATGCTTTGGCTGTGTCTAGCTTACATGATGTTGCAGAAGCTCTGTCTTTTGATGAAGCATAGAATTCAAAAAATCGGATGACTGTCATGCAATCAGAATATGATGCACTTATAAAAAATGACACATAGACTTTATGTAATTTGCCTCCTGGCAAAAAGGCAATTGGTGCAAAGTGGGTTTACAAGTTGAAATGCAAGCCAGATGGTGAGATCGATCGCCATAAGGCTCGACTTGTTGGCAAAGGGTTATGCACATAAAAAAGGCATAGATTATGAAGAGACTTTTGCTCCCACTTGTCATATGGCTACTATGCATTTTCTATGTGTGTTGGCAGCTCATTTTGGTTGGGATGTACATCAATCCGACATTGTTACTGCTTTCTTGAATGGTGACATATTTGAGGAAGTTTATGTAACACAGCCTTGCGGTTTTGTCAAGAAGGACAAGAGGACAAAGTGTGCAGATGTAAGAAGGCTTTGTATGGGTTGATGCAATCTCCTCGTGCTTGGTATATGAAAGCTGATACTCATTTGGTCAAACAAGGCTTTCATAACAGTCCAATAGGAAGCACATTGTATGTAAAGCGTGAGAGTGATGTACTTCTTATTGTGGTTCTTTATGTAGATGATTTACTGGTCACTGGACCAAATGAGAGATATATTGCTGAATTTAAGGCTGATTTGAATACTACTTTCAAGATGAAAGATTTGGGACTGTTGCATCATTACTTGGGTATACAGTTTAAGCAGTGTGATGGTGGTATTGCCTTGTGTCAAAAACGTTACATAGAGACATTGCTATGTAAGTTTGGACTTGAGGATTGCAAACCTATTGCCACTCCCATGGAAACATGTTTGAAAAATTGAGTCTTCATGATGATGGTGATCCTGCAGATGTCTCTCTTTACCAAACTGTTGTTGGATGCCTCATTTATGTATGCAACACGAGGTTGGATATTCACTTTGCAGTCTCAAGGTCAGTAGATTTATGCATAGCCCAGGGTCTAAGCATTGGCAGGCTGTCAAGAGGATTTTCCGCTACCTTAGTGGAACTTTACATCTTGGATTGTTTTATCCCAAGGGGGGATCATTGCTGCCAGACTTACATTCTTTTTTGGACTCAAATTGGGATGGTTGTTTTGACATGTGAGTGTCCACAAGTGGTTTTTGTTTCATGCTTGGCAGTTCATGTATATCATGGTTGAGCAAGAAGCAACCTACTATGGCCACTTATAGTTGTGAGACTGAGTACATGGCAGTCTTCTCACAGCTACAATTGAGTGTGTATGGCTCAGACGCCTTATGGTTGATTTGGGTGTTGGACAGGACACTGCCAACACTATCTACACTGAGAGTTAGAGCGCATTGGCAATTGTAAGGAACCCAGTTTTTCATGCTCGCACAAAGCACATTGAGGTGCATTACCACTATGTCAGGGAGAGTCTCTCAGCAGGAGAGATCAGCTTGGCTTACGTGCCAGCACATGACAACCTGGCAGATCTTTTCATAAAGTCATTGTCTCATGAGAATCTCAAAGATTTGCACAAAGCTTTGGGCTTATTCCCCTTTGTGGGCTTATCATGTGCTCAGGGCATGGCACTTCCCTTTACTCATGTGCCAGCTCTCGTTCACCGCATCACTCTAGGGGGGATTTATTACCATATACATGTGGTAGTGATTGTGTGTGAACACTAGGACCGCCGGGGCATTTTTTCCCTCTTTAGGAGGTTTTTTCCCCTGTGCATTCTATATACGCCTATCACTCTATGGCTATCTATCTTTTCATTGCACACTAAGTAATACACTCTCTGTTGTGTGCCTTGAGCTTCCTTTGTCTTCTCCAAGCTGTGTGTGTTTTCCTACAACCATAATTCCAACAAAAATGGCATGATGACCTAGAGCTGTGAGAAAGGACATAGGCAAATTCCCCTTATCATTGAGTGTTGGTTTGCTTGTTGATTTGGTGTGTTTCCTTGTTAAAGTTCACTTCTTGAGTTTGACAATCTCAAAGAGTCTGCGTGCCCCAGCCAAGTCACTTCCTTGAGTATTGACATTATGTTAGTGCCCGATCGCTATGCTACAGGCGTCCGTCGTGGCACGCTGCTGCTGGGGATATGATCCTTAGATGGTGAGTGACCTAATGCATATTTAGACGTTATTTTTTGAAGAGTTACCTTCCATTCCATTCACACTTTAACACTGAAGCAGCTAGACACGGGGTTTAGTGATTGGTAGAGTCTAGAAGTCAAGGACTTGCTAGATCTATTCTTGATAGGTAAAGAGAGTTGTGAGTGAGATAGCCAAAAGCATTTCATTCTTCGATTTTCTCATTACTTTTAGAGTGTTGTTTCATTTTCCGTTACGACTTTATTTTGTACCTTTTTGTTTGTTTTTGTTTCATGTTTCATTCTAGTACTTAGGAGTAGGGTAAGTAGAAACTACCACCATCAAATTTGGGCTAAAAGATTGAGAAAAAAAGGTGAAAACCATATTTTGGGTCAAAATGACCATAACTATGAAATTCTGAAAATTTGATGGTAGAGACCTCAAAAGTGATCCAAATTCAAAAATTTGTGGAGCAAGGGCATTGGCATACTCTTTAGAAGCAATCTGGAAAGTTTGGTTAGATTCTGTGGAGGAACATGGATCGTGATCCATATACCCTAGAGACCATTTTTGGGGAAAAGTGATCATTGACATTGTGCATCAGTGGGACATTTCTCTGATCAAGTTTACTTGAAAGAAAAACTCAAAAATCACATCGAAATTGGCTGTCAGAGCAAAAACAGCAAAACAAACAGTGTAGACACAGAATTTGGGATTTTTCAACTTTTTGGGATCCAAATTCCAAAAGAGGTGAGAGTTGGCTTCTACAGGGAATAGAGAACCTGTAGAACAAAATTCATGAAAAAATGCTACCAAACATGGATCACGATCCATGTACCTTTTGATATTTGGGGCTGATATTCAACAAGTACATCCCTGATACCATTTGGGACAACTTTCCTAAAAGGCACAATGTGTAAAAGTGAAAAAAAAGTTGGTCAAAATAGCCAAATACAGAAACTAGTCAAAAATCACAGGGCAGACAGAAAAACTCACTTTTGACTAGGAAAAAGTTGTCCAAATTTAAAAAGAAGTGGTGGAGTAGATTACTGATACTGTCAGTAATCAACAGGCCAAATTTGGTGTTCAGATCTGCTAAAACATGGATCGCGATCCATGTACCTCATTGGAACAACTTTCCCAAAAGAACTATATGCAAAAAAGTTACAAAAAGTGGTCAAAAGAGCCAAAAACATTTCATTGTCAAAACTATCATAGCAGACTGTAGAAGTGAGTTTTGGTAGGGCAAAACTGATCTAAATTTATAAATTCTTTGTGGAGCAAGCTACAAACATCACAAGCTATCAGTACACCAAAGATCAAGTCCAAAAGTGGTGGAACATGGATCGCGACCCATGTACCCCCTGAGAAATTTTTGGACAGAAACTTTTCCAGCATGTAGCAGAGACCATTGTGAACAAAAGTCCCCAAATATTTTTTTCAAAAAAGTTCAGAAAGTGGGTGAAAAGAGCCAAAAATAGTTTAAGGTGAAAACCCTAAAACAGATGTGTGAATTGACTTTTTCTTGACCTAAAGTGATCCAAATCACATAAAAACCTTATAGCAGGGATCAGTGGACCAAGGGGAAGCTAAGTGTTGAGTTTTGTTACCATCTGACATAGAGGTACATGGATCGCGATCCATGTTCCCCTATCACAGACTGAGACCAAACTTGTACCATAGCTATAGGACATCACAAGGAGTCTAGTGGTCTTTTCAAAACTTAATTTGGATATAAAATACCAAACCAAAAGCCCAGAACTGCCAAGTACTCTAACAAAGTGCTAGAGCTGACCTAATTTCCAATCCAGAGGTCCATTTTCAAAAAAATTGATACCATAGCATCTAGTATTCATGTTGATTCTGATGGTAGCAAGAAAAGTCAATTTGGGCTCCAAACATGGATCGCAATCCATGTACCCATACTGAAAACTTGGCTTGAAACTTTCTAGATCAATAGTGCATACACAAGAAAACATATCCCCAAGTCTAATTTTGGGAAAAAACCAAAAATTTGGGTCAAAAAGGTGCAAAATAGGTGATAGACAGAAAACCGTTGTGCAGACCTAGTGTTGGCTATTTGACCTATCAAACCAAGTCCAAATCCAAAAAAAATTGAGATTTAGCTTGTGGACATAGAGTGCAACAAGCTGCCAAGAGATCAAGTCCAGATGTGTTTGAACATGAATCGTGATCCATATACCTCATCCTAGTGGGGGTATCTGACTTGATGATCTTGTAGACATAATTGAATACATCTCAAATCTCAAGTTTGAGCTAAAAATACCTTTTGTAGACCAAGATACAAGCCAACATTCCTGTGTTCTGGTCCTGGAATTATTTTGAGTGTTGCTTCAAGTGCAATTCACTAAAATTTCTCTAACTTTTGATAGACAACTCCAAATTGAGTCAGGTATAGCCAAGCGGAAAGCTTGCAGGCAATAGAAAGTTTTGGTTTTAGGGTTGAATTTTTCTAGGTTTCCTAATTCCAAACTTTTAGGGTACCCCAAGACCAATTTCCAAAGACCAAAAAGTCACAAAGTCCAAAGTGGGCTTGTCAGAGACTATTGTGAGAATCTTGAGTGAGCCTTAACCATGACAAATCATCCACCACCAGGGTTTTTTACTCCACTCAGAGACATGAAAAACGATGCTATGTCTTCGAGAGCGAGAATCGGCAAATACCTAAAGGACAGGCATCCTCTGATCAACAAACCAAATGTGAGATTCATCAAAACATGTTCTTGAGAAAACATTATCTCAAGAGGTTTTGTGTGAGCAAAAGGTACACTCCCACAACAAGAATACAACATAGTATCCCTGAAACACAGCTAGGCACTGTCTCAACGATGTCAAAGATCATGTGTGTATGTCAAAATAGAGCATAGGGGTGTCGATAAAAAGAATACTTTCAAGTGTGATGTAGATGTCATATGATAATTGTCAGAGGAAGATAGCCAACGGCGAGGACATTAGGTATGCCAAAGATCAATGGGATGTAAGGATATGGATTGTTGAAAAAATTGAATGGATGATGTAAGCTGAGAACCAAAGTCAAATTTGATGCCAATAACAATGGTTGAAAACTACATTTTGTTGTGCCGCTCGAAAGGAGATTTTGAGAGCACAAACGATTTCAAAAGGGGGGTAAACCCCAAGGATACCTGATGGAAATACTCCTTGCACGAAGAAGCTATGGCAACAATTGAAATCAAAATTTGACTTGATCCGCATGCTTGTGAACGTGAATTTTAGCCCTCTCTCTCTCTCTCTCTCTCTCTCTTTCTCTCTCTCTCTAAAATCCAACTCATGAACTGCATCTGGTATCATTTGTAGAGTGCCTGGTCTATATCCTAAGGGATTAAGCAAGAAGATCGGATGTGTTGGCAAGCCCTTAAAAAAGATGTGTGACCCTAGAAATTGCTAAATCCATGAGATTTCCCCCATGTCACAAACCCATCATGGATGCCCACTGTAATCAACAAACAACAAAATGCCATCCACACTGGCCGCACATATGGACAAACCCAAAAATAATGACTTAAAGACTCAAGATCCAGAGTACATCTCTCACAAGTCAAATCAAAACCAATGTCTTTCAACCAAGTGCGTACAGGCAATCCAACATGTGTTATCATCCACATGAAAAAAGATATCATGTGGCTGATCCGGAGGGTCCAGATGTAGGACCAAAACTATCATTGGAAAGCTGGGAGTATGCACTAATCCTACCATACCTCCAAATAGCATGGACGATGAGGTGGATGCCAGGTTTGCAAGCCTCCCAATGGAGACTATGTAATCAAAAAAGGATAGAGGGGCACCATCATTGCTCAACGAAAGCTAGTGCCACTCTCCATGATCCCAATCCAATTGAACAAGAGGCTTACCTTGCCAAATCCATAGGACGCAAAGTGGGGCCTCCTCAACAGTGAAAATAGGCTCAAGATATGATCTCCTTTGGAAATAGCTAACCACTCTAACATGCTGCCAATGGCCAGCCAACCTCTAACAAGGTGAAACCTCAGCTTGAAAGTCCAATATGATGTGACATCCATGATGGCCAATCTTGAAGATGCTAAAGACTAGAGTCCCCTACTGAGCAATAATCGGGTCTCTTGAGATGGGATTAAAGTACACACACCATCCTTGATGGGAGGGTAAAGTAGTTTGTCTCTCCAAGGGTGCATCTGCGAAAATGAATTTGATGGTCGGGCACAAGACATAGACAACATCTAGATATCCAAAATGAGGAAGGGTATGTGATAAAGCATGATGCAAAAACTATTTTCAAGGCTTTGCCCCCGGAAACAATCCGGGTACTATGAGCTTCACAAGCAGTGCCTTGCTCTGCATCTCTAGATTAATAATCCCCAATGCTCCCTCCTCTCTAGGCAAAATAACTATGGCCCAAAGGACTCATGGTCGAGTGTCTGAAGAGCCATCCATGCCACGCCACAAAATGTTGTGTACAAAATTCCATAAATGTGCCATGATGCCTGAGTGAAGAGTCTCTCTCTCTCTCTCTCTCTCTCTCTCTGTCTCTCTCTCTCTCTCTCTCTCTCTATGTGTGTGTGTGTGTGCGCACGCGTAGTGCTCACTACTCCACCACTGATCATTGAGGCACTCACCAGATCCATTTCTTTCATGCATAGTATCTGGGATCTCCCTATAGACAGATATGCCTGTCTAGATTTGGAGTCTTCTTGACAGCTTGCCTCACAGGGAGACACCTCTTGTTGCTATGCACACATGAAAGCTTGATTCAAGTTGCATGGTTTTGACATGGATAGACTACCCCCTTTCTAGTATTTTTTGAGCGTACTCTCCTTGTCTCTCACATGGACCAAGATCACTCAGCTCGTCAGATAGGACTTGATTTGGTTAGACATTAGGAGGACATGGATATAGCCAATGGATGTGCTTGGCACAAAGATAGATTTCTATTGAGAGCATCTCCTTGAGCTTACAGAGGATGGTTTGTGATCATACGCACCTACATGGACACTCATCTATCCCATGGATTATGATGTGCTATTGGACATATGCTCACATCATCACATCAGTGATTGAGACTGGTAGATTTAGAAGAGTACTAGCAAAGGCCAAGATCTGTCATCTATGCCATATAGAGCTAGAGAGAAAACTACATCACATCTATCACTGCCTAGTAGTCTATTATGAGGTATGAGGCTGTTTCCACTGCCTATTCAGAGCGGGGTTTGGACCACTGGCCAAAGTTATGAGATATCAAGATCAGAGATGCGTTGGGCTATTTTTATTGGAGATACACAAACATAGGGAGAGCCTCTTGAGGAGACCAGATATTGGAGACACTCATAGAGGGAGATCACTGATTTTTTCAGACTACATGCACCACATTCAGATGAGCAGGCATCACAGTAGACTTCAGAGTCCACCTATACTAGAGGTACACTGGCTAATAGGGCCACTTAACTTGAGAGATCGAGATGCCCACGATTGTGAGGGTCATTCAGACATCAGTGGAAGCTGCATCAGAGGGTCCAGACTATGCTAGCAAGACATGGGAGACGCCCAGTGAGAGTACTGAATGAGGAGGACATTGATGATCTCTGCCCACAGGATCGATGCTCGATATCATAAGATAGGATCTTAATTCCAACATCTCAGCCTTTCATTTCATCCCATTCCTTTTTGTTCCATTTTGCTTTAGCTCAGATCAATTTCAATTTTTTCATTTCTTGAGTTTGTCAGTCTTTTACACTGACAGTGTATCAGATTCACCATCTGTAAACTCTTTTGTCTCATTGATCAATTTTGCCTTTTGAAGAAGTTAATATATCATTTCATCTCTCTCTCTCTCTCTCTCTCTCTCTCTCTCTCTCTCTCTCTCTCTCTCTCTCTCTCTCTCTCTCTCTCTCTCTCTCTCTCAGCCATTTTTTCACCTAATAGACTGCTAGCACTTCACTCTTTTGACCAAAAGTTTTGACAGTTTTTTCAGTTCTGAGATGCTATCACAAGAAAGCCTTCCATTACACAAAAAAATTATGTCTTTACACCAATGCATAGAGGGCTTCGTGCTATTCGATTGAGGCTATAGATCACCTAAATCGGAGTTCAAATGAGCGAGTTATCGTTTTTGTTGCCGACTTGAAGGCAATGTTAGAAAAAACTCGCAAGGGTGGAAAATCCACACTCGCCATGGAGAATGATGCAAAATCTCCAAGGAATTTGGATGCTAATTAAACCATATTGTCTACAACAAAGAAAGAAATGATCATGGCTTACTTGATCTCATTACAAGAAACCGTCAACAAGCAAGGTGAAGAGTTGCGTGCACTTGCAACGAAGAATGGCACTTTAAGAGTTCTGGTTGTGGAGAAAGAGCACCTCAAGAAGGTTCTTGAAATGCAAACAACACGCTTGATACATCTTGAGAATGAAGTTCAAGAATGTAAAGCTCTCTTGTTGACATGAATGTATTGAAAGAGCAAAGTTGGGAGTGATCATGTATTGAAAGAGGAAACGATAGATACGATACGACATGATGTATGTGAGATGAGAAATGCATCCAAATCATGGGTTGATATATGTAAGGATAATGTGGTTTCTACATCTCCTATCACGCAAGCCGTTGTCCAAGCAAAGAATGTAGAGAATGTGGACACTCAAGAATTGCAAGAATGACAAAAACGCTCAAAGAACATCGTCA
This sequence comes from Adiantum capillus-veneris, assembly GCF_014529385.1. Classification (NCBI taxonomy): domain Eukaryota; kingdom Viridiplantae; phylum Streptophyta; class Polypodiopsida; order Polypodiales; family Pteridaceae; genus Adiantum; species Adiantum capillus-veneris. Next base: position 118,619,599 of record NC_140959.1, on the reverse strand, counting down.
TTCGTGGAATCAAGGAGGAAAGCATGGAAACACCCCAATCTCTTGCGGTTGCTAATGAAGAGTTTTTTGCTACACACTTTGGCATGTCAGGAATCATGGCTTATGGTGCACATTGAGTTGGAAAACAAGGAGTCCCTCACTCGGGAGAAAGACCTATTGTATGTACCATGTCTAATGAGGTAAAGAGAAAGATCATCCTTGACAATAGTTGGATCTACCTCAAAGGAACGGGTTGTAATGTATATGAGGATCGCACTCTTATGCAACAAAATGTACGCCGCAAAGCATATGAGGAAAGAAGCAAGAAGGTTAAGGTGTCATCTCAAGAAGAAAAGCCACTTGAGGAGGATGCAAGTCCACCCAACAAATAGGGACACATGATCTATGAGATCAACTCAAGCTTGCAAATAAGCTTTTGGAATTGTAACGAGTATCCATGGAATGCGGGAATTGGCATTGATGAGCTTACCAATGACTCCAATGTGATACTTCTTGTCAAAACATGGGAGCATGATGTGTAACAAATTCTTGGATTTGACAAATACGATGTGCATTCTTTGATGTGGGCCAAAAATGCAAAGCAACAAAGAGGTCAAGGAGGTGTAGCATGTATGACCAAAAAGGGTTTGAAAGATGTTTCCATTGTCAAAGAAGATAAGTATAAACGCTACTTATGGCCGAACATCAACCCACCAAATGGTCAAGTCATGTTTGTGGCTGGTTGCTACATTCCTCACTATGACTCCAACTTTTATGCTCGCTTAGATTTGGATAGAGATCAACCCTTTGTTGAACTACAGGAAGACATTGCTCATTACAAGGATCAAGGTGAATTCATTTTTTTTGGAGACATGAATGCTCGCACAAATACGTTACAACATGACACATAACAAGTTGACATGCCGCATGTCTCAAGAAGAATGGATGACTCATACATGTATAATCGAAGTTCTAATGATGCAAAAGAATTGGATCACTATGGAAAGTCACTTCTACAAATGTGCAATAGTACCATAATGCTCATTGCAAATGGTGTATCTCTATGGCAAGGCACCAATGACTTTACATGTAGAAAACACAATGGTGATAGCGTGATTGACTATATGTTGTTCTCGAAAGCCACTCTAGAATGCATACAAAGCTTTACACTTGGTGAATGGAATCCGGAATCGGATCATAGGATGTTATGTATTGACCTCAAGTGTGGTAAACGGCTCGAGCATGTAGCCTCCAATCACGATGTGAATCATTTCTACCTACGTCTAGACTTCAAACGAGCACTTATATATATGCTGATATGGTGGACCAAATGTTAAGCATGATAGGGTATCAAGAGAGCCCAACATTAGAATGCAAGTGGAAAGTTTTCAAAGAAGTAATTTGCTCTTGTGCAAAGGAATGCTTTTTGGTGAAACACATGTCTTGCAAAAGGTCTAAGAAAGGTAGCACCAAGAAGAAATGGTTTGACATGGAATGTAATCAAGCCCGAAAACACTTGCTAAGATTGGATGCAAGCAAAGACAAGGAAGTTTACTTGGAATGTTCACACACATACAAAACACTTGTTCAAAAGAAGAGGAGAACGTGGGAAGTCAAAAAACAACTTCTTTTAGCGCAAGAGAAAGCAGATACATGTGGCAAGTTTTGACAAAATCTAAAAGGCAAGCGCATTCAAAGATTTGGTGAATTGACTCTTGAGGATATGTATATGCATTGCAAGAACCTCTATGAGCAACCCAATGTCGATAAGATGGACTGTTGTAGCTCCCTTCTGTTTATGTCTCTCTTCTTTACCATTGAAGATGTATGCCGCGCGCTTGAGAAACTTGCTACTTGCAAGGCAGGGGACCTTCAAGGTGTCAAGGCTGAAATGATTAAATGGACAAGCAAGAAAACACGATATTGGATATGCGATATGTTTAACCTTGCATTTCAACATGGCATGCCTCATGATTGGAGTGCAAATTGGATCAAACATTTGCACAAAGGAGGAGATGTAAACAATGTGAACAACAATCGCACTATAATGGTTGGTTCTTTGATGGCAAAGTTATTTGGATGTATCATGGAGATGAAGATAAGTGAATGGGCTGAAAAGAATGGCAAACGTGCGCTTGGCCAAGCAGGTTTTTGAAAGCATCATAGCATTATTAATCACCTTGTCACTCTTCGAGTTCTTATGGAAGCGTCTCGATTGAAAGGAAAAAAGGAAAAAAGTTGTATTGTTGCTTTGTGGATTTCAAGAAAGCTTTTGACATGGTACCCCAAGGAAATATTTGGAGACGTATGCAAAGCCTTCAAGTGCCGAGAGATTTATGTATGTAGTGTTTCTCATCTACCAAAAAGTGATATGTCGATCACGTATGGGAGATGGAATTTCAGAATTTTTTGCAAGCACCATTGGCGTCAAACAAGGATGACCACTTTCCCCAACCCTCTTTGGGCTACTCATTGATGAATTGGAATGCATGGTTCTTGATTTTATGCAGCAAGAAGGCATGGAAGAGGTTAAGATTGAAAATGCGGTGATCATGCTTTTGCTTTATGCCGATGATGTAGTGCTCTTGGCACATACCTTAGAAGATACAAAAAAGCTTATCAGTGTCTTGGAATGATTTTGCCTACATAGCGGGCTAATCGTGAATGGATTCAAAACCAAGGTTATGCTTGTAAAGACCCTCAATGAAGAAAATCCATGCATTGTATACAACAATGAGCAACTTGAAGTGGTAGATCACTTCAAGTACCTTGGCCTTGAGGTTCCATCCAATCATAAATGGAAGGATTGTGCAATGCATAGCTTAGAAACCGGAAAGATGTCCTATTATGCATTTGAGAACATGTGCCCTCCTCTTGGTCGGGACAGGACGACGACTACACATTGACACTAGTCAAGTCAACCAAGCCATTCACCTTATCAAGTTCAACCCCGACACGATTGACAAGGTTCACCATGACAACCGCACCAACCAAGGCATCTTGGTCTTCAAGAATAAAGAGGCCCCCCCCCCCCCCCCCCCCCCCCCCCCCCCCCCCCCCCCCCCCCCCCGCCCCCCCCAACTCAAATTCAGAAATCAAGAACTCCAAAAGGTTCAAGAAGCATGAGCAGCCAGTAAATGGGCCATCATGAGGAATTCTGGGCTCCAAAAACTCCCAAGCCACCTTTCCCTTCTCCCTCCCCTAAGTGACATATGTCACAATTTTGTTGTATATCATTAGTCATGATTCTCCATGTACACCTCTAGTAAGATCTCTCTCTCTCTCTCTCTCTCTCTCTCTCTCTCTCTCTCTCTCTCTCTCTCTCTCTCTCTCTCTCTCTCTCTCTCTCTCTCTCTCTCTCTCTCTCTCTCTCTCGGACCAATCAATGTCATGAGGTATTTGATATCCACCCAATGGCTTTGTAAAATGAGGACAAGGAGGAGGTGGGCCACATACTAGCGTCCCAGGAGTTTGAATTTTTTTCCCAGTGCCCCGCGAGTAAGGTTCTGACATAGAAAGTTCCCTTGTAATATCATCCTCTCATCAGTAGACACCTCTTGCATACAACAAACTAGAGATGAGTTTTGCTACCTAGACACTTGGTTGAGAGAGAGAGAGAGAGAGAGAGAGAGAGAGAGAGAGAGAGAGAGAGAGAGAGAGAGAGAGAGAGAGAGAGAGAGAGGCACCATACTATGTCTCACAACTTTGCAGTCACGTCCAATTGCTTTCTCAAGGTGATCCATAAGTCTTGAAACTCTTTTTTTGTCACACCAAAATCCATTTCACTTCTCTGTGTCTCTCAATCTCTCCAAATATTTGGGAGAAACTGACTGATGAGGTAGGTGGATGAAATGATTTGTGAAGTTGATGTTGATGGTGACGGACAAGTCAACTATGAGGAGTTTGTGAGGATGATGTTGTCAAAGTAAACTTTGTTAAGTATTTCGATATGCAACGAGGTTTTGTTGGACTTAATGTTCAGAAGAGCCATTTTGGGAATGGAAAGAAACCATATCAGCCTTTATTGTAGCAGCCATTGAGAAAACTTATGGCGACCCATTTGAATCTTACAGTGGAGACAAGGGTGAGAAGAAGAGAGCATGAAAGGAGGCAAACCTCACATCCACATTCTCGCATTGCAGAGATCTCCGTTCAACCTTTTCTATCATGTACTAGAGACAATAATATAAGCTCACAGGACATTTATGACAATTTGTTGCCTCTTTTCAATGGTGGAAACTTAAATGTAAATTCCGACGCGGAAAATGTGCAGCCTATGGGGGTTTCTAAAAATGCTACGGGTCAGCATATTTTTGATGTAGATGTACATGATGTATTTGATGTGGAAAGGGCTAAGAATGATCATGGTAGAGGTATTCCAAAATGGCTGGTGCATACTTTGCGTGACAATAAATTGGATGCACCTTTATCTAGTTGTACTCATTTAGGTTCTTGGCATGCATCTTATGCATGAGATTGTTATACTTTGGCTATTTCTAGCTTATGTGATGTAGAGGAACCTCTTTCTTTTGATGAAGCACAAAATTTTAAAAAATGGATGTCTACCATGCAATTAAAATATGTGCACTTATAGAAAATGACACATGGAATTTATGTGATTTGCCTCTTGGCAAAAAGGCCCTTGACACAAAGTGAGTTTATAAGTTGAAAAGTAAGCCGGATGGTGAGATTGATCGCTATGATGCTCGACTTTTTGCAAAAGTTTATGCACAATAGAAAGGCATAGATTATGAAGAGACTTTTTCTCCCACTTGTCGTATGACTACTATACATTTACTATGTGCATTGGCATCTCATTTTGGATGGGATGTACATCAATCAGACATTGTTACTGCTTTCTTGAATGGTGATGTATTTGAGGAATTTTATGTAACACAACCTTGTGGTTTGGTCAAGAATGGACAAGATAATAAAATGTGCAAATGTATCAAAGCTTTGTATGGATTGAAGTAGTCCCCTTGTGTTTGGTATGAGAAAGTTGACACTCATTTGGTTAAACAAGGCTTTTGTAACAGTCCAACAGAAAGAACTTTGTATGTAAAGCGTGAGGTTGATGTACTTGCCATCATTGTTCTAAATTTGAATGATTTGCTAATCACTCGTCCAAATGAGACATATATTGATGAATTTAAGGTTGATTTGAATGCTACTTTCAAGATGAAAGATTTGGGTTTGTTGCATCATTACTTGGCATACAGTTTAAGCAGTGTTACATAGAGACATTGCTATGTAAGTTTGGACTTGAGGAGTGCAATCCTATTGCCCCTCCCATGTAAACAAGTTTGAAGTTGAGTCTTCATGATGCTGGTGATCCAGCCAATGTCACTCTTTACCAAACTGTTAGATGCCTTATTTATATATGCAACAGGAGACCGAATATTCAGTTTGCAATCTCACAGGTAGCAGATTTATGCATATCCCAAGGTCCAAGCATTGGTAGGCTGTCAAGAGGATTCTTTGCTACTTGAGTGGAACTTTCCATCTTGGATTTTGTTATCCCAAGGGGGTATCATTGCCGCCAGATTTACATGCTTTTTGGTGGGCTGGTTGTAATAATGACATGCGAGTGTCCATGAGTGGTTTTTGTTTCATGCTCGGTAGCTCATGCATATCATGGTTGAGCAAGAAGAAACCTAATGTGGCCACTTCCAGATGTGAGGTTGAGTACAAGGTAGTTTGCACAGCTACAGTTGAGTGTGTATGGCTCAGACACCTTATGGTTGATCTGGGTGTTGAATAGGACACTGCCAACATCATCTACACTGAAAGTCATAGCACTTTGGAAATTGTGAGAAACCCAATTTTTCATGCTCACACAAAGCACATTGAGGTGGATTACCACTATGTCATAGAGATACTCTCAACAGGAGATATTAGCTTGGTTTATGTGCCAACACAGGACAAGCTTGCATATCTTTTCACAAAGGCATTGTCTCATGAGAAGTTTGAAGCTTTTCGCAAATCTCTAGGCTTACCCCCCTTTGTGGACTGATCATGTCCTTAGGGCATGACACTTACCTATACTCTATGTGCTAGCTCTCATTCACCGCATCACTCCTAGGGGAAATTTGTTACCATATTTATGTGGTAGTGATATGTGTGAACACAATTAGGACCGTCGGAGCATTTTTTCCCTCACTAGGAGGTTTTTTCCCCCATGCATTGTATATACACTTATCTTTCCATTGTGCACTAAGCACTACTACACTCTGTTGCATGCCTTGAATGTCTTCTTCATGCTATGTCTATTTCCCTGCAACCCTATTTCCATAATATGGACACATGGACATATTTTTGAAGAGAACATTGTGTTAGGATTCATTTCAATTGGCCAGACACCCATCACATTGATCATAGTGACTCTATCTGTTCTTTTGATTATATAGAGCAATTAGGGAGAGGCGAGGTGCTAATCCTCACTTTGAGCTCCACCTCTCTATGTTCTCCTTCCTTGCACAACACATCGAGCATACACGCATCCGTGCATGCACTCTCCACGAGTGGTATTAGAGCCGATTGGTTGCCGATGAGAGAGATTCATTGTTGTGAGTGCTTTGTGCACTGTTTGGAGTTGATGTGTAATTATTCTTGAGTGCATATAGAGGAGAGTATTCAACCAAAATGTTGTCCTTTGATTGCACAAACATTGGAGTGTATTGGTATGTCTTATAATAGGATTTGGAGCAAGAAATGTGCAGCCATGTATGGGATTGTGGAGTCGAGATCTTTAGCTTATGTTTAGCTCATCATTTAGGAACTCATTTTGCTTAGATTTGGGACCATTTTATTGTGGTTATTCAACCCACAATGTGGCAAATTAGCAGAAACAAGTTTTGCGAGTGTATTTTTTGACTTGAGTTATTTTTGGCCAAATTTCCTTATTTTACTCAGATTTGTGCAACCCTAGAGATGTTTCGGAAGTTTTGGCATGTTCTAGATGCAATGGTGGTGTCTATTTGACCTAATTCTAAGTAGATTTATTGCAACAATGTGCATGACATCAGTATTTCTCTCTCTCTCTCTCTCTCTCTCTCTCTCTCTCTCTCTCTCTCTCTCTCTCTCTCTCTCTCTTTCTCTCTCTCTCTCTCTCACTCACACACACACACACACACACACACATGCAACACACATGCACGCGCACGTGCACACACACACACACACACACACACACACACACATCAATTTTTGGCTTCAACAACTCTGACATATTTGAGCAGGCAAGACAGTTTCATTTGGTGATGAAATTTGGCATTGACACCCATTTTCCTAGCTTGCAGCATCGGCTTCTCCTCCGACATCAATGTGCACGAGTTCAAAGGTTCCTCTTTGCGTGATTAGCACCTTGAGTGTGCTTGAGCTTTGTTGAGAGTAGTTTTTACTCCCTGCAGGGAGCTCAATTGAGTTTAGTTTTTTGCTTAGATCTCATTGGCGGCTATTTGAGTGCATGTCCTCCTACGGTTTTGTAGTGATAGTTTCACGTTTTGGATGTACATTGTGTTGCAAATACTGCCATTGTACCTTGTTGTGGAGCCTATTTTGGCTTGTTTTGGCAATCCTTGCCATTTCTAAGACTCGGTCCAAAAGAGCCATTTTTGAGACTCTAGCTAGTCAAGTCTACATAACCTTTTGTGAGGGTCATCGCATATGGTTTTTTCAAGACAAACACTCGGATGTGGGTTACCTAGAGTGAGGTGGATCAGGTTGCTAGAGATCCCCATTTGTGACCTCTCCATAGGACATGTATAGATGGGTATAGGTCCTCTAGTTTACTTACAACACTCTTTTGCATCAAAATTTTAGTGATTTTGTTTAGTTTCTAGTTGACACTTTGATCTCTGAACTCTATTGACATTTTTGCAAAAAAAATTCCATAAGTTCTTAGAATTACTCTCTTGCAAGTAAACTCTTATCAGTATGGCTGGATAGCTTACAAGGAATTGCTTTATGATGGAAACTCGTAGAGTTTTCCATGTCTTTGGGGCCTCGCCGTTTCCACAAAGGCTAGCCCACCATTGACGAAAAGACTTCTGGAAGTGCATAGCTACATGATGTAGCTTAGAGGATTCTATGAATCCCTTGTCTCCAAAGGCCGCATCAAATTGTTGGATGAAGGCCAATACTTTGTCGATAGAACCAAAGGTGCCATCATAGGTGAGAAAAGAGATACTTTTTTCTCCCTCTTTGAACTTCTTCAGCTTTTGGAACCTTCGCCATGCAGGGTAAGATTTGTGATGTCATCTCCTCTTGTATTCTCTAGGAGAATACCTGTTGCTTTTGTTGAAAGAGGAGGAAGGTGAAGAAGAAGGAGAAGAGAGTGACCTCTTTCTTGCCCTTTTCTTCCTTTGTTTCCTCTCTTCCCTTTCGGAGTGATGAGGAGAAGGACTGTAGGTTGACTGTTTCCTCTTGGGAGGAGTTGGCAATCGTCTAGACCACCGTCTTTGTGGAGCCACATCTTCACAGGAACTTAGGGATTATCTTCTTTCTCGTTCTTTGGATTCCTCCTCTCTTATGGGAGAGAGTCTTCTTTTGGGAATCTCATCAAGAGGCCTCCTAAGCTCTCTCTCCTCTTGGAGATGAAGGGAAATCCCATAAGCACGAAGTTGTTGTGGGTAAATGCTTCTTGCAAAGCAGGGTTGCCCATAGCTTGATGCAACTTAGTAACAAGATAATTAACAAACATGGGGGCATCATCATTAGCACCTTCATGTGCAAAATCAAAGCTATGAATGTTCATCATTCTACTCTCTGATTATTGTTAGCCATGCTAATTAAACTTATGTATAGATTACTTTGTGCTTTGGTACCCTCAAAAACCTTAGTCTCTACTCTTCTTTACCTTTGGAAATAAGCTCTCAAGTAGCCACACCCGTGGTTTAGACATTGCAATTTAGCCTCAAAATTTGCCACATATACATGTTTCTTGACTTTATAGAGTTTGGCATTAATGGCCACTATTTTTTCAGGGTCAGTGAGATAGTGCTTATTCCTGCAGTCAATCTATACTTTGGAGTCACCTCCAACATAAAAAGATGTTAGTAAGTAAGTCCTACACCTCCCTAGACAGAGTCAAAACCATATGTAAGGTAGTAAGTATAAGTGAAAATACCCTAAAAACATACAACATATAGAAGGGATATTTCATAGTTCCACATTTGTTCCACAAGCTAGGAAAGTGAGTCGCCATGGCCCATAACTTCGATGCAATAAGCAGTCATTTACAGCCTCATGAGTAGCCCATTTACAATTGTATCTATGATAATCCACAAACTTACATAACCATTACCTTAACCATATTTGGCCACAATCAGTCATAACCCTGTCCACAACCAACCATTAATAACCATATTTGGCCATGTTGAGCAATTTTCAAAGGATCTATAAACATAACACTAAATCGGCATAGATCGTATATTTGAGAAAGAATGGTAAGCTCGTTACCAAACCCAGAAGCAAATATCAGTAGAATAACCATTGTGGCCACAAACATAGCTCAGTACACAACCTACCATCCTTGGCTAAGTGAGCAAATTTGCCAAAGCTCTATATCCACAACAAACGGCATAGACCGTATGCGAGCGGTAATGGTAAGCTTGATAACAAACTTAGAGGCACATCATCAGTATCATACCAGCCGTGCAGCCTTAATAGAGTATACCAAGTCGTATGTTCACCCCCCACAAATAGGTCAACCCTATCATATAGGGTCATTCACCCTAGCAATTTTGCCCAAGATCCATATGCACAACAACATGTGCCATATTTGAACAAGAGTGGTAAGCATGATAACCATCCCAGAGGTACATCAACCGTAGTATAACCACCACGGCAACATTATCAAAAAATACAGGCCGCTTTTCTTACACCCCACAAGTAGGTCAACCCCACTATATAGGGTTATTCACCAAAAATTTAAGAAGAACTTCTATCATTGCCCCCCCCCCCCCCCCCCCCTCTTTTTTTTACCCGACTTTCAAGGTCACAAAAAGAAGATACAACCTTTTAATGTTTCTTTACATGCCTATGAAAAACCATATATATGCATTTGATAGATATCCCTAAACTCAAAAGGGAATTATAAACCAAAGCCGCAGACACCGAAAGGGTGCTCATACACACATGCTCAAGATAAGTCATTTTAAAAGAAATTCCTAACACGCAAGGTGAGTAAAAAAAGAACCCCATTTTTTGTAAATTTGTACATATGGACTTGACGCACGATGTCAAAAGGGTGTGTGGGCTTTATTTTTGTGGGGTTTTTAGCTTTCTTTAGCAAGCACATGTACATGCACTGCAAGTCGCTAGTCTAGGACAGCTGTCGGGCTACTGTAAGTGCCCGTGAGTGAGTTTTTTGAAGGGAGACTTGTATATAACTTAAACTCATCTACAAACTTAAAAAAGTTCAGCCAAACTCCAGAAAATTGCAGGTTTGAGCTCGTTGTGCCTCCTTGATGGTTTTTGTTGTAGTTTTTGCCCCCACCTTGCCTACTCTACGTGTAGTCGTGTCTATTCGCATCAATTTTGCATGTAGTGGCGATTAGATTCAAATTTGGTCATGTGTTGTAAGTACAAAATGGTTCAGCAGAAGTTGCCCTTTATGTACCTCTATCGGTATATGCATTACCATACCAACGAGTGAATCACAACGCATCAAACAGTTCGGACAGCAGTCCATTTCAAAGCCATAAATCACCTGAGATTGAGTCAGAGCAGCCAGCTCCACAATATCATGCTTATCCTTGCCCTCTTCCATAGATCCAACACTTAACACTACCCCTTTGCAGGTAAAACTCTCACAATACTAATGTACAGACAACTTCTCACAAGTACACACACACACACCACCAATGCTAATTGAGCATGTAAAGTTCACCTTTTTATAGGGTTTGGAATAGGTGGTCACCTTTGTTTACAGCCATATGGCAGGCCCGTCTTCAAGAGGGGGATAGTGCAACAATACCACCTTGTACAGAGAGAGAGAGAGAGAGAGAGAGAGAGAGAGAGAGAGAGAGAGAGAGAGAGAGAGAGAGAGAGAGAGAGAGAGAGAGAGAGAGAGGGAGGGAGAGCACTTAGAGTGTTGAATCGCAGACCCGCCAGGAGGGAGCCACCTCGTTATTAAGTAGTAGAAGAAAACATTTATAGAGCCGGATAACTCGCCCATAACCCTTTTAACAACAAAGGCTTAGGTACCATTAAGGAACCACCTTAGTACCCTGGGCCAACAGTCCCAACAAAATATACCAAAGAAATAGCAACATGTTATAGCAAGACCTGTGTGTGTGTGTGTGTGTGTGGGGGGGGGTGAGTATACCCCCCAAGCTAGCCCCCTCCTTGCTTTGGTCGACCCCCTCTTCTAGCTCAAGATGGAAGCTCATTGAACCCCTGCAAGCCTGGCCAATCACATGTAGAGTTCATATCAAGCAAGCATGCTAGCCTTGAGACAAGTGTCCCCCTTTTCCCTTTGAGAGAGAGGACTTGATAAATGCATACACAATTAATTAAATTAGCTAAATTATCATTGGACCCCTTGAGAGGCAGACCAATAGGATTTAGGCACCTTATGAGGGCAACATGGAGAGGAACTTGACATGTGTCCTTGTTGCTTCATTAGACAAGGCTTGACTTGTGTGAGGGTGTGTGTGTTCTCTCTCTAGATCCTACAATGAGGGCTTGCCTCCCCTTGTGTAGGGATGTGCTTTGACTTTGTGGAACACCTCATGCCCCTCAAGCACCTTAGTCATGGAGCACCTTAGCACCTTTTTCATTAAGCACCTCAAGCACCTTAGTCAGCAAGCACCTCAAGCACCTTAGTCACCAAGCACAACAAGCACCTCAACACCTTAGTTAGCAAACACGTCAAGCACCTTAAGCTTGGGCCGGGTTCCCACCTTAAGCACAGCTCTAGCTTGCCTAAGGTCAAAAGACTTTTAACACTAACCTTTGGACGTCTTTAATGAAGCTAACCCTAAGGTCTTTAAGCTCAATTAGCTAGCCTTGCTTTTGACAAACCATCTCTCATTTGGACCCCTTTAACCTTGGCCTCATGTACAGATAGATCCATAAGCACATGTCTATATTCTAACCCTTGTTCCTGTTTATTCTCCCACATTAAATGATCAGTTTAATAAGAGAAGATCATTTGGGTTTGTTAGATATTAGATTTTATGACATTATCTCTCTCTTGAAATCATAGTCATCCTCAACTATGAGGTAGAAGAGATAAAGCCTTAGTCATTGGTCGATGTTTCTTAGCGGGTAGAGGATCCCTTTTTACCCTTTGACATCATTCCAAGATGAATGAGTAATCCATTTGGTGCTACTTGGGAGACGTAGCTGCCGCAAGCATGTCTGCTCTTTAGTCCATTTCATTCTCCCAAGTAGAGTGACAAATTCTACTTGGTGTTTGAGAGACGTTGTCATCATCACAAACATGATTCTAAGCATGCATACTATTAAAAATTTTGCACAATAAAAAGAGAATTAGTCTTATAAGAAAAAAACATTTATCATTTAGAAGAAACATGTACATTTGCTTACTCTAATGTAGCATTGTAAGCATTGACAAGGTTCATATTATCCTTAGGCTGTATTCCTTGCATCCATCTAGCATCTTCAAAAGGATAATTTTTGAATTTAATAAGATACCATTGAATAATCTTACCATGTCATAGTACCTTGTCTTCATGCGGAAGGATAGCTTCGGGTTGTAGCACCTCTTCTTGGTCTTTGATTTCTAGAGGGTCTTCAATAATTGGCTCACTTGGGGGATCTCCTTTGTAGGGCTTAAGTAGGCTCACATGGAAAGCATTGTGTATGAGCCAATGGTTGGGCAGCTTGAATTGATAAGACATCTCATTGATTGGATTCAAGATTTGGAAAGGACCATGGTATCTTTTTGCTAATTTAGCATAATACTTTTGATGGCCCGTAGGATTTTTGCCCGTCGTTTGCCTCAATCCAGCCTTGGGAAACTTAAGTAAGGCCCAATCATTTTCTTTGAACATTAAGGCCCTTTTGTGCTTGTCAGCTCTGCATCTTTTTGCCTTTGTTGAGAAATGAATATAGCCTCCTTAATCTTTTGAAAATATTCTTGTAGATCACAGCTATACTCATCGACAGTGGAAGATCTTCCCATGTACTTTAAGTATCAAGGGACTTTTAGGTCTTCCCTGTATGATTTCAAAAGGTGCTTTTCCCATAGAAGTATGGATAGTATCATTGTACACATACTCTACAAGGGGTAGGTCCTTCTCCCATTGTGAGGCTTGCTCTACTTCTATAACATAAGTCTTTAGTAGATCGAGGATTGTAAGCTTGTCTATCTCACTTTGGCCATCCGTTTCTGGGTGATAGGCCAAAGAGAAATTCAATCTTGTACCTAGATTTTCAAAAGACATTTCCAAAAATTACTGGTCATCTAGGATCTCTATCTGACACGATGGATGTCGGCAATCCATGGTGTTTGAAAATCTGAGATATGAAGAGAGTTTCCATTTAGTGCCCCTCAATAGTGTTTTTGACAGGAATAAAATGTGATTGCTTGCTAAACCTGTCAACTATTGTCCATATTCCCATATTCCCACGGATAGACTTGTGTATCCAAAGATAAAATCCATGGATATACTCTCCCATGGTGAATTAGGGATTGGCAATGTCTGGAGTAATCCATGTTGATCCCCTCCATCATCTTACACAATTTGAAACAGACTCTTGTATGTCCACTTTCATGGTAGGCCAATAGAAGTATGTCTCTACTCCTCGAAGAGTAGGTTGAATGCCTCTATGCCCCTCATAGGGAGGAGCATGGGATTCATGCATAACTTTCTCACGAAGGGAGTGGTTAACACATAGTCTATTTTGATGGAGAAGATAACCATCCTAAAAGGTGAATAGTTATTCTTTCTTCCCCAATGCAAGGGCTGACATTATGTCTTTAAAGTCGGAGTCAGTAGCATACTCATCGATCATATAAGATAGATCATTGTGAATTGCTATAGACACCGCATTAACTTTTGGTCGTCATGAAAGTGCATCGGCTACTTGATTGTGCTTACTAGCAATGTGAGCAATATGAAAATAAATTGTGAAAGAAAATTTTCCCACCTCATTTGTTTACCGGGGAAAGCTTGGTTTGTGCCATGAAGTACTTGAGACTTTGGTGGTCCATGTGCAAAATAAACGGAGTCCCCACCAGTAGATAATGCTTTCATGTGTCTAGGGCATGTAGAACAACTAAAAGCTCTTTTTTGTATATGCCCAAAACTCGTTCATCAGCATTGAGCCTTCGGCTCTCATATGCTATGGCATGCCCTTCTTGAAGCAAGACTGCTCAAAAGGCATTCACCACAAGCATCACATTGGACCTCAAATGTCTTTGAGAGATGCAGAAGCATAAGGACTGGTTGGCAGGTAAGCTTCTCTTTGAGCTTGTCAAAATCATTTTGCTCTGTAGTAGTCTATGAGTACTTAACATTCTTATTTGTTAAGTCATGTAATGGCCCTCCTATTTGAGAGAATTTTTCTATGAAGCGTCTATAGTATGCACACATACCAATAAAGCTTCTTAGTTCATGTAGATTCCTTGGGTTAGGCCATGCTTTTATTACCTCCAACTTTGATAGATCCATACGAATAACATCTTGAGAGATAATATGACCTAAGTATTGAATCTCTTGAAGGAAAAATTCACTCTTCTTTTGATTGATAAAAAGCTTGTTCTCCCTCAAAGCTTGAAAATTCACCTGGAGATGTTGCTTGTGTTCCTTCAAGGAATTGGAGTAGATGATGATATCATCAAAGAACACTCCAGTGAATTTGCGATAGGGTCTAGATTTTCTCCATTAAAAAATTGAACTTGATTGGTGCATTAATCAAGCAAGAAGGCATGACTAGATATTCATAAAGACCAAACGTTGTACGGAACACGGTCTTTAGAATATCTTCATTCACTATCCTTATTTGATGATAGCCACTTTTAAGGTCAATCCTACTGAAGTAGGTAGAGCCTTGTAGCTTATCAAACAGATCTTCTACCTGCGGTACGAGAATTTTTTTTTTGATAGTGATATGGTTTAGTGCTCAATAGTCCACACACATGCACTATGTACCATCTTTCTTTTGTGCTAAAAGGACTAGTGAACAAAAGGGAGAGGAGATAGGTCTCACCATCCCTTTGTCTACCATTTCTTGTACTTGCCTCATGATCTCTTCTTGTTGAGCTTGGAAAACTCGATAAGAAGGCTTGTTAGGCAGTGAGCTTCCTGGTTGGAGCTCAATTTGATGGTCATCATTCCATCGTTTTGGAGGTAAGTCCATAGGGATATCATCGATGAACAGATCTTGGAATCCATTTAGAAAATTAGACAAGTCTAACTGTTCTTGATTCCTACCATTTACATTTGATGAAACATTAGGACCTTTTAGGGACTCTTTCACAAAAATCATGTACCCAAAAACTGAGCTTTTCATTGATTTATCAAAAGCAGGAGGATTTACAAGTGGTATAGTATGACCAGAGTCACTAGCATCTATATACATGCTCTTTCCCTTTCAGAGAACTTCATTTTGGTAGCCATGCGGTTGAACCAAGGTGCCTCTAGGATATCATCCTCATGTTGGAGAGGAGAGATGAAAAAACTTCTTTGTTGACATAGCTTTGGACACGAAGCCTCAACTTCCTAATTCAGGGAGTAACGGAGGCTTGCTGTCCCTTGAAAACTCCATTGGAAGTTACAATATCTCCCATCTTGAAAGCTTGAATGCCCAACTTAGTGGCCAACTCCATTGATATGAAGTTGTGAGTAGAGCTAAGGTCAAACAAGATGAAGGCATCATGCTCCCTCACCTTTCCCCAAGCATAGGAGAGAGGTGATCCTTTGCAATGAGCATTTTCTTTTGGATCCTTTAAAATGGAATCTCTAGGAGTCTCACTATGGGAATTTCTCTTGGGGCAAGAACGATAGCCATGTCCTTGCTCCCCACTCTTAAAACATTTGTGGTACTTGCGAAAAGCTTCAAGATCTTTAGGAGAGAGTTTATTTTCACCTTTGTAAACTCCCTTCTCCTTGGACTAGTTGTTGTTGTTGGAATTGCTTTGGGAAGAATTTTGGGCATTGGTTTTCCCCTTTGCATCACTTTCGTCTTTGTTTTTCATGGGCTTGGCATTCCTTCCAGCCCCTTGGTGGGGATTGATGTGCAAAGCAACCATAGTGTGGTGGATTACTTTGGTGATAGAAACAGACCGTTGGGAGTTGACGTACTCGGCCATCTCTTCATGTCATCCCACACAAAATTGTTTCTTTTGCTCCGTGAAGTCTATCTTTTAAAATACAATAGTTTTGAGATATAAATCCCAAAGCTTGTCCATGTATTTGTGGATAGACTCATTGGAGAGCAACTTCAAGCTCCACCATTTGGTAAGCACTTTGTTTTTGCATCGCTCCCAAGGAATTGCTTCAGGATGGAAACTTGTAGAGTTTTCCATGTCTTTGGGGCCTCGCCGTTGCCATGAAGGCTAGCCCACCATTGATGAGGAGATTTCTGAAAGTGCATAGCTACATGGTGTAGCTTAGAGGATTCTGTGAAGCCCTCGTCTCCAAAGGCCACATAAAATTGATGGATGAAGGCCAATTCTTTGTTGATAGCACCAAAGGTGCCATCATAGGTGAGAAAAGAGATACTCTTTCCTCCCTCTTTGAACTTCTTTAGATTTTGGGACCTTTGCCATGCAAGATAAGATTTGCAATGTCCTCTCCTCTTGTATTCTCTAGGAGAATAGCTATTGCTTTTGTCGGAAGAGGAGGAAGTTGATGAAGAAGGAGAAGAGGGTGACCTCTTTCTTGCCCTATTCTTCCTTTGTTTTCTCTCTTCCCTTTCTGAGTGACGAGGAGAAGGACTATGGGTTGATCGTTTCCTCTTGAGAGGAGTTGGTGATCATCTAGACCGCCGTCTTTGTGGAGTCACATCTTCAGAGGAACTTAGGGATTTGCTTCTTTCTTGTTCTTTGGATTCCTCTTCTCATATTGGAGAGAGTCTTCTTTTGGGAGTCTCATCAAGAGGCCTCCTGAGCTCTGTCTCCTCTTGGAGAGGAAGGGAAATCCCATAAGCACAAAGTTGTTGAGTAACCGTGGCTTGCAAAGCAGGGTTGCCCATAGCTTGATGCAACCTAGTAGCAAGATAATTAACAAACATGGGGGCATCATCATTAGCACCTTCATGTGAAAAATCAAAGTTATGAATGTTCATTCTACTCTCTTAATTATTGTGAGCCATGCTAATTAAAATTATGTATAGGTTACTTTGTGATTTGGTACACTCAAAAACCTTAGGCGCTACTCTTCTTTACCTTTGAAAATAAGTTCTCAAGCAGCCATACCCGTGGTTTAGACATTGTTGATTACAAAGACTAGTGGAGAGGGTTTAACATTGCTTGGATGATTATGGTTCCTGTTGAGCTTGCTCGTAGCTCAATAATGGTTAAGCCAAAGGCAAGCCCCGAGAGGCTCCATTATTAAGACTTTAGTTCCCAATGGCATACCTCAAACTAAGTCCTTCTCAACCAAGATAATAGATCCCTGTCCCACTTACCCTATTGCAATGAACAAACCCAACCTTTCATGGACGACTT
The DNA here is from genome assembly GCF_014529385.1 of Adiantum capillus-veneris. Taxonomy (NCBI): domain Eukaryota; kingdom Viridiplantae; phylum Streptophyta; class Polypodiopsida; order Polypodiales; family Pteridaceae; genus Adiantum; species Adiantum capillus-veneris. Next base: position 118,601,976 of record NC_140959.1, on the reverse strand, counting down.
AAGGACCTCTCTTCTTAAGCAAGAAAAGAGAAACAATAGCTCTAGTACCAATGAAACCAAAATGGCCTATGAACTTTGAGAATAGCGGAATTAAGAGAATTAGAGTGAGAATTAGAGTGAGACTACTTTGAGAACATAGAGGGTCAACTTAATTAATTAACTTGGCATGAACAATACTTTTGCAAGAGAGAGAGAGGGAGAGAGAGAGAGAGAGAGAGAGTTAGAGAACTTGACAACAATCGAGGACCAGATTTATGTGGAGCCGGTCCCCCCTCCGATAGGCTTTTGTATTATAGATTCTCCCATAAAGAGAGACTTGGTACAATAAAAGCTTTGTGTTCCTTGTGACCTAGGTGATGCAATGATGGAAAACATCACGCATCACGAGCATAAAATAATCTTTGCAAAAGCATTAACCATCCCTAGCCTCAGTCCCAAGGCCTCAAGCACCTGCAAAGGTGGAGAGAGATAATGGGGAATGAGGGTAGGGTAGAGGAAGAAGAAGCATTCATAGGAGAAAGAATTAGTTCCTCACTTATTATCACTCTTTTTGCTTAGCATAGCATAATAGCATAGTAATGAAGATGGCAAGCTTAAGCATTGAATTAGGAATCTTGGTTGGATTTTCATTCCATAACCAAGAGAGTTGGTGGAGGCTCTCAACTTCTTAACAAGCTTGGAGAAGGAGATGGAGCTCTTGCACTTTGCACTTCACACAATGAGAGAGAGAGAGAGGGGGGGGGGGGGGGGGGGGGGAGTATACCCGCCAAGCTATCCCCCTCCTTTCTTTGGTCGACCTCCTCTTCTAGCTCAAGATGGAAGCTCATTGGACCCCTGGAAGCCTCACCAATCACATGCAAAGTGCATATAAATCAAGCATGCTAGCGTTGCAACAAGTGTCCCCCTTTCCCCTTTGAGAGAGAGGACTTGATAAATGCTTACACAATTGATTAGATTAGCTAAATTGTAATTCTATCCCTTGAGAGGCCAACCAGTAGGCTTTAGGCACCGTATGAGGGCAACATTGAGAGGAACTTGACATGTGTCCTTGTTGCTTCATTAGGGAAGGCTTGGCTTGTGTGAGAGGGTGTGCGTGTTCTCTCTCTAGCTCCTACAATAAGGGCTTGCCCCCCCCCCCCCCCCCCCCCCCCCCCCCCTTGTGTAGGGATGTACTTTGACTTTGTGGAACACCTCAAGCCCCTCAAGCACCTTAGTCATGGAGCACCTTAGCACCTTAGTCATTAAGCACATCAAGCACCTTAGTAGCAAGCATGACAAGCACCTCAAGCACCTTAGTCAGCAAGCATGACAAGCACCTCAAGCACCTTAGTCAGCATGCACGACAAGCACCTTAAGCTTGGGCCGGGTTCCCACCTCAAGCACAACCCTAGATTGCCTAAGGTCAAAGGACTTTTAACACTAACATTTGGAGGTATTTAATGAAGCTAACCCTAAGGTCTTTAAGTTCCATTAGCTAGCCTTGCTCTTTGATAGACCATTTCTCATTTGGACCCCTTTAACCTTGGTCCCGTGTTGAGATAGATTCATAAGCATCTGTCTATATTCTAACCCTTATTCCTGTTTATTCTCCCACATTAAATGATCAGTCTTATATGAAAAAACCATCTGGGTTGGTTAGATATTAGATTTTATGACACAATGTGTTTACTCAGTTGACATAAAAAAGGCTTAATTTTGATGATAAAATGAAATCCATTTTCATAATATCTTCTTTGCGTGAATCATGGGATACATTTAACACTGGCATTACTAAGTCCAAAGGGTTAACTCCTTTTCTGTGATGCTACTAGTGCTTTTCTCACGAAAGAGATTCAGTGCCAGTCTGCTAATACAATTGGGCACGATGATGCATATATGACAAATGGAAGTAGCCAAAGGAACAATAAAAATTAGAGAGGTCATAGTCGCACTTGTGGTTCTTCTCAAGATCACAAGAAAACACGTAGCAAGAGCCGTGGATGTGACACAAGGAGCATTGAATGCTACCACTTTCACAAGAAAGGACACATGAGAAAGGATTTTTGTTTGTTGCAAAGAGAAAAGGGTAAAGTCATTGTTGTAAAATTTTCTCAGTGTCGTCTGAAGGAGTACGAGCGGAAGTGCGACGCGAGAGAGAGTGCGAGAAGAAGAGCACGACGATATGGTGAACTCGCTCTACTGTAATGTGTAGAACATAATGAGTTCTTATTAGGTTTTAACAAAAGAATATGTGTACATACTTGGCGGCCCGCCCACTTACCTGGGCGACCACATTGGGCTTTATACCCCAACAACCTCCCACTTAAAGTCCAATGTGGTACTTTAAGTGTGAGAGAAGCTACTATACAAGCTAATATACAAGAGATGTAGAGAAGTGATGTACTACCCTACACCTAACTGCTTGCGAAAATGCGCAAAGCTCTCTGAGGGAAGTCCTTTTGTAAGTAGGTTAGCACGATTTTCTGTGGTGTGAAATTTGACAAGCTGAAGTTGCTTATCCTTGAGCATTTCCCTGATGAAATGATACTTCACATCCACATGCTTTGTCTTTGAGTGATAAACTGGATTGCGAGCCAATTGTATAGCACTTTGACTATCACAATATAACACAGGCATCTCTTCTTTGATTCCCAAATCTGTTACTAGTCGATTAAGCCAAATTGATTCTTTGCATGCCTTTGATGCTGCAACATATTCAGCCTCTGTAGTAGACTGAGTAACACAATCTTGTAATCTAGAACGCCATGATACTGCTCCACCAGCCAATGTAAAGACATACCCTGACGTAGACCTTCGGTTGTCTAAGTCACCTGCATAATCTGAGTCTGTAAAACCCTTTACACTTAGCTCCTGACTCCCATAGCATATACGCATACTCTTTGTAGCTTTCAGGTATCTCAATATTCCTTTCACTGCCTCCCAATGTTTCTTGCCTGGGTTTGACATGTATCGACTTACTACTCCCACTGCAAATGCAATGTCTGGGCGAGTAGCAATCATTGCATACATCAAACTACCCACTGCAGACACATATGGAATCTTATCCATTTCAGCCTGTTCTTCCTCAGACACAGGACAATCTTGTTTGCTAAGTTTCACATATGGTGGCAATGGAACACTCAGTGCCTTTCCCTTCTCCATATTGAAACGTTGCAAAACCTTGTCAATATACTCTGTTTGAGATAACCAAATCAACTTCTTTGATCTGTCTCTCTCAATGCGCATACCAAGTATATGACTTGCCTCACCCATGTCTTTCATGTCAAACGATTTTTCCATCTTTGACTTCAAAGCTGAAATTTCTTCCAAGTGCTTGCCAGCAATCAACATGTCATCCACATACAAAATAAGGATCAGCCAACTACCATCCTTAGCCTTCTTTGTATATAGACAGTGATCAAACTCACTACGTTTGTATCCTTGAGAAAGCATAAACTTGTGGAATTTATGGTACCATGCCCTCGGTGATTGTTTTAAGCCATAAAGACTCTTTAACAACTGGCATACCCAATCTTCCTTGCCTTTCTCAACAAACCCTTCTGGCTGCTGCATGTAAATTTCCACATCTAAATCACCATGCAAGAACGTTGTCTTGACATCCATTTGGTGCAACACCAAATCTAATATGGCAACCAATGCAAGAAAGCATCTCAATGTAGTCATCTTGACCACCGGAGAGAAGACTTCATCAAAGTCAATGCCTTGTTCTTGCTTAAAGCCCTTGGCAACAAGCCATGCTTTGTACTTTGGCTGACTATCATGAGCGGTGATCTTATACCTGTAAACCCATTTACAAGGTAGAGCCTTTTTGCCCTGTGGTAATTTAACTAGCTTCCATGTCTTGTTTTTATGCAGAGCTGTCATCTCTAACTGCATGGCCAATTGCACTCTATCCTGTCCTTGCTCCTCTTGAGCCCTGACATTTTTGTCTTGCACGTGCAGGTCCATCTTCTTGGAAGACAACTCTTCTAATCTCCTCAACCCTCTCTGGTTTAGAATGATATTTGGATTCATTAAAGTGAACATCATTGCTGCGGACAACCTTTCTGGATTCGGGATCCCAAAGTCTGTACCCCATCTCACCAGAATTACCATAGCCTAGAAAGATGCACTTTCTACTCTTTGGCTCAAGTTTGTTCCTAAATTCCTTTGGAACGTGGGTATATGCCTCACAGCCAAAGACTCTGAGATGCTTGTATGAGGGCATTTTGCCTGACCATACCATCTCTGGCACTGAATCCTTCTGCAAAACCTTGCTAGGAGATCTATTTACAAGATGAACAGCTGTTGATACAGCTTCAGCCCAAAACCCATTTGGCAGTTGTGCATTAGACAACATACTTCTAACCTTCTCTTGTATGGTCCTATTCATCCTCTCAGCAACACCATTTTGAGGAGGATTGTAAGGAGCAGTAAGTTCACGTTTTATACCTTTTGACTCACAAAAGTCCTGAAAGGCCTTTGAAACATACTCTCCACCATTGTCAGTGCGTAAGCATTTAAGCTTCTTGCCACTCTGATTCTCCACAAGTGTCACAAACGTTTTGAAAACACTAAACGCTTCATCCTTGTGCTTGAGAAAGTAAACCCATACTTTCCTCGAGTAATCATCTATAAATGTCATAAAGTAAGAAGCTCCCCCTAGAGATAGGTTAGGCATAGGTCCACACAAATCACTATGAACAAGTGCCAACTGTGTATCTCTTCTACTGCTTCTATGCTTATGTGGCTGTTGTGTTTGCTTACCATACAGACAATGTTCACAGAATTCAAAATCATTAAATGAAAAGCTAGGTAAATAACCAGCACGAGACAAGATTTCCATTCCCTTCTTGGACATATGTCCTAACCGGCTATGCCACAAAGAAACGTTCGGCTGCTCGGTTACATTGATTACATTTTTAGAGACATTTGATACATAAATCATGTAAAGTCCTCCAAACTTTACTCCATGTGCTACTGTCATAGAACCCTTGGATATCTTCCACATGTTCTGTCTAAAAGTGGTGACGTAGCCAGCATCATCAAGTAAACCTGTGCTGATCAAGCTCTTTGTAATTGCGGGAACATGTCTCACATTCTTCAGCGTGAAAGAAGAGCCATTCTGAAACTTCAATTGAACATCTCCAACACCTAAGATCTCACATGTCTGCCCATTGCCTAGCCGAACATGATCTTTAGTGGTCACATAAGAGGTAAACCACTCCTTGTTTGGAGACACATGAAGTGATGCCCCTGAGTCTATAATCCAGTCACTCAGTGCATTTCCATCAGATGTTGTAAGAAGAGCTGAGTCCATTGTATTCTTCAAGAAGTAGATGTCTCCTGACACTAGACTGTCATCCTCTGCAACAGTGTTTGTCACATTTATTTCTTGAATCTTCACTGAGGACTTGTTCTTCTCACCATGGTCTTCAGCTTTCTCTTTGCCTTTTTCTGCTTTCCATTCTCTGCAGTCTCTTTTCATGTGACCCTTCTTGCCACAATGGTAGCATTCTATGTCACTCTTGCCTTTAGCACTGCGGGACTTGCTACGAGACTGATTCCTCTTTCCACCTTTGTACTTTTCTTTGGTCCTTCCCCTGACAACTAAGGTTGTTCCTTTGCCTTTGTCCATTGTCTTTCTATTGGTTTCTTCAGTAAGCAGACTTCCTTCTACACCTTCTATGTTCAAGCCATCTGGAGGTGCAGAATTACTCAAAGCTGTGCGAAAAGTGTCCCAACTTTCCGGCAATGTGATCAACAGGAACATAGCTCTAACAGGTTCATCAAACTTGACACCTTGAGCTGACAACTGACTATAGATTGTGTTGAATTCATTCAGATGATTGGACATAGGTGTCCCTTCTTTCATCTTCAAGTCAACAAGCTTCTTAAGCCAGTATACCTATGAAGATGCACTCTGCTTCTCATAAAGATCACTTAGCTTTAACCATGCTTGATAAGCCGACATCTCGTTTGCTACATTGAAGTAAACGCTTTCTGCCAAAGTCAGCATAATGGTAGAAAGTGCCAATTCATCCATTTCGCTCCATTCATCTTCGTCCATATCTTCTGGTTTTATCCCCTTGAGCTTTATAGGTTTTATCTGCTTCTTTTGTACCAACACGTGCCAAATCTGCTTCTTCCACAATGGGAAATTGGTTCCATCCAGCTTCTTGATATTGTAAAGAGCAGTGTCCTGTGATCTAGCCATAGCTATGCTTCACAGTGGTTTACTATCCTGGGAAAAATTCGGCAGAGTTTCCCCTGTAAACTGACCTCTGAACCAATATCAACCTGTCAAATGAACCAAGAAAGCTTCAGATTCTCCATAAATTTTGGCAAAGTCTCCTTTGTAAAATGGCTCTGGTGTACTCAAAAACAGACCAAAAAACAGCTCAAAAAACACTGTCTCTCTGACACTGTAAGCTGCGGGTAAACCTGTCCTGCACCTGTACTGTCTCTCACTATCCTGTCACTGTCCTATAAGCATAGACTGCGACAATGCCTCAACGACAGTAAAGCAAAGATGCAATCCCAACTGTCTAACTCGCAGTCAATACATCCTAACTGCCTATCTAAGGGTGCTCGAGGGATCGCTCCAAGACCTATATCACCGAAAGGATCTCAACATTCAAGAATCCCCCAGCTCAATAAAACCTCACTCGACCCTCAACAAATGCTGCAGTAAATCTGACAATACATAGACTTCCCACAAAGTCATACATCCACAAATTTCCCACTGTATGCTGTAACCGCTGCGGCGGTTGTTTGCTGCGTGACTCACAGCCAGCAAACCCTCAACAGACATACATCATCTCTGACAATACATCCCATGTGGAAGTACCTGCAATGTCAGGATGAAATCTAGAATATCAAGCAGCAAACACAAGCTACCTGATGAACTAGTGGATGTCGCCTACAGTCTGTGTGTAGATGCGCCCGTGTCGTATGTGACACGCCTCCAAGAACTGTGAGCCGTCCTTCGATGTGTAGACAGCCACAAATCAACACTCTGGGAATGTTGATATCCTCAGCACCTGCAATCGTAGGCCGAAAACCCCAAATTTGCAGAGTCGGATCTGCACCCGCTGAGACCACGTAGTCGAAATGGCCTGCGTAGACCTTTGTCGAAGCCGAACGGTGGTCGAGATGACCTCAGAATGAAATTCTGAGAACACCAAGCCCTTTGGGCTATCCCACGAGATTTGGGGTCGTGTCTTCGCCTGTCGAATTTCACTCCAATCTGAGTTGGTGACTCTAGCCTCCTGCAGTGTTGCCCCGAGCCTCAATCTGAGCTCTGATACCAGTTGAAGGAGTACGAGCGGAAGTGCGACGCGAGAGAGAGTGCGAGAAGAAGAGCACGACGATATGGTGAACTCGCTCTACTGTAATGTGTAGAACATAGTGAGTTCTTATTAGGTTTTAACAAAAGAATATGTGTACATACCTGGCGGCCCGCCCACTTACCTGGGCGACCACATTAGGCTTTATACCCCAACATCTTCGGGTCTCCATATGTTGATGTTGTCCTTGATGTACCCTAGTTGTCAGATGTACTTGTCTTTACTTTTGATTTCAATCCAAAGGTGTTGTTAGCTCTTGACTAATGTAGGATAGCTTGATTATCTTCATATACTACAATGTTAGACAATGGTTCCTAGATTATCAGAAAAGGTAACTTGTTCATGCTCAAAGGCCAAAAGTCTAGCTCATTATATTCCTTGTATGTCTCTTCTATGAAAAAAAACTCTATGTATGTAGTCAAGTTGTCTTCTATTGGGTTGTGGCATAGCTGGCTTGGTCATATGAGTCAGAAAGGAGTGAAACAATTTCAACATTTGGCTATATCCTTATATTTAACTATTTTGATTTTAGTTTGTGTGAGCATTGGATATATGAGAAACAAACTAGGCTTACCACTTTTCCATTGAAGAGAGAGTTAGGAAATCCTCTAGATTTGATTCATAGTTATCTATGTGGGCTTATGCTGCATAAGTCTCTTGGGGGGCATTATATTTTCTAACTTTCATAGATTACTCTACGCTGTCGAGAAGTTTGTGGTCTTGCCAGGAAAGCACAAGGCTTCTTGACGTGAGAATTTTTGAGATAACTCCAAAAACTATATGAAGGAGTTATGCCATAGATGCCATGAAGTATAGATTTTGGTAGAGAGTGCAATCAAAAAAGCCCCATTCTCTCTCTCTTGCACTCACACACACAAAGAAAGAACACAAAAGAGAAAATCAAAACAACATAGATATGAAAATGTCAAGGCTTTGGTCATATCTTATCATAGGTAGGATGAAAGGGTTAAGAGAAGAGTTAATGGCATTCAACCTTTGCCAACCAAACAAGCTACAAATTGTTCTTTGGAACTATAGTTTTGTGCTTACTATGATATATATGTTTTGTCTAGTGATTGGGATTACTTGTGTGTACAAATATTCTTGGTTCATAGCAAAATAACTAGACTTATATCAAAAGAAAATTTATAGTCTAGAAGGGGTAGTATGATGGAATCTAGTAAAAGAAGTATTTCATTGAGCCTTTTTGGGTCAAAGAGAAACACTATACGTTGTTGGAAGTGTACTTTACGGCTAATCCATACGTTAATTGTAATAGATCGCACAAAATGGAAGCAATAACAATTTACATCCTGTGGATTATTCATCTAGGATAATTATAGTATGTGCAAAATTTAGATATGAGAGAAGTGAAGACAAGAGAATTTTCCCTCCCAAGCCCTATTCTTGCCCGTAGGCAATAAAGATACTACGGGGAGAGATGTACTTGTAACAAGGAGAACCTAGAGTTTGTAGAGAGAATGAGCTTCTAAGAGTGAAACAGATTTGTGAGAGCGTAAAGATATGGCTACTCACCTTGTGCATTAGTATAACTCTCCAAGATGGTTGATCATAGCTTTGGCAGAGTATTGTAGCTTAAATGCGTTCAGTAATTAGGACATAAGAAATATGGAGATAGGGATAGAGATAGATGTACATGTAGATGTAGACGTAGAGATAAAGGTGGGTGTAGAATTAGAAGTGGATAATAGCTAGGTTATGAATAGATTTGGAAATAGAGATAGATGTAGATGTAGGGATAGAGATAAGGGTGGGTGTAGAATTATAAGTGGATAATAGCTAGGTTAGGAATAGATTTGGAAATAGAGATAGAGGTAAGGGTTGGGCTAGAGATCAAAATCAAAACATCAAGAAACCAAAAAAATCACAAATCAAAACACACCTTGTTTGATACCCTTCAAGATTTATTTTCCAATTTGATGGAGAGAGAAGGAGAGGGAAGACTTCTTGTCTTGAATGATGCACCAAATCCAAGTCCTTCTTTGATTAGAATTGATCTTACAAGGTTTGCTTACAAGATTGGCTAGTTTTCCTCAAGAAGCAAGGATGCACCAAATCCAAGTCCTTCTTTGATTATAATTCATCTTACAAGGATTGCTACAAGATTGGCTTCTCTTCGTCAAGAAGCAAGTATAGGCTTAGGATTATGTTTATGGCTAAGTACAATCAAGCATTAATCCTCTCACTCCCTAACGAATGGTGAAAACATGATTTTGCGGGGGGGGGGGGGGGGGGGGACATGGTTTTTGCACCCCACATGAGTGTGCATTCTTCAAACGACATGTGGAGGCTTGGGTAGAAGTGTGGATGGAAAACATTGTTATACAAGGACAAGCCAATGGAGCCAACAACAACGATTGAGCAAGCTCGTTTTGGGATGTTAGAGATGCGCAAGCTCATGCATTAACTGCATTATCTATGAAGCTCACTAGTACTCCTCACATTCTCTCAACTAAATCAGCTAAATAGGCTTGGGATATTCTGGCTAGTCTTTATGCAAGTCGCAATGAGGCTAAAATTGCATTCCTGCGTAAAGAGCTAGAATCAAAGATTATGCATGAGAAAAATGACATGGATACTTTCCTTACCGGTATCAATGCTATTAATGAGCAAGGTATTTCTGCAGGCGAGGTCATTTCAGACAGTTCCCTTGTACAATCTTTTCTTTATGCATTGCCAAATTCCTATCAGACTTTTGCTAGTACATTATGTACATTGCTATTGAAAGAGTCATTTAAAAGAAAGGGGGGGCCTAAATAACGTGTAGTTGAACATGCTTTTATTGCAGCTCAAAGAAAAGGTGCTAGCAGCAATGTAGCCACTTCTCATGGTTCTTTAGCGAGTGGAAAATCACTTGTTCCTAATGCTTCTGCTAGTGACACCTCATCTGGGAATCATATTGAGCAGGGAAAAAAGAAAATGTGTTGCCATTATTGCAAAGCTAATAATCACTTGATCAAGTAGTGTCCTAAATTGAAGGCGAAAGAGACCAAGAAGAAAGAGGCTGGTTCCACCCAAGCAGAAAGAGGCTGGTTCCACTACAAGTGCAGCTATTGTTGAGTCTTCTATGAAAGGATATTGTGATGCTAATGTAGATCAGAGTGGGCATTTAATGAATACTGCACTTATGATCCTTCTGTCCATGATGCATGTATGTCAGTTGCTACAGATTCTCATGTGTGGTACTTTAACGGTGGTGCTACAAAGCACATCACCTCTCAATGTGACTTGTTTACCTCTCTTGAGGATGTCCTTCATGGGAATACAGTCACTTGTGTCAACAATGCCTCTTATACGGTCAAGGGAGTTGGAAAGATTGTGCTGACTGCTACTAATGGCACTTTTTTGAAACTTGTTGATGCACTTTATGTATCTGGAATCAAGAAGAATCTTTTGCTTGTATCTGCACTTGCTAGACTTGGTCCTGTGTGAAATTTGTGGATGACAAATGTGTCGTTCACGATCTCAATTTTGGTGATGAAATTGTTGCATCTTGCATTTTGTGCCATGGGCTATATAACCCCACCTTGTATGACAAGTGTGGGCAAAATTTTGCAAATACAATTGTGGATTCAAAGGACGCTTCCGATGCAAAACTTTCATTTTGGGCATTTGAATTTTCCCAGTTTGCTGCATTTGCATAAATTTGATATGGTTCTTTCTTTGTGGCCTCTTGAAGCAGCTGTCAAGCATGTTTGTGAAGACTGTATTTTGGGTAAGATGTATGTAGCATTCGAAGTTTCCAAAGGACGTTTCAGTTAGGGCTACATGTAGGTTGCATCTTGTGCATAGTGATGTTTGTGGGCCCATGCAAACTTCATCCTTGGGCAATTACCTTTACTTTGGGACTTTCATTGATGACGAGTATATGCATGCATGGGTGTATATGTTTACTTCGGGACTTTCATTGATGAGTCTATGCATGCATGGGTGTATATGTTTAAAGATAAATCCAAACTATTTATGTGCTTCAAACAATTTTTGGTCATGGTTAAAAATGTCTCTTATTGTACTATGGGCACCCTCCATTCAACTTGAGGGGGGGAGTATATGTCTCATGAGTTTAATGCATTTCTAGCTAGTCATGGGATAAAACACCAATGTACAGTGCCGTATACACCTCATCAAATGGTGTTTCTGAAAGGAGAAATAGGTCCCTAATGGAGGTGGCACGATGTATGGTCAAGAGTCAAGCTTTACCACATTCATTTTGTCTTGAGGTCATCATGTGTGCTACTTATGTACTCAAGAGGTGTCCTAGAAAAGCTTTACCACATTCATTTTGTCTTGAGGTCATCATCTATGCTACTTAGGTACTCAATAGGTGTCCTAAAAAAGCTTTACCACATTCATTTTGGCTTGAGGTATGCTACTTATGTACTCAACAGGTGTCCTACAAAAGCTTTACCACATTCATTTTGGCTTGAGGTCATCATGTGTGCTACTTATGTACTCAACAGGTGTCCTATGAAAATATTTGCAATCTACGACTCCATATGAAGCATGGCATTATAAAAAGTCTTCTACTGATCACATGCACATTTTTTATTTTTTAGCTTATGCTTTGGTGCCAAAACGCAGTGCAGAGAATTGGATGATAAGGCTATTAAATGCATTTTTGTTGGTTACAGTACCAAAATCAAAGGCTACATGTTACACCATCTACAAATTAAACATATCTTGGTTGCACAAGATGTTGTGTCTATGGAAGATTATGTTCAACCTTTGTTATCATGTGCCAGAGAGAATAACGTAAGCTCACAAGACATTACATTTATTACTTTTTGTTGCCTCTTTTTAATGGTGGAAACTTGAATGCAAATTCCAATGAGGCACATGTACAGCCTATGGTGGTTTTTGAAAATTTTATAGGCCAGCCTATTAATGATGCAAATATACATGATGTACTTGATGTCGAAAGGGCTGAGAATGACTGGTGCATACTTTGTGTGATAGTAAATTGGATGCATATGTGTCTAGTCCTACACGATCAGGTTCTTGCCATGCATCTTATGCATCAAATTGTTATGCTTTGGTTGTTTCTAGCTTATGTGATGTAGAGGAACCTCTATCATTTGATGAAGCACAAAATCCAAAAAATCCATGCAACTAAAATATGATGCACTTATAGAAAATGACACATGGACTTTATGTGATTTGCCTCCTAGAAAAAATACCATTGGTACGAAGTGGGTTTACAAGTTGAAACGTAACCCAGATGGTTAGATTGATTGCTATAAGGCTCGACTTGTTGCAAAAGGTTATGCACAACAGAAATACATAGATTATGAAGAGATTTTGGCTCCCACTTGTCATTTTCTATGTGCAATGGAAGCTCATTTTGGATGATATGTACATCAATCAGATATTGTTACTACTTTCTTGAATGGTGACATGTTTGAGGAAGTTTGTGAACACAGCCTTGCGGTTTTTGTCATTAAAGGGCACGAAGATAAAGTTTGCAAATATAAGAAATCTTTGTATGGGTTGAAGCAATCTCCTTGTGCTTGGTATGAGAAAGCTAACACTCATTTGGTTAAATGAGGCTTTTGTAACAATCCAACAGAAAGAACTTTATGTAAGTTGTGAGGGTGATTTACTTCTCATCATCGTTTTCTATGTTGATGATTTGCGGATCATTGGACCCAATGAGACACATATTGCAAGGCTGGTTTGAATGCTACTTTCAACATGAAAGATCTGGGGTTTTTGCATCATTACTTGTACATACAGTTGAACTAGCGTGATGGTTGTATTGCCTTGTGTCAAACAAGTTACATAGAGACATTGCTATGTAAGTTTGAACTTGAGGACTGCAAACCTATTGCTAATCCCAAGGAAACAATGAAGTTGAGTCTTCATGTTTTTAGTGATCCTACCGATGTCACTATTTACAAAGCTACTGCTGAAATCCTTATTTATGTATGCAATACAAGGCCGAATGTTCAATTTGCAGTCTCACAGGTCATGCTCATAGAAAGCACATTGAGTTGCATTACCACTATGTCAGTGAGAGACTCTCAACAAGAGAAATTGGTTTGGATTATGTTCCAACACATGACAACCTTGTAGATCTATTCACAAAGGCATTGTCTTGTGAGAAGTTCAAAGCTTTTTGCAAAGCTTTGGGCTTACTCCCCTTTGTGGATTGATCATGCACTCGGGGCATGGCACTTTCCTATACATTATGTGCCAACTCTTGTTCACTGCATCACTCACAGGGGGGATTTGTTACCATATACATGTGGTAGTGATGTGTGTGAACACACTTAGTACCGCCAAGGCAATTTTTTTCTCACTAGGAGGTTTTTCCCCTCGTGTATCATGTATAGACCGATCACTCTAGGACTAACTTATATTTCAACTGCACACTAAGTAATACTACTCTCATTGTGTGCCTTGAGCTTCTTCATCTTCTCCAAGTTGTGTGTGTTTCCTTGCAACCCTATTTCCAACAAAAATGATTGTCCCACCCTATGATTGGACTTTACATACTTGAGTCTTTTTGCACATTTGAGTTCAATACATTAATTCTTGTGATCCGATTCCAGATTCCATTGGCTAAGTGTAAAACTCTGTATGCAATTCAAGCCTCTAAAAATAACATATTAAACTTTGTGTACAGTCCAAGATAGCTTTTGAAACTAATATATAATCAATCACATTATCTCCACTGTGCTCTCTATATGTAAATCTTGATGCCATTCCATAAAGGTACACCATTTGCAATGAGGATTTGATGCTATTGCATTTATGTAAAAGTGACTTTGCATACTCATCAGCTCTATTTTCACTAGAGATTTGACTATACATGTGTATATCCTCTAACAGCCTTGAAACATGTGGTATATCAAATTGTTGTATTTTGTGTTGCAAAGTTTTTCTGCATGCATTCATATCATCAAGAACAATAAACTCACCCTTGTCCATGAAGTGGAAGATGTCTTGCTTAGATTTTGACAAAAGTTTGATCTCTGTTTAAGCATAAAAGTTGGATTCATGGTGAGGTAAGTGTAACCCTCGTGGCTCACGGACACCCTATCGCCTACAACGGACACCGTAACGGTATTATTTATTTAAGTAGAGTCAGGCACCGGGCTTGTCGGTCCAATAGGGAAAGTTAGAGTGATCGCCTATGAGAGGCGCACTCTAACACGAACATGCTAGGGTTAGTTGGCTAAGCATGGGCGCCCAAGTGTGAATGGGGTGAGCTCACATAAAAGCCAATTAAACCTAAAATTGATTCATTCTCTCATTGTGCAATAGAAGCTACTCTTGCTCCATCTCCACCTTCTCCTTCACCATCTCCTTGTGTGTGTGTGTGTGTGTGTGAGAGAGAGAGAGAGAGTGTGTGTGAGAGTGTGTGTGCGATCGAGCCTTGCGGCGGCACGACGGCGGCGAGGCGGTTGAGCGCGGCGTAGCGGCGTCTCCCTCTTCTTCGCAGCGCGGGAATCCTTCATTCGCAACTACGCAGGAAGGTGAGTGACACACCGTTCTTCCTTGTGAGCTTGTCTGTTGTATGACTGTGTGCTAGGAGCCTTTGTGGCTCGCATACGGCGTGTAGCAAGTCCCTAGCCTTGACATTTTTGGCGCCGTTGTCGGGGAGCTGTTGCACGTGAAGCTCCAATGGCGACCTGTAAATTGTATTGAAGCTATTTTTTATGTAGGAAAGGCGCGTCTTAAGTTTGATCATTGTTGTTATGCAAAAACAGTAGAGAAAGACACAATGTTGTTGACTGCATTCAAGTTTTCTGTGCTCTGTTAAGCTCTGTTTTGTTAGTTCTATTAAGCTCCGATTTCAGCTTACACAGTTAGCATTTCTTGCGTTTCTACGTTTTTTGCATTTTCTGGTTTGCACTGCACAGTTCTGTCAAGTTTCATTTTCTGCATTTTCTGTGTTTTCTGGTTTGTGCACAGTTAGACGCACAGTTAGTTAATTAAGCAGGTTAGTAATTAGGTGAACCACTGATTAGCAGGTCAGTAGGTAGGTGGGACAGTAAATAGTTAGGTGAGGTCAACGAGCACCAAAACGCGTACCAAATAATATCCACACAAAAAAAAAAAAAAAAAAATCTTTTTCAAAAAAAAATCGAAAAATAAAAACGTGAGTGCGGGGGAGGTTAGATTTTCGAAAATAAAAAACGTGAGTTATAAAAACGGACGGGTTGGTTTGTATAAAAGTTAGATCGGGATCATTTCCCCAAGCCCAAGCCCAAGCCCAAGCCCAAGCGCAAGCGCAAGCCCAGGCCCAGGCCTCAGTCCTCAGTCTTATGATATGTACTGGACTCACTCTTATATATATACCCTACCCCCTCAAGAAGGAATGAGAGCATGTGGGACAAGTCCTCCACTCTCCTCCCTTCTCTTCCCACTTGCACCCTTAGACTTGCTATTTGGAGCCTAGTTCCCCAGTTAGGAAAAGACTGTTTCAGGCTTTTCTGGAGCAAAATAGAACCAAACGGTGGGCTGTAAAGCACAACGCGTCCCTCCTAGCGATACGCTCGTTTTGAGCTATCACACGGCCCATTCCACGACACGCTCTAAAAAATCTAGCAAAAAAACAAACAAAAAAACATGCAAAAAACTAGTCACAAGGCCTCCTAGAGCAGCTTTTTGACACCTTAGGGTATCAAAAGCACATGCACTTATGCTCTGGGCGGATGCTAGAACACGAGCATATTGAGGGTGCCTCTGTTCATACGGACACCCATTACCCATCCACGATAGGCTCTAGACCCTCAGCGGGGACACAAGGTAGCACCACCCAAGACCCTAAAATAGCCGCTAGTGATTCCTCCTCCGACTCAGAAATCATGGAAGCATACCCTACCCAAAACACTGAGAGAGAAGGCCATGCACCTCCCGAAGCTCCACAGCCTAGTACTAGTATGTTTAGCCGTTTCATGGAAACATTAGGTAGAGCTACTCGCTCGGAACCTGATGCAAATGAAGCACACGAAGGGGGTGGGGAAGTGGACTCTCCTTTCACATCGCAGGTGGACCCCACACCCCCAAAGAGTGTCCATGTGGATATTCTGCCAACTTCTTACCAAGAAGGCCCTGTTGAGCTACCTCCTTCAGAAGTTCCCTCTAGAGTACCGTTGCTGACAAGTAAAACCACGGGGAGCAACATTGCTTCTACCTAACAAGAAACCGTTAACACGTTGACTCTAGAACGATTGTTCATTAATGATCATTGGACATACGACCTCCACACTGAGGTGTTGACGGATCTACACTCTGGCCACGCCTACCATGTAGGATGGATAGAGATTGTACGATCCACCTCTAGTGCCACGAGCCTCGAAGATCAACAGAAAATGATCTGTAATGTTATCCATGGCATTATTCAATCATAAAGGCAAAATCGAGGGGTAAATATACTCTCAACTGGCCCCATGAGATTTCTGGATACGAGCAAGGCTCAACAGCCTACTCTATCACAAATGGAGACTCCTCTAATGAGCCCCATGGACCCATCTTACGTCATTTCACCTGGGGTATCTATGCAATCTGAGCCTCCGAGCGACAACTTTAGCTTCCCTAACTTGGCTCAACCCTCTATTAAGGAAAACACAGTGCTCACTCCAGGGATAAGCCTGACAGAGAATGTACCGATGAAATCTACGGTTAGCGCAGTGCCACTACCTAGTGTCGTAGTACCTAATATGGGTCCTCGATCGTATGTGCCTCTAGCCCCTTATGCACACATGGCCCCCACACCTCCAATTGTACCACTTGTTTATGCTCCTCGAGTGCCGCTCCCTAGCCCTTATCCGAGTGGACCTATGCCCGGTTATGTTCCATATCCTGCATCATCCACACATATGCCAAGACCGGTACATGTCCCTCTCCCATATATGATTCCAAGAGTACCTCCACCGGCCCTGCCTCCTCACATAGGTGACTCGGCAGCGTTTGCTCAAACCATAGGTCGATCTATCGCGGAAAATATGCGTCATGCATTTGATAGAGAGCCTAGAAGTAAGGCAGTACAAATTGCCAAACTCACGCAAAAATTCAATGGGGACGAAGATGCTAGAAAACACATTGAAGTGTTTGAACAAGTATGTGATTCCTTAGGGGAACGCAACGAACTACATAAGTGTAATGCCTTAAGCTTGACATTAAGTGGGAAGGCTGGAGATTGGTATAGAACCCTAAGGGTGGACGAGAAAACAATCTACCCTACCCTTCGAAGGTTGTTTCTAAAGGAGTACATACGAGAAGGTGTGCTTTGGGGTGTAGCATCTCAGCTACAGAAGGCCGAACATAAGGAAGGAGAGTCAGTAAGGGACTTCATTAGTCGTCTAAAGCACTTAAACTCTCGCTGCCCTGTAAATGAGCGCTTCAACAATAACCAACTGCTTGATCGATTCATTCGAGGGTTGAGGAATGAAGGAATCTATAATGGACTAGTGATTAGAGGTATCACAACCTGGGAAGATGTCACTGCCAATGCAATCCAATTAGAGGACAACTTGATGATAGCAGGCATGAGGGTGTCTACTGACACGAGATCCACTAGCTCACAAGCCATTGAGTATGAACCCATGACTGCAAAGCCCATTGCCAATGAGCCAAAGGTATTTGAGACATTCTTGACAGACCTCACCAAGGCAATCCAAGAGTCTCTTAAGGATAATCGACCCCCTCAAAATAGTCACATGTATCCAAGAAGGGAGCAACAATGGTGTTCCATTTGCTTAGGTCCACATAGCAGTAGTGAGTGCCCTACGTTTAGAGTAAAATTTAATGGAACTTGCAACGCATGTGGTAGGTATGGTCACCAAGCTAAGGATTGTTTAATGATCAAACGTATGATGGCAAATAGACCACCTGTAGCCTGGACGGATGCGCCTCGAGCTCCTGTATTGATGCCTGCTCCACGTGTTGAGCAATTACCGCAACACATGGTCCCTAGATCTCAAAATGTTGTACAAGCTACACCGCTACCACCTCCTGTGCTAGGACCGCAGCCCCCGCATCCAAGAGTCGCCCCTATGAACCAAGTGGGTTGCGAGCCATCTAATGCTTATGTAGATGGCTGTGAGGAGGAATTAGACACTAGTATTGCCTACGGACTTGATACATTGGAAGAGTGTCCTATATACTACATGGAAGATTGTTGGGGGCAAGTCAAGCCGGTTTATCAAGCTGCTGCTCTCGCATCCTGAGGTCAAAATATCAACACCCAGGCTAGGAGGCCACCTCTTCAATGCTACGAGTGTGGTGGACCACATCGAGCAGCGGAGTGCCCTATTAGGCTGCAAAAGAATGCTGCACAGATGCAAATGAATCAAGGGAGCACGTTTGCAATGCCAATACTCACATGTAATTGTTGTGGCATAGATCACTTGATTGCCCAATGCCCCTATAACCCAAATGCGCCTAAAATCACACCCCTAAATTTGGTCGAAATTGCTAGTGTGACATCGCCAATACCACCCGTCGCACCCGCTTATGTGATTACACGGTCCATGCTTCAAGGGCCAGGCCATATCCTCGAAGAGAGAGATACCGCGTCAGTTATCCAAGCAAAGAAAAAGAAGACACGAAGGAAGAGGTTGCAAAATACGGGAAATTCAAAGCCAAGTTCCAAAACAAACATAGGAACAGGAGATGACCCCGTGTATATGAATGACCTCGAGGATGATTCAGATTCAATCGAGACAATGGAGACTAGAACCAATACCACAAAGGGAAAGACCGACAAAGAAAACCGTAACATGGAACCAAATGAAAACCGAATAAGAGAAAACCATAAAGAGCCTCTGAAAACACCACAAGTGTTTCCAAATCCAATCCAAGACCCCCAAGATAAACCGCAGGGGCAAAAAGGGAAGAATCGTAAAAAGAAGATTGGGACGTACCCAAACCCAGTAGACGAGATTGAGCAGGTGAAACTCTAAGAGGTTTAGTGGAGGAGACTCAAGGGAAACTAGAACCAGAACCCATGCATGTCAAAATTCATGACACAGTGTTTCCCACGCAAGTTCATCCACCCCACATGAACCATAGACCGTTAGCCATATCTAGTATCATCCAAGAAGGGAGTGAGGACGGGACATCAGAAAGTGAGCATACACCCTTCTTGTTGGAAAGGATGTTTAACGAAGGAATACCTGATCCCATTGAGGAATATCAGATTCCATCCTCACTAGTTCCTAGTCAAGGACCTACACCCTGCAAAATGCCAATGAATGTTGCCAAACTAGTGGACTTCATGTCTTCTGAGGTCCGAACCACGATCATAGCAAAGCTGTATGGAGATCCTGAGTTATTCCTTGCACTTCGAGCATTCCTTAACGGAGAGCTACGAACGGGATTACCGCAGTTTGTGCAACCAAATAGGCCTGACTCGATTATGATTGATGAGGAAAATCATGTGCAATCACTTGACTTAGATGGACACGAGTCTGTGATCGAGGTACCCATTAACGAATTAGGGCAGTATTTTGAAGGTGATGAGTCTAATGCGACCCTACCCATCACTACCAAGGGATTAACTATAAAGGGAATTCTTGATGGTGGTGCGGGAGTTAGCATCGTTACAAAAGATTGTTGGGAATCCATGGGAAAACCCCTCCTCAGTGTTACTAACATTGTGGTAAAGATGGCAAATGGTACCATAGCCAAACCTATGGGGATGCTCAAGGATCTTAAGATCAAAGTTCTACGACACAAGGTATGACATACGTTCATTGTAATGGATTTCTCTAAACACCTTATGTCATATGAAATGATTTTAGGACGACCATTCATGAGGGAAGCACAAATGGTTCACAATTGGTCTAAAAATCATGTCTATTTGAAATTCCAAGACTCTGTCCTTAGAGTGGATTTGGTGACTGGTAAGGTACACCCCTTAGGGAGTAAAACCATTATTGATCATCGCTCTGACACCACAGTTCACTCGACCCCACTACAATATTGTTACACTTGTAAGAAGGATACAGACATTGGCCAAGATTCTCCTTACATGGATGTGTTACCGGGTATGATGGAATCAGACAACGTAGACTGGGTACACCTAGCTGCAACCATAGATACCTGGGGAAATAGAGGAACCACTTGGGTCACACCAGAGGGGGAAGAGGTACCACAAATTGCACCTCTGAACATGATAAGTGCCATACATGCATCTTCTAAGGGCAAGGCAATTGTGGACCAATCTGCCAGTGACACCGATAGCTCAATAGAAGACTTTAACCAACACGACTCAGACACTGACTTCCAGAGTGAAACGGATTCTGAATCTCATGAATTAGAGAGTGGAGCAAGTTCAGAGTCAAAACATTCGGAAGGACCAAGCACATCAACCGATGATAGCTCCTCCGAGAATGAAGAGGACACCAACGAGGACTCCTTTAGTGAGCCAGATCTAAATGCAAATCAAAAGCAGGTCTCAAATAAGAAAAAGAAAAACTTTAAGAGGCGTCGATATCGAGCCAATGTACGTGCTAGGATAAAAAAGAAGAGATCCTCAGCAGAATGGCTCAGTTATATAGGAGCATGTGATGCTCATCAAAAATTGGTAGACGATTGGGGTGAATATCTCCAAAATGTTATGTGGTGTAGACCACGACCCCATGAAATAGCCCAATTAGAGATCATAGACAAGCCAAAGTTGAGCCGCACTGCAAGGAGGCGTCAAAACCAAGAGTTAGCTCGACAACACAAGAAAGCAGAAATGGAAGCACAAACCAAAGCACAACCAGAATCCAAAGACTTGCATCCTGCACCAGAACATTTCAAATCTTACACCACAGGGGAAGCAAAGGTTGTGTACACAAAAGCCCAAAGAATACCTATCGATGGTAATAATGGAATCTATGATGGTCCGGCAATAGTTAAAGAAATAGAATTAGCTGACCCCGGTGAAGAATCAAAACCTGTTTTTATTGCCCGAGACCTCACAGAAGTTGAAGAGGCGGTCCTCAAAGAGCTTCTCAAGGAATTCAAGGAAGTATTCGCTTGGACATACCATGATATGAAAGGTGTTCCACCTTCTGTGGTCCAACATACAATCCCTATGATTAGCACTGCGAAGCCCGTACAACAAAGACCCTACCCGATGAATCCTAAGTACGCAAAGATCATTCAAGAAGAACTAGAAAATCTTATCAAATGTGGGTTCATATATCTTATTGAACACTCTGAATGGGTGTCTCCAATAGTTATCGTGCCAAAAAAGAATGGGAAACTCAGGGTGTGCGTGGACCTCAAAAAAGTTAATGCAGCTACTAGAAGAGACCATTACCCCCTACCATATTCCGAACATGTACTCGAAAGAGTTGCAGGCAAGGAAGCTTATAGCTTTCTAGATGGGTACTCAGGCTACAACCAAATCACGATAGCGCTAGAGGACCAAGCTAAAACTGCCTTCATCATAGAATTTGGCGTGTTTGCATTTTGTGTGATGGCTTTTGGCTTAACAAATGCCCCTGCTACATTCCAACGATTAATAAACACTGCTTTTAAAGAATATTTGAGAGAGTTTTGTGAAGCTTTCTTAGACGACCTTTGTGTTTAATCTTCTTGGAAAGAACATCTATCATGTTTGCGGAAGGTGTTTGAAAAGTGTAGGTTATATCGTATCTCATTGAGCCCGTTCAAATGCCAATTTTGGGTCAAGCATGGAGTTATTTTAGGGCATATAGTATCTAAGAATGGTATCTCAACCGATGAGAGCAAAATGAAAGTGATTCTAGAGTTACCACCACCAACCAATTACAAGGGAGTTCAAAGGTTCATGGGACACGTGGGTTATTATCGACGGTTTATTTTATTTTTCGTTGAGATAGCACGTCCTTTGTACAAGCTTCTCATTGAATTTAAATGGACTGAAGAGTGTGACCAGGCCTATGAACAATTGAAGAAAACACTAGCAAGTGCTCCGATTTTAAGGACACCTAACTGGGATGTCATTTTCCATGTGCATATTGATGCATCAAACTTTGCTATTGGGTGTGTTCTCACTCAACCAGGAGAACATAAATTGGACTATCCCATTAGCTTTGCAAGCCGTCAATTGAACGATGCTGAAAGGAACTACACCACTACAGAGCGAGAAGGTTTGGCAATGGTTTATGCAGTAAAGAAATTTCGCTACTACCTTCTGGCAAACAAGTTTGTATTTTATGTGGATCATCAAGCGTTGCTGTATCTGGTAAACAAGCCATGCTCCACAGGAAGAATCACACGATGGTTGTTAATTCTTCTGGAGTTTGATTTCACGATTGTAGTGAGACCCGGTAAAAGGCACGTCATGGCTGATCATTTGTCTCGCATACCCAATGGTGAAGCCCCTACAGGTTTTGATGATGAATTACCCGATACTTCCCTATTCATAGTTGAGACTATGCCTGAATGGAGTGAGAACATTGTTAACTTTTTAGTTAATGGTTTTCCACCCAAGGAACTTCGTAAGGATATCGCTTGAAGGCTAGTAAAAGAATGTGAACCCTATTGTTTGATTGCCGGAACTCTGTATAGACTAGGCAAGGACGATATTCTTAGGCGTTGTGCCCGCGAGGATGAATGTTTGTATATCTTGCAAGAAGCACATATGGGCATAGCCGGAGGACATTTTCCAGGAGACCTGACTGCTAGAAAGGTGCTGCAATCAGGCTATTGGTGGCCAACTTTATTTAAGGATGCATCACTTTTTACAAAAGGGTGTGATGAGTGCCAACGTTACAAGACCACATAGCGCAAAGACAGAATGCCCTTACATCCTATTAAAGTAACCCAACCATTTGAAAAATGGGGCTTAGACTTTGTAGGTCCAATTAGTCCCGCAGCTCGCAACACTCAATCTCGATATATTCTAGTTGCTACGGACTATGTAACAAAGTGGGCTGAAGCTAAGGCTTCACAAAAAGCTGACGCGAGGACAACAGCTAAGTTTCTTTTTGAGAACATTATCACAAGATTTGGTTGCCCTTTTGAAATTGTTAGTGATAATGGTACCCATTTTATAAATGAGGTAATAAGAGAGCTTACCACGACCTTTATGATATCCCACCATAAGTCTACACCTTATTACCCGCAAGCTAATGGAAAAGCCGAGAGCACCAACAAGACTCTAATCTCTATTTTAACCAAGACGGTAGAGGCTCATCGCACTGATTGGGATTTGAAGTTGACATCTGCTCTATGGGCTTATCGTACTGCTTATAAAGTGGCTATTAATTGTACGCCATTCAAAATGGTATACGGCCAAGAAGCGGTTATGCCTTGGGAGTTTGTCATTCCTAGTTTTAGGGTAGCTTCACAGAAAGGATGGAATGGTAACCCCTTAACCGAGCATTTGTATATCTTAGAAAAACTAGACGAAGAGAGACAATTGGCTGTGCAAAATGCTCTTGTGGAAAAGGATAGGAGAAAGAAGTGGTTTGATCGCCATGTGAAGGATAAGGACATCAAAGTTGGTGATAAAGTCCTTATGTATGGAGTACGTAAAGAGAAGAAAAAGTTGAAATATGTTGGTAAAGGACCATATAGAGTATGTGAAATTACCCCACAAGGTACCCTTCGTGTGGAAACTCTTGATGGAGTTGAAACCATTGGATTCCTCAATGGGAGTAAATTCAAAAGATATTATGATCCTTTAAGCCAAGAAGAACTACGGCCATTCATCAAAAGAAGGCCGCCAAAGCACAAACCGAGTTAAAC
Source organism: Adiantum capillus-veneris (assembly GCF_014529385.1). NCBI lineage: Eukaryota > Viridiplantae > Streptophyta > Polypodiopsida > Polypodiales > Pteridaceae > Adiantum > Adiantum capillus-veneris. The sequence continues at coordinate 118,577,947 of NC_140959.1, read as the reverse complement.
AAGATACAAGCTCAAGCTGAGGCTAAGGAGCGAGAACAACGTATAAGACAAAAACGAGAGGCTAACCTTGGAATCACAAATGCATTCCACGTGGAAATCGAAGAGGATGGGTTGGACTCTGACACACATCTACGATACCCTATTGAGTTAAATAGTGCCTATGGAAAAGTGCTATATAACGCCTTATTGGACACGGGTGCTAAATATAATCTGCTATCCTATGGGGTGTGGTGTCAGTTAGGGAAGCCACCTCTATCTCAGAGTATTATCCAAGTCAAGGGTGTCAACAAGAAAAAAACTACGGTTTTTGGAATCTGGCACACCTCTGTCAGTTATGACAATCGAATTGTAGCTCAAGACTTTTTGGTCATGCCTACTGGAACTATGGAGGGTAATATAAACCTAGGTCGCACGTGGATGATAGCCACCAAATGCACTATTGATTGGGGGACTGGGGGTGTTACAACGCAAAAACCAACTCTTAGCCCTACCACTCAAGCCATAGTCCCTGAGATATTGCCTAAGCAAATAAAACCCAAGACATTGCATGTCTAGGAGGTTGAACCATACGTCCCCATAGCCCAACTCTCTAGAGCTTCAACTGATGTAGTTGAAAGAAAGCTTGAGACACACAAGAACCATCCTAATATAACAGAGAAAACATACAAGTGGGTCCCTAAAGCTTCTGTAGTGAGCATGGTTGATGCAAAAAAACGGAAACCTCGTAAGAACCGTCCCACTCACTCCAAGAAATGTAAAGAACGTTGCGTTGGATTCCTAAACGACTATTGGAAGCCCAAGGATACTATGAAGGAAATGATCAAATCTGGGTGCCCAAACGTAAAGTGTACTCTTACCTGTCACCTGGCCCATGTAAACCCAATCTTGTGGCTCCAAAACAAATTGAAAATCGCGGAAAGGAAAAAATCATGGAATGTTACACACCCGCTCTAGAGCTAGTTTGGGTACCAAAGAAAGAACGATTTGTTCCACCTAGCTCAGGAATAGGGAAATCAAATGAAGCTTCTTGCTCTTCATGTAGTTCCTATACGCAAATAGAAGCTTCGACACAACCTCCACCTACCACTGTACATATCCATACAAGAACGAAAGAGTTTGCACCTCCCGGGGTAAGTTCACCACCTACAACAATGTTGCAAATAAAATCATGGGAGAGTACCTTACCACCCTTGCAACTAGATGAAACGCATAGGGCGGTCGAAAACTATTGGTTAAAACCTTCACCCATAACAACTTGGAACAATTGGTTTCAAAAGGTGACGACCTCATTCCAAAAGATATGATCTACCCAAGGAAGGGGGGAGTGTTTGCTAACATCAATCATTCACTCGCTCCCCTCTCAACCTTCCTCCCTGACCTCTGAATTCCAATCTTAGGGAATGTATATATATAGCCTTATACTCACAAAAAACAAAAATAGTAAAGAGCAAGAGCGACTAGCAACGAGAGAGCACCCTATCAGATCTTACATATAAGTCCAAATTCATCGTGTCAATTCAAGCAACATACAAAAACAACTCTTATGTTTTAAAGGCCTAACCAAATCTATCTGTATTGTCAGAAATGGCTACTTCACCAGAGGCATGCACTTCTATTTTTGATGAAAGGTACCCTTTGTCTTTTCTTCAAGTGTTATACGTATGCTACCCTATACTTTCTTGCGAATGGGATTTGATAGAGAGCCTTGCATGTGAGAGAAATTTTGAGGAGTTAGAATGGCTGATACGTCTATGGCTAACTAGTGATCCCTACCCAGTAGCGAATGTGTCTCCAGTGGCACATGCTTATTCTTTTGCACAAGATGAGTATCCACGAATCGCGAGGTTCTTGATTAGCATGCTTGCACAAGAGGATGATGAAGAGGAACTAATAGAGACCGAGGAAGACTATGGCCTCACGGACAACGATTTTATTTATCTAGATGATGAGGATAGAGGCCTAGCCTTAGGGTGGCCACCCGGTTTATATAATATCCTCTTTCCTTGATTCTAAAAGGGGTGACAGATAGGTAGGTTAGGGGTCTAGATTGTGTTTTGAGTTTGTTTTTTAGGAGTTTTAATTTTTCACACTGACATGCCTCCTAGAGGTATAGTGCCTGTTTTTGGATGTGTTAGGTAGGACTTATATGGATCTCCATCCACATGGCTGAGGACATCTGCTTCAACGAAATGAGCCACTCCATACCTCCAGGTGTACTACTTTCCATGATTCATGTTGGTGGATATGTGTAATTGCTAATAATGATTTTTCATGCTTTGTTTGAGTGCAATAGTTATGATTGTTATCTGCCATTATAGATGGATAAATTTGTCTTCGCTTAAGTTGATTGAACTCCAGTTTAATCTTATGGATGAGCCTGGAGATTAGGAGACCGTGACTTTAGGTTAACTCATTTACTTGACCACTAGGCCTAGCTAATAAAATTATCCGAGTATTTGAGACCTTAGGAATGTTTTAGGCAGAGAAAGGCTTGCTCACTTAAACAACAAAAAACACTAGTGCGAATACCAAGGAAATGGAAGCAAAAAAAAAAACAACAACATAAGTGCCACAAATGAAAAATCTTACGCTGGAAGAGAAATCCTGGCTTGAATTGGTACTTCACTCACATGTATTGTCTATGGTACTAGAGCCCTAGAGGTTCCCAGTGTGGGCGCTTTTCCTTGAGAAGCAAAAAACCCCGGACATACAAAATAAGCACACACGTCACATGATTGTGACCCAAAGTAAAAAAGTATTAAAAAATAAAAAATAAAGAAAAATAAAGAAAAATAAAGAAAAATTAAAAGACTTCCATTGAGCTTACAGTTAACATTTCAAGCTTTTGTTTGCAGTTGTGAGAGCGAGTTGGCTAATCAAAGCTGAAAAGCATAATTAGGGAATCTTGCATTTAGATAATCTTCTTAGCTGAGCTAGTACTAGAGTAGTTGTTTTAACCTTAGTCATAGCTAACTAATTGATAGACTCACCCATAAGCTCAAAACTCTTGATTAATTAATTTACTCAAAGTGCAATTTATTTGTCCTTAATGGCAGTCTAACATTTCATAAATCTTGCATTTACGCATTTCCACATGTACTTTACATTCCCCTCATGATTTATGGCAATATAATTCCACTTGCTAAAACAGTGACTTTGCCTTGCAGATTCAAATCTAGATGCTCTACAACATGGACATACCAAGCTTCAACTCAATAGCTTCCGAGGACGGAATCTACATCAGGAAGGGGGGCAATGTTAACCCTCGTGGCTCACGGACACCCTATCGCCTACGACGGACACCGTAACCGTATTATTTATTTAAGTAGAGTCAGGCACCGGGCTTGTCGGTCCAATAGGGAAAGGTAGAGTGATCGCCTATGAGAGGCGCACTCTAATACGAACATGCTAGGGTTAGTTGGCTAAGCATGGGCGCCCAAGTGTGAATGGGGTGAGCTCACATAAAAGCCAATTAAACCTAAAATTGAGTCATTCTCTCATTGTGCAATAGAAGCTGCTCTTGCTCCATCTCCACCTTCTCCTTCACCATCTCCTTGTGTGTGTGTGTGTGTGTGTGTGTGTGTGTGTGTATGAGAGAGAGAGAGAGAGAGAGAGAGAGAGAGTGAGAGTGTGTGTGCGATCGAGCGTTGCGGCGGCACGACGGCGGCGAGGCGGTTGAGCGCGGCATAGCGGCGTCTCCCTCTTCTTCGCGGCGCGGGAATCCTTCATTAGCAACTACGCAGGAAGGTGAGTGACACAACGTTCTTCCTTGTGAGCTTGTCTGTTGTATGACTGTGTGCTAGGAGCCTTTGTGGCTCGCATACGGCGCGTAGCAAGTCCCTAGCCTTGACAGTAAGCGGGTGTACCAATTGATGTCATTATTTTTAGCCATATGTAGTGTTTATGATTCTCATCTTCAACAATAGATACACAAACTTCCAATCCCTTCTTAATCATGTATGCCACACCTCCTTGTCCTCTTTGTTGTCTTACATTTTTGGTCCACATTAAAAAATTGTACATTGTATTTGTCCAATCCAAGAATTTGTTGGGCAGCATCATCCCATGTTTCAACAAGAAGTATGGTATCATCCCATTTATTACTTAGCTCATCTTAACCAATTCTCGCATTTCACATGGATAACCATTACAATTCCAAAATCATACTTGCAACTACGAGGTGATGTGTCCCTACTTGTTGGATGGTCTTGCTTCCTCCTTAGGTGTCTTTTTTACATGAGGTAGTTCCTTAAATACGTATTTCCAAGGATAATATTTTGTTTTGTTTCATCAATCGTAGTATAGATAATAGAGCGTTCTTATGAGCAAAGAGCTCCTTATTTGAAAAATCTGTGTGTACAATAAACTATGATTCCAAACATGCCAAAATTAAGTTTTAAAAAACCTTCAATGGCAATTGCAATAGATGGATGTGTTTCCAACTCCTCTTTAGCACCCTGCAAATAACAATGTTCTTGGACCATTTTGCACGTCCTTTCAATTCTTGTGCATCCACATTCTTTGCTTCAATTGTAACTTGCATGATAGATGAAACCAAAACAACATTACCTTTACATATATCAAGCCATGACGTGGATATATTTCTCATCTCGCTTACATATCGTCTCATTGCATTCATTTTTTCCTCGCTCAATGCATAATCATTCTCAACTTTCCTCAAGTGCTCTTTTAAAGAATTCATGGCCACAAGGAAACGCTTACATTTTAGCACTTCATGCTCGAGTTGTACCAAGCATGGCATTTTCATTTTAGGAACCTTTTTTAGTTGCTCATTCTCAACAACAAGAATGTTCAAAGTACCGTTCTCCATTGCAAGTGCACACAAGTCTTCACCTTGCTTGCTAATAGTCTCTTGCCAATGAGACCAAGTAAGCCATAATCGTGGCTTACATTGTTGTTGATGATGTGTTTGCATTGGGATCCAAAATACTTGGTAATTTGGGATCATTTTACACTGTGTTTGTGGATCTTGTTGATGAAGAGGTCCTCTTGCGAGTTGTGGTAGACATAGTTAAAAAAATGCTCATGAAAAATGCAAGTTATTGGAACCTATTCAATTTTTACATGTTACTACAACAAAGCCTTCTATTGCTTATGATTTTTTATTAAAAAAATGTGTGCACCAAGAGGGTGTTGTATTATTCAATGGAGACAAAAGATTGCCCAAATCGGAATTCATATCACGGAGTTATGGATGAAATAGAGGTCTACTATTTACTAGGTGAAAAACAAGCTTTGTGTGTGTGTGTGTGTGTGTGTGTGTGTGTGTGTGTGTGTGTGTGTGTGTGTGTGTGTGTGTGTGTGTGTGTGTGTGTGTGTGTGTGTGTGTGAGAGAGAGAGAGAGAGAGAGAGAGAGAGATGCCCCTACTTAATGGAGAGTTAATGTCTCTCTTAAGAAATCCTTTAAAAACACCCAAATAGAGCCTTAGTGGTGTAACCCCCATGTAGAGGGCTTGAAGTTGACATATTACCTTCAATGTGTTGGAATTAGAGTTACAAGAGGGTTGCACAAATAGCTCGAAGGAGATAAAGAAGTTCAAGGCACACAAGAGAGAGTATATTGCTTATTGTGCAAATAAAAAGATGAATTAGCCCTAAAGTGATGGTGTATATAAAATGCACATGGGAAAAACCGCCTAATGAGGGAAAAAGTGTCCCAATGGTCATGTGTTCACACACATCACTCTCACATATATAGTAACGAATCCCCCTAGGAGTGATGTGGTGAATGAGAGCTGGCACAGCATTCAATTGGACTACTATAAAAGCCTTGTTTAACCAAATATCAACTTTCTCATGCCAAGGACAATGAGACTGCTTCAACCCTTATAAGGCTTTCTTGCATTTGCACATTTTCTTTTCTAGTCCTTTCTTGACAAACCGTGAGGCTCTGTCACATATACTACCTCAAATATATCACGATGCAAGGAAGCAATAACAATGTATGATTGATGTACATTCCATCTAACGTGAGCTACCAATGTACATAGAAAAAAAATTGTAGTCATAAAACAAGTAGGAGAAAAAGTCCCGTCGTAGTCAACACCTTTTTGTTGTGCAAAACTTTTTGCAATAAGTCTAGCCTTGTAGCAATCCATCTCACCATCGGGCTTACATTTCAACTTGTAAAACCACTTCGTACCCATGGCCTTTTTTTCAAGAAGCAAATCACATAAAATCCATGTTTCATTTTCTATAAGTGCATCATATTCTGATTGCATTATAGCCATCCAATTTTCTAGATTTTTTGCTTTATATAAAAAAAGAGGTTCTTCTTTATCATGTCGACTAGAAACATCCAAAGCATATAAATCTGATGTATAGGATGCATGGAAAAAACCTAAATGAGTATGATTAGGCATAGGTGCATCCAATTAATTTTCACACAAAGTATGCACTAGCCATTTTGGCATACCCCTAGCCTCTTTATGTTTAGCCCTTTCCACATCAACCACGTATATCATGCACATTTGCATCAGTAATAGGCTAATTTGTAACATTTTTGGAATTGGAACTTACATTTAAGTTTTCACCACTAAAAAGAGGCAACAAGGTATCATAAATGTCTTGTGAGCTTACATTATTGTCTCTAGTACATGATAACAAAGGTACAATGGAATCTTCCACAAATACAACATCTCTTGAATCCAAGGTACGTTTTATTTTGCAAATGGTATAACATATAACCTTTGATTTCAAAACTATAACCAACAAAAAGTGCATTTGATAGCTTATTATCCAATCTTTTGTGCAACATTTGTGGCACCAAATCACTAGCTAAACAACCAAAAATGCGAATGTGATCAATAGATGGCTTCTTATCATAATGATTTATAGAGTGCAAGGCTTTGGTAGAACACCTGTTAAGTACATAAGTAGCACACATTATGGACTCAAGCCAAAATGAATGTGGTAAAGCTTCACCCTTGACCATACACCATGCCATTCTCGTAAGCGACCTATGTTTTCTTTTAGCAACACCATTTTGTTGTGTATATGGCATTGTAAATTGGTGTTTTATCCCACGACTAGCCAGAAATGCATTAAATTTATGAGATATATCCCCCCCCCCCCCTTCCCCCCCAAATATGAATGGAGGGTCCCCTAGTACATTTAAAGGCAATTTCAACCATAACCAGAAATTGCTTGAAACACATGAACACTTCGGACTTAGGATGCATAGGCGCACAAACATCACTATGCACAAGTTGCAACCTGCATGTAGCCCTCACTAAACCATCCTTTGGAAACTTTGAACGCTACATCTTACCCAAAATAGAATCTTTACGAAAGGTGCTTCAAGAGGCAGCAAAGAAGCAAGCATATCAGATTTTTGCAAACGCAGCAAATTAGCAAAATTCAAATGCCCAAAATGTGCATGCCAAAGTTTGGTATTTGAAACATCCTTTGAATCCACAACTGCTTTTGGAAAATTTTGCCCACACTTGTAATACAAAGCTTATATAGCCCATGACAAAAAAATACCAGATGCAACAACTTTATCACCAAAACTAAGATCATGAACTGTACATCTGTCCCCACAAATTTGACAAAAGATGTTTCTTAATCCGTGGTACATAAAGTGCATCAACAACTGTGAAAGAACTACCATTCATAGTAGTTAGCACAATCTTTCTAACTTTCTTTACTGGATAAGAGGCACTGTTGGCACAAGTGACAATATTCCCATGAGGACAACCTTGAGAGAGGTAAACAAGTCACGATGCAAAGTATTGTGCTTTGTAGCACCACTATCAAAGAACCAAACAAGTGACCCTGCAACAATTGACATGTATGCACCATGAACATAAGGATTATAAGTACAATCTACACACAATGCCCATTCTGCATCCACATTATCATCACAATCTCCCTTTATAGAAGATACTGCAATAGCTGCAATGATAGAAGATCCGCCCTCTTTTTTCTTAGATTCTTTGGCCTTCAACTTAGGACATTGCTTGATCAAATGATCATTAACCTTGAAATAATGGCAACACATCTTCTTTTTGGCTTTTTCACCAGAATCTGAAGACGAAATGCTTCCGGCAAAAGCACTAGACACAAGTGACTTGCTACTCATAGAAGAACCTCGAGAAGTGGTTGCATTATTGTTACGACTTCCTCTTTCAGCAACAATAAAAGATTGTCCAATTCCACACTGTTAAGCCTTGTTCTTTCTTGAAAGCAACTCTTGTAACAACAGTGTGCATAATGCATCAAAATTGACAACTTGAGGATTTCCTTGGGTCATAAGTCTCCAAGAAATAGAAAAAGTGTCAAAGTCAACGATGTGGAAGCATATACATATATGTATGTATATATATATATATATATATATATATATGTATATATATATATATATATATATATGTATATATATATATATATATCTATATATATATATATAGATATATATATATATACATATATATATATATATATATATACATATATATATATATATATAAAGAGAGAGAGAGAGAGAGAGTCTGCTAAGCCAACCAACCTTGGCAATGAATTAATGATTGTATAATAGAATGGGGGGTAGGTGTGCTTATATAGCCACCTCAGGAAATTGCCCTACCCAGACTTTGACAAATAAGTGAGATAAATACCTAAAAGCCAAACTAAACATTGGGATCACATTGGGCAGTTCACTTGAAATTCCATAAAATTTTAACACCCTCTTTGTAGCTCATAGTGGACATAAATAGTGAGACCAAGTCGATGAAGAAGCTACCATGGACACCGCAACACCTGCAGACTACTCGGTTATGCTACCTCTAACTTTTCACCCTAGAAGAATGCCATCTTGAGCATCAATTGCTTTGTAGAAAATTGAATTGTAGACTCCAAGGATCCCCCATTCATGAACTCTGAACACATCACATCGAAATGCTCCTAGATAATGATCTTCGAAACACATCCTGTCCATAATCTGACCAACAACAATGGGTTGGTTCCCTGCAAGATGCATGTGCCTTAAACTCTGACCCACGGGTTCAAACAACGATAAATTGAACTCCAACACAATGGTCCAAATTATTTATAGGGATCATGGCTTGCCCCTCTCTGCCACTCACAAGTCTCTCCCTAGCTAAAACTAATGGCGGTAATTGCCTCATGACAAGAAATCTGGCGTCTTGGCCATTGTGGTTGCCTCCAGATGTGCCATGTTGATCTCCTTTGTTAGTTATATATCACCGTTATCTTTGTCCGGCTTGCCTTTGCCTTTGTCGTCTTGTGAGTTCATGTTTTTGTCTTTGGCTTCAAAATCCCAAGCCAAACAAAGCGTCGTGTCACATTTATAGCAACGATTGTCAGACCTCGTGGGTACTTAGGTAGCTAACTGTGTACTGGTATTGTTGTCCTTGTCAAGCTTTCCCTTGCAAACTCTTGCATTTGCTTTTTGGATTCACAATCTTGAGCCAAACAAATCGAAGAATTCCTTGAAAACTTCACCCGTGCATAGGCCACTACTTGGGAATTGGTTAATCCACTTTTCATAGCCGTGAGTTGGTTTTGCTCATTTGAGGTCGTTGGTGGCCGAAGCTTTGTGGTTCTATCCAAGGAGGTCCTTATACTCTAGGTTTCATAGAACTTGTAAAGCACTACCTGCTCCTCTTCAACGTGTGCTTATCTTCTCCCTTGCAATCAACGAGCCAAGTATTCTCATACCATGTCAAAGTCGACAATGCAAAAGCGTAGAGCAATGGGGAGAATACACGAGAGAGAGAGAGAGAGAGAGAGAGAGAGAGAGAGAGAGAGAGAGAGAGAGAGAGAGAGAGAGAGAGAGAGAGAGAGAGAGAGAGAGAGATACTACTGAACCAACCAACCTTGGCAATCCCTATGTTGCTTAATGCCATGCGTATCAAAGGTGCAGTAGATGGAGACCCCCCACTGCCTCCAGCGTTTCAAATTGCTAGGACAAACAACCCCAACAAGCTTTCCATCTTGGCCATTTAGATCGTGTCTTGAAACACTACCAAGGCCTCTATTGTGTGAGCATCTCAGAATGTAGCTAAAAAATGCCCACTGACCGTTGGTTGCTACACTAACTCACAGATAGTGTTTTGGGAGGCTTGGCTAGAAGGAACTTCTCTAAATTGCACTTCACAATGTGTAGCCAATAGGGGACTTTGCCTTGTATTCCACCTCGCCAGTGCACTTCAGCTCATAGTAAGCCAAAAAATGTCGATTTAGTCTGCATTTTAAAACGCTGATGTAGAATGTCAAGATTATCTATGCTCTGCTACTCCTCTTCAACGGGTGCTTATCCTCTCCCTTGCAATCAACGAGCCAAGCGCTTTGATACCATGCCAAAGTCCATTATCTTCGACTCCATCTCCTTACCTAGCAATGCAATTTTTCCTTCATTGCGACTTGCATAAAGATCAGCTAGAGTATCCCAAGCGTGTTCTGTTGATTTTGCTTGAGCAAATGTGAGGAGTAATAGTGCACTTCAAAACAACTCTAGCATCAATAGATCTACTAGAACCTGCAACATCCTCAATGGAACCTGCATCCATAGGACGAGGATGTACATCAATGCTCTGCATAACATTCTAGATGCCCATGGACACAAGAACATGTGTCATCATGTAAGCCCACATTGGGTGATTATCCCTATCCAAATTATCTTGAGCAACAAGCATCTTGAAAACATATGTGGTGTTGTCAGTCATGGCGAATGACTATACCTGATGCAAAAATTGCCCCAAAAGAGGAAAAATTAAGTAGGACTAACACGTGCTATATAGCACAATTTGAAGAAGAATATAAAGGACCTGCTCTACAAAAATTGCATTGATAGAAATTGTACACAAAAGGACAACATTGCCTGCACATTACTGCTTGTAGTGGCGATGGAGGTCGAAATGAGTCTGAACGAAAAATCTGAGCACACTAAGCCCTATGAGCCCTCCCAAAGTATTAGTCAATCTGTTGATGCTTGCAAAAGCTCGAGAAATCTGGGAATGTGAGTGAAGAGATGATGGTGAGAGTACCACAAGAACGTGGCCTGTTCTAATACCAATTGCTGGAATTAGGGTTGTAGGGACACACACACGGCTTGGAAAAGATGAAGAAGCTCATGGCACATGATAGAGAGTATATTGCTTAGTGTGCAAATAAAAATATGAGTCAGCCCTAGAGTGATGGGTGTATATACAATGCACGGGGGAAAAGCCTCCTAGTGAGGGAAAAAAGTACCCTGACGGTCCTAAGTGTGTTCACACACATCACTACCACATAAATGGTAACACGAGAAGTCTTACCCTCTTTCCCCTTGGGGAAGCTCTTCCCAACGCATGGCCCCTTGTAGGTGTAAAGGGTACAACAATGTACAATTGTAAATACTTGGATATATATAGAATTCTCCCTCTTTCCATAGCACTGATGGCGGAAAAAAGTGGGAAAAACATTCTTTGTCATGCAGCCCTATTTTAAAAGCAGAATCCAATGGTTTTCAATTGCTTCCACTAGTTCCTGGAGCCTATTGGGACGTATGTTAGGTCAAAAATCTTCCAATATAATCAATTTACCTCTAACATTTTCTATATGTAGGTTTTCCATTATCAATTTGGAGTACGAGGGGCCATGCTAGTACGCCAAAGTTGGTGAGATCACCTAAATGCTCATCCTCAGGACTAAATAACACACATCGTTAAATGTGGGGTGGTGAGGGATCCACGGCTCACAAGTCCACACACTAAAATCTATGCAATCACAGCCACAATTGTCACATTACAAATTCAACCCCCTAAACCCAATCAGTGCATGTTGGCTTACAATAAAAGGTATGTAGGTGCGTTGGTTAACCCATGTGACTCAGAATTCGAGCCGCGAGGTTGTGGGTTCAAAACCGGTTGGCAAAGCCCTAATTTTTTACGCAGGCCTGATTCCTTTTCGTCTCAAATTATTGCTCTGCCCAGGTTTACTCTTCCTTAAGATCCCACCTTGGACTTCGATCCCCTCACCACCCCTCATTAAATGTTGCGTGTTAGTCTCCAAGCTATTTTCATTGGAACTTGGAAGTAGCTGCCATAAGTAACGAACAAAACACAATATCGACCACCATTGCTAAGCATGGTTGCTCCTGGTAGTCTTTTGAGAGAGAGAGAGAGAGAGAGAGAGAGAGAGAGAGAGAGAGAGAGAGAGAGAGAGAGAGAGAGATAGATCTTGCAATACCCATTATAACGAATGAGGCAATTGCAAAGGCTGAATGTAGACATTAACAAGGTAATGCTTGTGCACAATCATTGGCTTGGCTCGGACCAGATGCAGCCTAACATTACATGCCAATGGGTGGCCAGCCGGGGGTTACAGGGCTCGGGAAACATTTTTTGTGGACCCGGCTTTGGAACCTTTTCACACGCATATGAACAAGCTAACTCTAAGTTTGAGAGGGATAATCACATTAAAAATCTCATATTATGACTAAAAATTCCATAATCTGAACCGGCTTGAGAACTTTCTTGCCCAAACTTGAGCCGGCCATTTTTCATTTTGATCAGGCTTTGGATAAAGTGAACCTATCTTTTCCCGAGCCCTACACTAGTATACCTAACCGTAGATGGAGTAACAGAGTGGTGTAACTTTAACACCCCCTCTCAACACTTGATGCTGAACAAACTGATAGAACCTGAAGATGTGAGGCCTTGGATGAAGATGTATGCTGCAACGTCCACAAGAGGACAATACTCCACGAGCATAATAGCAGTCTTGGGAACTCGAGAGGACAAGAAATCTCTAAGTAGATGACATCACAGGAAATGTAGGGAACTCCTGTACTCTGTTGCTACTAAGTGTGTGTCCTTAGATTAAGGTCAAGTGGAGAGAGTGCTCCTTCAAGGCTATGTGTCACAAGTAGGTGACATAGTGTGCCCAACTGAGGAAACGACTGGGGCACACTGAGGAAATGACTGAGAGGACAAGTGTGGGTAAGGGGCCCAGAAGGGGGTTGAAGTTTTTAGTAAACCTAACCCTACCTACTTATGGACATCGGCCAAGGGACCTAAAACCCTAAAAATATCAAAAGGTTGAACTCTGGAAGACTTTTGTAAATTATGCTGATGAAGTTTCAGGCTGTACGGACTTCTGCGTTTTGCGCTACTGATTTTGGCAGTTTTTGGGCAAAGCTTTTGGGCCAGAGCGGATCAGATGTTTTTGGGGCTTTGCTTCTGGTCATCCCTTGTACGTTTATAAGTGCCCAGAGGGGCCAGTTCTCAGGGAGCATCTGGACGCAGTCTCAGAGAGGGTTGGACCCTTGGGGAGTTGTATCTTCGCGAAGCAATAATAAAGCAATACCGAAAGGGGAGCCAGTCTTTGGGGTCAGTGCATCTAGGAACGGAACTGCGTCGTTCCGTGTTGACTCTCTCTATTCAAGTTCAGTGATTTTGCAGTTTCTGTTCGTGTTTTGCTATTGATTTCTCACTTGGAGTGTCCAAGCTTGTAATAGTGTTATGAGGGATTAAAACGATTCCTCTACTACGGAGGATCCGATCCTTTCTGCAACACTCATGGGTTCTCGTGGAGAATTTGACAAAGATGACACCCCTCTAACAATTGGTCTGCAGGGAGATGAAGAAAATCTAAGTCCTAGCGTGGGAATAAAAGACACCAAAACGGAGATTTTGGCAAATTTTCGACGGGGAATCTTGACAAAGTAGAGTACAAACGTCAACTATAGGTTGATACGCGTGTGAAAAGATTTATCAAGTACTCCAAAGACCTGAAATATGTGAATCACTTGAAGAGTTATCCAACTGTTGAGATTCACTCAAGATGGCAAGAGGGCCCTCAATTCTCCTCTCTAGATGGTAAGGAAGCTGAAAGAAAAGATCAGTGCAGAAACTGTACTCGCAGAAAGAGTTTGACCAAGCTCTTGAAAAGAAGAAAAACCAATTGTTAAAAAGCTTACAGCACTCTCGGAAGAAGAAGAAATCAACCGATTTCCCCGGTTTTTTGGGCTGGAAGTCAACTTTCAAGGTGGTAAGCAGACCCAAGAAGCATGTTTGTTTCGAGGATAACCTAAATTTTTCTTTGTCTTCAAAGAGTTCCGACAGTTCTTCGTCATTCCAAAGAGGATGAGAAAAAGCAGAAGAAGTGGAGAAAAAGCCAAAAAAGCAGATTTTTGGAAAAGCCTAGGAGGCATAGGGAGAGAAGACTTCATCCTCTACTAACAGTTCAGACAATGAATAAAAGGACAAGAAGACCAAGGAGTTCAAGGATGGGGTGAAGTAGTCAAGTTTGACACGTTCTTAGGCTATCAGGACACCCATCGAGCCCCTGAATTTATAAAGCAGTTTGACGTCGCCTTCTCGGGAGATTGTTTGTCGAAACACTCCAAGGTGAGAATGGCGGTGTCTTACTTGCATAAACATGGTGGTCTACTGTGTTTTTGCATAGAGAAGCACCTAAGAAGTGGGTAAAATTCAAGAAAGTTTTCACTCTTGTATAGATAACAAAAGAATATGAAGACGGTCATCATGGCTTGGGATCATTTGAGAATGACTAAGAGACACTTTGGATGACTATTGCGAGAGGTTTTGGGATACCTATTTGGCAGGGTGTCACGTGACGTGGCAATTGCTAACCTTTGTTGTTGGTTTCTTTCCGATGATTTTTATTTTTAAATTTTGGGACTCTCTTTTTAAAGTCACAAATGACTGGACATTGTGTGGCAGTGTGAAACGGCCAATGGCCGAGAGTTTCATCTGCAGATGGGAAGGCCTTGTCGCCATGAGTTGATTGGGCCGACCCGCACTAGAATCCGAGTAGTAAAACGGTGTCTAGGCTCAGTTCAAAGTCATTTAGGCTCCCTCGCTACACTTATAAGTCGGTGGGTACTAGGAAAATTAAATCAGAGGCATAGTGGCAGCACCAGAAGCTGCAGCAGTCAAATTACTGCCACCTCAGCCAGTTTTGGGAGCCCCAAATTGATTTGGGCTAATCTGGGCTGCTTCTCTCTCTCACTGTGACTTACACTGTGTGTGTGTGTGTGTGTGTGTGTGTGAGTAGTTGGTGCAAGTGATGAAGCTTTAATGGAAAGCTTGCCTTCTCGCTTGCACTATGTAGCGCGATGATTCTGCTCTGGCGCACCCCTGTTCCCTTTTGAATATAGAAACGTGATGCCTCGCTCGAGGGCTTTTCATGTGTATGGACAATTGTGTGGGTTCATGCGCAATTGCTGAGTCAAGAGCCTCTTGCTCAAGTACTGGATTAGCTGGTTGCTATTCTCCCACAGGTACAGGTGAAGTCGAAGAGATCTCATGCAAGAAATCTTGTCGGATTCAAAGGTAAGTAGCCCTACAGGTGTGACAGCTCGAGGATTTGCTGCAGATCCCGAAACGGAGCCCAAAACAGGGAAATACAGCTTGTTGTGTATTTTTGCAGATTTAGGGTTTCGGCCCTAAACGGTTCCTAATACCCCGAGGAGGTCCGGGGACGCGAGGAGACCGTTGTGCGGGTGATCTAGCGCATTTTTAGGGCAGAAAACAAAGAATTCAGTGTGCTGCAGATTCTTGCCAGGTATTGTATAGTGTCTGTATGCACCGGGAAAGTCACTTATTGCGTGGGATACTATCTGTGAAGTGTCCCTAGTATAGTTATGCTGCCGAAATCGGGCCTAAACAAGTCGTTTTTAGCCCAGATTATGCGGGATAGTTCGTAGGAAATCGTAGGTTTTATTCTCTCTTTGATGACAATAAAGAAATACCGAAAGAGGCGGCAGTCTTTGGGGCCAATGGGTGTTGGCGTCTGCTTGGAAGCGCTCTAGCTTCCAAGCCGTGTGCGTTTAAGTGTCAATTCCCGTTATAGGTTTTTATTTGCAAAGTTTCTTTGTGTCCTAAAGTCTAAAGTAAAGTTTCGGGTGAAAGACAAAGTCTACCGCCCTACAGGCCGGTTTCATGGTTCTGTCATCACCGGGACAAAATCACTTTTTCCTCAAGAAGTGAGCCTCGGTTGGTTTTTGGTGAAGACACAGAGTACAAGAACGTGGGATTACACTATGGCCGAGAAAGGGAAACGCATCATGGAAGAGGGTTCCTCTGCACAGGACAGGCAAGCAATTCCTACAGTGTTTGAGGTTGGCTAGAGTTCACGACCAGGCCTGTCTGTACCTCTTGTTGATGTGAATGCTCCGCCAGTGTAGGGCTTTATGACTAGGCAACTTGAAGATGATGCGTTTAGGACTCGGTTGGTTGCTGTTATGAATGTGTTTTCTCGACCTGTGCAAAACCCAAGGTTTATGGAGTTTTTGCAAGCGTGACCAGTGCCACAGCAGACAAGGCAACTCACACAGGTAGTAGAGCTCGATGAGGCTCAAGCCCAACTACTTCATGATATGACAGGAACAATGTTTGGGGGTATGCAATACATGGATACACACTTAGCTCATGGAATACGATGTGCTATCCGGTAGATACGCACATCCTCACATCACCTTCAGATTGAGACTGGCCGATTTTGAGGGATACCAACAAAGGCTAGGATGTGTCATTTATGTCGCCTAGATCCAGAGACAGCTACACTACACATCATTGCCCCGTATACTATGAGATATGAAGCCGCTTCCACTATCTGTTCAGAGAGGGTTTGGGTTGTTTCTACTAGAGTTGTGCAGACATAGAGAGAGCTTGCTGAGGACATCATGGGAGAGCTAGTGTCAGAGACGGATCACAAACTTATTTACACCAGCCAAGGGACAGCTAGAGGAGTAGTCATCACAATAGATCTCAGACCCCACCCACTATCACAAACTGGTGATGTGGTTGCCCTGTACACACACCCGGGAAATGCTGGCTAAAATGATGCTGTTGCAGCAGAGTACAAAAACTCGTAAATCGCAGTGCAGAATCCGAAAGCTAACGTAGCACTGGCTGTACGGAAGCCCGCGTTTTACAGCAGCTGTACAGACGCTTTTTGGCTACACAATTCAGGGCTGAATTTTTACGCAAAAGCATGAGAAAGAGAGAGAGAGATCTTTTGAAGCATTGCTTTATTTTTAAAAGGCTTTTGATTTTCAGCTTTTGGGGCTCTGGTTTTGGCATCCCTTGTAATGAATAAATAAGTGGGTAGGGCTCCCACTCTGCATAGCATCGACATAGAGTATGAGAGTGAGACCCTCCTACTCCCTTGTACTTTGAGTTGCAGATTAATACAAAAAAGAAATATCGAAAAGGGCGCCAGTGTTTGGGGTCAATATCTCTAGGCATGGAACTCCGCCGGGCCGTGTCGAATCAATTGTGAACTGTTTTGAAGTGATGAATTCCTGTCGTGTCGCGAATCTTGACTTGGAGTGTCCAAGTCTGTTACAATGGTATTAGAGCACGGCCGATTTCTCTTCTACCGGGAAATTCGATCCTTTTTACGTGGCACTTATGGATTCGGACAGAAATCAGTCGACTCCTCTGCATCCGGAGATGCAGGAAGAGATCACAAAGAAGATTCACGCGAGGAGTACGTCCCCCCTTGGTCTACTCAGGCGCATCTTGAAGAGATGGAGCATCAACGATTAATCGACGATGCAACAAAGATGATGTTAAATTTTGCGAAGGACCCAAAATTTGCAAAATTTATGACCCAAACCTCCTTCGACGAGGTGCACGCACAGTGGCGGCAAACCACAAAAACACCCCTCAAACCGGCACTCAAGAAACCTCCTACTCCAAAGATGTTTACTGAGCAAGAATTAGAAGAGGTGGTTGATGCACGGGTTTCTCAGCTTTTTGACGCGCAGAAAAAAACTGAAAAGCACGACAAAAACTAGAAGAAAGGAACTGACTTCCCACGCTTTTGCCTTGGCAAGAAAGTAGAAAAAGCATGTCAGATTTGAAGGAGTATCCAATTCTTCTTCTTCCTCTCCTAACAGTTCTTCTAGCTCTTTTGACTCGAGCGAAGAAGACAGAAAAGGGAAAGAGTGAAGCAAAAAGCAAAGTTTTAGAAAGGGCAAGAAAAATGCAAAGAAGTCTAAATCTCGCCCAATTTCGGACAGTTCTACAGAGGACTCATCTTCGGATAGTTCGGACTCCGATAACAACTGATTTTATGCAAGGAAGAAGAATTTTTACAAAGCCAATCAATATGACTTTTTGGAAGATAAAAGCAAAAAAGTCCGAGATTTTAAAGAAGGTGGACAATCAATTAAATTTGACACGTTTTCTGGCTTTCAAGATGCTTTGAAGGCTTTGGCCTTCATACAGCAGTTTGACATAGCTTTCTCTGGAGGGCGTTACTCAGAGCACTCCAAGATTCGGAGGGCTACCTCTTACTTCAAGGGAAATGCTCAAACTTGGTGGTCCATGCTTCTATTGAACAAGAAAGCGCCAGTTAAATGGCTAAAATTTAAAAGGCTTTTTATTTCTTCCTGGTTGACTTGAGAGTATGAACGTGACATACGAATTGATTGGAACCATCTTCAGATGACCAAGAGAGATTCATTGGACGCATATTGCGAGAGATTCTGGAGCTCTTTTCTACCGGCCTCTTCATTTAAGAAGACCTCGTTCAAAGAACAGATTGAGCGGTTTACCTTGGGACTTCCTACAGAGATCCGAGATCACTGCTTAGAGCAAAAGTCAGATTCCATTTAGGAATTGATGAGTCATGCAAAACGGGGTTTTGCCATTCATTCAGGCAGTTTGACCTACCCCAGAGATGTAATCATGACGCAAAGAACCGAACATACTTCAAACAATGAAGGTAGAAAGAGGAAGAGCAACCCAGAAAAGAAAGAAAAGGATGCACGACCCAAGCTCACTCTTCGAGAGAGAGCTCTCTACATCAAAGAGGGGAAGTGCTTTGGATGCAGGGAAACTGAGCATATCTCCGCGAAGTGCCCTAAAAAGGCACCAAAAGAACAAAACAACAAAGATGAAGACAGGCCTGAGGGTTCAAAAGAAGCTGAGGAACGTGGACGAAAAGGCAAATAAAAGCAGGACTAGTTCCATATTGCATGGGTACTGATCCAAGCACAATTGACGAGAGTACAAAACTTTGCCGAGCTTGGGGCAAAGTGAAAGACCAAGAAGCCCTGATTTCTTTGATGGAGGAGCCAAGGCTAACTTCATTTCACCTGAATTGGTGGCGTGGCTCGAGATCACACCCAATCGGAGGGGACCACTAGCAGAGGCAATTCTAGCGGCACCTGGCAAGGCCGTAGCCATTACACCTGTCTCATTGGCAAACTTCGGGTGCATTGTCAGGGGTATTTGGGGCATGAGGAGTTCTACATAATGCCCTTGGAAGGTTGTGATGTCTTCCTGGGAATTCCCTGGTACCATAAGAACAACGCCGTGGTCGAATATCGGACGAAAAAAGCGACTTTGACTACAGAGAAGGGCCAAACTATTCTACTTGATATGAAACTTAAGGGCGAGTCTGTCCCTATTGTATCGGCTTAGGCCGTTTCAAAACTAATGAAATCTAGTCTGTTTATTTACTCGATCTTTTTGAGAGAGTTGAATAATGAGAATATGACAAATATTTATGAACTTGATAGAGAGAATTTCTCCACACTCATGCCGATTGCTTATCAGAGGGCCTGCCAGGCGAGTTACCACCCGCTCGTCCTGAGGATCATACCCTTGATCTGATATTTGGAAGCACACCACCGAACCGGCCATCTTACCGTGCGAGCCGAGCCCAGAACGAAGAAATTATGAACCAAGTGAAAGACCGATCTTGGAGAATGTGCATCGATTATAGAGCTCTCAACAAAATCACCATCAAGAACAGATTTTCGATTCCTAGGATCGATGATATTCTTGACCGGATCCTCGAGTTTTAGCAGGATTGACTTGAAGAGCGGATATCATCAGAGGCAAATCGCGTCGGGAGATGTCTACTGTTACAAAGTGATGACGTGGCTATGGACGACAAAAACCCTAATTTCTGCCAAAAACCCTAAAATTCCTATAAACCCTAAGTCTGCCAAAAACCCTAATTTTTAGAAAACGCTAATTTTTGGAAACCCTAACCCTAATTT
Organism: Adiantum capillus-veneris; assembly: GCF_014529385.1. Classification (NCBI taxonomy): domain Eukaryota; kingdom Viridiplantae; phylum Streptophyta; class Polypodiopsida; order Polypodiales; family Pteridaceae; genus Adiantum; species Adiantum capillus-veneris. Next base: position 118,557,936 of record NC_140959.1, on the reverse strand, counting down.
TTTTGGATGAAACCCTAAAGCATTGAACTGCCACGTCGCCAGAGCATACGGATTTTCGAAAATCGCAGCGGGTTTTGCGGGCTGAAAATCTCAGCTTTTGGCGACGCAAGTTGAGAGAGATAGAGAGAGAGAATATCTGCTTTATTTTATTAAAGCCCAAGAGAGCTTGAGAGAGAGAGAGGGATTTTGCTTTTGATTTGAAAGCTTTTGGGGCTCTACTTTTGGGCATCCCTTGTAACTTTAAATAAGTGGTTTTGGGCATTCACTTCTCAGAGCATCTGGACGCAGAGTCTGAGAGTGAACCCCGAGCCACTCTCTTGTACTTTGAACTGATTAATACAAAAAGAAATACCGAAAGGGGCGCCAGTCTTTGGGGCCAATATCTCTAGGCACGAAACTCCGCCGGGCCAGTCCAAATCTATTGTTATCTGTGAATTGTTTGAAGTGGTTATTTGGTGCTGTCCCGATTGATTCTTGACTTAAAGTGTCCAGGTCTGTTACAGTGGTATCACAGCACGGCAGATTTCTCTTCTACGGAATCCGATCCCCATTTTGTTTTTTGCAGCACCTATGGGTTCACGCAAGGATCAGTCGACTCCCTCTGCATCTCGAGATGCGGGCAGGGATCACAACGAATATTCTGATAGAGAGTATGGCCCGCCTCGGCCTACTCAGGCGGAGCAAAGAGAGATGAAGCGTCTTCAATTGATCGGCGATGCAACAAAGATGATGCTCAGTTTTGCGAAGGATCCAAAATTGGCAAAATATATGAGCGAGACTTCTTTTCAGGAAGTGCATGCACAGTGGCAGAAAACCACTAGACCACCACTGAAACCCACTCTCAAGAAACCTTCTGATCACAAACAGTATTCAGAGAAGGAATTACAAGAGGTGGTTGATGCATGGATCACCCAGCTTTTTGACATACAAAAGAAAGCCAAAAAGCACGACAAAAAGCAGAAGAAAAGCACTGACTTACGGGATATTTGGGTTGTCAATCGACTTTTGACAAGGCAAAGAAACAAAAGAAGCATGTTCGATTTGAAGGAGTACCCAGTTCTTCTTCTTCTTCTTCTTCTTCTTCTTCTAACAGTTCTTCTAGCTCTTCAGATTCAAGCGAAGACGACAGAAAAGGTAAAAAGCGAGGCAAGAAACAAAGCTTCGGAAAGGGCAAGAAAAAGCCAAAGAAGGCTAAATCTTGCCCAGAGCCTGACAGTTCTAATGAGGACTCGTCTACAGACAGCTCCGATTCTGATGATGGAAACCTCTATGCGAACAAGAAGAATCTTTACAAAGCCAACGAGTATGACTTTCTCGAAGATAAAAGCAAGAAAGTCTGAGAGTTTAAGGAAGGTGGCCACTCGGTCAAGTTTGATACTTTTTCAGGATACTCAAATGCTTCAAAGGCTTTGTCTTTTATACAGTGGTTTGACATCGCTTTCGCGGGAGGACGCTATTCAGAGCACTCCAAGATTCGGAGAGCTACCTCTTACCTTAAGGGGAATGCTCGTACTTGGTGGTCCATGCTTCTTTTAAACAAGACTGTGCCAGTTAAATGGCTGAAATTCAAAAAGCTTTTTATTTCTTCTTGGTTGATGCAAGAATATGAATGAGATATACGAGCTGCTTGGAACCATCTTTGGATGACCAAGAAAGATACAATCAATGCTTATTGTGAAAGATTTTGGAGCTCTTTTCTACCTGCCTCTTCATTCAAGAAGATCACGTTCAAAAAATAGATTGAGCGGTTCACCTTGGGTCTACCTACAAAGATCCGAGATCACTGCTTGGAGCAGAAGTCAGCTTCTATTCAAGAGTTGATGAGTCATGCGAAGCGGGGCTTTGCCATTCACTCTGGCAGTCTGACTTACCCCACAGATGAGAACATGACACAATGAGCCGAACAGACTTCTGAGAATGAAAGTAGGAAGAAAAAGAGCAACCCAGAGAAAAAGGATGCACGACCCAAGCTTACTTTTCAGGAGCGAGCTCAATTCATCAAAGAGGGGAAGTGCTTTGGATGCGAGGAACAGGGACACATCTCCGCGAAGTGCCCTAAGAAGGCACAGAAAGAACAGAATGATAAGGACGACAACAGGCCTGAGAGTTCGAGAGCAGCTGAGGAATGTGGATGAAAAGGTAAGATGAAAACAGGACTGGTTCCAGATTGTGTGGGTACCGATCCCAACACCATGGATGAGAGTACAGAACTTTGCCGAGCTTGGGGCAAAGTGAAAGATCAAGAGGCCCTGATTTTCTTTGATGGAGGAGCCAAGGCCAGCTTCATTTCACCGGAATTGGTGGTGCGGCTCGAGATTACTCCCGATCATATGGGACCACTTGTAGACATGTAGTAGTGTTAGTGTGTATACGCGCTTCACCAGGGGCACTTTTCTCCCACTGGGTTTTTCCCCCTGGACATCCTGTGTGAAAGGACACCTTATCTCTTAGGGTTTCATATAAGCTTTGTAGCTCTGAGTTTGTATACACTATTATTCTAATACAGAGAGATAGACTACAGAGATCTCGTACGCAAGCTCTGTGTCTTCTCCTTCTCCATCTTCTTCCTACTCTGAGTTGTTGTCTTCCTTCTATTTCTTGTTTCATCATCTTCAACAATTGGTATCAGAGCAAGGTGATTTCCAGAGCCTCTACTTGCGTTTTCGCGTCCGCGCGCGCAATCGCAGTTTTCAGGCAGTTTTCGAAAAATTTGCTCGTGGGAGCATCCTCGACGTTCTGGGAGTATTCTAAGCAGGTGACCTGCGGTTTTACCGCCCTTTCGAAGTCGTTCGAGCCCTCAGAATTTTGTTCTGAGTAGCGTAGCAGAAGTTACTTTTCGGAGGCGTTTAGATCAAGAGGATGTGCTTTTTGACAGATTTTCTTCAGGTAAACAGTTCTTTTGGGAAGCAGCTTGTCTTAGCTTTGTGCTGAGATTTTGTGTAGAGTTTTGCTTGCATTGGAGAGGAGATTTCTGAATCTCTTGGAGGTTCTTTTGCTCTCTTGTGTGCATCCATAGTATGGCTCAATCTACGGAGAAAGAGATTTTTGGTGCGTTTACATCCGAAGACAAATTGGATGGTACCAACTATTCTCTTTGGTCTTTTATGGCCAAAAATGTTTTGGTTGGTAAAGGATTGTGGGATTATGTATCTGGAGATGAAGTTCGTCCAGGTAGCATTGCACCTGCCACGCCTGGTTGTGGTGCAGCTGTTGGTGCACGACCCTCTCAAGTCACTCCAGAGCAAAAGAGATGGGATACTAAAGATGCACAGGCTATGGCTGTGATTGCCTTAACCATAAAGAGGACAATCATACTACATATCAGATCTTGCAGAACTTCTGAGGATGCTTGGAACACTCTGCAAGCTATGTTTGGAGGAAGAAATGCTGCCAGAATAGAGTTTTTGAAGAAACAACTTGACAAAATACAGATGGACGAAGGTGACGATATTGTCGAGCATCTTACAAAAATCATGGATCTTAAAGAGCAATTGCTTAGCATTGATTAAGTGATTCCAGAGAAGGACTTGGTTTCCAAAACACTCAATTCACTACCACCATCTTATCTGACTTTTCAGACTTCTTTGACTCTGTCTTTGCGAGCTAATCCTGAGCCTCTTCATTTTGAAGAGTTAGTGGCTTTGCTATTGCAGGAGGATCAATCACGTAAGAACAAGTCTTTACAGGTGGATGGTATGGATCATGCTCTTGTTGTACAGAACAAAAACAAGGGTAAAGAGAGTGCTCATTACTCCAAGTCTAGTGCAGGACAATCTTCAGAGAAGTCTAAAGGTGATTTCGACAAGTCCAAGAAGAAAGGTAAATGTCACTACTGCAAGAAACCTGGTCACTATATTAGTGAGTGTAAAAAGCGAATTGCTAAAGAAAAGAAGAAAGAGTCAAGTTTGGTTGTTTCAGCTTCTGGTGATTCTTCTACAGCTAAAGAAGAGTCTGCAAACTTTGTGCAGGATTCTTATGCTTTCGTAGTATGTTCAGATTTTTCTGCTTACAGTGTTGACAAGACACAAATGATTTGGTACTTTGATAGTGGTGCATCCAGGCATATTACTTCAAGAAAGGATTTGTTTTGTTCATTGGATGCAGCTCCAGCAGGAAAGAAGGTGACATGTGCAAATAATGCTTCTTATCCAATCAAAGGCGTTGATAAGATTTTTATTACCATTTCAGATGGTTCAGATTTATGCTTGCCAGATGTCTTATATGTTCCAGGGATCAAGAAGAATTTGTTGTTTGTACCCTCTCTTGCAAAAAATGGTCTTCGGGTCATTTTTGAGGATGACAGATGTGTTGTACGAGATCGAGAGAATGGTTATTCTCTTATCACTACAAGTACGCTGGAAAATGGACTATTTGTGCTAGATTGTTATGAAAAGCAAATTCAGGTATGTATTGCAGAAACAAAGACTCAGGCAATGCAGGATGCTGAGTTGTGGCATGCTAGATTCGGGCATGTTAGTTATGGCAGTTTGATGACTTTACAACGTCATAATATGGTGCATGATTTGTCTTTATTGGAGATGCCACCAAGACATGTATGTGAAGGTTGCGTTCTTGGAAAGAAGCACAGATTTGAATTTTCGCAGGATGGTTCAGTTAGAGCGACACAAAAGTTGCAGCTTGTACACAGTGATGTATGTGGTCCTATGAGGACGCCATCTTTGGGAAACAACCTTTATTTTGTGACCTTCATTGATGACTTTTCCAGGTTTTTTTGGGTGTATCCACTCAAAGCAAAGTCAGACGTGTTTGCAGTTTTTCAACATTATGTCACCATGGTTGAAAATGAAACAGGTTGCAAAGTACAGACTCTTCGTACCGATCGAGGAGGTGAATACATGTCAGGTGCATTTAAGGATTTTTTGGGAAAGAAAGGCATTAAACACCAATGCACTATGCCATACACACCACAACAGAATGGTGTTGCAGAAAGGAAGAACAGGTCTTTAATGGAAACGGCTAGATGTATGCTCAAGGCTAAGAGTTTGCCTCATAAGCTATGGATGGAGGCAGTTGCTTGTGCAGCACATGTTTTGAACAGGTGTCCTACTCGTGCCTTGAAGACCACTACTCCATTTGAAGCTTGGTATGACAGAAAACCTTCAGTCAGTTATCTTCGTGTTTTTGGTTGTCTTGCTTATGCTCACATCCCTCAGCAGTTACGTGGGAAGCTTGATGATAAGGCAATCAAATGTATATTTGTGGGGTACAGTAGTGGAAGTAAAGGTTATAGACTTTACAATCCTGCTACAAACAAGATTTTTGAAAGTTGTGATGTAATTTTTGCAGAAACTACTGCTCAACCTATGGTTGCTTTTGATGTACCGCATATGCAGACACATGATGTATTTGAAGGTTTGCTTCCTTCTTTTGTGGAGAATCAAGAATCACAACAGGTTGATAATCTTGATCAATCTTTTGATCAACATGTGACACCTCATGATGTAGAGGAAATTGTGCGTGAAGAGCAAGAAGTTCTCAGGGAAGAAAGAACCTTGCCTAAATGAGTTCAGAAAACTTTGCAGGATAGCAAGTTGGATGCACCATTGCCACGAAAAACACGTGCTGGTACTACTTTTGGTAGAGAGCAAGTAGATTTGGCTTGCTTTAGCACTCTTTGTGATGCAGATGAGCCTGATTCATTTGAACAAGCTTTAGAGTGTGTTCAGTGGAAAGATGCTATGCAGCAAGAAATTGATTCTATTCATAAGAATCATACATGGGATCTAGTGGACTTGCCTACAGGTAAAAAGCCTATTGGTACAAAGTGGGTTTTTAAGGTAAAAAGGAAACAAGATGGTACTGTTGACAGGTACAAAGCAAGGCTTGTGGCAAAAGTCTATGCGCAACAGAAAGGCATAGATTATGATGAAACCTTTGCTCCTACTTCTCGTGCGTCCACAGTTAGATCACTAGTTGCAATTGCTGCTCATCATGGTTGGAAAGTGCATCAGTTGGATATCAAAACTGCTTTTTTGAATGGTGATTTGCAGGAAGAAGTTTATTTAATTCAACCAAGTGGTTTTGTTGTAAAAGGTCAAGAGCAAAAGGTATGTAGATTGCGTAAAGCTTTGTATGGTCTCAAACAGACTCCAAGAGCATGGTATGAGAAGATACATACTTATTTGATTGGCAAGGGATTTCAGAATAGTCCAACAAAAAGTACTTTGTATCTCAAAAAGAGAGATGGAGTTCTCATTATGCTAACACTTTATGTGGATGATATGCTTCTTACAGGCAATACTGCAGATGAAATTGAAGTGTTTAAAGATGCTTTGAGAAAAACCTTTGAGATGTCTGATCTTGGTTTACTACATTATTACTTGGGTGTTCAGTTTGTGCAATCAGAGGATGGCATATACATGTTGCAGGCAAAATATTTGCATAAAATTTTGGATAAGTTTGGTATGCAAAATTGTAAACCAATCTCTACACCCGTAGAAACTGGATCAAAGTTGAGCATGCACGATGCTGGAGAACCTTTTGATGTACATACTTATGCAGCAACGGTTGGTTGCTTGATATATTTGGCAGGCAACACTCGTCCAGACATTCAATTTGGGGTTTCACAAGCAAGCAGATTTATGCACAGCCCAGGTATGCATCATTGGCAGGCTGTGAAGCGCATACTTCGTTACCTTTCAGGTACCCCTAATCTTGCCATGTTCTTTCCAAGGGGGGATATGTATGGAAAGCACAGTTCTATGCAGCTTCTTGGTTACAGCGATTCAGATTGGGCTGGTGATTTTGACACACGACATTCCACAAGTGGCAATTATTTTTTCTTGGGAAATGCATGTATATCTTAGCTAAGCAAGAAGCAACCCACAGTGGCTACATCAACTTGTGAAGCTGAGTACAGGGCAGCTTTCACGGCAACAGTTGATTGTGTATGGATACGCAGGTTATTGGCAGATCTTTGTGAGTGTCAACAGGCACCCACTACCATTTTCACTGACAGTCAGAGTGTTATGGCAGTTGCAAGGAATCCAGTATTTCATGCAAGAACAAAGCACATAGAGGTTCACTACCACTATGTCAGGGAAAGGCTACATGCAGGGGAGATCACACTAACTTACTGTCCTACACAGGATAACATTGCAGATCTATTTAAGAAGGCGTTATCACGAGAAAATTTTGAAGCTTTCCGAAAAGCTTTGGGCTTACTCTCATACACATGATGATCTACTACCTTGTACGGATTCACACTATCACTACAGGGGGGATTTGTAGACATGTAGTAGTGTTAGTGTGTATACGCGCTTCACCAGGGGCACTTTTCTCCCACTGGGTTTTTCCCCCTGGACATCCGGTGTGAAAGGACACCTTATCTCTTAGGGTTTCATATAAGCTTTGTAGCTCTGAGTTTGTATACACTATTATTCTAATACAGAGAGATAGACTACAGAGATCTCGTACGCAAGCTCTGTGTCTTCTCCTTCTCCATCTTCTTCCTACTCTGAGTTGTTGTCTTCCTTCTGTTTCCTGTTTCATCATCTTCAACACCACTTGCAGAGGCAGTTCTAGCTGCACCCGACAGGGACGTAGCCATTACACCTGTCATAGGCAAACTTCGGTTGCATTGTCAGGGGTATTTGGGGCATGAGGACTTCTTCATAATGCCTTTGGAGGGTTGTGATGTTCTCTTAGGGATTCCCTCGTACCACAATAACAACACCGTGGTCGACTATCAGGCAAGAAAAGCGACTTTGACTACAGAAAAGGGCAGAACAATTGTACTTGATATGAAATTGAAGGGCGAGTCTCTCCCTAAACTATCGGCTTCGGCCATTTCAAAATTAATGAAATCCAGTCTGTTTGTTTACTCGATCTTTATGAACGAATTGAGCGATAAGGATAGGACAAATATGTCTAAACTTGATAAAGAACGCCACGCTTTTCTCCACTCTCACACCGATTGCTTCTCAGAGGGCCTACCAGGAGAGTTACCACCTGCTCGTCCTGAAGATCATACCATTGATCTGATACCTGGAAGCACACCACCAAACGGGCCACTTTACCGTGTGAGCCAAGCACAAAATGAAGAGATTATGAACCAAGTGAAAGACCTCTTGGAAAAGGTCTTGTCCAGCCTAGTATTTCACCGTATTGCTCTCCAGTGTTGTTGGTTTTGAAGAAAGACGGATCAAGGAGAATGTGCATCGATTATAGAGCTCTCAACAAAATCACCATCAAGAACAAATTTCCGATTCCTAGGATTGATTATATACTCGACAGGTTACAAGGATCCTCGTGCTTTAGCAAGATTGACTTGAAGAGTGGATATCATCAGATCTCAATCGCGCCGGGAGACGTCTACAAGACAGCCTTTTGGACTACTTTTGGGTTATTTGAGTTTTTGGTGATGCCTTTGGCTTAACCAATGCTCTTGCAACATTTAACTGGATGATGGACATGATTTTTCGAGAGTACATACCATTTGTTGGCACTTTCTTTGACGACATCATTGTCTTCTCCAAGAATGAGGCAGAATACACAGATCATTTTCTTCAGGTCTTTCAGGCATTATGAGATCACAAGTTAGTGATTCATGCAAAGAAAAGTGAATTTTTCCTATCAGAGATACACTTTTTGGGACACATTGTCTCAGCAGCTGGAGTGCAAATGGACCCGGCCAAGATAGACACTATCCGTGATTGGCCCGATTTGAAGAATGTCCATGAAGTTAGAAGCTTCTTGGGACTGTGTTTGTACTACAGGCCGTTCATATGAATGTTTGCAGAGGTTGCTTCCCCTTTGCATATCTTGACACAGAAAGGAGTCCCTTTCTTGTGGGGATCCACAGAGATGACTGCCTTTCGGACCTTGAAAGAGAAATTGACTACGGGACCAGTTTTGACTTTGCCGGACTTGCAGAAGTCATTTGACGTATATTGTGATTCTTGTGGTCGTAGTCTGGGAGAGGTCTTGATGCAAGAAGGCCATGTCATTGCTTACAAGAGCCGTTTGTTGTCTAGGTCGGAGATGACATCACATATATATGAGAAAGAGCTTTTGGCGGTTATCCATGATCTTACTCAGTGGCGGCATTACCTACTCAGAGCGGATTTTACTGTCTTTACAGACCATCAGAGTTTGTGTTACTTCTTGTCACAGAAGCATCTTTCAGAAAAGCAGATGCGATGGGCAAACATCTTGTCACAGTTTCACTTCCAGATTATCCATGTTTAGGGATAGAAGAATGTGGTGGTAGATGCTTTGTCTTGGAAGCCGTTGGTTCTGGCTATTTTCGCAATACATCATAGGAGCTTCGAGGATATGGTCGATCAGTATGCCACAGATACAGATTTTGAAGATATTTTCACACAGATACGGGATGGGGAGATAGTAGCTGGATACTCCCTTTGATAAGGCTACTTGATGAAAAAGACTATGTTGTGCGTTACACAGCCATTGAGGGAAAAGGTTATGACTGAATGCCATTGTCCACCTTTTACGGGTCACCGCGGAATTGCTACCACCATGAAGGGGGTAGAGAGATACTTTGTTTGGCCAAGACTCAAAACGGATGTGGAAGAGTTTGTGCGCAGTTGCTTAGTATGCCAGAATGACCGGTCAAGTTTGACAGGCATAAGGCACAGGGATTGTTATAGCCGTTACCCATACCCACCGTCCTTGGGAAAGTATTGCAATGGATTTCATTTTTGATCTCCCGAGGACACAGAGTGGTCACGATGGTATCTGGACTATTATTGACAGATTTAGCAAACACGCTCATTTCATTCCAGTGAAGAAACCAGTCAAGCCGAATCACTTAGCGAGACTGTTTGTGGCCCAGATCTTCAGATTACATGGCATGCCTGAGACGATTGTCTTCGACAGAGACCCCAGATTTATGAGTTTGTTTTGGAAGGCAATTTGCGAGAACATTGGCACGTGGTTGCAGTTCTCGTCATCGTTCCACCCGCAGACTAATGGGCAATCTGAGATTGCAAATTCAGTGGTTCTAGATTTATTGAAGTCTTATATCTCATATCAGAAGTCTCAATGGGAAAGATACTTACCTTTGGTAGAATTTGCATACAATAACACGATACACTCTTCGACGGGGAAGGCGCCATTTGAGATTGTTGAAGGTGCTACGAAGGTTCCACCCTTCCTGAGCACGAAAGATAAGATCTTTGAAGCGGATGAATATACGCGAGATCTGGATACGGCTTTTGCCAAGGTTCGCGAGACCTTGCAAAAGTCTCAAGAACGACAAAAAAAGGTAGCGGATCGCCATCGTCGTGACATGAAATTGAAGGATGATGATTGGGTGCTCTTACGTTTTGAGAAGGCACGCCTACGAAAGAAAAAGGGAAAGGAGAGGCTTTTTCCAAAGCTTAGTATGCGATACTACGGACCTTTCCTGATCACTGAAAAGATAAATGATGTCTCCTTCCAATTGAAACTGCCAGATACTTGGAGGATTCAATGAGGAGATCCTTGTTCTTGAACAAATTTTGGCACATAAGGATACAAAGAATAAAGGTAAAGTCCGAAGGCGGTTCTTGGTTAAGTTCAAGAACTATCCTGCATTGGATGCGAAGTGGATGGAGGAGGAGGACCTAGCAGATACTCCTCATATTGTGAAACTTTACCTCGATGCTTTTGGATTAGCATAGTCTATTCCAAGCGGAACCTAGAATTCAGCTTGGCCGTAGATCTGGTGCAGCGGGATGCACAAGAGGGGAGTCGCTCCGCTCCTTTGTCAACAGATGCCTTGATCTAAATACTAGAGTCACTGATGTCTCTTTGAGCTTCAGGGATACTGAAAGCTGATAGTATTCTATCCTATGACTTTATGAAATGGAATTCCTGATTATGATACTGATTTTTTCTTGACTTCTCTTAAGTACATGAACTGATAGACGAAATGATTGCAGCATTTTGGTCTGATTGATCTCGAATAGACATGGTTGCAATAGGGGTTAGTCAATCGGACATTGATGAGGTCCCAATTGGACCTAGATGTGATTGCTAGCTACATTGCTGATAAATCATGGTCTAAGATCCGAATGAATGTTGAATGTCCTGTGATGTCTGGTGATGTCCTGTGATGTCATGTGATGTGACTGTCGATTTGGTACATGTGCTAGATGTGTGTTCCTAGTACGTAGGTACTAACAGTCAGTGTCTACTAAGACGGTTTATGGCTTTTGTCGATTTTGCAGGCGTAATCGCGGTCGATTACAATGCTTTCAAGAGGGGGGTATGTCACAAAGTGATGACGTGACTACGGACAGCAGAAACCCTAATTTTTGCCAAAAACCCTAAAATTCTTGCAAACCCTAAAATTTGATGGAAACCCTAATTTTTGGAAACCCTAACCCTAATTTTTTGACTAAAACCCTAAAGCGTTGAACTGCCACATGGCCAGGGCGTATGGATTTTCGAAAATCACGGCGGGTTTTGCGAGTTGAAAATCTCAGCTTTTGGCGACGCAAGTTGAGAGAGATAGAGAGAGAATATCTGCTTTATTTTATTAAAGCCCAAGAGAGCTTGAGAGAGAGAGAGAGAGAGAGGAATTTTTCTTTTGATTTGAAAGCTTTTGGGGCTCTGCTTTTGGGCATCCCTTGTAACTTTAAATAAGTGGTTTTGGGCATTCACTTCAGAACATCTGGACGCAGAGTCTGAGAGTGGACCCCGAGCCACTCTCTTGTACTTTGAACTGATTAATACAAAAACAAATACCGAAAGGGGCGCCAATCTTTTGGGCCAATATCTCTAGGCAGGGAACTCCGCCGAGCCAGTGCAAATCTATTGTTATCTGTGAATTGTTTGAAGTGGTTATTTGGTGCTGTCGCAATTGATTCTTGACTTGGAGTGTCCAAGTCTGTTACATCTACAAGACAGCTTTTCGGACGACTTTTGGGTTATTTGAGTTTTGGTGATGCCTTTTGGCCTAACCAATGCTCCTGCGACATTTAACAGGATGATGGACATGATTTTTAGAGAGTACAGACTATTTTTTGGCACTTTCTTTGACGACATCATTGTTTTCTCCAAGGATGAGGCAGAACATAGAGAACATCTGCTACAAGTCATTGTTTTCTTTGCCTTTTGGCCTAACCAATGCTCCTGCGACATTTAACAGGATGATGGACATGATTTTCAGAGAGTACAGACTATTTGTTGGCACTTTCTTTGACGACATCATTGTTTTCTCCAAGGATGAGGCAGAACATAGAGAACATCTGCTACAAGTCTTGGGCAGGTCTTTCAGACATTACGAGATCACAAGCTGGTGATTAATATGAAGAAAATTGATTTTTTCCTACCCGATACACTTTTTGGGACACTTGTCTAAGTAGCAGGAGCGCAGATGGACCCAACCCGTGATTGGCCCCAATTTGAAGAATGTCCATGAAGTTAGAAGCTTCTTGGGTTTGTGTTCGTACTACAGGCGGTTCATTAGAAAGTTTGCAGAGGTTGCTTCTCCTTTGCATATCTTGACACAGAAAGGAGTCCCTTCCTCGTGGGGACCCAGAGAGTTGACTGCCTTTCAGATATTGAAAGAGAAATTGACTACAGTACAAGTTTTGAATTTGCCATGCTTGCAGAAGTCTTTTGAAGTATATTGTGATGCTTGTGGTTGTAGTTTGGGTGCGGTCTTAATGCAAGAAGGCCATGTCATTGCCTATGAGAGCTGATTGTTCTCAAGGTCGGAATTGATAGCACATATTTATGAGAAAGAGCTTTTGGCCGTTATCCATGCTCTTACTCAGTGGCGACATTACCTACTCGGAGCGGATTTTATTGTCTTCACAGACCATCAGAGTTTATGCTACTTCTTGTCACAGAAGTAGCTATCGGAAAAGCAGATGCGGTGGGCGAACATCTTGTCACAGTTTCACTTCCAGATTGTCCATGTGCAGGAACAAAAGAATTTGGTGGCGGATGCTTTATCCTGGAAGTTGTTGGTTCTAGCTATTTCTGCGATACATCATAGGAGCTTCGAGGAATATGGTCGATCAGTATGCCACAGATACAAGTTTTGCAGATATTTTCATGCGTATATGGAATGGGGAGATAGTAGCGGGATATTCCATTCGGGATGGCTACTTGATGAGGAAAACCATGTTGTGAGTTACACAGCCATTGAGGGAAAAGGTTATGACCAAATGCCACTGTCCACCTTCTACAGGTCACCGCGGCATAGCTACCACCGTGAAAGGTGTGGAGAGATACTTCTTTTGGCCGAGACTCAAGAAGGACGTGGACAATTTTGTACGCAGTTGCTTGATATGCCAGAAGGTCAATTTTGACAGGCCTAAAGCACAGGGATTGTTACAGCCTTTACCCATCCCCACCCACCCCTGGGAAAGTATTGCAATGGATTTCATTTTTGGTCTCCCGAGAACACAGAGTGGTCACGATGGTATTTGGAGTGTTATTGACAGGTTTATTCCAGTGAAGAAAACAGTCAAGCCGGATCACTTAGCGAACAAACATGGGGGCATCATCATTAGCACCTTCATGTCCAAAATCAAAGTTATGAATGTTCATTATGATCTCTTAATTATTGACATCCATGCTAATTAAACTTATGTATAGGTTACTTTGTGATTTGGTACCCTCAAAAACCTTAGGTGCTACTCTTCTTTACCTTTGAAATAAGTTCTCAAGCAGCCACACCTGTGGTTTAGACATTGTTGATTGCAAAGACTAGTGGAGAGGGTCTAACATTGCGCATAGCTCAATAATACTTAAGTCAAAGGCAAGCCCCGAGAGGCGCCATTACTAAGACTTTAGTTTCCAATGGTATACCTCAAACTAAGTCCTCCTCAACCAAGATAATAGATCCGTGTCCCACTTACCTTATTGCAATGAGCAGACCCAATCTTTCATGGACAACTTAAGGACCTCTCTTCGTAAGCAAGAAAAGAGAAACCAATAGCTCTAATACCAAAGTAACGAAAATGGCCTATGAACCTTCAGAATAGGGGAATTAAGAGAATTAGAGTGAGAATTTTTGTGAGACTACTTTGAGAACATAGAGGGTGAACTTAATGAATTAACTTGGCATGAACAACACTTTTGCGAGAGAGAGAGAGAGAGAGAGAGAGAGAGAGAGAGAGAGAGAGAGTTGGAGAACTTGACAACAATTGAGGACCGGATTTATGTGGAGCCGGCCCCCCTCCAATAGGCTTTTGTATTATAGATTCTCCCATCAAGAGAGACTTGATACAATACAAGCTTTGTGTTCCTTGTGACCTAGGTGATGCAATGATGGAAAACTTCATGCATCACGAGCATAACATAATCTTTGCAAAAAGAAGAGGATGCACCAAATCCAAGTCCTTCCTTAATTATAATTGATCTTACAAGGATTGCTTACAAAATTGGCTAGTCTTCTTGAAGAAGCAAGTATAGGCTTAGGCTTATGTTTATGGCTAAGTACAATCAGGCATTAATCCTCTCACTCCCTAATGAATGATGCAAACATGATTTGTGGGGGGGGGGGGGAGACATCATTTTTGCACCCCACATGAGTGTGCATCCTTTGAACGACATGTGGAGGCTTGGGTAGAAGTGTGGATGGCAAACATTGTTGTACAAGGACAAGCTAATGGAGCCAACAACAACGCTTGAGCAAGCTTGTTTTGGGATGTTAGAGATGTGTAAGCTAATGCATTAATTGCATTATCTATGAAGCGCACTAGTACTCCTCACATTCGCTCAACTAAATCAGCTAAATAGGCTTGGGATATTTTGGCTAGTCTTTATGCAAGTCGCAATGAGGCTAAAATTGCATTGCTGCGTAAAGAGCTAGAATCAAAGATTATGCATGAGGAAATTGACATGGACACTTTCCTTACTGGTTTCAATGATATTAATGAGCAACTTATTTCTGAAGGCGAAGTCATTTCAGACAGTTCCCTCGTACAATCTTTTCTTTATGCATTGCTAGATTCCTATCAGACTTTTGCTAGTACATTATGCATTGCTGTTGTTTGCAAGAGTCATTTAAAAAAACGGGGGGGGGGGCTAAATAACGTGTAGTTGAACATGCTTTTATTGCAGCTCAAAGAAAAGGTGCTAGCAGCAATGTAGCCACTTAAATGGTTCTTTAACGAGTGGCAAATCACTTGCTCCTAATGCTTCTGCTAGTGACATCACATCTGGGAATTGTATTCAACATGGAAAAAAGAAGATGTGTTGCCATTATTGCAAAGCTAATTATCACTTGATCAAGTAGTGTCCTAAATTGAAGGCAAAAGAGGCCAAGAAGAAAGAGGCTAGTTTCACCGAAGCAGAAAGAGGTTGGTTCCACTACAAGTGTAGCTATTGTTGATTCTTCTATGAGAGGAGATTGTGATGCTAATGTAGATCAGAGTGGGCATTTAGTGCATAGTGCACTTATGATCCTTCTGTCCATGATGCATGTATGTCAATTGCTGCAAATTCTCATGTGTGGTACTTTGACGGTGGTGCTACAAAGCACATTACCTCTCAATGTGACTTGTTTACCTCTCTCGAGGATGTCCTTCATGGGAATACAGTCAAGGGAGCTGGAAAGATTGTGCTGACTGGTACTAATGGCAGTTTTTTCAAACTTGTTGATGCACTTTATGTACCTGGAATCAAGAAGAATCTTTTTCTTGTATCTGCACTTGCTAGACTTGGTCTTGTATGAAATTTGTGGATGACAGATGTGCAGTTCATGATCTCGATTTTGGTGATGAAATTGTTGCATCTTGCATTTTGTGCCATGGGCTATATAACCCCACTTTGTATGTAAGTGTGGGCAAAATTTTGCAACTACAGTTGTGGATTCAAAGGATTCTTCCAATGCAAAACTTTGGCATGCACATTTTGGGCATCTGAATTTTGCGAGTTTGCTGCATTTGCAAAAATTTGATATGGTTCTTTCTTTGTCGCCTCTTGAAGCACCTGTGAAGTATGTTTGTGAAGACTGTATTTTGGGTAAGATGCAGCGTTCAAAGTTTCCAAAGGACGGTTCAGTTAGGGCTACATGTAGGTTGCATCTTGTGCATAGTGATGTTTGTGGGCCCATGCAAACTTCATCCTTGGGCAATTACCTGTACTTCGGGACTTTCATTGATGATGAGTCTATGCATGCATTGGTGTATTTGTTTAAAGCTAAGTCCAAACTATTTATGTGCTTTAAACAATTTTTGGTCATGGTTAAAAATGTCTCTTAATGTACTATGGGCACCCTCCATTCAACTTGAGGGGGGGAGTATATGTCTCAAGATTTTAATGCATTTCTAGCTAGTCATGGGATAAAACACCAATGTACAGTGCCATATACACCTCATCAAGTAGTGTTTCTAAAAGTAAAAATAGGTCGCTTATGGAGGTGGCACGATGTATGGTCAAGAGTAAAGCTTTACCACATTCATTTTGGCTTGAAGTCATCATGTGCGCTACTTATGTACTCAAGAGGTGTCCTACAAATGCTTTACCACATTCATTTTTGCTTGAGGACATCATGTGTGCTACTTATGTACTCAATAGGTTTCCTACAAAATCTTTACCACATTCATTTTGGCTTGAGGTATGCTACTTATGTACTCAACAGGTGTCCTACAAAAGCTTTACCATGTTCATCTTGGCTTGAGGTCATCGTGTGTGCTACTTATGTACTCAACAGGTGTCCTATGAAAATGTTTGCAGTCTATGACTCCATATGAAGCATGGCATTATAAAAAGTCTTCTACTGATCACATGCACATTTTTTATTTTTTAGCTTATGCTTTGGTGCCACAAATGCAGTGCAGAGAATTGGATGATAAGGCTATTAAATGCATTTTTGTTGGTTACAGTACCAAAAGCAAAGGCTATATGTTACACCATCTACAAATGAAACATATCTTGGTTGCACAAGATGTTGTTTCTATGGAAGATTATGTTCAACCTTTGTTATCATGTGCCAGAGAGAATAATGTAAGCTCACAAGACATTACATTTGTTACTTTTTGTTGCCTCTTTTTAATGGTGGAAACTTGAATGTAAATTCCAATGAGGCACATGTACAACCTATGGTGGTTTTTTGAAAATTTTATAGGCCATCCTATTAATGATGCAAATATACATTATGTACTTGATGTGGAAAGGGCTGAGAATGGCTGGTGCATATTTTGTCTGACAGTAAACATGATGCATATGTGTCTAGTCCTACTCGATCAGGTTCTTGCCATGCATCTTATGCATCAAATTGTTATGCTTTGGCTGTTTCTAGCTTATGTGATGTAGAGGAACCTCTATCTTTTGATGAAGCACAAAATCCAAAAAATTGGATGGCTGCCATTTAGTTAAAATATGATGCACTTATAGAAAATGACACATGGACTTTATGTGATTCGCCTCCTAGAAAAAATACCATTGGTACAATGTGGGTTTACAAGTTGAAACGTAACCCGGATGGTGAGATTGATTGCTATAATGCTCGACTTGTTGCAAAAGGTTATGCACAATAGAAAGACATAGATTATGAAGAGATTTTGGCTGCCACTTGTCGTTTTCTATGTGCAATGGCAGCTCATTTTGGATGAGATATACATCAATCAGATATTGTTATTGCTTTCTTTAATGGTGACATGTTTGGGGAAGTTTATGTAATGCAACCTTGCGGTTTTGTCATTAAAGAGAACGAAGATAAAGTTTGCAAATGTAAGAAAGCTTTGTATGGGTTGAAGCAATCTCCTCGTGCTCGGTATGAGAAAGCTAACACTCATTTGGTTAAACGAGGCTTTTGTAACAATCCAATAGAAAGAACTTTGTATGTAAATTGTGAGGGTGATTTACTTCTCATCGTCGTTCTCTATGTTGATGATTTGCGGATCATTGGACCCAATGAGACACATATTGCAAGGCTAATTCGAATGCTACTTTCAAGATGAAAGATTTGGGGTTGTTGCGTCATTACTTGTACATACAATTGAACCAGCTTGATGGTGGTATTGCCTTGTGTCAAACAAGTTACATAGAGACATTACTATGTAAGTTTGAACTTGAGGACTGCAAACCTATTGCTACTCCCAAGGAAACAGGTTTGAAGTTGAGTCTTCATGTTTTTAGTGATCCTGTCGATGTCACTCTTTACAAAGCTGCTACTGAATTCCTTATTTATGTATGCAATACAAGGCCGGATGTTCAATTTGCAGTCTTACAGGTCATGCTCGCTAAAAGCACATTGAGGTGCATTACCACTATGTCAGTGAGAGACTCTCAGCAAGAGAAATTGGTTTGGATTATGTTCCAACACATGACAACCTTGTAGATTTATTTCACAAATGCATTGAGCAAAGAGCTCCTTATTTGACAAATCTGTGTGTACCATAAACTGTGATTCCCAACATGCCAAAATAAGTTTTAAAAAAACCTTCAATGGCAATTGCAATAGATGGAGGTTTTTCCAACTCCTCTTTAGCAACCTGCAAATAACAATGTTCTTGGACCATTTTGCACGTTCTTTCAATTCTTGTGCATCCACATTCTTTGCTTCAATTGTAACTTGCATGATAGATGAAACCAAAACAACATTACCTTTACATATATCAAGCCATGACGTGGATATATTCTCATCTCGCTTACATATCGTCTCATTGCATTCATTTTTTCCTCGCTCAATGCATAATCATTCTCAACTTTCCTCAAGTGCTCTTTTAAATAATTCATGTCCACAAGGAAACACTTACATTTTAGCACTTCATGCTCGAGTTGTACCAAGCGTGGCATTTTCATTTTAGGCACCTTTTTGAGTTGCTCATTCTCAACAACAAGAATGTTCAAAGTGTCGTTCTCCATTGCAAGTGCACAAAAGTCTTCACCTTGCTTGCTAACAGTCTCTTGCCAATGAGACCAAGTAAGCCATAATCGTGGCTTACATTGTTGTTGATGATGTGTTTGCATTGGGATCCAAAATACTTGGGGATTTGGGATCATTTTACACCATGTTTGTGGATCTTGTTGATGAAAAGGTCCCCTTGCGAGTTGTGGTAGACATCGTTAAAAAAATGCTCAAGAAAAATGCAAGTTATTGCAACCTATTCAATTTCTACATGTTACTACAACAAAGCCTTCTATTGCTTATGATTTTTTATTCAAAAAATGTGTGCACCAAGAGGGTGTTGTATTATTCGATTGAGGAAAAAGATTGCCCAAATCGGAGTTCATATGACGAAGTTATGGATGAAATAGAAGTCTGCCATTTACTAGGTGAAAAACAAGCTTTGTGTGTGTGTGTGTGTGTGTGTGTGTGTGTGTGTGTGTGTGTGTGTGTGTGTGTGTGTGTGTGTGTGTGTGTGTGTGTGTGTGTGTGTGTGTGTGTGTGTGTGTGTGTGTGTGTGTGTGTGTGTGTGTGAGAGAGAGAGAGAGAGAGAGAAACCCCTACTTAATAGAGAGTTAATGCCTCTCGTAAGAAATCCTTAAAAAACACCCAAATAGAGCCTTAGTGGTGTGACCCCCATGTAGAGGGCTTGAAGTTGGCATGTTACCTTCAATGTGTTGGAATTAGGGTTACAAGAGGGTTGCACAAATAGCTCACAGGAGATAAAGAAGTTATACAATGCACATGGGAAAAGACCTCCTAATGAGGGAAAAAGTGCCCCAATGGTCATGTGTTCACACACATCACTATCACATATATAGTAACAAATCCCCCTAGGAGTGATGTGGTGAATGAGAGCTGGCATAGCATTCAACAAGACTACTATAAAAGCCTTGTTTAACCAAATATCAACTTTCTCATGCCAAGGACAATGAAACTGCTTCAACTCATATAAGGCTTTCTTGCATTTGCACATTTTCTTTTCTAGTCCTTTCTTGACAAATCGTGAGGCTGTGTCACATATACTACCTCAAATATATCACGATGCAAGGAAGCAATAACAATGTATGATTGATGTCTAACATGAGCTACCAATGTACATAGAAAATGAGCTGTAGTCATACAACAAGTGGGAGAAAAAGTCCCTTCGTAGTCAACACCTTTTTGTTGTGCAAAACTTTTTGCAACAAGGCTAGCCTTGTAGCAATCAATCTCACCATTTGGCTTACATTTCAACTTGTAAAACCACTTCATACCCATTGGCTTTTTTTCAAGAATCACATCACATAAAGTCCATGTTCCATTTTCTATAAGTGCATCATATTCTGATTGCATTATAGCCATCCAATTTTCTTAATTTTTTGCTTTATAAAAAAAAGAGGTTCTTCTTTATCATGTTGACTAGAAACATCCAAAGCATATAAATCTGATGCATAGGATGCATGGCAAAAACCTAAATGAGTATGATAAGGCATAGGTGCATCCAATTAATTGTCACACAAAGTATGCACTAGCCATTTTGGCATACCCCTAGCCTCTTTATTTTTAGCCCTTTCCACATCAACCACATATATCATGCACATTTGCAGCCGTAATAGGCTAATTTGTAACATTTTTGGAAACCCCCATAGGCTATACATATGCCTCATTGGAATTTACATTTAAGTTTTCACCACTAAAAAGAGGGAACAAGGTATCATAAATGTCTTGTGAGCTTACATTATTGTCTCTAGTACATGATAACAAAGGTCAAATGGAATCTTCCACAAATACAACATCTCGTGAATCCACGATACGTTTTGTTTGCAAATGGTATAACCTTCAATTTCAAGACTGTAACCAACAAAAAATGCATTTGATAGCTTATCATTTAATCTTTTGTGCAACATTTGTGGCACCAAAGCATAAGCTAAACAACCAAAAATGCGCATGTGATCAATAGATGGCTTCTTATCATAATGATTTATAGACTGCAAGGCTTTGGTAGGACACGTGTTAAGTACATAAGTAGCAGACATTACGACCTCAAGCCAAAATGAATGTGGTAAAGCTTGACTCTTGACCATACACCGTGCCATTCTCGTAAGCGACCTATGTTTTCTTTTAGCAACACCATTTTGTTGTGTATATGGCATTGTACATTGGTGTTTTATCCCACGACTAGCCAGAAATGCATTAAATTTATGAGATATATCCCCCCCCCCCCCCTCCCCCCCAATATGAATGGAGGGTCCCCATAGTACATTTAGAGGCATTTTTAACCATAACCAGTAATTGCTTGAAACACATGAACACTTCGGACTTAGGTTTAAGAAAATACACCCATGCCTAGAGTAATCATCAATGAAAGTCATGAAGTACAGGTAATTACCCAAGGTGCATAGGCCCCACAAACATCACTATGCATAAGTTGCAACCTGCATGTAGCCCTTACTAAACCATCCTTTGGAAACTTTGAACGCTACATCCTACCCAAAACACAACCTTCACGAAAGGTGCTTCAAGAGGCAGCAAAGAAGCAACCATATTAGATTTTTGCAAACGCAGCAAATTAGCAAAATTCAAATCCCCAAAATGTGCATGCCAAAGTTTGGTATTTGAAACATCCTTTGAATCCACAACTGCTTTTGCAAAATTTTGCCCACACTTGTCATACAAAGCTTATACATTCCATGACAAAAAATACCAGATGCAACAACTTTATCACCAAAACTAAGATCATGAACTGTATATCTGTCCCCACAAATTTGACAACAAGAACAAGTTTTGTAAGTGTAGATATAGACAAAAGATGTTTCTTAATCCGTGTTACATAAAGTGCATCAACAACTGTGAAAGAACTGCCATTCATAGTAGTTAGCACAATCTTTCTAGCTTTCTTTACCGGATAAGAGGCATTGTTGGCACAAGTGACAATATTCCCATGAGGACAGCCTTGAGAGTGGTAAACAAGTCACGATGCAAAGTAATGCGCTTTGTAGCACCACTATCAAAGAACCAAACAAGTGACTCTGCAACAATTGACATGTATGCATCATGAACATAAGGATTATAAGTACAGTCTACACACAATGCCCATTCTGCATCCACATTATCATCACAATCTCCATTTATAGAAGATACTGCAATAGCTGCACTGATAGAAGACCCGCCCCCTTTTTTCTTAGATTCTTTGGCCTTCAACTTAGGACATTGCTTGATCAAATGATCATTAACCTTGAAATAATGGCAACACATCTTCTTTTTGGCTTTTTCACCAGAATCTCAAGACGAAATGCTTCCGGAAAAGCACTAGACACAAGTGACTTGCTACTCATAGAAGAACCTCGAGAAGTGGTTGCGTGATTGTTACCACTTCCTCTTTGAGCAACAATAAAAGACTACCCAATTCCACAATGTTAAGCCTTGTTCTTTCTTGAAAGAAACTCTTGTAACAACAATGCACATAATGCATCAAAATTGACAACTTGAGGATTTCCTTGGGTCATAAGTCTCCAAGTAATAGAAAAAATGTCAAAGTCAACGATGTGGAAGCATAGAGCAATGGGGAGAATATATATATATAGATAGATAGATAGATAGAGAGAGAGAGAGAGTTTTCTAAACCAACCAATCTTGGCAATGAATTGATGATTGTATAATAGAATGGGGGGTAGGTGTGCTTATATAGCCACCTCAGAAAATTGCCCTACCCAGACTTTGACAAATAAGTGAGATAAATACCTAAAAACCAAAATAAATATTGGGATCACATTGGGCAGTTCAATTGAAATTCCATAAACTTTTAACACCCTCTTTGCAGCTCATAGTGGACATAAATAGTGAGACCAAGTCGACGAAGAGGCTACCATGGACACTCCAACACCTGCAGCCTACTCGACTATGCTACCTCTAACTTTTTACCCTAGAAGAATGCCATCTTGAGCATCAATTGCTTTGTAGAAAATTGAATTTGTAGACTCCAAGGATCCCCATTTGTGAAGTGTGAACACATCACGTCCAAATACTCCTAGATAATGATCTTTGAAACACATCATGTCCATAATTTGACCAACAACAATGGATTGGTTCCTTGGGAGATGCATGTGCCTTAAACTCCAACCCACGTGTTCAAACAACGATAAATTGAACTCCAACACAATGGTCCAAATTATTTATAGGGATCATGGCTTGCCCCCTCTTGACTAGAAATCTGGCGTCTTGGCCATTTTGGCCGCCTCCAGATGTGCCATGTCTTTCTGCTTTCTCAGTTCTATATCACCGTTATCTTTGTCCAGCTTGCCTTTGCCTTTGTCCTCTTCTGAATTCATGCTTTTGTCTTGGCTTCAAAATTCCAAGCCAAACAAAGCGTCGTGTCACATTTATAGCAATGGTTTTTAGACCTCCTGGGTACTTAGGCAGCTAACTGAGTATTGGTACTGTCGTCCTTGTCAAGCTTGCCTTTGCAAACTCTTGCATTTCTTTTGGCTTCACAGTCTTGAGCCAAACAAATCGACGAATTCCTTGAAAACTTCACGCGTGCATAGGCCACTATTTGGGAATTGGTCAATCCACTTTTCATAGTCGTGAGTTGGTGTTGGTCATTCGAGGTCGTTGGTGGCCGAAGCTTTGTGGTTCTATCCAAGGAGGTCCTTATACTCTGGGTTTCATAGCACTTGTAAAGCACTACTTGCTCCTCTTCAACGTGTGCTTATCTTCTCCCTTGCAATCAACGAGCCAAGCGTTTTGATACCATGTCAAAGTCGACAATGCAAAAGCGTAGAGCAATGGGGAGAATACACGAGAGAGAGAGAGAGAGAGAGAGAGAGAGAGAGAGAGAGAGAGAGAGAGAGAGAGAGAGAGAGAGAGAGATACTACTGAACCAACCAACCTTGGCAGTCCTCATGTTGCTTAATGCCATGCATATCAAGGTGCAGTAGATGGAGACTGTAGTAGCAGGCTACAATGTAACTTTCACAGGACACAGACAGTTAGTACAGTTGGTCTGGTTTGGTCTGGTCCACACTGGACGGCCCACACTGGACGGGACTCTCTGGGCTGGGCAGTGACACGTGGCAGGGATACCATGGTGGTTCTAGTGGACATCGTGGCCAGGTCACCACCACCACTCAGTTTGGAGATTGTCTTAGGTGGCTGACATTTATGAACCGTTGGGGGATCATCTGCTAGTTATATGGTCCAGCGTGGTCGTCTAGAGAGGGAGTCTATACACACAACACTGCTTCACCATCCCTGCACATCCAAGCCTCGACACCCCATTGTACTTGAGAGTCCTGGGCTGGAGCTGAGTGTGCTGCCACACCAAAGTCTGTATCGGTTCTTTGAGATAGTCCAGTCATATGTTGTGGCCTGCTGCTATCGTGTCTCTGTGAGCTCAGTTTTTGTCTATTGTTTCCTGTTTTTAGTCTGTTGAGTGAGATTGTGACACACATTGCACTGAGGAGCACCCACTGTAGAGAGCACGACACACTATCTGCGCTACAGGTGCTCTCATTTTGGCGATCACGGTGGGACCTCAACTGAAGTCTCACTCTCTGTGAGGTGCAAATCTTGAAGCTAGTTGGGTTTATCTAGCTTTGCCTACTTTGCCTGGCACTGTGTAGCCTGTTGGTCTGGTCCTCTCTCACCCTGGTCCATTTGGTCTGGTCCTCTCTCGCCCTGGTCCATCTAGTCTGGTCCTCTCTCCCAGCCTGGGTCTAGTAGAGTCTAGACCTGTCTTCAACCAGTTACAGGTTTTCTTGCCCAAAGCTTGGTTGGATTGGTGGTGACTGCATGACACATACAAGGCGGTCACTCGAGCGTCAAAGCGCACTATTGAGCCCTCTGAAGTACTACAACAGAAGACAACCCTTGGTACCTAGTATAAGTCCATCAACCTCATCACTTCCACATACGACATCACCCATTCCTCCATCTGGTTCCACATCTTCCAGATCACCTTCTCCATTAAAGCTCTCTCCTATTCTGCTACAACAGGCTATTGAGCAACAGGCTCAGCAAGGGGCCATGGAGGCGTTGGCTAGTGTTTTGGCCAAGGTAAACATCAAGTTCCCTACCTTCAAAGGACTCTCTTCAGAAGATGCTGACGACCATGCAAGGAGGTTTGCATCTCTCTGTAGGGGTCGTGGTCTTAACAAAGAAGATGCTTATTTGGTACTCTTTCCATCCACCTTGGATGGCTTGGCAGACAAATGGTACAGCCAGTTTGTAGAGAACCATTTTGCAACTTGGGCAGCCTTAAGACAACAGCTATGTGCAACATTCAGGCCAGGTGACTACTAGGAGAAGGTGTTGGATGAGTTGGCCAACATGGTGCTCCAGCCATAGGAGACTTTGGCAGATCTTATGACTAAAACCAAGTCTTTGGTTTCCAAGCTTCCCCAGCAACCCGGTGAATTCATGGTTAAGAAGTGGGTGGAGAAGGCGCTTCCCAAAACTTCTCAGCAAAAACTTCGAGAGTCTCCGACCCGACGCCACTCTGGAGGAGTTCATCACAGCTGCAACTAGGATAGAGGGGGCTAGGAAGCTGTTCAACAACGCCCCTCACATAGAGACCCCCTCTTTTTTTTTTTGGAAAGTCCTGCTGACCCATTAACTTCTTTACGCAGGGAACTGGAAGCCCTAAAGTTACAGCGAGCTCTTCAAGAGGAGAGGTCCTTCTCTCTTAGACAGGAGAAGCCTCCACATCACGAGGCATTGGAACAGATCAAGCGCAAGCTAGAAGAGCTCAAGTGTCAGCAAGAGACCAAGGCTACGGTTTGGTGTAGCTCATGCCACTCTCCAGGGCACCCTCCATAAGAATGCCCCCTTCGGGTTTACTGCCACTTCTGTGAAAAATCTGGACATGAGGACAAGGACTGTTACTACCTCAAGGGATTAAGGCAAATACAACAAAGTCCTTGTCCTACTCTTCAACAAGGACCAGCACCTGCATCCAACATGGTTTCTCCCTGTGGCCATCCACACCATATGCCACCTTTGCTGACAGCCCCTCCTATGCAAGGTTTGCCAAGTACTTTTCCGTCTCAGAGCTTTTATCATACCCATGCTCCCTCATCACCTTAAAACTTCTATGCCTCCACCTCCAACTCCATGCACCAGGAGCAAGGACCACCTCGCCCTTCGACTCGCCCATTGAATCGGCCCATTTTGTGTTACAAATGCGGGGAATATGGTTATTACCAAAGCAAATGCCCTCTGCCCGATGGATCCCCGCCTTGCCGTCATTGCCCCGAAACAAAGGATCACTACAGTAAGGATTGCCCTAAAATTTGTGCATCCACGGCTTCAAACCCAAATCAAATCCAGAATGAGTTTGCCTTTCCCAAGCTCAATTTGATAGCAGTTAGCATCGTTTCTCAGCTGCCCCCTTCTACCCACGTGGTTACCCCTCAAAATAAGTCACCGCGGTTGGTAGAGGAGCCATCAGGCATTCTCACCCGGGCCCAGAAAGCCGCTCTCGTTCTTAGCACTCCAGCAAGTTCAACTCCCCCACAAATTCTCACACCAGTGGATACCCTACATTCAGTTGTTAACAAGCCATCCCCCAGTGCCATGAAGGAATCCAAATCTTTGCTCTCCGATATTGATGAAGCTTTCTTGGAAGCAGTTTCCGATCTACAAAAGATCAAGGTACCCAAGAAACCACTGGTAGAACAGGAAAAGCTCACAACAGAGACAGTCTTGAAGAACACCTTCCAACAAGTGTCCCTCTATGACATGCTGCGACTAGATGCAAATTTTAGAAGGGACAGCCTTGCTATTATTCAGTCACTTTACCCCAGAGTAAGTCCTAGTGGTGGGCACCTCCCAGTGCGACCATCAAAGTCCTATATGATATCCAATCCCACTGATCCACTCATTGATTATAGAAGCCCTCGCCTGACAGTGTCCGTGTTGGGTCGGCACTTTTTAGGAGTGATAGCGGATGGTGGATCTGGCATCAACCTGATGCCCGAGTTCACTATGTTAGCTCTAGGTCTACAGCCTACTCACCCTGCTCCCTTCACAATTACATTGGCCAACCAATGGACAATCTACCCAGTGGGCATAGTGAACAATGTGCCTCTGCAGGTACAAGACTTGGATTTTGTTGTGGTTCGTATTCCCCAAGTTGAGGGCGGATTTCCCTTGCTCATTGGAAGACCATGGCTGCGACACACTAAAGCACTTCATGATTGGGGAAAGATGCAATGTGGATACATACTTCTGGTTCCCCGATGCAACCCATTCTCTTAGAAGGAGGTATGGATCCCGTGGTGCAGCAAGCTTCTTTGTCAATGGAAACCAACCCTGAGCAAGAACAACCTACTACACCTGAAGGGTCAGACAAAGATCTAATGGAGTGGTTAGAAGCTACCAAATATATGCCCTGTTATGGAGTCTCTATTCACTCCTTGCCTAGAGGTACACTACTCTCTTCCAATGTTTCCACAGTAACTAAACCTAATGAGCCGCCTGAGACAGCTCAAAGATTGAAGGTCATAGAAGCTGCTTCTGATACGCCCTTGGTGAAAGTCTTTGAATTTAATGAGCCTATGCAGAATCATAGAAATGGGGAGGAATCTCCTCTACAGGAGTTCACCCCCCCTCAAAAATCAGCCCCATTGGTGTCTGCTTCTCCAAACAGAACAAAGCTATCATCCGTATCTAACGAACGCCCTTCACAGAGTCTGCCCTGCTTGATAATTTACCTACTCATTTGGGTTGTCTGCTCCCTGCTTGCCCCTATCTACCCCTATCCCCTCAACTCTACCCTACCCTCCCCCTCCCCACCTAGTCCCCCTTCCCCTCCCCAACTCGCCCAACCCTCCCAAATTCGTACGCTCCCCCCACCCCCGCCACCCAACTCGTCCCCTACCCCTCCCAAATTCTCCCCTACCCAAATCGCCCCCCTACACCCTCCCAAATTCGTCCCCCCCTCTCTCCCCCCCCCCCCCCCCCTACCCAACTCGTCCCCATCCCCCTCACACTGTCTTGCCCCTACCCACCCCCTCACACTCTCTCACCCTACCCACCCCCTACTCGCCCCTTCCCACCCCTCTCTCCCACCTCGCCCCTACCCACCCAGTGAATCCCTTAATAAAGTTTCTTTCCTTGAGGATATCCATGTGATGGTGAGCTACGGGGGTCACTATGTATAAATTACGTATATCGCGTGCTTTCAGGGAGTATTTCAAAAACTCCTTATTTGTGAATTTTTGACAAATAATTATACCCTTTTTCTATTCAATCCGTAGTTTTTTTTTTTCAATTCCATTTTATGGTACCCTTCTGTATGTGAAAATGTGAGAAAAAATAAAATTTAATAACCCCTTCTGTTGCACTCACATGATAGTCACATAATTATTAAGTGACCCCCCTCCCCGATTATTCAATGCATATTTAAAGTCAGCTAAGCTAAGTAGGAGCTAAATGTAAAAGTTTGTTGAGTATAGTAAGATCTAAGCTTGTAATTTTTACTAAGCACATGTGGCTTTTTTCTTCTAGCTGAAAAATCAAAGTGGAACTCAAAAGAGCAGTGGGACTCTTATTCAAAAATAAAATCCACTAAATCTATAAATTTACCGTGGGACTTGGATTCAAAAATACTTGAACAAATAAAAAATATGAAGTATAATGTCTCGTTTAGATTGTCGAGGCGAAAATGATTTATGAAAAACTTCATAGTGCAAAAACTGACACAATTCTCGACATCCATTGGGTGTTTTCCTTCGGGTTACATCTCATGGCTACACAATTATGCAGTGTTCGAGAAAAATCAATTCCATGGACTTACAAAATTTCCTTTAGAATAGATACAAAGAGAAAATTTTGCAAAATAAATTGGTAATTTTTTACAATTTAACTCTATATTTTCTTAAATTTTCAAGCGCATCTTCTCCTTCTCCTCCTTTCTTCAACCGACTGTATGGATTTCAACCGGCTCAAGTTTCCGAAGACTGTAGTCATGGAGGATGGTGGGTCCGTATGTTTTTTGAGCAGTCAAGACTGCTGTCTGTTGAACCCTACCTAAAGAGGTTGAGGTGACCAACATAGATGACAACACCTGTCATCTTTTCCTTCTAGGTTGGTTAAATTTATTATTCCGCACGCAAGTGTCTCTTCGCTTAACGACACCAAATTGCAGAGGGCTAGAGAGGACTAGCAAGTAAACCAAAAAAACTTTGAAACAGCCTCTCGCCCAACAACACCTCTCTCTCTCTCTCTCTCTCTCTCTCTCTCTCTCTCTCTCTCTCTCTCTCTCTCTCTCTCTCTTTGTGTGTGTGTGTACGCTTTGTCGTATGTGTCAAAAGCTGGGAACTTGCCTGTGCACTGTGTGTGAGCCTCGAAAGGATGCAAACACACAACTAGAATATCCTAGCAAGGTCAAAGGGACAGGGGTGTGTCACTCACCACTCAATGCTTCCGTCGTGAAGGATCCTATGCTGCAAAGAAGAAGGAGCAGCTGCCGATGCCACGCTCAACCGCTGATGCCGCCGCAGTGCTCTCTCTCTCTCTCTCTCTCTCTCTCTCTCTCTCTCTCTCTCTCTCTCTCTCTCTCACACACACACACACACACACACACACACACACACAAGCATACACACACACACATACACACATGAGCACATGAAGGAGAAGGAGAGAGAGATGGAGCAGGAGCACTTCTTAGCTTAGACCTCCAAGAATGAGGATGTTTAGGTCAAATGGGCCTTTTAAAAGAGTTTAGCCCATTCACACATGGGCGCCCACAGTGGCCGGTTGTTGCAAAACTACTATCAAAATAAGATAAGTGGTGCACCTCTCATTGGCGATCACCTACACACCTATTGGACCGACAAGCCCGGTTCATGACTCAATCAAATAAATAATAGGAGTTCGTCAAAGGTGATAGGATGTCTGTGAGGGTTAACATGCCCGGAAGCTATTGAGATGAAGCCCGTTCATTGAGGTGGAAGAGCATCCAAGATTGAATGTCCTTAGCCTTCTTCAATCATTGCAAAATCAATCAAAATTGGCACAATAACTGCATTCTCATATACAATTAAAAATCATATGTAGTTGTACGCACACAAATTGATTGGTAACAAAATATTAAACAATTTGTCAGCAGTAAACATTAAATTGTACTATAATCAAACGCATAAACAGTTGTAAAGATAAAAAAAACTAAACAAGTTTGGGGTTGCTAATTTAACGATCGAAAGGCACTAGAGGTAAACTATTAATACCATGAGAAAGCTTCTCAATTTTCTCTGGTCAATTAAGTTGTTTAATCGCGAGAGCCAAGTATTTCATGTCCGAGGGTTGACTTAGAGGCTATACCCCCCAAAGTCTTTCACATTGATTCAATTTTGGTGTGTGTGCTTATTTTGTATGCCTTAGGTTTTTTTCTTTTCAAGGAAAAGCGCCCACACTGGGAACCTCTAGGGCTCTAGTACCATAGACGATACATGTGAGTGAAGTACCAAGTCAAGCTGGGATTTCTCTTCCAGCGTAAGATTTTACATTGTGACCTTTTTTAATTTTTTGTTTGTTCATTTTTAGCATTTTAATTTTGTAACTTTGGGGGGTCATATAACACCGTTACCCTCCCCAAGCTCATCACACTAGTAAAATCCCTTTATAATACTTAAGCTAAAGGTCAATAGGGATTAAGCCCAGTAGAAAGCCCTAGTACATTGCACACAATGCTGCCTAAATCAAATTAAGAGCCTAAAGTAACCATTGATTATTAGACAAGCATTCCTCAACGGTATTAAGAGAAGATCTCTAACTCCTAACAACTTGGTCAAACTAGCTTAGTGAGACTGCTTGATTCTTTAACCTAAACAAGGGATTATGACAAAAAATTATATAGGATCTAATGTTTCATCTAATTGAGATTGAGCCAAAAAGAGTAAAAAAGACCAAGAAAAACCAAAACATCTTTCTCTAAAACACACAAGTAAATTCTAAATTGTTCTTTTGCTCTTCCAAAGGATCAATCCATTTACTTGATCTTTTGCATCCATTCAAAGGTTTTTCCTTTCTATTGCACTTCATCTAAGAATGTGTTTCTCACCTTGTGGTTATGTCACTACAATGTTCAACAAATGTGTTTTCCAAAATAATGTATAATGATGATGAATACATATTATAGACGTGCCTATCAACCGGTCTGTTCCACTCTGTTGCTAAAGTTGTGGCTAAAGAGAGATGGGGAGGGTGAGAGATATGTACATGGGCACACACACATCCCATACCATCCGCACATAGATGCCCTTTTATACACTCATGCAATAGTATTGGCTCATTTTATTGTCTCCATCAAATGCATGTTCTATTTCATGGAAAAGTTCATTTTGTCTGCCTTTCTTGAGAGATCACATTCTACTCAAGTCGCTCATCAAAAAAGAAAAGTGCTTCCAAAAGATTGTCATGCCTACATACATGTCGACCAAAGGATTGCAAATATTGACACTTTATATAAGAGCCCTTGGCTGCATGTGCTCACCCATGTGAGCGTCTCCCATAACACCTTATGCTTGCAGGATGCAAGAATAGCTAATAAGAGATGTCCTCACTATGCAAGCAATGTAGATAGCCTAAACGTCATTTTCTATTCCCATGTTGAACAACTGTTTGCAATAAGTATAGTCCAAGAGACAGCATCCTAAAGCTGATGATTGCATGTGCTTAGCCAGTCAATGTCATGCATCCTCACACATGCCTTCAAGGTAATATTATGATTTGAAGTGCACCCTGTTATTTTACAATATAGGCAATGGGAAGTAGTCTCGTTCCCTATGGAAGGGCATTTCATATTAATTTCATTAAATGGGCATAATTTCATATTGTCCATTTAACGAAGAAATATCACAAAAATTTCATGGCATTAACATGTTTGGAGAAGTATATAAGAAGGCAATGTGTTTGGTGAACACTAGAAGTAGAATTTCTATTTACAAGCCTTAGTGTAGGTCAAACCAATCTCCCCTAAAGATTTGAAATTACAAAAAACTAGAAGAGATTCCTATTTTACGTAGTTGCATAGAGTCTCTTAATTGTCATGAGCAGTTGTTCTTACTGCCATGTGTTCGGTTAAAGGTGGTGTGCCTCTTACCCCAGTCGAGCACGACAGAGGCGTTCGACTGTCCCTTATATATTCTTTACTAGATAGAAGAACAAGGGCCTCTCTCACATGTACTCTCTTTAAACTTGAGGCCATGGGTGATACCAATCACTTATTGCATGACCCTTCATAGTGTAGGTTCTCACTAAATTTGTCCAATGTATCCGTATAGGCTTATTGGAAAAATAAGCACAAAGCTATGCAATATAAATGGTCAAGAAGTGGTGTGTGTGTGTGTGTGAATCTATATATGTTATTCACAACTTGAGCCAGACAATTCAAAAAGAGAATTGATAGAGGCAAGTAAAAATGGGTACATATATTTTTTAATTAAATATATGTACATATGGAAATGAATTTCGATGTTTTTGCTACATCTAAAAGATTAAAAAAAGTTTAGCTATAGTAGATGTCCTATGCTTAGATAAGTTGAACAGCTTTTGAATCCAGAGATGATAAAAGTAAGAATCCTTACCTACAACCATCATGCAAACAAAAAATCATCATTATTTTTGTTTTAACATGAATATAAGTATAGGAATACCCGACTATTGTCATCCATGTCCCTATGATCACCACATCCTTGGTTGTTCTATAAAGAGGAATTTCGAACTCCGAGCAAAATTTTTTGAGCAATCATAAAACCGAGCAGAGCCAAACATGATTGATATAATGGCAATTTAGAAAAGGATTTTTCATAGAAGAAAACATACAATAGTTTAGTTGTCCCTAAACACCTTTGTCCCCCTTATCTCTCTACCCAACCAACATCCTAGTCCTTTTCTTGAAAGGTGGTAGGTCAAGCACCTATTACGAGAGGATATCAAAGGGTGTCCAAGCAAGCATCATGGGTGCCAAGTTGTTCATAGCTAGAGATTCAAATCTGAAGCACCCACCCTTAATCAAGATTTACGTAGGATGTATACCTATATCATCTCTTTTGATACTTTCTTAGGACAAGCAAGGAGCTCCATTTTGAAGCCTTATTGTATTGCAATCAATCTTGGGACGTCATTTGAAGCTTTCTAGTATGCACTCTACCTTGGACATCTTTGTAGAAGAGCTTCCCTTCGTTGTGTCTCAGAAGCTTGACATTAATAGTGGCATCCAATTGTGTTGGGGTGGTGCTACAAGCCAGCAATGAAATTCAAGGCGGTTGAATTGTCGTGCAATGCAGAATGGTTGTTGCCATTCAGATCGTTGGCAGAGTTGTGCATGGTTGCCTCCAAGAGCTTTGCTTGCTACCAACTGAGTCCTTATGTAGCTGGCAATTTGAGTATAGACAGATAAATCGCTCTTTCTGTCTTTTAATGTAATGGCAAAGCTATCTTTTCATGTGTTGGCTGAGTTGCACTGAGCCTTTGGAAACCGCCCTAGGAAAGACCCTTGTAAATAGTTTGAGTAGGGTGCGTGGCGATAGGCTGTTGAGTTGCACAAAGTCATTGGAAACCCACTACAATAGAGACCCTTTGATGATAGTTTGAAAGGGGTGTGGGTGTTTCTTTGCCTTCTCCGGGGTGGCCCCATAGCATAGGGCCAACAAGTAGATTCAATTAGAGGAGAAAAACATTGCAGGTGGGCATGGAAGACATAGTGTGGGATGATGGTGGAGCGTTAACAATGTGCAATGAAGGAAGAGTGTTGACAACATGCATGCATGTGCATGCCAAGTTGGTCAAGCACGTAAAGAAATTCCAATCATCTTTGAGATAGTTCACATGGGGTGTCGATGCTAACATATTGGCCAGTTGTTCTAAACTTCTGAAGTCCTCCTAGGGAATTTCTAAAAATTTATTGTGCACCATTTGCAAACTAGCTATTGCAAGCTCGCTCCACTTACGGGAAGTGGAGCATCAGCAACCACTTATGGGAAGTGGAGCATCAGCAACCACATGAGAAGACAACAATTGGCAATGATAATGGTGGAAGAAAGGCTTAGAGTCTTACATTCTAAGTCCCCTATGTATCATATGTAATTCAAAATTAGCGTGCAAGGACCGAAAAAATTGCACACCAAAACATCTCTTGAAAAAAATTCATAGGCCCTTAGTTTTTAAAATTAAAAAAAAAGACCTCTTAAAACAGTCCACCTAGTGCGTATTGTTTTAAGATTTTATTTTTTTTGGAGGTCTCTCTCTCTCTCTCTCTCTCTCTCTCTCTCTCTCTCTCTCTCTCTTCTGCAGGTGAGCCAAGCTCTCAGGCTCTTTCTCTCCCTCTCTCTCTCTCTCTCTCTCTCTCTCTCTCTCTCTCTCTCTCTCTCTCTCATGTCTTCAGGTGAGCTAATAAATTGGTTATGCCATTTCCCTCTTCACTAACACGTCTTAAGTTCAAATATCTTTGTTGGATAGATCTTTAGGGTCTCTTGGAATAATTCTTGAGAGTCTCTGAGGATAGTTTTTTATGACATTAAAATTCTCTTCTTCTTCTTCTTCTTCTTCATACTTCTCTCTCTCTCTCTCTCTCTCTCTCTCTCTCTCTCTCTCTCTCTCTCTCTCTCTCGTGTGGATGCCAAAAGATCTCAAGGAATGAAAAAATTGTTTACCATACACTGGCAACCATTTTTTTTCAAAAATGAAAAAAAAAACTCCTCAAATAGTCAGCGCCAGGTCCGTGCTGGCGCGGACTATTTGAGGAAAAGTTTTGGAGGTCACTACAATGTACCATGATGACTCTGTGTGTGAGCCAAGCTTCCTCTCTTTCTCTCTCTCACATATGTAGGTGAGGTGATAAATTGGTTGTGACATTTCTCTCTTAACTAACAGGTCTTGAGTTCTCGGATAGATCTTTAAGGTCTCTTGAGATAGTTTCTTATGATCTTAATCTCTCTCTCTCTCTCTCTCTCTCTCTCTCTCTCTCTCTCTCTCTCGTGTGTGGATGCCAAAAGATCTCAAGGAATGAAAAAATTTCTTACCTTACATTGGCAACCATTTGTTTTCAAAAATGAAAAAGAAACCTCCTCAAACAGTCTATGCAGGTGCGACTATTTGACGAAAAGTTTAGGAGGTCACTACAATGTACAATGTTGACTTTGTGTGTGAGCCAAGCTTCCTCTCTTTCTCTCTCTCACATATGTAGGTGAGGTGATAAATTGGTTGTGCCATTTCTCTCTTAACTAATAGGTCTTGAGATCTCGTATAGATCTTTAAGGTCTCTTGAGATAGTTTCTTATGATCTTGAATTCTCTTCTTCTTCTCCTCTCTCTCTCTCTCTCCCCTCTCTCCCTCTCTCTCTCTCTCTCTCTCTCTCTCGTGTGTGGATGCCAAAAGATCTCAAGGAATGAGAAAATTGCTTACCATACACTGGCAACCATTTGTTTTCAAAAATGGAAAAAAACCTCCTCAAACAGTCCGTGCCAGCGCGGACTATTTGAGGAAAAGTTTTGGAGGTCACTACAATGTACCATGCTGACTCTGTCTGTGAGCCAAGCTTCCTCTCTTTCTCTATCTCACATATGTAGGTGAGGTGATAAATTGGTTGTGCCATTTCTCTCTTAACTAACAGGTCTTGAGTTCTCGGATAGATCTTTAAGGTCTCTTGAGATAGTTTCTTATGATCTTGAATTCTCTTCTTCTTCCTCTCTCTCTCTCTCTCTCTCTCTCTCTCTCTCTCTCTCTCATGGACTCCAAAACATCCCAAGGAATGGAAAAATTGCCAGCCATACATTGGCAACCCTTTGTTTTCAAACATGAAAAAGAACTCCTGAAAAAGTCCGCGTCAGCACGGACTGTTATAGGTGTTTTTTTTTTCATTTTTGAAAACAACACTACCAATATACCATACTAACTCTCTCTCTCTCTCTCTCTCTCTCTCTCTCTCTCTCTCTCTCTCTCTCTCTCTCTCTCTCGTTTACAAGTGTAAAAATTAAAAAAAATCGTCTTGAAACAGTTCGCGTCGGCGCGGACTATTTCAAGACTTTTTATATAAAAAAATTTGGATTTCTATTGCATTTGTCTTTCGTCTCCAGGTGACTCGTGAGCCAAGAAAGTGCTCTCTCTCTCTCACTCTCTCTCTCTCTCTCTCTCTCTCTCTCTCTCTCTCTCTCGCGTCAGGAGGTGTAAAATAAAACAAGTGAAAGAGTCACGATGGCTTTTGAAAAGAATAAGAAAGTGAAAAAATTGTTGGGTTGAATTAAAGTGGTATCAGTGTTTGGGAAAGGATTGCCTCAGCTTAGTCTTGAGCCGATTAAAAATCAAGATTAGCTTGCTGCAATCCATGATAAATGGAAGAAAAATTGATGAATATGTGAGAAAGTCGTCCGAAAATTTTACAAATTTCCAAAGTTTGCTAGTATTTTGGGTTTTCTTCTTTGTGAGGAGGAAACTCGACCAGCAGCTGTTTAATAAAAGGGACTTTTTTGAACGTTAACACTAATTGCAATCAAGCTATAGAATGTAAGAAATGTAAAGCCAGGTGAAGTTGTAAAATGAAAGGTGAAATTAAAAAAACTAATTAATATATGTGTGTGTGCATGTTCATAGAATTTATTAGCATTATGTAAGGTGAAGCTTCACTTTAGCATTCTAAAACAATAGAATGCAAGAAAAGTAAACAATGTCATGATGTGAAATGAAAGGTAAGTCTTTATCAT
The DNA here is from genome assembly GCF_014529385.1 of Adiantum capillus-veneris. NCBI lineage: Eukaryota > Viridiplantae > Streptophyta > Polypodiopsida > Polypodiales > Pteridaceae > Adiantum > Adiantum capillus-veneris. The sequence goes on along the minus strand of NC_140959.1, from coordinate 118,521,432 downwards.
GCACTAAAAACAATGAAAGTCTCCCTAACCCAACACAAGAGTAAGGGTTTCTTTTAGAAAGCCAAAAAACACGTCCTCAAACAGTCTACGTTTACGTAGACTCTTTCAAAGCGTTTTTTTTTAATTTTTTGGAAGTCTATTACTCTCATTGTCTCTGCATGAGCCAAGAAATCTATGTGTGTGTGGACGGTGGGTGTGGCATCTGCAGGTGTTTCAAACTAATAAAAAACGTCCTAAAACAGTGCACGCCGTTTCAATACGGTTTTTTTTATTTTTTGGAGATTGATCGCGTGCAGCTTCTTTAGTCCGCCCACTGCTTTCGTTTTTTGGAGCAGATATGACCCCCGCGCCCCCCCCCCCAAAACAAAGCATCCCTTGCCACCTGTACTACCATCGTCTACTCTTGTTGCTCGTCCCAATCTCTGCATTCAATGGCAGGATGATGCATTGAAGACTCAAGAGACTAGTACATAAGCCCGTCTTCAAGACGAGATGCAAGCAGTGTTCGGAAAAAATCATTTTCACAAACATACAAAAATCCCTCCAAGACAAATCTGAACCAGAAATTTTACAATACTAGCCAGTATAAGTACACTATTTTCCATGTATTTTAAGCTAAATTTTCTACTTCTTGCCCTCTCCTCAACCGGCTACTTTGATTTTGCAACCGGCTCAAGGCTAAGCTGAGGCACACTTTTCCCGAACACTGCATCATGCAAGCGTGATAATTATAAGATCGCAAGAAAAGGTAGCGCGTGGGGGACTTGTCCCGTAGGATTGGGCATCGCAAACTCACGGAAATCTGTGTTGATGAGCGGGCTTCGCTCCACTATGTCAAACGTCTGGTCTTTCCTGCTGGAGCTCTTGTAGGCTACCGTTGCCATCTTCGATCTATGAACGCCATGATTTTCTCAAGAAACTCTGCTGTATCCTCCCCGTTATCGTCAGCGATGTGCTCTGCATGCTCATTGATGGCGTCGCGCTTGCCATCGAGTGCTCAGGAGAGAACCTTGCTCTAGCACTTACCTGCCGGCCTCAACGTTCAAGAAAATCACCTGTTGCCCCACACACACACACACACAACAGCGAGAGTGATTTGGGAGAGATGTCGGCTCGTCCGATGCGCCCATCGGTGCCTGTACCAAGCTGGACCTCCAGCTCCCCATACGACCTGATCCCACCACCTCGGAGCCACTGAACTGCATGTTAATACTATATTATGACACTGAGTTTTGTGTCCAGTTGTATCTGATTGTGTTTGGATACATCTTGCATCGCAACGGTGTGACCGATGCTCCATGCCCTTGAGAACAGGTCTCTCTCTCTCTCTCTCTCTCTCTCTCTCTCAACAGGTCACTTCCATGGGAGGGGCAAGGTGCTCATAAGATATATAGTGTCTGGCAAAGCGCACGCACGCGCACACAACAGGAGTATAAATTAATGAAAATCAACTCTTATAATGAAGGCGAGGGAAAGGTGCAGGTCGATGTCAGATGGTTCAATGTATGGGAGAGTGCCTAAGAGTTTAACGAAACGTTGAGGGCGACGTAGGCAGGTAGAAGAGGAGGCAGCGCTGAAATTTTGTTAACCACAGTCGAAGGCGCACAGCAATCTATAGGCATCACTAATTGAATCCTTAAACAGTGTGGGATATATTGCTTGTCCTAGAGACGGAATCGTTAATCAAAGCTGAGGTCGCACGAATGAAAAACTGGTGGACATCCTTGCAGAGTACAGACATTGCCAAGCATGCAGAGGTCCATCATGAGTCAACTGTTGCTACTTCTGCTACTCGCTCGCTCTCTCTCTCTCTCTGTCTCTCTCTCTCGTGATCATCGTCAACTACGCCCTTCATGCAAATCTTAAGCGATGTCCTTAGTTGATGACGATTAAACTGTTTATTCTTTTAAGAAATTGGGTTAAATTTTTTTTGCCCTTCCACTTGTAACCTCCACATGGCTCACTTCCACCTCACCTCCATCAGCCATGTGGCACTTTCCTCAACGACTGCTCTCCATTATAATAGTTAGAAGGTGGAGAGAGAGAGAGAGAGAGAGAGAGAGAGAGAGAGACTCTGTGAACTCCTCTTCATTGATGGCGGCGAATTGGGTTCAAAAGACTTCCATCTTGTTACCTCCAAGATTCTTGATGGCATTGAAAGCTAATTGTCATCTTTCGAATGTGGCTAGGCTCACTTCTTCTCGCAACATACAAGAGCACCTCTGGCAATCAATGAGAACTATGATGCTAATGTTCAAGCGGATACAGAAACCTTTCTCAACATAGAGTGCTCTCTAGAAGCATACACTTGAAGGGCCAAATGACATGCCAACCCACATAAAGTCATCCTTGTTTGGATTCTCTCTCATGGTATATGGTTGTGCGAACATAGAGATTGAGCAAGTGTGCGCAAAGTAATTGTAACCATGACAGGAGCACAAGTATATTCTATTGTTTGAGGCTTTTCATACATTCTAAGAAAAAATATATTGTTGTATACTAAAGGGTAAGCAGAGATGTAGATAGAGAAGTATGCAACATTCAAAAAAATATGATACCATGTGAATAAAGTTTAAGTTGCTTAAAAAAATAAAGACACAGACAGAGATCTCAATTAAAAAAAAGTGTTTGTGCATGTACACTAGGCTTGAGCAAGATGCGGTGATGTCACTACTGCACTTTTGTCTTGGCAATAAGCGTGTCTTTAGTGTCCTTTCTAGTGATAGGGCTTCTCTCCTAAAGCTATGCTACTACTCTTGATCATATACTTAAAGCTGTTGGTTTTAGAGTGGGCATTTTTCTTTAGCTTGGATCCCTATCCATGATCACATTACACGAGCTTGGGTTCAATACAATCAACCTTTGATGGCTAGCAAGTGTTTTCTTTTTATTGGACTTAGAACGTGCTCATGCGATGCTTAGTTATCTGTAAGCCTCGACATATCTGACGCAACACGGGTACAACAACTCTGAGAAGGATAGGGAGTAGCATGTAGTGAGAGAAAGAGTGAGGTGCAGAGAGAGAGAGGGAAGGGGGGGGGGGGGGGGGGGGGGGGGGGGGGGGGGGCGGGCGGGGGTGGCTAATTTTTAAAACTATTGACATTAGCATAGATTGTGTTGCATGTATGTATATATATGGTTTGCATTTCACGTTTGATCTTATTAGGTGGTGTGTATTGACAACATGTTCCTTTTTAATGGAAAAATTTTGTTGGTGTATACGAAGGAGATGGTCAAAACTATGGCTACCAACACACGTTACAATTTTGGAATTTCCAAGCTTGCGTGGCACATGGAGACATCACTCACAAAAATTGTGACATATTACATTAGTTCAACATACGGGGTTTAGGGTTCTTATGATGAAACTCTTAAATTCACATGTATCTTTTTTAACAAAGCTCATTTGGTTTCTTTATTTATTTGTTCGGATTTTCCTTGGCCCGAAAAATCTTGCTCGCCACACTTTAAGACTCTTCCATAACGTGATGGTAAAGCCAATTTTCCACCTAAAAGAGTAACTCTATCACCACATTATTTTGCGCAAGCTTGTTACCATTTAACTACTTTTACAAGTAGTTTGTGTCTATTGGTTAATTCTTTTCTTAACCAAAGAAAATGCTAGATTAAAGTGCTAGACGTACAGGAAATAGGTAGAGTATGGGATCGGTTTTTTGAGGAGCAAAAAATGAATGAAATTTATAAAGGAGCTCTAGTGATGCTTGCCATCATGCTCTAGGAGTTTTGAGTCGTAAGAAATGACTTGTACCACTACAACAGGTTACGCACTTTTCGACGCGTAACATTTCGATGCGTCGTATCTTTCCACGTGTATTTCGACAGACATATCTCGCGTCGATATACGCATCGATACGTACGTGGTAATACACGTGGCAATGTCTGTCGAAAGGCGTGTATTTCCACGCGTATATCGACGAAAAAAATTTGGAGAAAAAAATCAAATCCGCACGCAGGCGGTCATTTTTGCCTGCGAGCGCATGCACAGATATAGCCTCTTCTTGGAAATCTGCAGCGCAGGTATTGTTCTCTCCCCTCCCCCCCCCCATCTACCTCTCTCTCTCTCTCTCTCTCTCTCTCTCTCTCTCTCTCTCTCTCAAGCTACATTGTGTGTGTGTGTGTGTAGGAAATTAAAGAGAGAGAGAGAGAGAGAGAGAGAGAAATGTGTGTGTGTGTGTGTGTGTGTGTGTAAGAAATTAAAAAGAGAGAGAGAGAGAGAGAAATGTATGTGTAGGAAATTAAAAAAGAGAGAGAGAGAGAGAGAGATGTGTGTGTAGAAAATTGAAGAGAGAGAGAGAGAGAGGGAGAGAGAGAGGGAGAGAGATAGATAGTTCTATTATCATCCTCAAAGATCAAATATGACCTATGGGGCCAAATGAACATGTCAGGTGGTGTGAGTGGAGGTTATAAGTGACTCTTGATGCTCAAAAATGGCTGAAATGAGCGTCGCAATAGAGAGTCCACATCGTGGTTGGGAGAGGAAGGTATGTAGGGAGAGCTCATGGCTGAATATATACGGAAAAGAGGACCTAATGTGGTCAAAAGCTAAGCACTCAAGTAGTGTGTGATACTCACTCTCTCGCACTTGACGAGGGCATAAGGTGCAAAGTCAATGACACTCCTCGTCAGTGCCCCAACGTCCTGTCTTGCAGCGTAGAGAATGGGAGCTAAGACGAATGGAGGCAATGGTGCGGATCGCACTCAACGAGATGGGCTCAAGGATGTAGGGATGGGTTCGGTTACCTCGTTAAAAAAAAAGTGTGTGTGCATGTACACAAGTCTTGAGCAAGATGCGGTGATGTCACTATTGCACTTTTGTCTTGGCAATAACTACGTCTTTAGTGTCCTTTCTACTGAGAGGGCTTCTCTCCTAAAGCTATGCTATTGCTCTTGATCATATACTTAAAGTTGTTGGTTTTAGAGTAGGCATTTTTCTTTAGCTTGCATCCCTATCCATGATCACATTACATGAGCTTGGGTTCAATACAATCAACCTTTGATGGCTAGCAAGTGTTTTCTTTTTATTAGACTTAGAACGTGCTCACGCGATGCTTAGTTATCTATAAGCCTCGACATATTTGACGCAAGGCGGATACAACAACTCTGAGAAGGATAGGGAGTAGCATGTAGTGAGAGAAAGAGTGAGGTGCAGACAGGTGAGAGAGAGAGAGAGGGGTAACCGGCAAGTAACATGCATAGTTTTCAAACTATGCCTAAAAAGGCATAGTCATAAAAACTAAGCCGGCGAAAAGCTGATGCTGATGGTTGTAAGCAATTGTTGGCACTTCCTACAGGAAACTAAGCCTCGTGTGAGAATAAATTTCAATGTTGCTTTGTTCATTTTGCTTTTGTAGAATAGTACTTTGGCCAATTTTTAAAACTATTGACACTAGCATAGATTGTGTTTGCATTTCACGTTTGATCTTATTAGGTGGTGTGTATTGACAACATGTTCCCTTTTTAATGGAAACATTTTGTTGGTGTATACGAAGGAGATGGTCAAAACTATGGCTACCAACACACGTTACAACTTTGGCATTTCCAAGCTTGCGTGGCACATGGAGACGTCACTCACAAAAACTGTGACATATTACATTAGTTCAACATAAGGGGTTTAGGGTTCTTATGATGAAACTCCTAAATTCACATGTATCTTTCTTAACAAAGCCCATTGGTTTCTTTATTTATTTGCTCGAATTTTCCTTCGCTCGAAAAATCTTGCTCGCCACACGATAAGACTCTTCCATAAACTGATGGTAAAGCCAATTTTCCACCTAAAAGAGTAACTCTATCACCACATGATTTTGTGCAAGCTTGTTACATTTAAATACTTTTACAAGTAGTTTGTGTCTATTGGTTAATTCTTTTCTTAACCAAAGAAAATGCTAGCTTAAAGTGCTAGAGGTATAGGAAATAGGTAGAGTATGGGATCTGGTTTTTGAGGAGCAAAACATGAATGAAATATATAAAGGAGCTCTAGTGATGCTTGCCATCATACTCTAGGAGTTTTGAGTTGTAAGAAATGACTTGTGCTACTAAACACTTGTTTAGAATTTATGTTTTTATGGAAGAGGTTATAGGGAGGACACCATTGTCAATGCACATTTGAGTTGTTTAAAAATTCCTATTTGCTTAGTGTACAGGAAAGAGATATTCATAATCTCCTTTTAATGTATAGCAAGGCAATGAGAGTCATTAATACACAATTATTTCCAAGGAGCATTTTAGCAGGGTTAATCCTTGTTAGGTAAGTGAAACTTTAGTGCTTATGAGAGTTTAAAGTAAATTATTTCTATGTAAACATGTATTGTTAATTGATCATGGTTAAATAACTCTCTTCACAAAGTATGTATAGGTTTATAGGCATGGCAAGATAAAGCAGAATTCCAAATCTTTCTATTTATTAGGTATTTAGGACAACTTATCAGCTTATTATATTTTAATACTTCACAATAACAAGAGGGAGTACTATATTGAAGAAAATCATGAGAACTATGAAATCTAGGGTGCTTTAGACTTGGTATAAGGATTGAACTATAATTAAAGATATCACTATCTTTAAAGTAGGTCTAATCAGGCCAATTAAGACTATTCAAAGGTCTTTCCTTTGAGAGAAATGAGAAAATGAAAGAAATTGTAGTCACCTAATGGTGATGACTAAGGCCTAAGAGCAACCAATTGGTAAAATTGTGAGAGGGATTTAACAACTTGAACATAGACAAGTAAAAATGAAATGACCCTTTTGGAAGGGGGATTACCAAAAAGCGAGTGACAAAAGTGAGTTAGCATTTCCCATCTATCAAGTAACATATACTATATTTTTTCACTCTACGTTGCAATATTGCGTCAAAGCCCTGCCATTTAGAGCGCAATACTAGCAAGTTTGAATAAAACTAGATATACTACAATAGAGAAATTTTGTGGCTTGTCCATGAAAGTGATTCAAAGACAAGACAATAGAATACCTTTCAACCTTCGTTGTCAAGAACCTCATGGATGTGGAACTGATTGAATTGATTGATTTGCTACATATTTAATACAACAACGGGCTTCCTGTCACATTATCTTGTCCACTAGCAAGCTCTTATGTTTCTGCTAAATATCATTTCCCAAACGTGTGTTCCTTTCTCTTGCCAAATAATGAGCTAGAGAGTCTTTCTTTCCCACAGGAGCATATTAAAATTATAGATGTCTTTACAGATGGATAAAGTAGTAGATGCAACAAGATAATTATGGAATGGGAATCTTACAACATTTGGAAGATTTCCTTTCAATGGATGAGTTCATTATAGGGGCAAGGTGGCATCTCTCTCTCTCTCTCTCTCTCTCTCTCTCTCTCTCTCTCTCTCTCTCTCTCTCTCTCTTCTATGTTGCATGTTGAACTAGGACAAAGAAAAGAAGAGATGGTAGTCAAGACCGGCCTTGGTCAAAGACACTATAAAACTGGTGTCATGTCAAGCACTTGAACTCTAGACGTTGCAAGCCACCTCTTTCAAAGATGACAAACTATTGTTACATTAAAACATGGCACTATTATTTAATCTTTGTGAAGCCTTGATATTCAAGGGAAAGCAAAGCAACCACTTCAAATTCACACTCAAAATTTAAGTTATGTGTCACCCATTATAACTACTCAACTACCATTCTACTCACTCTACCTAAAAGAAATTCATTTTGGGCCCTCTCACTCGTGACATTCCACTCACTAGATCCTCCCTTCATTGTCAACACAGGAAGAGATAGGGATTGCAGAAGAGAGAGAGAACAATCACATACAGAAAAAAGAGTGAACAATCTTTCTGCTCTTGATCCCCTAGCTCCACCTCACGCAAGCAAGGGTTACTTGCATGGCTTGAAGGCTTGCCATTAGCCTACAAATTTCATCATGCGAGAGAGAGAGAGAGAGAGAGAGAGAGAGAGAGAGAGAGAGAGAGAGAGAGAGAGAGCTATGTTTTCATGCATCTTCCCTTGACATGGCTTGTATCTTCCCTTGACATGGCTTAAATATCTACTCTTGGCTTGCAAACACATACACACATACCAAGCTAGTTACTACTTGTGGAAGCTTCTGGTATCCGTTAGCTGCCTGTTAGAGGTACCAAAATTTCCCAAAATTGTTGGTGTCAAAGGTAGCTCCACTATTTCCTTTATCTCTGCATTTGGGAGCTAGCTCTTAATTTCCCGCATAGGACTCCAAAGGTGCCTTTTAAAACCATTGGATCTACTTTATCTTACAAAAGGCTAGTGGCAAAGCACCAGCGGCTCAAACAATGTCTTTCTAGCAAACCCTCTTCTTGTCAAGTGCCTTCTTTCTTCCAAAAGGTTCCTGGGAAGTGGGTGCTCCAGCATTTCCCTTTTAAATTAGTTTGAATAGTGCCTCTTGCTCCTATTGATCCTTCCTAGCAGTCTTCATCTCAACTTCATAAGGTTTGAGTGGATTCCATGTCTTGGTGTCAACATAATACAAAGTGCTCCTGCCCTTTGTCAGTCTAGCCCTAGCCAGCTTATGGCAATACGATGCAATGTGCAGCCATGCTTGAGATAGTCGCTAGTTACATTTGACAGGTGCTTGAATAGCATCTCCGCCATTTCTCTGAATTGGGGTTTTGAGCTTGCCTTGTTAGCCAGTTCTTTCTCAAGAATCTTGGATGCTTCAATTTTAAAATGCGATAACTGGTTCGTAACCTTTATGACCCTTCTGATTTGGATTTTCCATTGGCCCATTAAGAGCTAGAACCAGTGTAAAGCACCAAGTAACTCGCTAACCATCATCTTTTGGAGCATCTCTTGCAGCACTTGATTCCATGCCATCCATTCCGTGTTGCCTCTTCATACTAGACTTTGAGCCCATCTGCTATTTGAATATATCATTATTGATCCAAAAGCTCAGCGGGAGGTGCATAGAGAGAGCTAGAAAGAAGGTAGGTAACTCAGCTTCTTTGGCTAGAATGTCATATAAGAGTACTGGAGAATTGGGTACAGATTCCAAGAATTTCAAAATCATTTGATTCTCTTGCTGCATCATTTTTCTCGTAATAAAAACCAAGTGATATATACTTTTCAAGTGCCGCTCCTGTTCACTAAGAGTCATCCTGGTTTTAAGCCCGCAACTATGTGTAGCATTATTCTCAAACATCATTTTGATTCTTTCATCCAGAATACCCCTAACACTTTGCATTCTGATGAGCATTTCTTTTATCTACTACCAAATATCCTTCATGCACTTATAGGTTTTTCATGTTACCTAGCAACATTTCTACATGAATTCCTAGTGATTTAAGATATGTTGTTGTTAAGTTCTTTGGTTGTTGGGTTACCACTCTGTCAACATTCGTCGTTAGTTCCCATTCTTGAGTTCTTTCCAGTACCTGGATGTAGCTAGATGTGGAGGTAACTGACAAAATATCTGGGTGTGATAATTGGATAATTTTCATGCTGCACGACCATGTGTCTGGCTTCGACATAGAGCATCTGATATCTTTCTAGATCCATATAGACTGACTCATCAACTAAGAACTTTTGGATCTCAAGATGTTTCCATTTCCTCAGATTGTTGTTCAGTGTCAACAGCTCATTGGAATGAGTGTGGTCAGACTCTTAGTCAGTTTCCAACAAAATGGATTTACCCTTATTCTGACTATGGGCTACACATCTGTCATTTTTCCGATCAGATGGATTCTATTTGTCCCCATCAGGTGGTGTCTAATATTTAGCTAGCCTATCTTCAAACATGATCAGGAGGTTTACTCCTAGTAGTTATTGAACCACTTGTAGATGACCTTGCATTTCTACCCTAACCATCATTTCTTGTGAGTCCTTTGGTCTTGGGTTTGATCATTATCCTCTTCTTCCTCATCTTCATGGTATTCATATGGGTTCTTTTGGCTTTCTAGATCCTCCATGATTGCTTGATTGGTCAAAGTAGTAGTGTATTGAGATGCCCTTCCTTGGAGATCAGAGTGAGCCGTTTCAATAAAATTCTACAAATCCCTAACAATGAGAGTCAAATCACCATTCTTATCCACAATTTGTACCAATTCATGGTACATTAGGAAAATTTGGAGGTCATTTAGAGGGCCATATGAAAGAGAGAAAATAGAGCACGTCAATGAGCTTCAGGGCTATGTTACGTAGGAAAAGACGTGGAAAGACTCAAGAAATGGGAAAATAATTTAAAAACTTTCACGAATCTAGGATTGTGGCATCGTAACTTCTTTGCTTTTACCGAGTTGTTAGGTCCATGCGTGGTCCCACTGCTGATATTCTCTTATGGTCATTAACGTACTGGAGGGTGTCCATTAAGCCCGCACAAGATATTGGAATTGTAAAACACTTTCCCTCCATTAGGATACTTTCAAAGTGAATCTCCCTCCACTAAAGCTTTTCTCTCAGAGCTATGGCTTCCATGTCTTCCCGCCCAAGAAGCTCTAGGTGTTTATGGTCTCTCACACCAACTAGCAACACCTGCACTTTGCCTAGAAGGCCAAGTAGTAGCATATCATCAATTACAATATCAACTTCAATAAGTGCAGAGAACCAATGGGTTGGACAAAGGATAAACAAAGGTTCATGGGTCCTAATGCAACCAAGAAGAGCCAAGAGGTCTAGTGCTATCAATGTTTACCGCTCAGCATGGAAGGCCAGAGTGTTGGATTTCAAAGTTGAAATCGGAAAAAGATGTATAAAGGAAGTTCTTGTTCAGCATGTATTTACCCATTCAGACGTGATAGCAAACGGTAGAAATGTGTCAGATATACATCAACCACGTTGCAATTATAAGTATTCTTCACATCTCAACTGCATTTGATTTGTCATTTCACTTATTGATACTCTCAGTTTAACTTTTGTTATATTTTGCAACGTTCATCCCTCTTCTTATGAGCAATGGCTCCATTCTTCACATCTCAACTACATTAGATTTGTCATTTTCACTTATTGATACTCTTAGTTTAACTCTTGTTATATATTTTGCAGATGTTTATCCCTCTTCTTATGAGTAATGGGAGCCTGTGGAGTGCATAATAGGCCTCTTCCTTGTCGTTCATGCCCACATTGGTTCTCTACAGTATTCAGGGAGAACCAGCAAAAGCCTGACTGATGAAGGAATATTTTTCTATGACCACTTCTACCAACTCTGCTCAGGGAATAAGAATGGCATGTTGGTGAAAGTGCCTCTACCAACCGACTGGAACACTGTGGACTGGCCAGTTCCTGAGGGAACAATGGTGGAGGCAATGCGAAGTAATCTCTACAAGGATATACAGAGGTCTCTACATAGCTCTATTCCCACCAAACTGGTTAGAATTGCAAACTTTTGTCCTGCTGCACTGTTCCTAGAGTTGTTTCATAACTACAATATACGTGTTATGAAAACTATGTTCATGTGCAAGTCATTTCAACAGTCATCCTGTGACAAACTTCTTGACAGAGGATGGTATGTAAAGGAAGATATTGGCATACGGTGTGAGGTCGCACTTGACACTCTAGTTGTCAAGTACATGATTGCAAGCCAATCACTGTTAGTCTCCTTTTGGTATATGCGATCAAAAATGCTCAGAGGTAAGTACATTCCTATAGACCAGGTTTCTGTAGGTTTGGAAGATAATCCTGTTGTGGATGTGGAAGTGTTTTGATAAAGAGCATGTCCTAATGTTGGTGGTTACAATAAGGGAGCTATGCAGTCTTCTGCAGTTGTGGCATGACATAATTGAAGAGCATGGCCTAATGTTGGTGGTTACAATAAGGGAGCTATGCAGTCTTCTGCAGTTGTGGCATGACATAATTGAAGAGTCAATGGACAGGGACCTTTCAGATTTTTCCTTTTTCCTAGCTGGCCGTAAGCTGATGCGGTGTAGGGAGAAATATATTTTGTGCAAAGAGTTGGATGGTCGGGTTGAAATAGTGTCAATGTAACAGAGATTCTTGTGAACCCAAGTGTATACGAGTGACTTTCAATACATGAAGTTTTTTTGAGCTCATTTGTCAATTGTGGTCTGTGAATATAAGTGTTCTTGAAATACATTTCTTTAGCCATTGCCACATCTCTCTCTCTCTCTCTCTCTCTCTCTCTCTCTCTCTCTCTCTCTCTCTCTCTCTCTCTCTCTCTCTCTCAATGTAAGGCAACACAAAGACATGATAGAAGATTCATCTTAATTCATTAGAAAGTACAAACTCGACCGTGAACAATGGACTGAGATACAATTTCTGTAAGTATGGAATCAAAATGTCTTCAAGGTAAAAATCAAAGGTATGCCCTTCAAAAGAGGGTGGTGAGATAGTTGTTCTTGGTGGATTTAGGTCTCCCTTTTCAGGAGTATCATCAATCAGTAGTGTATTATTTGCATCAAAGGGTATATCGATTTGGCTGAACGGTTTGTACAAAAGATGTAAGTTGGGTCTTTTAGGGTGGTAGTGGCCCTCAATGGTAACGCATCTTCTCTGATCATACAAAAAGGAAAAATCTGCCGTATCAGCACCGGATACAACACAAACTATTCTAACTAGTGGCAACAAGTTTTGCCTTTGCACTGAAGACCATACGGCAACTCTGAAGCACGGAAGAAGAAACTGAATAAATTCTTTTGTTCTTGGACGAACCACAACTTGACAAGTACCCATCCGAAATGTTTGCAAATCCTCATAGGTGTCTATTATACCCAGAGGCAGGCGCATCAGCAACAATCCATTGATGTCCAAAATAATCAACCTCTGCAAAAGTTGACAAGTACATATAAGTAGTTAGAAGCTGAACATATTTTGCTATACTTGAATAGACATTATCGGAACAACCGTATCTACAGGTAGCAAGGTTCCATACTGGGTCTCTATAGTGTTGTTGTCGTTGTTGCTATCCTCTGCTTTTGCTTTGTCGTCGTAGTCATCGTTCTCATCTTCATCAAGGGTCTCCCCCATGGCTCTTTGTGCCTCATCAGTTCGCTTGTCTTCCATGGTTTCCTCCAAGGTCTTTTCCTCACCCTCCGTTGGCCGGCTTGCCTCATCCATATCCTTTTGGGGCTCCTCCATTGGCCGGATTGCCTCATCCATAGGCCTGCTTTCCTCATCCATGCTTGCTTGCTTTTGGGGCTCCTTCTGAGACTGGCTTGCCTCATCCAGGGTTTCCTCCATGGGCTTTTTTGGCTCCTCCACTGGCCTACTTGCCTCTTTCATTGTCTCCTCCATAAGACCCCCTGCTTGTACACTAGCACCTTGCATATCCTTGTTTGGACTTTTTGCATCCTCAGCCCTTTCATCTTTGGCTGGTATGACCCCCTCGGCCCATTGTGGTTCCACTGTGTCTGATGCAGGGGCTTGTGGTGGTGGCTCATCACGTATTGTCATATCGATTGTGCGGTCGTCCAAGCACCTATCTTCAGCTTCTCTAGGGTTCGACATAGTGAGCAGGTGTTGTATTAGAGTTGCCCGATATCTTTGCAAATAATCATATGTGTAGTTCTCCGCAGCACTCTGCAAAATTGAAAGACCACATAGTGAGAAGTCTTGTAAAAGAAAACCAAAACTGACTGAATGCATTGCCAAATGGTTACCTTAGTCATGAAAGGTTGTAATGCAAAGTAGCTTTGCAGGACATATTCTGCATGGAGAAGACATCTCCAGCTGCAAGAAGTTGCATCGGTTTGATTTGGTACAGGCACATCTTTGATTGGGGCCTTGTATAGTTCGTATCTTCCACATAGCTTGCCATAAGCAAGCAATAATCTCTTTACACAACTGCACAAAGGAGTATCAGGATGTTAGCTTGAGGCTTTCAAATTTACATGGATATCCATAAGAAACACTTTCTGATCATGACACTTATAGCCTAATTTCAGGGTGGGTTCCTTTTATTGAATTGAACACCCACATTGTTGGCTGATCAACATCAAGGCATATGAGACTTCAGTGATGGTTGTTCTCATAAGGAAAGATGATGACGATTACTTCCAGCATAGCACAGTGGAGAAACCAACTTTCAAATGTGCCAGATGGAGTGTTCTTTTGTCTAATAATCACAGACATTTGTGGATCAAGAAGAACCATCTTCGTGTGGGTGTGCGGTGGAAGTTGACTTTTGATCAAACTGCAAGGAGTGTACCTGATTTAGTACACCTATCATTTGAGTTTTCAAAGTTAGCACAATATTAAAACTTACTTAAGACAAATGTAGATAATTGTATCTGTTATCTGAGCATCTGGATCCAACAATATATTAACGTCCACTGTATCCAGAGCCAGCTTTCTGGCTCCATCTATAAATGGTATCTCTGCAAGAAAACCATCCTTCATTGAAAGTAGAGTATCTTTGTTGCTGGCATCTATGGATCGGATCACATTGCTTTCTCTTTGCTTATGGGACTCCACTGCTGCTTTCGTTTTCTCCTTAAGTTCTGCTTCCCTTATGTCTTCTGTTTAGCGAGCAATCGTCTCTGCCCTTGCCCTTGTATTAACATCATGTGTGACATCTACAACTGTGACTTGTGGCAATAGTTCAGGGGGGTATAGCAAAATTTCTCTCATTTTCTTATCCCTGAAATCATTGGGTACCAGAAGTTTGTCATACCTCCACCTTACCCTTTTTAGTGTCTCGCTGTCTTTGTCCATTACAGTCACCCTGTGGACATGGGCTGCCACAATGGTCATGTCACTGAAGTATTCAAGCAGGAAGTCCTCTGCTGCTTCCTGTAGAGCCATCAGTGCAACCACTTTCCACCTTTTAGTGCCCCAGGTCTCTTCCTCACAAATGGACCTCACCATCCTCTGGAAGGGCAGCTTTGGTATGCACAAATCAACACATTTATGTGCCTTCCTGATTTCTCTGAAAAGTCCCATGCAGCTCTGTAACTTCTTCATCCTTGGACCTTTCAAAATCTTACTTGGTTTTCCAGGTCTCTTCTTTGGGGTTGCAAATCTGCCACTTGCCTTAGCTGCTAACCTTGGTCCCTTGCCCCCCTTTCTTGCAGTGGCCTTTGTTCTAGCCATCCCACTGTATACAAATAGAAGAGTCTCTCTCTCTCTCTCTCTCTCTCTCTCTCTCTCTCTCTCTCTCTCTCTCTCTCTCTCTCTCTCTCTCTCTCTCTCTCTCTCTCTCTCTCTCCCCTTTTCACTAACGACACGTGGAGGCATATTTTATCGTCATAAAATTCTTTCACACGCACCATTAGTGATGGGATAAGTTTTGGTGAGAGACAGGGAGAGTTTTGGGAGGGGAGAGAGAGAGAGAGAGAGAGAGAGAGAGAGAGAGAGAGAGAGAGAGAGAGTTCTCTCTCTCTCTCTCTCTCTCTCTCTCTCTCTCTCTCTCTCTCTCTCTCTCTCTCTCTCTCTCTCTCTCTCTCTCTCTCTCTCTCTCTCTCTCCCCCCCCCTATCTCCACCTATGTCTCCCTCTCTCTATAACACACACACACACACACAAACTCTCTCTCTCTCTCTCTTTCTCTCTCTCCAAAGCAGACCAAAACACACACACACACATGCACACACACACAGACACTCTCCCACTCATTCTCTCTGCCTCTCCACAGTACTAAAGGCGCGCGTAGAGACATCCAAAGAGTAGTTGGCTGTCTTCGCACGCCTTTAGTACACACACACACACACACACACACACCTTTGAGAAAGAGAGAGAGTGATAGAGAGAGAGAGAGAGACAGACAGGGAGACCTTTGAGAAAGAGAGAGAGAGAGAGAGAGAGAGAGAGAGAGAGAGAGAGAGGGCCAAACCTTGGTTTTCGTTGTCACAAAGAGTCTGTCTCTCTTTCTCCTTCTCTCTGTCGCAGACGCACTCTATGTTGCAGACTCTCACTCTCTCACTCTCACTCTCTCTGTTGCTTTGTCTCTCACTCTCTTTCACTCTCTCGGTCTCTCTCTTTCTCTCTCATACTTTTTAGGTTTCACTCACTAACCAATTGCACCACATTAAATGACCAAAAGTGGGGCATCATTCCGTAAAGATACTATTTTAATGACACACGTGGGGCATCGCCGGGTGTTAACCGTTACACATGTCTAGAGGGGAGAGAGAGAGAGAGAGAGAGAGAGAGAGAGAGAGAGAGAGAGAGAGAACCATAGAAAGAGAGACAGGTAGAGTGAAAACTCATAAATTGAGAGAGAGAGAGAGAGAGAGAGAGAGAGCAATGGAGCAGACGCCTCCCAAGGAGTTTCTGCAGACTCATCCCAAAAAAGGTCATCTCTTTCTCTCTCTCTCTCTCTCATATTCTTAATTGGGTTTTCCATCAAACAAGTATTCCTGAAGTCATAAGCGAACAGAGAAATGGAAAGACACTCGATGTATTAGGCATGGGTTCATACACAGTAGAGTGGCATATGGCTGGAGATCTCAAAACCCTAAAGTGTATGTACAACATCTCAAAAGGAGCAACAAGTAAAAGCCCTTGTCTGTATTGCATGGGAGGAGTCATTGGTCTTGACAAAAGAAATTGGAGGAGAGCACCGGACAGGCACTTGCAGGACCTTAACTTCCGCCCAATGTTGGATATTCCACTATCCAGAGTACATATTTGCACGATGCATGCACTCTGCAGAATTATTGAGAAACTTATTTTTATGTACATTTGTTTTGCTTGGACCACTCAGCCAGCATCAGCAAAACAAAGGGCTATATTATCATTGGAAACAGTTTTCTCAGATATGGGCTTGCATGGAGGACATGTGAAAATAGAGCAGGACGAGAAGAGGTCTAAGAATGGTCAAGATGTGCCAAAGAAGTTGTCTATTGGCTGTGTGAAAGCCCGTCTCTTCTTGTCGATGCCAATAAGTGGCAGACAACGCAAAATCCAAAGTGCTCACGAAAGGTTGACATTGAGATACAACCGGTGGAGAAACCTGCACAATGCAGTGGTTGACCACGCAGACAATGGTGCAGCAAGGACTCGCAAAGCGAATGTGTGGAAAAGTTTGGATTCCATATTCAAGTTTTGTGAGCTCAATACTTGGAGAGATACTGACTATACATTGTTTCAAGACGCTTTGGAGACCTTCGACAGGTCTTTCATAGCTGCATGTACAAATCAGCACATAACTCATTACATGGTATATTACTTTATTTGATAAAATTGTGATTATATATTTACATATAAACAATAGGCTGGTTTTTTTTTGCAGCATATCATATGCAACCACATGCCTTGGTTTGCTAGGCAGTATGGTAGCTTGGCTATATGGTCTACACAAGGTATGGAGAAAACTCACTACCAAGCTCGTACTGGCTATTTCAGCCACACTCGTCACGGAGGTGGTGCAAACAAAGCCAACAGTTTGGAGGAACTACATCAATGGACTTATCGAAAACTTATGCATAGAACACACCGAAAGGAATGTGTCAAAGACAGTTAGATTGGCCAAGCAATGAGATTAGCAAGCAAACGACGGAAGAAGGAAATATGGGAGGCATCTTCTGCGGCAGCGCGACATGCAAAGTGGCGACTTCAAAAAGAACGCATTGGAAAAACTTGGACAGCTCCGACCCAAGTTGTTTGAGACTTCCTAAAGATAGCGCATTGTAACACAATATAATTTTTTGTGCCAAGAGAAGACAACCAGTCACAAAAGTGAGAAACATAATGTACTCATTGTTTTGATAGAAAATGTACTATTTTTTGGCATCGACAATATACATTGGATCTTCTCTATTCTTCATCTTCGTCAGGAAAAGTTACAAAATATTCTGGCCTTTTTGCTTGCTGTGTGTGATCGTCTTCTTCTTGCCTTGGTCTTTTGCAACCTAGTCCTCCAGGTTCGTTTGTCAACAGTACATTTGTCTCCACCTCCACAGCCACAAGAGACATTTCTTCAGTAGGCAGATGCGTAATTGGTTGTTTATTGCGAAACATAGCATGCTTGTCGTACTCTAGTAATTGCGTAGGGTCAGTGATTCCGCATGCCAAACCATATGCTGCTTGGGTCAAAAAATAGTGACTACGCAAACCATACATTCTTGGCCCTCGGCCAAACATATACAATGCGGGCTTTTTTTCTAAAAGCATTATTTTATCTGCGTTCCACCTAATGACGGCCCCTCCTAAATATCTTGAAAGTGTCTTCAACGTCATCAAGGGTAGCTCCGCGTTGTCATTGGAGAAGGACGAATGGAAGACCAAAAAACTTGGATACTTAAGATTCTTTAAGTATTGGCCGAGAGAGGAATTCTTCCCTAAATCTCCCATGCCTCGTCCACAAGGGCGAGGAATGAAGGTATCATCATAGACCACCAACTGCAACAAATTAAAGTTATGAAATGAGATAAGTAGAAACCAAAAAGGTAAGGCAAATAAAAAAAGATTACCTTCTGGTTTTCATCTTCCTCAAGTAAGTCCTCATTGCATAGGTTGATGCCGCCCTGACCTCCAGTGGGCGCATTGGAGGTTGAGGCCAAAGATGATGAAGAAGTGCTTGCCTTACCCATTTCTTCAATCCCTAACTTTTTTTGCACTTCCATGAACTCCTTTTCTGTTGGAAGCGTGCGCTCATACCTAGCAACATCATAGTAAATCATCACAAGTGCACTTGCGGGGTCAACGAACTCATCGTCATTTACATGGGCATCTATAACAGAATACTTGTCGTGCTCAGGGTCAATGACAGCATCATCCTCTTCGATATTTTGTGCCACAATGGCAAGGCAATAGTCCTCTCGAAGGTCAAAAAGCTCCATAATGTCGTTAAGCAAGACATACTGCAAATCACCAATAGGTATGGTAGGTAGAACACTAGTAGGCAAAGCACCCTCCTGAAGCTGGACTCCCTCTGAAACCTGCAAGGCAAGGCTTCCCCGAGACTTGGGCTCTTGACCCTCCCCAGTCTGATCCTCTAGTGAGGTCTCTACAGCATCATCATGCTCATCCAAAATTAAATGCAAATATAAAATAAAACCTGCATAATATTCAGCCACTCGACACTTGCGGTTATGAAGTGTACACTTATAGTCTGTTATCCGCAAGTGCAATGGTAGCTTAAGGCAACTCCTAGAAAATATGTGTTTCTTGGAGGAGTCCGAATTGATATCCTTCATGTGAAAAAAACGAACTCCTTGTATCTCGACAATGCCACCAGACATTTGCTGCTGGTAGGTCTGCTCAAAACCTGATAGGTAATGTTGCGCGGAGACAATCCACTCATGCAAAGAAAAATCTAGATTGAACATCGGCCTAATCTCTGTCTCACACTGCTGAATCCAATGCGGTATAGAAAATGAGATAGTTTGTCTTGGGGGGCACCCTCAGAGCAAGGCACTTCCTCCTCTGCTTCAACATTGAAGGGGTCCATAACGAAAATTCAAAAGCGAAGATAGACGAGAGACCACAACATCCAAACAAAGGGGAAATGGGGGAGCAAGTCATATTTATAGGACTCCCGAGGACAATGATGACATCGATTGACGTGCATCATGGGACCGGCATGCATCATGCATTCGCCGTGATGATTACGCCACGTGTCAACCGAAGTGGAACGGTCGCGCCACAACGTGAAATTGGTGCCACAGCTCCACAAAAGCACCGCTATCGCATTTTGGCACGACAGCTTGATACGACCAGTGCAGAGTATTCTGGTCCGCCTCCTCGCGTCATACGATTGTTGCTAGGGCAACCCGTTGGGGCGCTTCTTTCCTCGTCATGCCACCCCGCGAATAGGCAGTGCCACTAATTTCAGCTTGAGTCCGGATGTGCCACGTGGCGCGTAATCATTATGCTCGCACGCTTCCCGTCATACCTCGCGATGTCATGATTAATGCAGCCGCCTCTTCTCATTATACTTATTGCGCTAATGTAAACACCCCCCCCCCTTTTTTTTCTCACCGTTTTTTCCGAAGTGTCTCTAGTCACTCTGCCTTTTTACCCACATCCAAATTTCCATATTTCCTCGCATTCTCCTCGTTCAGGTCATGGCCCGCACAAAGCAAACAGCAAGGAAGGTTTATCCAGGCCAGTCTGTTCCGCAGGGCCAGGCTAGCTCGTCTACAGTGCAACCGTCAACATCGCATGTAATTCCGGGCAAGAACATGCCGCAATTACGTGCAACAATGCGAAGAAGAAGATACGAGCAGAATAGGAGCGTTCTACTCGAACTTCGTAACCTCCAAAAGCACATTTCATTGGCAATACCTAAACTGCCATTCCAGAGAGTTGTTCGCGAGATTTGCGAGCAACACAACCTGAATTTCTGGTGGTCTCGAAGTGCAATGGGGTGCTTGCACGAGGCCGCCGAAGATTTTTTTTGTAGAGCTTTTTCAGGACAGCTACATTCTCTCGGCCCACGCCCATAGGACAACATTGATGCCGCGAGACATCAACACACTTCACCTTCTCAGGTTCAAGTATGACAAAACAATACTGCCTGTCGGTATTTCAGACCGAAAGATGGACAATATTCTTAGAATACCACCTATTGACAAGGTCAAAGTTCATGAAGTGTCTAGACAAATGCATCGATACAGCACCCGTCTCAACACCGAGCGGGACACAACAGAAGACGATAGTGAGAGATTGGAGCAGTTACGCCTTGAGATGATGGAGGAACAAATGGCAGATGCCATCAGCGACACCAACGCTGATGATTTGTCATTGTTGTTTCCCTATTTTCATGTTGGTCTTCCTGTGTGGGGACACATTCTGTATTTTTCTTATCACCCCCACGAGATTGCAATTTTACAGAACCGGACGAGGGAACTCACAGAATCAATCATCAATTGCTTGCTTTGGTGTGTGCTATTCTTTTTTTCACAATAAATTCTTTTAATATATTCAATTTTGTATGACACGAATTTCTTTACAGTTTTGTAGTTTCAAATTTTCCTTGGAATATGCAAGATGATGTCGCCGTCCTTGACTCGAACCTCTCGGTCGTTTTGACAGCCGAGGATACATCTTTAGTGGAAGTAGTTGACTGGTTCCAGTCAGTGAACATGGATACGGCAAAAATTTTTGTTCTGGCTTATCATGAAGGGTACGCAATGTTTTCAATAGTGAAATTATTTTATCTTGGACTCTAATTTATTGCGATGACATATGTTTTGCTTATGTTTATTTGTAACAGATCTCATTGGAGTCTTGTTCTCTTACACCTTGAACGAAACCGGTGCTACCTTGCTAATTCATCCCATGGATTTCATGGTGAAGTACGTAGGTAAGAGGTTTTGTATTTTGTTCGACATCGCATAGAATTTTGTTAAAAGTCGCTTATGAAATTTAATTGTATTTTGCGCACATCTGTTCGGAAGCTTGTGCCTGCTCTTGAAGCTTTAACGCAAGAGCAGATATATGAGAATCTTACAATTATTAGTTGCAAAGTCCCTAAGCAGAACGATGCCTACTCTTGTGGATGGAGGGTCTTATGCAATGCAGAAATTTTGTTAGGGGTCATGCTTGATGGAAGTCGTAGAAGTGTAAGCATTTGACACTCGTTTACAGATTTGTATCTTAATAAGTTAGTAGCTATGTTAATAAACATGATGTTCTTAACGCAGGTAAGAAATTTGGCAGATTATTCAAAGGCTGATGTTTCTTCGTTTAGAAACAGAATGATTGAAAACTTAATCAATTACGCGACCATGCGTCCAAACGGAGCACGTGATGCTTTTATCGCGCCAGCACCAAGGCCCACGCCTAGGCCTCCACCGACAAGATACCCCGTGTCTGCCACACCAACACAAGCACATATCAATATCTCCCCAGATGCCTCCCCAACCCAAGCTCCCACCAGCTCTCGTCCTAAAGAAACAGCTCCAAAACCCTCAAACCCCCCACCCAGCACCTCTCATGCTCATGAAGCATCTCCACAGCCCCCAAACCCCCCACCCAGCACCTCTCCTACTCATGAAGCAGCTCCAGAACCCCCAAACCCCCAAGCCACCACCTCTCCTCAACCTCAACCAATAGCCCCCACATCACCGCACGCACAAGATTAGAAAGAGATTATGAAATGTACTTTTGACAAATTGATTACAAGCAGTGGATCGAAATTTGACTTTTGTTTTGATTATGGTTCAAAGTTTACAAAATGTTGTGTACAGTTTTCCAAAAAAATGGGAGAGTGAGGATCCAATGGTGTTTGGTAATGTAGAGAGCTGCCTTTGTCGAGCAATCTTTGAGAATAGTATTTGAATCATTGTGTAAAGTTAGTTCACTATTTCAAGTCTGTTGCTGGTAATCTGTGCACAAAGAGTCGTTTTTTCTTGTCTGTGAGGTATCTGCAATGCAACGTACACGATAAGACATTGGGATACATGAGCATGATAGAGACATCAACATATAAAAGTAATACATGTAGCTTAGTACCTTTCGCATGTTACACTTGAAAACACATTTTGAAGGCAAATTGAGATCGGACTCATTTAACAGATCCTCTCGAACCTGTCTTAAAGTGACATTTGATCTAATCACAACAACTGTAAGCAAATAATTTGAAAACCATATCTCGATGGACATCAAGGGATTAAAAGCATCATCACTTAAATCTTGATCCATAGCTACCAACTGACCATTCACTCGATGCCACCTCATGTAGTAGAAAGAAACTATAAAATTCTGTGATGCTATCATACACTTGCACACAACCGAGTGCTTGTCAACTTTGCACAAAATGCCTTCAGAATCACTGACATCCCAATTATCATCCAAAAAATCAAGGCAAGTTTGGGATTTGCAGATGAACATGGTTTCTGTTTTTCTAACCTCCTCATCGTGGAAGAAATCTATAAATACATGTAATGGCATAAATAGACTGACTCGTACTTGCCTGCTTGCAATGTTTGGTCGCAAACACTTCAAAATTTCCTGATGAAGCTTGAGTTTAAAACACTCAGAGGTTTCTGAAGTTGGAACTAGCCACTTTGGGGAATCTTGTTGGGGAAGAGGAAAAGGTTTCAAAGTGCCAAATCCATGGACAGAGCAAGGAGCGTTGTAAAAGTAGTCGTAAAAGAAAACTCCCCTCTCTACGAGAGCTCTTCTCGCACTAGTTCTGTACATAAGTTCTCCCACCGAAGCATGAAAAACATCAAAAATACCAATTATGCACTCAATTGGTTGCCAGTCTTCTTTGTTAGAAGGATAAATATCTGCAAAAACAAAAGATAAGAGAATGGTCACAAGAAATAGTCAACAAAATAACTTAAAGGATCTTTAAAAACTTTTTAGCAATATAGTAGTCATACAGTTTGGTCTATGAGCAGGAAACCCCAAAGGTGACTATTGTAGTCGTAGTTCGGAGTGCATATATGCATGCTCAATGAGCACCTCTTTCACTGTCTTTCCCGTTTGAGACAAGCGAAAATATTTCACACGTCCTTTGTAGAGTTGTTGATGAATTCATTTGACATCCATTTTCTTCTTCTTGTTTGAAGCAGAACCCAACTACCAATGGTGAATCTGGTAAACATCCAGCGACCATGGTCTAAGTCAAAGCTGTTGAATAGTTCTACAGATTTAACAGAGGCGGATGGTCGTCGTGGTCGTCTTCATTCCATCTCTACTTCTATTAGCTGCGAAGTGACACTACGCAAAAACGATAAAAGAAAAGAGGCTCACTAGTTTACACAAGAAGTAGTAGCTTGAAAAGTGTTCATCAAAAGGTGTGCCTCATTGAATGTGAGTTATGGCACATTCGACGTTCGTCGCTCATGGCAGGAGAATAATTTGCACAAATCGCGTCGTATCTTCTTATTCAGATCTTTTTAACAGAAAAAACTCTTTTTTGAAAACGCACAAATTTGAGATAAAAATAAAATAAATTGGAGCTACCGTTGTGGTGACTCAAACTCTATTGGTCGAACATCATTCTCTCTCTAACGCCAAAAAGTCCTTTTTTGAGTCCAAACTTTTCCTAATGATGCTTGCTTGGACACCCTTTGCTTTCCTCTCATAATAGGTGCTTGACCTACCACCTTTCAAAAAAAGGACTAGGATGCTGGTTGGGTAGAGAGATAAGGGGGGACAAAAGGTGTTTAGGGATAGCTAAACTATTGTATGTTTTCTTCTATGAAAAATCCTTTTCTGAATTGCCATTATATCAATCATGTTTGGCTCTGCTCGGTTTTATGATTGCTCGGAAAGTTTTGCTCAGAGTTTGAAATTCCTCTTTATGGAACAACCAAGAATGTGGTGATCATAGGGACATGGATGACAATTGTCGGATATTCCTATACCTATATTCATGTTAAAACAAAAATAATAATGATTTTTTATTTGCATGATGGTTGTAGGTAAGGATTCCGACTGTTATCATCTCTGGATTCAAAACCTGTTCAACTTATCTAAGCATAGGACATCTACTATAGCTAAACTTTTTTTTATCTTTTAGATGTAGCAAAAACATCAAAATTCATTTCCATATGTACATATACTTAATTTAAAAATATATGTACCCATTTTTACTTGCCTCTATCAATTCTGTTTTTGAATCGTCTAGCTCAAGTTGTGAATAACATATATAGATTCACACACACACACACACACACACCACTTCTTGACCATTTATATTGCATAGCTTTGTGATTATTTTTCCAATAAGCCTATACGAATGCACTAGGCAAATTTAGTGAGAACCTACGCTATGAAGGGTCATGCAATAAGTGATTGGTATCACCCATGGACTAAAGTGTAAAGAGAGTACATGTGAGAGAGCCCCTTATTCCTCTATCTAGTAAAGACTTATTCTTCTATCTAGTAAAGAATAAGGGACAGTCGGACGCCTCTGTCATGCTCGACTGGGGTAAGAGGCACACCGCCTTTAACCGAACACATGGCATTAAGAACAACTGCTCATGACAATTAAGAGACCCTATGCAACTATGTAAAATAGGAATCTCTTCTAGTTTTTTTGTAATTTCAAACCTCTAGGGGAGATTGTTTTGACCTACACTAAGGCTTGTAAATAGAAATTCTACTTCTAGTGTTCACCAAACACATTGCCTTCTTATATACTTCTCCAAACATGTTAGTGCCATAAAATTTTTGTAATATTTCTTTCTTAAATGGACAATATGAAATTATGCCCATTTAATGAAATTAATATGAAATGCCCTTCCATAGGGAACGACACTACTTCCCATTGCCTATATTTTAAAATAATAGGGTGCACTTCAAATCATAATATTACCTTGAAGGCATGTGTGAGGATGCATGACGTTGACTGGCTAAGCACATGCAATCATCAGCTTTAGGATGCTGTCTCTTGGATTATACTTATTGCAAATAGTTGTTCAACATGGGAATAGAAAACGACGTTTAGGCTATCTAGATTGCTTGCACAGTGAGGACATCTCTTATTAGCTATTCTTGCATCCTGCAAGCATAAGGTGTTATGGAAGACGCTCACATGGGTGAGCACATGCAGTCAAGGGCTCTTATATAAAGTGTCAATATTTGCAATCCTTTGGTCGATATGTATGTAGGCATGACAATCTTTTGGAAGGACTTTTCTTTTTTGATGAGCGACTTGAGTAGAATGTGATCTCTCAAGAAAGGCAGACAAAATGAACTTGTCCATCAAATAAAACATGCATTTGATGGAGACAATAAAATGAGCCAATGCTATGGCATGAGTGTATAAAAGGGCATCTATGTGCGGATGGTATGGGATGTGTGTGTGCCCATGTACATATCTCTCACCCTCCCCATCTCTCTTTAACCACAAATTTAGCAACAGAGTGGAACAGACCGGTTGATAGGCACGTCTATAATATATATTCATCGTCATTATACATTATTTTGGAAAATACATTTGTTGAACATTGTAGTGACATAACCACAAGGTGAGAAACACATTCTTAGATGAAGTGCAATAGAAAGGGAAAACCTTTGAATGGATGGAGAAGATCAAGTAAACGGATTGATCCTTTGGAAGAGCAAAAGAACAATTTAGAATTTACTTGTGTGTTTTAGAGAAAGATGTTTTGGTTTTGCTTGGTCTTTTTTACTCTTTTTGGCTCAATCTCAATTAGATTAAACATTAGATCCTATATAATTTTTTGTCATAATCCCTTGTCTAGGTTAAAGAATCAAGCAGTCTGACTAAGCTAGTTTGACCAAGTTGTTAGGAGTTAGAGATCTTCTCTTAATACCATTGGGGAATGCCTTCCTAATAATCAATGGTTACTTTAAGCTCTTAATTTGATTTAGGCAGCATTGTGTGCAATGTACTAGGGCTTTCTACTGGGCTTAGTCCCTATTGACCTTTAGCTTAAGTATTATAAAGGGATTTTACTAGTGTGATGAGCCTGGGGAGGGTAACGGTGTTATATGACCTCCCAAAGTCACAAAATTAAAATGTTAAAAACGAACAAACAAAAAAATAAAAAAGGCCACACTGTAAAATCTTAAGCTTGAAGAGAAATCCCAGCTTGACTTGGTGCTTCACTCACATGTATCGTCTATGGTACCAGAGCCCTAGAGGTTCCCAGTGTGGGCGCTTTTCCTTGAAAAGAAAAAAACCCAAGGCATACAAAATAAGCACACACATCAAAATTGAATCAATGTGAAAGACTTTGGGGGGTTAAAAGAAAAGGGAATAAGTCAGGCGATGGTTTCATGAGCAATTCCCTTTATCGTGGCTTAATTACAAGGTCTTCTAGGTATAGCCTCTAGTTAGTCCTTGGACATGAAATACTTGGCTCTCGTGATTAAACAACTTAATTGACCAGAGAAAATTGAGAAGCTTTCCCATGGTATTAATAGTTGACCTCTAGTGCCTTTCGACTGTTAAATTAGCAACCCCAAACTTGTTTAGTTTTTTTGACCTTTAAAATTGTTTATGCGTTTGATTATATTACAGTTTAATGTTTACTGCTGACAAATTGTTTAATATTCTGTTACCAATCAATTTGTGTGCCTACAACTACATATGATTTTTAATTGTATATGACAATGCAGTTATTGTGCCAATTTTGCAGTGATTGAAGAAGGCTAAGGACATTCAATCTCGGATGCTCTTCCACCTTGATGAACGGGCTTCATCTCAATAGCTTCCGCGCATGTTAACCCTCACAGATATCCTATCACCTTCGACAGACGCATATTATTTATTTGATTGAGTCATGGACCAGGCTTGGCGGTCCAATAGGTGTGTAGGTGATCACCGATGAGAGCTGCACCACTTATCTTATTTTGATAGTAGTTTTGCAACGACTGGCCACTGTGAGCGCCCATGTGTGAATGGGCTAAACTCTTTTAAAAGGGCCATTTGACCTAAAAATCCTCATTCTTGGAGGTGTAAGCTAAGAAGTGCTCTTACTCCATCTATGTCTCCTTCTCCTTCGTGTGCTCACGTGTGTGTGTGTGTGTGTGTGTGTGTGTGTGTGTGTGTGTGTGTGTGTGTGTGTGTGTGTGTGTGTGTGTGTGTATGCTTGAGAGAGAGAGAGAGAGAGAGCACTGCGGCGACATCAGCGGTTGAGTGTGGCATTAGCGGCGGCTCCTTCTTCTTTGCAGCATAGGATCCTTCATGACGAAAGCATTGAGCGGTGAGTGACACACCCCTGCCCCTTTGAGCTTGCTAGGATCTTCTAATTGTGTGTTTGCATTCTTTCGAGGCTCACACACAGTACACAGGCAAGTTCCCAGCTTTCGACACATACGACAAAGCGTACACACACCCATACACACACACACACACACACACACACACACACACACACACACACACACACACACACACACACACACAGAGGTGTTGTTGGGCGAGAGGCTATTTAAAAGTTTTTTTGGTTTACTTGCCAGTCCTCTCTAGCCCTCTGCAATTTGGTGTCGTCAAGCGAAGAGACACTTGCGTGCGGAATAATAAATTTAACCAACCTAGAAGGAAAAGATGACAGGTGTTGTCATCTATGTTGGTCACATCAACCTCTTTAGGCAGGGTTCAGCAGCAGCAGGCTTGACTGCTCAAAAAACATACGGACCCACCATCCTCCGTGACTACAGTCTTCGGAAACTTGAGCCGGTTGAAAATCCATACAGTCGGTTGAAGAAAGGAGGAGAAGGAGAAAATCCGCTTGAAAATTTAAGAAAATATAGAGTTAAATTGCAAAAAATACCAATTATTCTGCAAAATTTTCTCTTTGAATCTATTCTAAAGGGAATTTTGTAAGTCCATGGAATTGATTTTTCTCGAACACTGCATGATTGTGTAGCCATGAGATGTAACCCGAAGGAAAACACGCACTGGATGTCAAGAATTGTGTCAGCTTTTGCACTATGAAGTTTTTCATAAATCATTTTCGCCTCGGGAAATCTAAACGAGACATTATACTTCATATTTTTTATTTGTCCAAGTATTTTTGGAGCCAAGTCCCACAGTAAATTTATAGATTTAGTGGATTTTATTTTTTAATAAGAGTCCCACCCTCTTTTGAGTTCCACTTTGATTTTTCAGCTAGAAGAAAAAAGCCACATGTGCTCAGTAAAAATTACAAGCTTAGCGCTTACTATACTCAACAAACTTTCACATTTTAGCTCCTACTTAGCTTAGCTGACTTTAAATATGCACTCAATAATCCGGGGGGGGGGGGGGGGGGGGGGGGGGGAGGGTCACTTAATAATTATGTGACTATCACGCGAGTGCAGCAGAAGGGGTTATTAAATTTTATTTTTTCTCACATTTTCACATACAAAAGGGTACCATAAAATGGAATTGAAAAAAAAAATTATGGATTGAATAGAAAAAGGATGTAATTATTTGTCAAAATTTCACAAATAAGGAGTTTTTGAAATACTCCCTGAACGCACGCGATATACATAATTTATACGCTCAAGGAAAGCAACTTTATTAAGGGATTCACTAATTTTTGTATTCGCTAAAAAAAAATTTGTTCACCGTTTTGTAAGACTCCTATGCACAAGCTGCAACATGCATGTAGCCCTTATTGAACCATCCTTTGGAAACTTTGAACCGTGCATCTTACCCAAAATACAACCTTCACAAACATGCTTCATAGATGCTTCAAGAGGTGGCAAAGAAGCAACCTTATCAAATTTTTGCGAACGTAGCAAACTGGCAATATTTAGATACCCAAAACGTGTATGCCAAAGTTTTGCATGTTAAACAACCTTTGAATCCACAATTGCAATTGCAAAATTTTTCCACACTTGTCATGCAAAGTGAGCTTATACAGCCCACGACACAAAATGCCGTGGCCAGATGCAACAATTTCATCACCAAAATTGAGATCATGAACTGTACATCTTTCATCCAAAAATTTCACAACAAGACCAAGTCTAGCTAGCGCAGATACAAACAAAATTTTCTTCTTGATTCGAGGTACATAAAATGCATCAACAAGTGTGAAAGAACTGCCATTCGCAGCAGCACTCAGCACAATCTTTCCAACCTTCTTGACCGGATAAGAGGCATTGTTGGCACGTGACGGTATTCCCATGAGGGACATCCTCAAGAGAGGTAAACAAGTCACAATGAGAGGTAGTGTGCTTTGTAGCACCACTATCAAAGTACCACACATGAGAATCTGTAACAACTGACATACATGTGTCATGGACAGAAGGATTATAAGCGCACTCTGCATTAAAAACCCATTTTATATCTACATTAGTATCACACTCCTTTCACAAAAGATTCTACAATTGTTGCACTTGTAGTGGAACTAGCCTCTTTCTTGTAGTGGAATCAGCCTCTTTTGCCTTCAATTCCGGACATTGCTTGATCAAGTGATCATTAGCTTTGCAATAATGACAATGCATCTTCTTGTTCCACTTTTCACCAAAATTCCTAGACAAAGTGCTACTAGCAAAAGCATTCAGAACATGTGATTTACCACTTGCCGAAGAGCATACAAGGGCTTGGAGAGTGGGAAAAGTGGAAGCGATGAGGAAACCTCAAAGAAAAGGGAACTTATCCTTTGTTTCCCCTTCATGGAAGTGGAGGACTTTTTGAAGAAGAGACCAACTGTTAAGAGGACGGGCATCTTTCTTGGAGTGACCTTACGCTCTTGCAGATTGCTCATATGCAAGAAGTAATTCCAGATATTAGAGCGGCAAGGAAGAAAGGTAAGATTTCTTTTTACCGAGATGGAAGAGTGGTGATATTGGAGCGACGCTCCGCATGACGGTGCGAGATCTATGGGACCACACTAAAGATGGCAGTATGGGATTGTAATGGATCACTTTTTCTGGATGTAGGGGCATTTGAGAACAGCTTTATGGGGAAAGACATCGTCTTTTACTTAGAGACACACCCGACAACTTATGTCGCATGTGACTAGATATAGGTGGGAGATAGCTTGTCAAGCAGAGACAAGATCAAAGCACAGGAGCACAGGGTCAAGAGGAGTAGGAGTCCTATTGCGAGAGGAGTTACAACCGCTTGTGCACATTGTCCGGAGAGATGATCAGGCCAGATACATGTGGGTAAGATTGATGACTGAAACAGGCAGATTCTTGTACATTGCTATAGGCTACTTTGCCCCAAGCACATCAGTGTATTCTGCACCTAGAGGACAGTCCCCTTTCTTTGCATTAGACGAGGATATATGGGAGTTTTTTTAGAGATGGTGACATTATTCTCTTGGGGGACTTTAATGCCCGCATGACTAATCATTGGATAATTTTTTATGATACCTCAGATGAGATACTGAGAGAGCTAGATACCAATGATATGAGCCTTGACTGACGCTCACAAGATGAGGAATACACCGTGTACGGGAGATATCTGATGGAAATGGTGACCTCACATGGATTGGCCATACTTAATGGCCTATAGCAATTTCTCGTAGCAGTTGGGTTTACTTGCTTCCCACATAGGCATAGGGCGAGCACAATAGACTATGTCATGGCACAGCCGAGCTTCATCCCCTGCATTCATGATTTCACAATAGGACCAAGACCAGTGTGTGTAGCATTAGATCATGCTCTTTTGACACTTTCAATCTCCTTTCAATACAATACAACTCAGATGTCACAAAGGAGGACATATACCCACTACACATTTACACAAGGGACTGACTCCGATTATATAGAGGAGAACTATGGTCTTCTATGTACAGAAGCCATGCCAGGACTTTCAATGGAGGAGCTCACCACTTTACTAATGAGACATTGCATGAAGCAGCAACAGAGGCATACCCACACACTCAGCCTGATCAGTGATGCCATCATGGAAGCATGCCTCAGAACAGCTGATATGACGTGTAATGTAGAGGGATCTTCTCCCAGGGGCCATTAATCACATACAGTCTCAAATAGCCTTCCGATGCCTTGTGCGACGGAAGAAGTGAGCGTTCCTAGCTCAGATGGAACGAGAATTATACCAACTATTCTTGAGCAAAGACTCAGGAGAGGCATGGCGTCTCTTTCGTGAGCACTCCCCTCCCCCAGTGATTACGTCCCCCGATGTATGGGTCATTATGCAACATCTTTATATACGGTCCCTAGACAGACACCCCTTCCAGATCCTCCTGAGCTATGCCCATCTACGAGTACCTTCTTTACCACTGAGATGGTAAAGACGGCCATTAACAGAATGAGGACCAAGAGGGCATATAATCATGATGGTCTAGTCGCAAAACACTTTATCCATGCTAGAGATATGCTGACAGAGGTTCTTGTAGTCCTGTTCAATCGTGTCATGTGTGAGGGTCTACCTGAGACCTGGAGACTATCTACTATTGTGCCCATCTTCAAGGCAAGTGATCCTACACAACCTAGAAACTACCGTACAATTATGATTGGGCACACCTTGGCACGGTTGTATGCATCTATCCTAGAACAGGAGTTGAACAAATGTTTAGAGAGCAAGGGTGTACGGACAGTGGGACAAGCCGGTTTCAAGAGAGGCTTCTCCACTCTTGACCATATTTTGACACAAAGCCATCATTCAGGAGGGTAGGGCACATGGGAGATGGATTTATTGTAGCTTTGTGGATTTTCGAAAAGCATTTGACATGGTGTCCAAAGCCAGATTACAAGAGCCTTGGAAGTGCCCAATGAGTTGATTTGGGAGATCATGGCTCTATACAGATCAGTAGTGGGACATGTACACACTCTAGAGGGGATATCTGATTTAGTGCACTCCAGTATTGGATTGAAACATGGTTGTCCATTGTCCCTTACTCTATTTGGTATATATATAGATGAGGTTTTCGATTACATTGACAAAGAGGGTGACAGAGGTCCCCAGCTGGCAGATACATGGATTCCATTATTGCTATATGCTGATGATACTGTGTTGATCTCTGACTCACCAGACGGTATGCAACGATGCTTTCTGGAGATTGTGGAATAAATCTTGTGGAAGTTAAGGGTGGGTGTTGCTTAAGAGGCTTTTTAGGCCACTCTATAGTGTATCAGGAGATCAGCACCTACATTCACTTATGGTCAGGAGACTGTGGAGTACATAGATGCATACACTTATCTTGGGGTAGTCTTCATTGGGCAAAGGTTTTCTTTGAAGAGAGCAGCAAAGACGAGACTGCTGACTAGAGCGTATGCATCCCTAGGAGGATTAGAGAGGATGTGTTTGCAGGTTCAATTCCAGGAACCCCGAACAAAGCTCTAGATCTTCAATACCTTGGTAGCCTCATTTATGCTCTATGGAGTTCAGGTCTGGGGACCCTCTGTGGGTCAGGAATGGGTGGAGATGTATAGCGAGGTCCTTGGTATCTATGAGCTCTCGGCTAATTAGAGCCAAGGCCTTGGTGCCACATGAGATTATTAGAGCGGAGATAACCCCCCGCCCCCCCCCCCGGCACTTACCAAATCAGTCTCCTTTATGCACAACCTATGCACAAATGTCATCATGGTTCCAAATTCATGGCTTAAGCATGAACAACTTATACCCCTTCTAATACTCTCTTGATGCACCATCAATGTCTCTTACATGGGTAAAGATTACTAGACTCATTTTCCAAGACCCGATTCAGCTGGACACCAACTGGACATGGATAGAGCCGACATAGGAGTTGGGTACGAAGATGGCTTTCTATAAAGAGAATCTTCTCCAACTTACCGGGGATCGGTTTGTGTTTCAACCCAGCTATATGGATATACATCTATCTCACAGGTTACAGTGTGCCATTGGTCAGATATGAACATCTTCCCACCAGCTTGAGATTGGTAGATACCATCAACCAACAGGATATGCCACCTATGCCATACAAAGCCAAAGACAGAGATGCATTATATATGTCAGTGCACAATGCATTACGAGATATGGGGTCACTTCCATTGTCTATTCAGACAAGGCTTCGGACTCTTCCCAAGAGTCGTGAGCTATCACGACCAGACATACCCTGAATTGTACTTACTTGAGTTA
Source organism: Adiantum capillus-veneris (assembly GCF_014529385.1). Taxonomy (NCBI): domain Eukaryota; kingdom Viridiplantae; phylum Streptophyta; class Polypodiopsida; order Polypodiales; family Pteridaceae; genus Adiantum; species Adiantum capillus-veneris. The sequence continues at coordinate 118,488,156 of NC_140959.1, read as the reverse complement.
CACAAACACAGAGAGTTTATTGAGGAGACTTGAAGAGAGACAATCCCAGAGACAAATTACTGATTTCTTCACATCAGACACTGCACAAATGGAGCAACCACCACCGCAAAGCTCAACTCACACTCACACCCGCGGTACTCTCATTGACCGCGCATTGGAGCTAGGGAAATCGAGACGCCCATGACTAAGGTGAGGAACTTCACAACAAAGGAGACTACAAAGTGGATTAGAGCCATATTATCTCGACATCCAAAGTACACTTGAGGATAGATTCATGACCCATTACATCACCCTCTTGTATTGGGCACCCATTATATCAGTGATCACACATACCCCACATAGTTCCAGTTAGTAACACCTCTAGATTCATTTTTAGCATTTCTTTTTTGTAACCAGACATAGCATCAGATTCGCCACTTTTGTAACGGTTTGGTCTCATAGGTTATTTTGGCCTTTGGAAGATAATAATATATCATTTCATTTCACACACACAGAGGGTGCTTTTCCCGCTCGAACGCAATCTATGCATAAAAAATCATCAACACGGCAATAGAGTGCAAGACCAATTAACCACAACCTAAGAAAAGGTAGCTGGTGGATTGACAATATTTTGACAAAGACTGTTGCAGCCATCCTGGTTTACAACTGGTGAGTGAGTCAGCACGTTTGCACAAGATGAGTAAAACAAACCGACCAATCGTTTTGGTTGATAGATAAATAATCTAGTGCCTGCAAGTTATGAGCTTGAAATGTTTGGGTCTCACTTGGCAAACCTCGAAGTTGCCACCACACTTCACTAAGTCATCAACGGCTGCATGGGTATTTCTCTTATGAAGTATAAATTACACTAATTTAGATGTAGAGTACCTCATTCTTTAGTAGCAAGAGTCACAAGCTCATGACTAAGCTTCCCAGTTTGTTAGACAAACGAAAATTGCCGCCAAACTAAGCTATACACTATACAGGTAAGCAAGCCTAGTTTGGCTGAATTTGTAAGTTTCTATATACAAAAGATTCACAAAAGTGGTACATACAGAAAATGCCTTTAGCCTGCAGTGCAAAGCTGCTGTATGGCTCTGCATTGCAAAAAAGAAGAACTATGCTCTAGCTGAAGTTCAGTGTCCCCCCAAAGCTTTGAATGAGCTTGTAGTAAGACTCGTAGGCCCGCCGTTTCCTTGACTTGATCCTTGCAAGATCCTCCACAGCAATCCAGGGGAAGCTCAATAAAAGAAAATCTGAATTGACCTCCCTCACCTTAGCCACGCTGTCAGGATGGTAGGTGACATAGTACCACGCCGAAGCCTTGCATTCCAACTTCTCCTCTAGAAGTTCATGCTCTGCCTCCGACAAATCTGCACCATCCTCTTCTTTAAATATTTGCCTAAACTCATTCCTGAGGCAAGTGTACTCATTTATGAGCCGTTCTTTCAAATCGCCCCTCTTCCGACTGTTGTGCTTTGAGAGTACTGTCGTAAAATGGCCAGTTACAACCTCCCCTTCTACCCTGACATCATACCGGTCCATCAAAGCTGCAAGCCGAACGTCGTACATTTGCTTCAGTTGCCATGCCTCTGTCAAATACTCCTCATATCCATCTACCTCCAAATCTCGATCGTAATTCTGTTCAAACGAAAAGTCTGGGTTGCCTAACAAAGAGCTCAATTTGATTTCTTTTTCAGCTGCCCCCCTGACTCTGCGATAGAGGATTCCGAGGATTTTCTCCGAACGATACGACGGCTTGTCATCTTTGTCCATGAAGTCTGGATATTTTTTGGGCCTCAAGTTTGGAGGTAAAATCACCAACTTCCCAGTCTTTGGTGAGTCTACTGCAGTTGCTGCTAACTCTGCCAGCTGCAAACATTTTGGATCAAGGGCCCCTTCTTTACTCTGGTCTGCATGGACAACATGGGCATTACAAATCTTTCCCAGATGATCGTTGACCATATACTTAACAAAAAACTCCACGACGTCCTGCAAGATACGAGCCTCACGGTATGAACAAATACTCATGTACAAACATGTTTATGAGAAAATCCTACTCAGAGAAGAAAAGTACACCGATTAACTGATATTATTGAATGAAAGAGCAGCCTTCGAAGGGCTATACCTTCACTCGAGCACAATGCCTCTGACTAACAGCTTCATCCGCAGAATACTGCATGGGCTCCCAGCTTTTTCCACTTGGAGGAATCAGAGAAGAATCCCAGCATACAAAGTAAACATCGCCATCAAGATCGCTTCCAGATGCTTCATTAGAATGAGGCCTTTCACCCTTCTGAGGCATCACAAAGCAGTCTATTAAGTGATGCAAGGCAGGATGATCCACTGCTTCAAGAATGCGAACATCTCCAGGATGCAAACAGGGATTTTTTGCCATAATCACTTTCCCAGTGATAACCTTGACCTGATGCTTTGTGTTTGTAAGTCCCATCAGATTCTCTGGAAGGTAATCATCTTGATAAGGGGTTGACACTTGAACAAAGCACTCACCATACTCCAGAACACCAAGCTCATCCATGCAGCCCAATAGCCATCTACCATCTTTCACATATATCCTTGCTTTGCTCAGCAACTCTTCTAGATGGGAAGCCCTAATACAATGTAGCATGCTATATAGGTGGGGTTCACCTAAGGGATGAAAGCCTGCTTTAAGCATTTCCAGTGCTGTATTATGTAGATCCCCAGAGCAAAATGATGAAAGAACCTCGAAAGCAACCTCAGAATTCTGCAAAACCTGGTCAAGCTTTGAGACCATTGCATCTTGCAAGTCAAGGAAAACGCTATTCGGTACTTGCAGTGCAGAAAGCAATGTAATGATTTGCCTGTTCAAAAAGCAAGGTTGAAACCTTGACCACGTAACAACCTCAATGAAATCATGTCTGGAGATGAATTTTTTCATACTTTCACGGAGAGTCAGTGTGCGGTCGCTTTCTTTCTCTGAAGGCCAAGTCACAACTACACCTTTGCATCCACCATATCGAATTTGATAAGCAGATGGAGGGTTATGCTCCAGCTTTAACATCCTGGCGCACTCTTGTGCAAGAATAGGAGATATTTTCCCAACACCATCAGAAAAATTGTATCCATTTCTAATAATATCATCAGCATGTTTTGAATTCGGTAACTGAACAGTTTGAATTGTCGAGGAAAAACACTGTCCCATTCTAGCAGCATATTTTGCAACATTTGTCTTTTTGAAACCTCCCATCCAGGTCCTGATGGTCTCTGCATTGACTCCTTTGGTTGCAGCAAAAAACCACGCTGAGCTATCTCTTAACTGATTTGAAGAAAACGCAAGAAATTCATAATGCCTCCCACACAATGAGAAACCCTCAAGAAGAACTGACCTGACTCTCTGGTAAAGAGCACTCCTTGATACCTGCCCACTGGTTCGGGCAAATGGAGCCACAATAGCATTCATCATGGTATTTGACAACATATGGAAATTCTCATCAAGAAAAGAGACACGAAGAAACCTGTCTGCAAGGTGCTCAAAGTTTCGCAGAACTCGATTGGAGAGCTCTGACTCAGAAGGCAAGCAGTAGGCTTTTGTTGGAGTGACAATGAAACGACCCACTTCCATTGTGATACTTTTCTCACCTGTTGTTTTGACTGGCACTCTCTTAGCTTGCTGCCACTCAATCACTCTTCTGAGGCGCCTCTCAGCATCAAAAACAGGAATTTTGTAGCTGTACATATGCTTTAAAGAAAAAACAGCTACTTTAGTGTCAGTAACTGAAGGGTCCAGAAGTTGATAGAAACCTGTAGTCAAGCTTGGAGCTTTCACAGTCCCTTTGTGAACAAGAGCATTCACTAAAAACATGACTTCAAAAGGTAGGTTTCTGACATTCTCCACGAGGAAAAATTTTGACCTTTGATGTACTGATTGTACTTCACGTGGAAGCTTCACCCTTGGTTGTTCTCCTAACCTCAACAACTGTTGCTGATTAAAATAGTCTACAATTTTCTGAAACATGCTTCTTTGTCTTGGAGACACGCTTACCCGATAGGCTTGACAACGCCCAATGCTTTTACTGGGAGTAAAATCTAAAGTGCGAATCCACGGGTCTTCATCATCAGGAAGATCAAAAGAGGTTTTGTGATAGACATCATCATCGGCAGTTCGATAAAAAATACGTGGAGGGATCCGAAAATGTAAAATCATAGTCAAGGCACCTTCACCCTCCCACTCATTCTCCCTCCTAACCTCCCATAGATCCCCAACAAAGAACTCCAGCTTATACTTACACCTCATCCACATTTTCTCACTACGCTCTTGAGAGCTGAATAAAGTCCACTGTGTCAAATGTAAATTGCATTTCTTTTTAATTTGCTCCAGCTCAAAGATGACACCTGCAGATGGCCCCTTCCAACTGACAAGCAGTTCATTTGGACTCATTAAGGTTCCCAACTCTACACAGACGTTTGAAAGCTTCCAGCAGACACTTTTCTTAGCTGCGATCTTCCCCTCAATACTGGGCTGAATCTTCAGCAAATACTGCCCAACTGCTAGTTTTTGTTGTTCTGCAAGTGAGCATGCCTCTCTTGCCACCTCAGCAGATGCAAAGTGAACAAAGGCATGAGGAGCACACCGAATGCCCTGGGGAAAGGCATTCTCTTCCAACTCAGTACAGGAAAACTCTGGGTAGGCATTGTAAGGTGGGCAAGATGTTTTTAATCGACACCTCCATACAATACCTAACTTCTTCTCAAAGTAGGAAGCAAGATCTTCTGCTTCCATACCATCAGGAACATTGCCTACGACCACTTGTGTGCTCACTTCCATAATCAGGAGTTGACCAGTTTGTAGAGTACTAATTTTTTACTTGCAACTTTCCTTGCATCATCAGCAGCTTGATGACCTGAAGGAAAATCAACAATCATGATATAAAACTTTCAGAAAATTCAATCTCTAGAGCTGTGAAATCATAAGAGTCCCCCAAATAAGCCAAAAGAAACTACAAGTAATGCAGCAGAGACCAACGGTGGCAAATCACGGTAGCTGAACTCTTTTTGCATCCCGACTATTCATAAAACTGGCAGGAAATCCTCTTTTCAACCCTCTGGTCGTTACATCTCACAGAAAGAGGTTATAAATTGCAATTGTCCTTGCATCATCAGCAGCTTGATGACCTGAGAAAGAAAGAAAGAAAGAAAGAAAGATTTTTAACGTCTATGTCAGGCCGAAATCGGCCTATGAGACAAATCAAATGTACATGGTGTGTATGTCATCCGTCTATCGGAAAGACAAATGAAACAAAAATGATACAAAACTGAACTGAATGTAGGTAGTGGAGTATCTGAGGAGGGATGGAGCTCTATCTCTAGGGGGTATATGCATGTCTATATGCTCAAGGTAGTACAATCATGAGAATGCATCAAGCTATCTAGCTCCATCCTGTACTAATGGGGGGATGTAAGATGTGGTACATGGGCGGGTCTGGTGCCAAGGCTACCCGGATGAAAGCTGTCGGGTCGGCCCTCATCTGAGCCACTCGCTCCTCAGTGGCACAGCGCTCCCGGGCTCGGATCTCCTCGATCTGTCGGTGGTGGGAGCTCGCGCCCCTGTAGCCTGTGACTCGTGGTCGTCGTCTAGCTCGGCTCACCTCCGCCTGTGGGAGTGTCACTCCCCTCTGAGTGTCTGGTGAGGGAGGGGCGACAATCCTCTGAAAGAAGTCTGTGAGCTGCAACTGTCTCCCCTCTGTCTGTGTAGCTGTGTGTGGCTGTAGTAGTGTGTCCCGATGGCTCTGTATCTCTAGTAAGAAACGTCCGAGCTGTCTCTGATCTCGAGAGTCCATGATCTCTCGGAGAGTGGGCTGTCCTCTGAATAAGGCCTCATACCTGCCTCTGATCTCAGTGTATGCTCTGCATCTATATACAAAGTGCTCCTCACTCTCCACCTCCTCTGTGCAAGCTCTGCAGACTCGCTCCTCCCTGGGAACACCAGTATGTCTCCCGATCTCAATCTCTAACCTGTGTGAAGCCACTCTCAGCTGACCAATCGCCACCCGTGACCTATGTGGCATATATGTGTCCATGTAGCGTGGTCTCTGTATGAACCCCCCAGACAATATGGTGAGAAACTGGTCTCTGTAATCTGACATCCTCGTCCCCAAGCCAGGTGACTCCCAGACTCTCCTAGTGTATAGCTGCCACAGATCCTGTCTCAATACCAAGTTCCTCTCACTGCGAGAGAGGTGAACATATGGTGAGTGGGGGTCGTACTGGAATGGTGGTAGGCTCTCCATGTCAAGACCGTGTCCCTCAAACCATGCTCTGACCTGTGAGTACCATGCTCTCTCATGCCCACTCTCTGATAGCTGTATAGCTGCCTCAAATGCTCTACGAGTAAGTCTGTCAAGAGGTAGCTCTCTCATCCTCTGGATGAAGCAGACTTTCTGGAATAGTGCCTCTACAACCATAGGTGGTGTGGCGAGCTCAGCTCTAATAATGTCATGTGGCACTGTCTTCTTGCTGCAGAGCAAGCGTGAGATCATACATACCTGTGGCCTCTCAAGCTGTGTCCACTGGTCAGCTGTCAATCCTGGTGCCCATACTGCCGCCGAGTACATCAAGGCCGGGGTGACTAAGGTGTCGAAAAGCCACCCCTTCGTGCGGGGCTCCTGAAAGTGTGCCTGGTGGCATCTCCGCTCTAGCATGGTCAGAGCTGCATATCCTCGGGTGAGCCTGTCAGCAGCAGCCTGCCTCATAGTGAAGGGTCCTGGTAGGCTGGTGAATGTGATGCCAAGGTAGACATAGGAGGTGACTACATCAACCTGTCCTCCTGCTGCTGTGAAGGTGGCAGCGCTCCTCACTGCACTGGATGTGTGAAAGATCATAACCTTGGTTTTGCCAAGGTTCACAGTCAACCCCCTGTGTGTGCTGAATTCGTCCAAGGCCTCAAGATGGCGTTGCAAGCCCTCGGGTGTCTCTGAAATCAACACAATATCATCAGCATATAACATGATGTGGACCGGAGTACCTGCCAAGTCGCTCCCCTCTCCCCCTGTTCGCAGTATGTAGTCGGAGATCTCGTCGATGTAGAGCCCAAAGAGTGTCGGGAGAGTGGGCATCCTTGCTTAACACCAATGGTGCTAGCAATGGTCTCTGAAAAACCGCCTGGGCAACGAACCCGACCCGTCACCCTCTCGTAGAGAGCATATATGGCCCAAATCATCTCTGTTGATACCCCAATGCTGTGAAGGCGCTGGAAGAGTCTCTTGCGTGGGACTGTGTCAAAGGCCTTGCGGAAATCCACAAAGCAGCAGTAAAGCCTCTTCTTCCGCGCCTTTGCCCCATCAATGAGGCAGCGCAGAACGAAGATGTGATCGGTGGTGGAGAAAGCTCGTCTGAAACCTGCCTGGCCTGGAGCTCGTAAACCCTCAATCTCTGCGTAGCAGCAGAGCTGTGCCTCAAGTACTGCTCCATATAGCTTGGCCATCGTGTGGCCAATCATGATAGTCCTGTAGTTCCCTGGGTCCAGGGTGTCGCCAGATTTGTGGATAGGCACTATGGTGTGCTGTGTCCACTCCTCTGGGAAGCCCTCCCCTATAGCCCGGTTGAAGACATGTGCAATCAACGGGGCTATAGTGGAGGCCGCATAAATGATGTGCTCACTCTGTAATCCAGTATGGTCAGCTGATCGTCTGTGCTGCATGCGGCGTATGGCCCTCTCTACCATCTCTGCTGTAAAGAAGGAGGAGCATGTGGGGCGTGGCTCGTGTGGCTGCGGGATAGGAGGCTGCCCTGGCACATCATAAAGTCGCTCTGCATAATCATGCCATATCTGTGGATCCTCAATAGCTGTAGTCGGACGTGGCTCGCGCAGGGTGCGCCATGCCGTCGCGCTATCCATGCTCATGAATAGGCGGTATAGCTCAAGCTCCTGTGCCTCTTCGAATGCTCGCCGCTTTTGGCGTGTCAGCGTCTTCATATGCCGTCTGGCCTCTCTCTCTGTAATCTCTCCTAAGGCTCGCCGTGCACGGAGGCGTCGGTATAGCTCTCTGCACTCATCATCATACCAACGGTTCTGAGGCATAGTCCCGGGGAGGGGAGTGTGTCCTGTGTGAGTGGTGTGTGGAAAAGAGCTAATAGCTGAAGTGTGGAGAATGGAAGAGATATGTGATGTGAGAACTGAGAGTGGTGTGGATGGGTGGAGGAGGCATAGGCCATGCTCGACCTCGGCCGAGTAAAGAGAGGCTAGCTCATGTGTGAAATGGATGGTGGTGTGTGGAGTGTGTGCTGTGGAGCTGTGTGGGATGGTATCTCCGGTGATGGAGAAAGAGAGGTATGTGTGGTCGGCTCCGATGGGTATGGGTGGAATAGTGAAGGATGTGATAAGGTGTGTAGCCTCCCTGGGTCCCAGAATATAGTCGACTGTACTCCCCCCTCCCTCTGCAACTCCATGTGGCATACAAGTCAGGCCCCCTGAGGTGGGCCACTGGACCATCCCGTTATAAATAACGAGACGGTGCTCGGAGCCAAGTCGAAGTAGATGTCGTCCGTAGGCTGTGACTGGAGCTCTATCTGCTGTATCTCTCATAGTAGCCTCCTCATCTAGAGTGTGTAGTGCCTCTGGGTCCTCGTGGTCATATGCCTCACACTGCTCACTGCGCGTACGAGCATTGAAGTCTCCTATAAGGAAGACTTCACCCAGTGTGGAGTACTCCATATCTCCTCCGTGAGGCATGCGTACGGTGACTCCTGCTCAATAGGGGCGAATCTGGAGCCTGTGGGAGCAAAGTAGCAAAGGGCAATGTAGACGATCCTGTCTCGTGAGAGCTCGAGGCGAATCCACATGTAGCGGGCCTGTGGGTCCCGGGCAACAATCTGTAGTCTGCTGTGAAGCCCCTGTCTAAAGAGTATGGCCACTCCTCCTGAGCCGCGAGTGGTGTGCTGGCGCATACATCCCCGATGTAGAGACTCCCACTAGAATCCATGTATCCGTGGTAACCCTCTCTCTGGGCTCTCGTGTGTCTCTGTAAGTAGAATGATGTCTCGACCTCTCATCACCTCCTCAAGTCTCTCTGGGTGTGTCCATAGGTCTCCATTGCAATTCCAAACCGTGACATGAATCTCCTCGTGTGTCCCACAGGCCGCGAGTCCCTATGCGATGGTCTTGCCATCAATGATAACCCTACCATCTCGATATACTGCCTTCTTCCCTTCTTTGCCGGCTTGGTGGACTCTAGGCATGCACGCGCGACGGTGATCTTGTTGCATCTTTGTGAGGTCATCATCAAGATAAATCGGGGGGCCTTCTAGCCCTCTCAAGATGACCCTCTTTCGGAGGAAAGAAGTTCGAGACTCCTCGGAGGCGAATTGGAGGATGAGAGCTCTCTTCTTTGGATCTTTGCCGGCTCTCCAAACTTTGGAGAAAGAGATCTCTTCTTCCTTGTATCCCACTTTCTTGCATAAAGCTTTCCCATCGCTCTCGGGTGTAGACCCTTCTTCTTCTTTGATGCCGGTCACTCGCACATTGAGACGGCGAGCTTGTCGCATCTTCTCCTCCTCGATGGTTGTGTGTACGATGAGTACCTCATCTTTTTGGGCTTCCTCTCTTGCTACCTTCTTGATATTCTTTTTGACCACTTCGACCCATCCTTCTTTGGTGGCCTCTAATTTGTCCTCAATGCTTGCGGTGAGGGCTTTGGTGATCTCCTCCTTGAGGGCTTCCTTAGCCTCCTCTTTAATCTCTCCTTCCTCGGGGGTGAGGGATGTGATGGAAGCATGAAGGAGATCGATTTGTGCCTTCATCTCTTCTTGCTCTTTCCTCCATCTCTCCCTCTCCTTCTCATTCTCCCGTTCCCTTCTCTCCTTCTCCTCTTTGAGATTTTGGATTTCCGCTCTCATGTCCTCCTCCTCTTCATTCCATAGCTTGATGAAGGTGGCTTTCTCCTCCCTCCATATCTCTCTCTCCATCCACCATTCTTTCATGTCCTTCTCCAATTGTGCAAGCCTCTTGTTCGTGAGCATGAAGGTTGTCTTCATTGTCGATGTCGGCGTCTTGATGATGGGGGAAGACATGGTTGTCTTCGTAACTACCCTCTCTTCATATTGTGAAGAAGAGGGGAGAAGGGTGAGAGAAAACACTAATCATGAGATAAAACTTTCAGAAAATTCAACCTCTAAAGCTGTGAAATGCATAACAGTCCCCCAAATAAACCAAAAGAAACTACAAGCAATGCAGTCGAGACTAACTGTGGCAAATTATGGTAGCCAAACAGTTTTTGCATCCCAACTATTCATACAACTGGCAGGAAATCCTCTTTGCAACCCTCTTGTCAGAACATCTCAAAGGAAGAGGTTTAATGGCTATGCAAACTAGAAAATTTTTGTGATGCAATTTTTTAAACATGCTAAAAGCTGAAGATTGAAGTGGCCCAATGCATCTTGCCTCTCTGTGTGTTTTGCATGTGGTGTGTTGGGGTGCTTTGTGTGTGTGTGTGTGTGTGTGTGTGTGTGTGTGTGTGTGTGTGAGAGAGAGAGAGAGAGAGAGAGAGAGAGAGAGAGAGAGAGATGAAATGTTATATTAATGTCTTCAAAAGGCCAAAATGACCTATGAGACCAAAAAGTTACAACGCGGTGAATCTAATACAGTACCAAAAATAAAAAGAAAGGTACTGAAATGGGACTGTGTAGGATATGAATGTGGGGGTGAAAGTAGTGAATGAGCAAGGTGTACAATCCTCAAAAGAGCTAAATCACATGTGATCCAGCATCGGTCGTTGGCGGATCTCATTAATCTCCTCCATGGTCAGTAGTATGACCGAGTGGCGTGCATGTCGGGCCAAAGTGACCTGAACCCTTTGATGCAGCCTGTCCGCATCTCCCTAGCTCGGTCGCTCGATCGATCAACGTGCCTCTGGTGTAAGGAGAGAGTGAGTGTAAGGTGCAGCGGAATGAATGTTGAACTTTGCTCAAGATGAGTGCTCCGAACTGTGCTCAAGGTTCCCTGAAAATTCCTGAAACCACTTCCAGCACAAAAACATGAACACACCCATTCCATGTAAAGTGACTAGAAAAATTCTAGTCTTCTTGAAAGACTGTGCATGCAATGTAGATGAACATAGAGACGGAGTGTCAAACCGTTCATCAAACACACGCAAACAATGGGGTCGAATCGTGACTTTCTGATCTAAGTCAATCAACTGTGGCAAAACACAATGAAAATGCCTATGCTTGATGCTCAATCTTTCTTGTGCTCTTTCTACGATTGTGTCATGCCAAGGAAGAGACATGGAATGTGAATTCCTTGAATGCAAGCATTTTGGCTTTTCATGAGAAATCCACATACATCCGTGCTCATTCATGAGTGAATCGTGCTCAACGTACAATATGGCATGCCTATGAAAAGGGATCACATAAAGACGCTGACTAAAATACAGGAAACGATCATGAATAAAACACTCGATCAATGCATGTGTCACGTGACACATCCAACCCTATGTGTCCGTGGACAAGCTACAACATCATCAGGATTCAGTCAGTCCAGTCAGTCTAGATTTAGAAGTGATCTGGCACTTTTTGTGAGTCTATTCGTAGACCGTGCATGCCCAATCACTTAGTATTGATGCATATCCTCTGGTTGCACACAGCATGATCATCAGTATTCCCATCAGAATCCATCGGAATCCTTCAGGGGAATTTTCCAATGATTTTAGCCTATTTTCCATGTTTTTGACATTTTTTCACTTATTAATTTAAGTGACTTCCCAACAAAAGTAGGTAGGGCAATTTTGCTAAGTTTGTATATAAGCAAACCAAAGTTAGCACTAAATGGCAGAAGAGGCAGCAAGAGCACATGCTCAATAGGCACCTTCTCAGCAGAACCCCCCCTAGAGACCTAACGTTTTTGCTCCACAGCAATAGCCTAGCGTTTTTGGACCAAATCAGCCAACGATTTGCACTTGCAGATTCCGGCAGCAGCAGGACATCAGATCAGCCTAGCGTTTTGCATTTGCAAGACAAACGGCGTCAAAATTGCAGATTTTCAGCCCTAGCGTTTTTGCACCTGTAGCCAACCCTAGCGTTTTGCAGATTCTACGCGACGGAAACTCAAGAACCATCAGTGTTTTCAATTTTCAGCAGTTAGTACCCGCAGATCAAGTCCCGAACCTCGCAGATCTCACCTTCCCACAACAGTTTGTCACGTGACACATCCAACCCTATGTGTCCGTGGACAAGCTACAGCATAATCAGGGTTCAGTTCAGTCCAGTCAGTCTAGATTAGAAGTGATCTGGCACTTTTGTGAGTCTATTCGTAGACCGTGCATGCCCAGTCACTTAGCATAGATGCATATACTCCGGTTGCACACAGCATGATCATCAGTATTCCCTTCAGAATCCATCAGATTCAGTCAAGGGAATTTCCAGTGCATTTAGCCTATTTTCCCTATTTTTGACATTTTTCACTTATTATTTTTAAGTGACTTCCCAACAAAAGTAGGTAGGGCAATTTTGCTAAGTTAATATATAAGCAAACCCAAGTTAGCACTTTCTGGCAGAAGAGGCAGCAGGAGCTTCCCGCTCAACAGGCACCTTCTCAGCAAGAACCCCCATCAGCACCCTTAGCGTTTTTGCTCTCCATCCTCGCCACAGATACCCCAGCGTTTTTGGATTCCCTCAGCACCTCCCCAATGCCTAGCGTTTGCAGATTTGCTTGATCACCATCAGCACTCAGCCCTAGCGTTTTCCAGACCATCGCCAGCAGTACCATAATTTCAGCGTTTTCACTAACGCCAGTAGGTTGCCCCAGAGTTTTGGTTTTCAGCCATAAATGCAGCAGATGTTCAGCGTTTTTCAGCAGTCAACACGACAGCAAATTCAGCCCTAGTTGGTTGCAGAGGATCCCTAAATTCAGCCCTCAAAAACGCAGCCAAAACAGCCATTTTCAACCACCCGAAACAGCCCAAAGATTTGCAGAAATTCAGCAGTTAAAAGACCACAGATTTCAGCAATAAAGTCGTCGTCGTCATCACCGTCGTCGTCATCGGCATAGTCCCAGATTGCATCAGTCCATTGCATCCGCATTGTACCACTTTGTGCAATCATAAGTAGACCACTCTCGCCGATGAGAGTGGGGCCTTCGGAGGAGGGTTTTACAACGTCTCTGGTGTCGTATCTCTCTTCTCTCTATCTCTCGGTTTCATACACTTGCACGCACAGTGTCCATTCACTTTGTTTGTGATCATAGCATTCTCTCATTAAGAACGGAAGGCTCTCCCTTCCATAAGAACAAAAGGAACCTTGAGCACAGTTCGGAGCACTCATCTTGAGCAAAGCGCAAACATTCATTCCGCTGCACCTAACATTGGTATCAGAGCTTTGGCAGTGTTCTCTATCACTCAAGGAAAGAACCACAAGAATCACAAGAATTTTTTTTTGCTTGTTGAGGTCGCACGAACCCAAGTTCGCTTGGGCGTGTCGATTCCTAATCGTGTTTTGTTGAAGAGTGACAAGAATCCCAAGAAAGAAGGGCTTGTCCAGCGTCCCCTTGTGTCTCTTTTCACTCATTGAGAGCGGACCGTGCACTTAGTGGCCGGCCAATCGACGTGGGGTGGGAAAAAGCAACCTTGGTGTGAGTGCAAGGCCGCCAAGGGGTGTGCCCGCGGAAAAGAGTAGAACTCGGGTGAAGAGAAGATCCTTCTCAAACACGATTTGCAAGTGAAAGAAAACCTCAAGAACCAAGACCCCGCAAGAACCCAAGTTCCTCGTGAACTTAAGAACCCAAGACCACAAGGACCCACAAGAACCCACGACTTCAGAATGATCATCACTCGAAGCAGAATGGATACTTCGCTTGGAGGTGATGAGCATGAGAGAGGCAAAGAAGAATTTTCCCCACCAAGAGGTTTTTCCGACCCTTCCCCATCTACGACACCGATTGCACTAACTCCACTGGAGGAGTTGAAGCTGTTGTTTATGGAACAGAATTTACAACGCAAAGCAAGAAATGCCACAAGAATGACAGCCATAGCGCGTGAGCGCGAGCAAGCACGCTAGAAAGCCAAAGAACGACAAGCCAAATTGGATCGTGAATTCAAAGAAAGAAAAGAAATGGAACGCAGACGAAGCAGAAAGACAAGCAGAGAACAAAGCAAGACAAGCAGAATTTGATCGCGAGATCAAAGCAAGGAGCGAAGAGTTCTTGTGACTCTTTTCTCAAGCTCAGGCACAGATGCAAGAGATTCGAGAAAAGGAGACTCTCTCAGCCTCTTTTTCTCTGTCACAAAGTGATGACGTGGCTACAAACAGCAGAAACCCTAATTTCTGCCAGAAACCCTAAAATTCTTGCAAACCCTAATTTCTGCCAAAAACCCTAATTTCCGAAAATCGCGGAGGTAGAAAAAAAAATTAAAAAATTGGATTTTTTGAGCGATGCAAATCTCAGCTTTTGCTCTCATTGAGAGAGAGAGAGAGAGAGAGAGAGAGAGAGAGAGAGAGAGAGAGAGAGAGAATTTGCTTTTGCTTTCAGAAGCTCTCTGTGAGAAAGGGAAAAGAGCTTTTGCTTTCAGGCTTTTGCTTTCAGGCTTTTGCTTTCAAGCTTTTGGGGCTCTGCTTTTGGGCATCCCTTGTAACCTTTAAATTAGTGGTGAGGACCTCACTTCTCAGAGCATCTGGACGCAGAGTCTGAGAGTGAATCCCGACCCACTTTGAACTGATAAATATAAAAAGAAATACCGAAAGGGGCGCCAATCTTTGGGGCCAATATCTCTAGGCACAGAACTCCGCCGGGCCAGTGCAAATCTATTGTGATCTGTGAATTGTTTTGAAGTGATTATTTGGTGCTGTCGTGATTGATTCTTGACTTGGAGTGTCCAATTCTGTTACAGTGGTATCAGAGCACAGCCGATTTCTCTTCTACGGGAAATCCGATCCCCATTTTTTTTTTTCCGCGGCACCTATGGCTTCACGCAAGGATCAGTCGACTCCCTCTGCATCTGGAGATGCGGGCAGGGATCACAACGAAGATTCTGAGAGAGAGTATGACCCGCCTCGGCCTACTTAGGCGGAGCAAAGAGAGATGAAGCGTCGTCAATTGATCAGCAATGCAACAAAGATGATGCTCAGTTTTGCGAAGGATCCGAAATTGGCAAAATATATGAGCAAGACTTCTTTTCAGGAAGTGCATGAACAGTGGCAGAAAACCACTACACCACCACTGAAACCCGCTCTCAAGAAACTTTCTGATCACAAACAGTATTCAGAGAAGGAATTACAAGAGGTGGTTGATGCACGGATTGCTCAGCTTTTTGACGCGCAAAAGAAAGCCAAAAAGCACGGCAAAAAGCAGAAGAAAAGCACTTACTTCCCGGGATATTTGGGTCGTCAGTCAACTTTTGACAAGGCAAAGAAACAGAAGAAGCATGTTCGATTTGAAGGAGTACCCAGTTCTTCTTCTTCTTCTTCTTCTGACAGTTCTTCTAGCTCTTCAGATTCGAGCGAAGAAGACAAAAAAGGTAAAAAGCGAAGCAAGAAACAAAGCTTCGGAAAGAGCAAGAAGGCTACATCTCGCCCAAAGACTGACAGTTCTACTGAGGACTCGTCTACAGAGAGCTCAAATTCCGATGACAAAAACTTCTATGCGAACAAGCAGAATTTTTACAAAGCCAACCAGTATGACTTTCTCGAAGATAAAAGCAAGAAAGTCCGAGAGTTTAAGGAAGGTGGCCACTCGATCAAGTTTGATACTTTTTCAGGATATTCAGATGCTTCGAAGGCTTTGTCTTTTATACAACAGTTTGACATTGCTTTCGCGGAAGGACGCTATTCAGAGCACTCCAAGATTCGGAGAGCTACCTCTTACTTTAAGGGGAACACTAGCACTTGGTGGTCCACGCTTCTTTTAAACAAGACTGCGCCAGTTAAATGGCTGAAATTTAAAAAGCTTTTTATTTCTTCTTGGTTGACGCAAGAATATGAACGAGATATACGAGCTGCTTGGAACCATCTTCGGATGACCAAGAAAGATACAATCAATGCTTATTGTGAAAGATTCTAGAGCTTTTTTCTACCCGCCTCTTCATTCAAGAAGATCTCGTTCAAAGAACAGATTGAGCGGTTCACCTTGGTCCACCTACAGAGATCCGAGATCACTGCTTGGAACAGAACTCAGCTTCTATTCAGAAGTTGATGAGTCATGCGAAGCGGGGCTTTGCCATTCACTCTGGCAGTCTGACCTACCTCATAGATGAGGCCATGACACAACGAGCCGAACAGACTTCTGGGAATGAAAGTAGCAAGAAAAAGAGGAACCCAGAGAAAAAGGATGCACGACCCAAGCTTACTCCTGAGGAGAGAGCTCGCTTCATCAGAGAGGGGAAGTGCTTTGGATGCGGGGAACAGGGACATATCTCCGTGAAGTGCCCTAAAAAGGCACAGAAAGAACAGAATGATAAAGACGACGACAAGCCTGAGAGTTCGAGAGCAGCTGAGGAACGTGGCAAAAAAGGTACCACATGGCGTGGGACCTGCACCGAATCTAATGAATGAAAGTACAAACTTTGCCGCTTTCAGGAAGCTCTTTTGAAGGAGCCAAGACCAACTTCTTTTCACTTGGAATTGGCGGCTCGATTTGGAATTACGCCCGACAGACTGACCCCATAGGCGGAGGTAGTTCGACTGGCACCCGGATGGGATGTTGCCATTGCACCGAGCATTGGCAAACTTCGTTTGCAATGACAAAGGTGTTCAGGGCACGCGAGTGACGTTCTACTCAGGATCCCTTGGTACCACAAGAACTACTCCGTGGTTGACTACCGGGCCGAGAAAGCGACTTTGATAAATGAAGGGCTTAGAGATTGTACTTGATGAACTTCAGTTTCTTACTCACTCTTTTGGGAGAGAACTGAACGATGGATAAAGGTTGAATATGTTTTGACCTAATCAAAAGAACGCCAAGATTTTTCTCCACACTCATGCCGATTGCTTTTTAGAGGGCCTGAAGATCACACCATTGATCTGATACCTGGAAGCACGCCACCAAACCGGCCACCTTACCGTGTGAGCCAAGTATAGAATGAAAAGATTATGAACCCAGTGAAAGACCTCTTGGAAAAAGGTCTTGTCCAGCATAGTACTTCACCATATTGCTCTCCACTGTTGTTAGATTTGAAGAAAGACGGATCTTGGAGAATGTGCATCGATTATAGCGCTCTCGATAAAATCACCATCAAGAACAGATCTCTGATTCCTAGGATCGATGATATCCTCGACACGTTACAAGGATCCTCGTGCTTTAGCAGGATTGACTTGAAGAGTGGATATCATCAGATCCGAATCGCGCCGGGAGATGTCTACAAGACAATCTTTCGGACAACTTTTGGGTTATTTGAGTTTTTGGTGATGCCTTTTGGCTTAACCAATGCTCCTGCGACATTTAACCGGATGATGGACAGGATTTTTCGAGAGTACAGACTATTTGTTGGCACTTTCTTTGATGATATCATTGTTTTCTCCAAGAATGAGGCAGAACACAGAGATCATCTGCTTCAGAGATACACTTTTTTTTGGGATACTTTGTCTCAGCAGCAGGAGTGCAAGTGGATTCGGCCAAGATAGAGACTATACGTGATTGGCCCGATTTGAAGAATGTCCATGAAGTTGGAAGCTTCTTGGGACTGTGTTCGTACTACAGGCAGTTCATACGAAAGTTTACAGAGGTTGCTTCCCCTTTGCATATCTTGATACAGAAAGGAGTCTTTTTCTCGTGGGGATCCACAGAGGTGACTGCCTTTCAGACATTGAAAGAGAAATTGACTACAGAACCAGATTTGACTTTGCCGGACTTGCAGAAGTCATTTGAAGTATATTGTGATGCTTATGGTCGTAGTCTGGGTGCGGTCTTGATGCAAGAAGGCCATGTCATTGCTTACGAGAGCCGATTGTTCTCTAGGCCGGAGATGACAGCACAGATTTATAAGAAAGAGCTTTTGGTGGTTATCCATGCTCTTACTCAGTGGCGGCATTACCTACTCGGAGCGGATTTTACTGTCTTTACAGACCATCAGAGTTTGCGCTACTTCTTGCCACAGAAGCAGCTTTCGGAAAAGCAGATGCGGTGGGCGAACATCTTGTCACAGTTTCACTTCCAGATTGTCCATGTGCAAGGACAGAAGAATGTGGTGGCAGATGCTTATTTCTCGGAAGCCGTTGGTTCTAGCTATTTCCGCGATACATCATAGAAGCTTCGAGGATATGGTCGATTAGTATGCCACAGATACAGATTTTGCAGATATTTTCACACGGATACGGGATGGGGAGACAGTAGCTGGATACTCCCTTCGGGAAGGCTACTTGATGAGAAAGACTATGTTGTGCGGGAAAAAGGTTATGACTGAATGCCACTCTCCACCTTTTACGGGTCACCGCGGCATTGCTACCACCATGAAGGGGTAGAGAGATACTTCTTTTGGCCGAGACTCAAAAAGGATGTGGAAGAGTTTGTGCGCAGTATGCCAAAAAGTCAAGTTTGACAGGCATAAGGCACAGGAATTGTTACAACCTTTACCCATACCCACCCGCCCCTAGGAAAATATTGAAATGGATTTCATTTTTGATCTCTCGAGAACACAGAATGATCATGATGATTTTCCGATTACATGGCACGTCTGAGAGGATTGTCTCCGACAGAGACCCCAGATTTATGAGTTTGTTTTGGAAGGCAATTTGGGAGAACATTGGCACGCGGTTGCAGTTCTCGTCATCATTCCACTTGCAGACTGACGGGCAATCTGAGATTGCCAACTCAGTGGTTTTAGATTTATTGAAGTCTTATATCTCGGATCAGAAGACTCAATGGGAAAAATACTTACCTTTGGTGGAATTTGCCTACAATAACAAGATACACTCTTTGACGGGGAAGACGCCATTTGAGATTGTTGAAAGTGTTGTGAAGGTTCCATCCTTCCTGAGCACGAAAGATTAGATATTTGAAGCGGATGAATATTTGCGAGATTTGGATACGGCTTTTGCCAAGGTTCGCGAGACTTTGCAGAAGTCTCAAGAACGACAGAAAAAGGCAACGGATCGCCATCATCGTGACTTGAAACTGGAGGAGGATGATTGGGTGCTCTTACATTTTGAGAAGGCACGCCTATGAAAGAAAAAGGGAAAGGAGAGGCTTTTTCCAAAGCTTAGTATGCGATACTACGGACCTTTCCAAATAACTGAAAAGATAAATGATGTCTCCTTCCGATTGAAACTACAAGATACTTGGTGGATTCACAATGCATTGCATGTGAGTCTCTTGAAACCTGTTAAGGGTGATGTGTCTGATGATGGGGAGCCTGATGAGCAACCCGAAGTGGAAGAAAACGAGGAGATCCTTGTTCCTGAACAGATTTGGCACATAAGGATACGAAGACTAAAGGTAAAGTCCGAAGGCGGTTCTTGGTTAAGTTCAAGAACTTTCCTGCATTTGATGCGAAGTGGATAAAGGAGGAGGACCTAGCAGATACGCCTCAGATTGTGAAACTTTACCTCGATGTTTTGGTTCGATGTTTTGGTTTAGCATAGTCTACTCCAAACGGAACCAAGAAATTCAACTTGGCTGAAGATCTGGTGCAATGGGATGCACAAGAGAGAGTTACTCCGCTCCTTTGTCAACAGATGCCTTGATTTTGATACTAAAGTCACTGATGTCTCTTTGAGCTTCAAGGATACTGAGAGCTGACAATATTCTGTTGGATGACTTTATGAAATGGAATTCCTGATAATGATACTGATTTGTTCTTGACTTCTTTTGAGTGCAGGAACTGATAGACGAAATGACTGCAGCATTTTGGTCTGATTGATCTCGAATAGACATGGTTGCAATAGGGGTTAGTCAATCGGACATTGATGAGGTCCCGATTGGACCTAGATGTGATTGCTAGCTACATTGCCGATAAATCATGGTCTAAGATCTGAATGAATGTTTAATGTCATGTGATGTCTTGTGATGTCGTGTGATGTGACTGTCGATTTTGTACATGTGCTAGATGTGTGTTCCTAGTACGTAGGTACTAACAGTCAATGTCTGCTAAGACGGTTTATGGCTTTTGTCGGTTTTGCAGGCGTAATCGCGATCGATTACAATGCTTTCAAGAGGGGGGTATGTCACAAAGTGATGACGTGGCTACAGACAGCAAAAACCCTAATTTCTGACAGAAACCCTAAAATTCCTACAAACCCTAATTTCTGTCAAAAACCCTAATTTCCGAAAATCGCGGAGGTGGAAAAAAAAAATTAAAACATTAAAAAAAAAAGGATATTTTTTAGCGACGCAAATCTCAGCTTTTGCTCTCATTGAGAGAGAGAGAGAGACAGAATTTGCTTTTGCTTTCAGAAGCTCTTTGTGAGAGGGGAAAGAGCTTTTTCTTTCAGGCTTTTGCTTTCAAGCTTTTGGGGCTCTGCTTTTGGACATCCCTTGTAACCTTTAAATTAGTGGTAAGGGCCTCACTTCTCAGAGCATCTGGACGCAGAGTCTGAGAGTGAATCCCGACCCAATCTCTTGTACTTTGAATTGATTAATATAAAAAGAAATACCGAAAGGGGCGCCAGTCTTTGGGACCAATATCTCTAGGCACGGAACTCCGTCAGGCCAATGCAAATCTATTGTGATTTGTGAATTGTTTTTGAAGTGGTTATTTGGTGCTGTCGCGATTGCTTCTTGACTTGGAGTGTCTAAGTCTGTTACATTCTCCACAACATGACACACAGGATTTGCATGATTGTGAGAAGCATGATGATTTGATTGACAATGATTTGCATAATGATTTGGATGACAATGACAAGCATGATGATTTGCATGACCAACATGTGATTTCTCACGAGCATGATGATTTGCATGATCAAGATGTGATTTCTCACAAGCATGATGAGATGCATGAAGCAGATGTGATTGTTCACAAGGATGATGTGTTAGTGGATGCTTTTTCTAGCGAAGCTAACCTCGTTGTAGATTCGATCAACCACGAAGAACCGATCTTGGCTCTCGAGCCTAGGTCCAAAGAACCCTCACAGGAAGTATTATGTGTTCGCATGATTGATACGCACACATTGATCGAGTATTTCATTCGTGATCCTTTCCTGTATTTTAGTCAGCATCGTTATGTTATCCCTTTTCCTAGGCATGACATATTGTATGTTGAGCACGTTTCTCTCATGGATGAGCACGAATGTATGCGGATTTTTCATGAAAAGCCGAAAAGTATGCATTCAAGGAAGTCACATTCCATGTCTCTTCCTTGGCATGACACAGTTTCCGAACGAGCACATGAAAGTGTGAGCACCAAGCATGGGCATTTCCGTTGTGAATTGCCACAGTTGATTCCTCTAGATCATAAGAGAAAGATTCGATCTCATTGTTTGCACGTGTGTGGTGAACGGCTTGTCACTCCATCTCTATGTTCATCTGCAATGCATACATAGTCTTTAGCGAAGACACGATTTTTTCCACTCACTTTACATGGAATAGGTATGTTCATGGTTTTGTGTTGGAAATGGTTTCAAGAATTTTCAACCATGGAGATTCTTGGAGAAGAAAGAAGCATGACTCTCGACGAAGTTGAAGCATCAAAGGAGCCACAGCAG
Source organism: Adiantum capillus-veneris (assembly GCF_014529385.1). NCBI lineage: Eukaryota > Viridiplantae > Streptophyta > Polypodiopsida > Polypodiales > Pteridaceae > Adiantum > Adiantum capillus-veneris. Next base: position 118,466,580 of record NC_140959.1, on the reverse strand, counting down.
ACTTTGTCGCTTTCGGCACGGCCCAAAGAAGCAAGCGTTGCAAACCTTTATGAAGTTCAAGTACCGCACGACCCACACATCAGAGTGGGCCGGCGAAGAGTCCCTTCCCGGATTCCGGATGCTATTGGCAATCTCCCTCGACGCCATACAGTTCAGTACCAGTACCTCACTTTGAAAAGGAGGGGATGTCACGTGACACATCCAACCCTATGTGTCCGTGGACAAGCTACAGCATGATCAGGGTTCAGTTCAGTCCAGTCAGTCAAGATTAGAAGTGATCTGGCACTTTTGTGAGTCTATTCGTAGACCGTGCATGCCCAGTCACTTAGCATAGATGCATATTCTCCGGTTGCACACAGCATGATCATCAGTATTCCCTTCAGAATCTATCAGATTCAGTCATGGGAATTTTCCAGTGCATTTAGCCTATTTTCTCTATTTTTGACATTCTTCACTTATTATTTTTAAGTGACTTCCCAACAAAAGTAGGTAGGGCAATTTTGCTAAGCTAATATATAAGCAAACCCAAGTTAGCACTTTCTGGCAAAAGAGGCAGCAGGAGCTTCCTGCTCAACAGGCACCTTCTCAGCAGGAACCCCCATCAGCACCCTTACGTTTTTGCTCTCCATCCTCGCCACAGATACCCTAGCGTTTTTGGATTCCCTCAGCACCTCCCCAATGCCTAGCGTTTGCAGATTTGCTTGATCACCATCAGCACTCAGCCCTAGCGTTTTCCAGACCATCGCCAGCAGTACCATAATTTCAGCGTTTTCACTAACGCCAGTAGGTTGCCCCAGAGTTTTGGTTTTCAGCCATAAATGCAGCAGATGTTCAGCGTTTTTCAGCAGTCCACACGACAGCAGATTCAGCCCTAGTTGGTTGCAGAGGATCCCTAAATTCAGCCCTCAAAAACGCAGCCAAAACAGCCATTTTCAACCACCCGAAACAGCCCAAAGATTTGCAGAAATTCAGCAGTTAAAAGACCACAGATTTCAGCAATAAAGTCGTCGTCGTCATCACCGTCGTCGTCATCGGCATAGTCCCAGATTGCATCAGTCCATTGCATCCGCATTGTACCACTTTGTGCAATCATAAGTAGACCACTCTCGCCGACGAGAGTGGGGCCTTCGGAGGAGGGTTTTACAACGTCTCTGGTGTCGTATCTCTCTTCTCTCTATCTCTCGGTCTCATACACTTGCACGCACAGTGTCCATTCACTTTGTTTGTGATCATAGCATTCTCTCATTAAGAACGGAAGGCTCTCCCTTCCATAAGAACAAAAGGAACCTTGAGCACAGTTCGGAGCACTCATCTTGAGCAAAGCGCAAACATTCATCCCGCTGCACCTAACACAGTTCCTCGCCGCACGGCCAGTTTCCGCAAGGTTTACAGTTTCAGCCCGGAAAACGCAGATTTCAGCATCTGCGTTTTCATGCATCGTCGTCATCAACATCGTCACCGACATAGAGTCAGAATTCAGCAGATAGAAGATTAGCAGATTTCAGCCCATAACGTTTTTGGACAGCAGTAGAAAGATTGCAGATTTCAGCCCTTAGGTCGACTTCGTCATCACCGTCGACATAGCCTAGACTTACATCAGTCCATGCAAACCATTTGTACCAGATTGTGCAATCTTAAGTAGACCACTCTCGCCAACGAGAGTGGGGCCTTCGGAGGAGGGTTTTACAACGTCTCTGGTGTCATATCTCTCTTCTCTCTCTATCTCTCAGTCTCATACACTTGCACGCACAGTGTCCATTCACTTTGTTTGTGATCATAGCATTCTCTCATTAAGAACGGAAGGCTCTCCCTTCCATAAGAACAAAAGGAACGTTGAGCACAGTTCAGAGCACTCATCTTGAGCAAAGCACAAACATTCATTCCGCTGCACGTAACTGCATGCTGACTAATCATGCGAACACATAGTACTTCCTGTGGGGGTTCTCTGGACCGAGGCTCGAGAGCCAAGATCAGTTCTTTCTGAGGGGGTTCTGTAGACCTCGACTCGAGAGCCAAGATCGGTTCTTCATGATTGATCGAATCTGCAATGAGGTTAGCTTCAGTAGAAAAAGTTTCAACTAACACATCATCCTTGTGAACAATCACATCATCTTCATGCAAATCATCATGCTTGTGAGAAATCACATCTTGATCATGCAAATCATCATGCTTGTCATTGTCATCCAAATCATCATGCTTGTCATTGTCATGCAATTCTTCATGCTTATCATTATCATGCAAATCATGTGTGTCATGCTTGGGAGAAGAAGAGACTAGGACAATCTCCTTTTCCTGACTCTATGCAAACTGCGCTTGCACAATAGAAAAGAGTCTTTCATGTGTTGGTCGCTCTTTTCTTTTCTTGCTTTGGTCTCGCGGTCAAAGTCTGCTTGTCTTTCTTTGGCTTCCAAGTCGTACTTACGCTCTATGGCTCCCACTTTTTCTTCTACAATGCTTGGACTTGCCGACGATGTCGACGACGATGAGGACGACGACGAGACGGGCTGAAATCTGAAAATGCTAATGGCTGAAATCTGCAAATCTTTATCTGCTGAATTCTGACTCTATGTCGATGACGATGTCGATGATGACGGTACAACGACGACGCATTGAAAACGCAGATGCTGAAATCTGCGTTTTTCGGGCTGAAACTACAAACTTTGATGGATCTGACCGTGCGGCGAGGATCTGCTGCGAAAAGGTGAGATCTACGAGGTTCAGGACTTCTTCTGCCTTGTCGAAGGGCTGAAGATTGAAAACGCTGGTCTTAGGCTGATTCCGTCGCGAAGATCTGCAAAAACGATGAGGTGTCTTGGAGATGCAAAAACGCTAGGGCTGAAAATCTTCTGTTGCGGTGGAAATCTGCTAACTGCTGTAGAAACTGCTAACGCTAGGGGATCTGCCGTCTTGTGGTCGCCAGGGCTGCTCTGTAATGCAAAAACGCCAAGGCTGATCTGGAACTGGAAACACTAGCCTCTGCTATCGAGGAAAAACGCTAGGCCCCTGTGGTGGTCCTGCTGAGAAGTTGCATGTTGAGCAAGGTGCTCCTGTTGCCTCTTCTGCTAGAAAGTGCTAGCGCTAGGTTTGCTACTCTCCAACAAAAGTCACTTAAAAATAATAAGTGAAAAATGTCAAAGATAGGGAAAATGTCAGCTGGGCACCTCTGTCACCCTCTTTGTCAATGTAATCAGAAACCTCATCTGTATACATACCAAATAGAGTAGGAGACAATGGACAGCCTTGTTTCACTCCAATAGTGGAGTGAACTAAATTAGATATCCCCTCTGAAGTGTGTACACGTCCCACCACTGATCTGTATAGAGCCATGATCCCCCAAATCAACTCAATGGGCACTCCATCTCCTGTAGTCTACGCATCAATCTGGCTTTGGGCACCATGTCAAATGCTTTGTGGAAAATCCACAAAGCTACAATAAATCTGTCTCCCATGTCCCCTACCCTCCTCAATGATGGCTCTTGTCAGAATATGGCCAAGAGTGGAGAAGCCTCTCCTAAAACTAGCATGTCCCGCTGTTCGTATGCCCTCACTCTCTGCCCATCTGCTCAACTGCTTCTCAAGGATAGATGCATACAACCATGCCAACGTGTGTCCAATCATAATAGTACGGTAGTTTCCTGGCTCCATAGGATCCCTACCTTGAAGATAGGCACAGTAGTAGACAGTCTCCAAGTCTCAGGTAGACCCTCACACATGACACGATTGAAGAGAACTGCAAGAACCTCTGCCAGCATATCTCTAGCATGTATAAAGTGCTCTGCTACTAGACCATCATGATCATACGCCCTCCTGGTCCTCATCCTGTCAATAGCCGTCTTTACCAGGAGGTACTCGTAGTGTAAGGTGCAGCGGAAGTGAATGTCGATATTGCTCAAGATGAATGCTCCGAACTGTGCTCAAGGGTTCCTTTTACTTACGGAAGGGAGAGCCTTTCGTCCTTTAGAGAGAGAGTGCAATGATCACAAACAAAGTGAATGCTACTGTGAATGAAAGTGCCGAGACTGAGAGAAAGAGAGAGACAACAATACAACACCAAGCGGTTCTCAAACCCTCCTCCAAGAGCGTCCCTCTCTATGGCGAGAGAGGTCTATGCTATAGATTACACAAATCTGGTACAATGGTCTGGATGCAATGGACCTGCCGACGATGTCGACGACAATGATGACGACGACGAGGACGGGCTGAAAACTGAAACGCTAGGGCTGGAATGCTGAAATCTAGAAAACGCTGACTTTCTGTTGAACACTGACACTATGTCGGCGAGGACGGCGATCACGACGACTCGATGTCGATGTGCTGAAAACACTAAGTCATCTGTCGTCCCTGAGGAGAGAACACTGCAAGCCTGAGCTCCTTCTGTCTCTTCTGCTAGAAATGGGCGCCCCAAGTCTCCTTTTATAGCTGCAGCACGCTGGGTCGAGCAGCCTTCCCAACAGCATAATATGCCATTAAAATGTATTGCCTCCAAAGTTGGACTCACTGACCGGAACATGGACATGCTGGGTACTAATGGTTGTGCAACCAGAGGATATGCAACTACTCTAAGTGCCTAGACATGCACGGCCTGCCCACAGGCTCACAAAGGTGCCAAAACACTTCCTAGGCTGACCTGAACCCTGGACCTGAGATAGCTTGTCCACATGCACATAGGGTTAGATGTGCACGTGACATCCCCTCCTTTTCAAAGTGAGGGTACCTAGCTGCATGGCTTCTTTGTAGTCTACCAAGAACTCTGGATAATCTCTAAAAAATTCTTCTCATCGACCACCCACATTGCCTCGTGGGTTCCTCGATCCTTGAACTTCAAAAAGTACTGTCGAACTTGCTTCTTTGAGCCATGGCGAAACCGATGCAACAACACCTGCTCGGGCTCCATGACTTCAACTCCATCGATGATCTCGGGCTCTTCTTCTTCTTCGGAAATGTCCTTTGGAGGTGTATCCTGAAACACTTTCAACCAAGAAACATGGAAAACGTTGTGCATTGACCATGAATTAGGCAATTGTAATTTCATAGAAACCTCATTGATCTTTTTAATGACCGGAAAGGGACCATACATTCTAAAGGACAACTTAGGACACTTCTTTCCGACTTGCTTAAGATGTTGCTTCATGATTCTTAAATAAACCCAATCGCCTTCCTTGATAGAAACATCTTAACGATGCTTGTTAGCCTGTCGTGAGCAAGACTCCTGAGCCTTGCTTAGCCGAAGCTTCACACTCTCAGAAATCTCATCCAATGACTTTCAACATTGGCATCAGGTATTTGATTGACCAAGCGAGTCAAAAGTGACTGGAACGGACGGCCAAAAGCTGCCTCATACGGAGTTCTACCTATGGCAGAGGAATAAGAGTCATTCAAAATTGCTTGGACCTATGGGAGATAGAGCCCCCAATGAGACTGTTGATCATGCACATATGACTTCAAAACATCAAAAACCAACTGATTGTAAATTTTTGTTTGACTATTTGATTGTGGATGAAAAGATGATAAAAAATTCAACTTAGTTCCAAGATTTTCAAAGAGAACGCGCCAAAAATTGGACGTGAACTTAACATCCCTATCTAAAATAATTGACTTTGATAAACCACAAAGGAGGTACCAATACTTAATGAACAACCGTGCTACATCTTGTGCAGTGACTGTGGCCTTATCATATCGCCAAAACGGCATACCAAGAGACGGTTAAATATACCCACGGCACCTATCAATCCATTGCCCTCGTTCTGTGCGAAAGGCGGTCTTGTAGATGTCGCCTTTAAATACCTTTACCTGATGGTATCCACTTTTGAGATCGAGCTTAGTGAAAACCTTTGCCCCATTGAGCCTATCGAGGATATACTCAATGCGAGGCATCGGAAACTTGTTCTTGACGGTCATCTTGTTCAAAGCCCAATAATCAACAAACAAATGAGACGAACCATCCTTCTTGCAAACAAATAAGATAGAAGCAGCAAAAGGACTTACACTAAGGCGTATGAATCCTCTGGCCACCAACTCCGTAGGTTGCCGCTCTAACTCTTCTTCTTGAGTCTTGTTCAAACGGTAGGGAGCCTTACTGACTGGTTATACCCCCTCCGTGAGTTCGATGCGATGGTCCTCCGGCCACTCGGGAGGAAGACGGGGTGGAAGATCATCCTGCAAAAAGAGATGCTCATACTTGGTAAACAAAGCTGAATACCTGTCTGGAGCATTAATGCTTTGGGTAACTGGAGAGGCATAGTGAATGCCCCTTGTGCTCCTCTTTGTAATTCACGCTTCGTCTGCACATGAGAAATGAGAGGTAAAGAATGCAGACCCTCCTCACCGCGAATGATCATGGGAGAGTCACTTTTGGCATCTACCCAATCAATGAGAGGGTTATGCTCACGAAACCATCGAATGCCGAAAATCATATCACATCCTGAGAGAGGAGACACGACAAATTTTCTACGAAAGAAAGCTTGCTAAACAGTATATTATAAATCAAGGCACTCTTGGGTAATGAGAGAGTCCATACCGGAAGCGAAGCCCGATACCTCGAGAGGAGTTGTCTGGCTAACCTCCAGGCGGGCGCTCTCTACAAGAGAGTCACCAATCACAACATGCATACTGTCTGAATCAAACAATATGACAAAACACTGACCCTTCACATGACCATAACATTTAAAGAGAGACTCATCAATGTGTGTGTCAGAAACATGTGGAGACTCAGATTGGTTACCAATCACATCATGCATACTGTCTGAACCAAACAATATGACAAAACTCTGACCCTTCATATGACCATAACATTTAAAGAGAGACTCATCAATGTGTGTGTTAGAAACATGTGGAGACTCAGATTGATTCACTAAAGTGCTTGTGGTAGCTGTCGGTGCTTTGGGTTTTCTAGGTGGTGTTGTCTTAGGACAAGACTTCTTAATACGACCCTTGCATGACATTGATAACATCGACCTTCCTTAGCATAAATGACTTGTTCTTTTGGCGTTATGTACCCTCCTATAATTCCTTGTGCAGCTTTTTCATCTCGGGTTAGCTTAGGTTTAGCAGGTGTTTTAGCTTTACCCTTAGATTCATTTTGAGAGTTCTTTTCCAAAGGGTTAAAGGAAGATGGGCTAGAGGGTTACCATTCTTACCGTTTTGTGGCTTCTAAGGAGTCTAAGAGATACTGTGAGAAGACTTGTTCTCCTTAGGCTTTCCTTTGTTGTGCTTCATCTCCTGTGCGAGAGCAATCGTTAACCCCTTGTTGAGATCCAGGGAGCCGAGTACTTCGACATCAAACTTGATATACTAGTCCACCCGAAAAGGAATGCCTCTTTGCGCTCATCATCCGATTTGCGTAATTGGGTGCCGAGCTACAAAACACGGTTAGAGAAAGACATGACTAGCATACCATTTTGCTTGAGATTGCGCCAATCTTCTTTCAACCACGCTAAGTATTGAGGTGGCATAAACCGCGCCTTGAGCTTGTCTTGGAAGTCGGCCCCATTGAAAGAAAGGGGCATACCTTCCTTGGCTTCCTCTAGGTGCCTGGTCAACTGTGCCTCTTGCCATGTGTGATACTAATTAATGGCATCACCGGCAAGATACATGGTTGCCGTCAAAACTTTGCTATTCCCTGTTTTCTTAGTTGTCTCAAAGTAAGCATTAAATTGATGCAACCAAGAATGAATAACATTAGCCCGTCATACTTATTGAACGTCAACTTCTCAGTGAGACTGGATTGTTGGAGTCCGCATCTCTAGTTGTGCTACCTGATGAACTGCCCACATCTTTGACTAGCTCGAATTTTGAGGTGAGTACCTGTAGGACCAACTCTTGTATGCGTTGGTCTCTCTGTGCCTCACGCTCTAATTCCAAGGCCACTCGCCTTTCTTCAGCCACTATGCGTTAAGCTTCGCGTGCTTGCTTGCGCTCAAGCTCCATAGCTACCCTTCTTTCTTTGCGGTCGCGATCCATGGCGGCGCGTTGCACCTCTTGTTGTAGCATCATGTCTATCATCAACTTGACCAAAGCCTCCATTGGATTGGTGCAACCTGTGGCGTAGATGGCAATGGGGGAGGATCGGAAAAAAGTCCTCCTGGTGGGGAAACTTCTTCGTCACCAACTTCACTCTCATCACCTTCACGCAAAGTATCCATTCCGCTTCGGGTGACGACCATACACTCAAATCTTGGGTACTTAAGTTCTTGAGGAACTTGGGTTCTTGAGGTTCTTAGGTTCTTGAGGTTCTTGAGTTCTTTAGCTTCAGTGTTTGAGAAGGCTTTTCTCTTACTTGAGGTCGACTCTTCCCTGCGGGTGCACCCCTTTGCGGCCTCGAGCTCACACCAAAGTTGCTTTTTCCCACCTCACGTCGAGTGGCCGGCTGGTAAGTATACAGTCTGCTCTCAATGAGTGAAAAGAGGAACAAGGGGAGGCTGGACAAGCCCTTCTTTCCTAGGTTACCTATCACTCTTCAAAAACACGATTAGGAATCGACACGCCCAAGTGAACCTCGGTTACGTGCCACCACAACAAGCAAAAATTTCTTGTGGTTCTTTCCTTGAGTGATACAGGACACTGCCAAAGCTCTGATACCAATGTAAGGTGCAACGGAAGTGAATGTGATATTACTAAAGATGAGTGCTCCAAAATATGCTCAAGGGTTCCTTTTACTTAAGGAAGGGAGAGCCTTCCGTCCTTTAGAGAGAGAGTGCAATGATCACAAACAAAGTGAATGCTACTGTGAATGAAAGTGCCGAGACTGAGAGAAAGAGAGAGAGAAGAATACGACACCAAGCGGTTCTCAAACCCTCCTCCAAGGGCCCCCTCTCTATGGTGAGAGAGGTCTATGCTATAGAAACACAAATATGGTACAATGGTTTGGATGCAATGGACTTGCCGACGATGTCGACGACAACGATGATGACGACGAGGACAGGCTGAAAACTGAAAACACTAGGGCTGGAATGCTGAAATCTAGAAAACGTTGACTTTCTACTGAACACTGACACTGTGTCGGCAAGGGCGATCAAGACGACTCGACGACGATGCGCTAAAATCTGGAAACAGCGGGCTGAAACTGTAAACGTTGGCTGACTCGACGATATGGCAAGGATCTACTGCGGCTAGGTGAGATCTGCGAGGCTTGGGGCTAAATCTGCAATGGCTAAGGGCTGAAATCTGAAAAGGCTACCTAACCTACTGAATCAGGCGATGGAAATTGAAAACGCTAGGTAAATCTGTTGGAGAAAAACGTTGGCAGATCTACAACTGAAAACGCTAGAGGAATTGTGTAACAAACTGCTGACGTGTGAAAGCCTAAAGAATGGAGCCAACTTACAGATGTGGCCGAGAGGCCTAAACTGTCACAAAGTGATGACGTGGCTGCCTGAGAGCAAAAACCCTAACCCTAATTTCTGCCAGAAACCCTAACCGCTGAAACCCTAATCCTGGAAACCCTAACCCTAAAACCTGCAAACCCTAATTCTGGTAACCCTAACCCTAAAACCTGCAAACCCTAATTTCTGGAAGCCCTAACCCTAATTTTGCTGCCAGAAACCCTAAAACTGTAGAAACCCTAACCCTAACCCTAAGGGCAGCAAGGAGATTTCCGCGTTTTGCACTGGCTAATGACGTGGCAAGCTGTACGGATTTCCGTGATTTACGCTGGCAACTTTTTGGCTTTGCTTTTGGACCAGAAGCTTTTGAGTTTTAAAGGCTTTTTACTGTAACTACTTTTCAGGCCAAGGGCCTTTAAATATGAGGCTAGGGCTCATTCTCTGGCATGCTTCCTAGGGAAGGTGCAGAGTTTGGAGTACCGGCTTGTACTGTGTTGATGCAATATAAAGAAATACCGAAAGGGACGCCAAGGTTTGGGGCCAATACTCTCTGGGGTGGAATTCCGCCACTCCGTGTCGCGTGTCGTCTCTCTCTTTCAGTTCAGTTGTTATTGAAGTGCTAAAAGTCTGTTCAGTCTGTTCTTTTCTATTGGCACGTGGTGCCCGCCTTGTGACAATTTGGCAGAATCCAAATACGCTTGTCTTGCTAGCTAAAAACACTAAGTCTTCAACTGTCTTGTTAAGGAGAGAACACTGCAAGCCTGAGCTCCTTCTGTCTCTTCTGCTAGAAATGGGCACCCCAAGTCTCCCTTTATAGCTACAGCAAGCTGGATCGAGCAGCCTTCCGAACAACCCCACGACCCCATAATGGCATAATTAGTTAATAAAATAAATAATATGCCAATAAAATGTATTGTCCCCAAAGTTGGGTTCACTGATAGGAACATGGACATGCTGGGTACTAATGGTTGTATAACCAGAGGATATGCAACTACTCTTTAAGTGCCTGGACATGCACGGTCTACACACACTCACAAAGGTGCCACAACACTTCCTAGGCTGACCTGAACCCTAGACCTGAGGTAGCTTGTCCACATGCACATAAGTTAGATGTGCACGTGACACGTAGATGGACATGGCTTAAGAGGATCTGGAAGGGGTGTCTATCCAGGAACTGTATATAAGGATGTTGCATACTGACCCCACACATCAGGATAAGTAATCACTAAGGGAGGGGAGCGCTCATGAAAGAAACGCCATGCCTCTCTTGAGTCTCTACTAGAACAACTGGTATAAGTCTCGTTTCATTTGAAATACTCGCTTCTTCCGTCGCACAAGGCGCCTGAAGGCTATCTGAGACTGTCTGTGATTGATGACCCCTAGGAGAAGATCTCTCTAAAGCTGTACTCTTGTCTCTCTACACTCCTCGTCATACCAACTGTTATGAGGCATGGTCCCAGAACAGCGTCTCTGATTAGGCTGAGTGTGTGGGTATGCCTCTACTACTGCATCATGCAATGTCTCAGTCAGTAAAGTGATGATCTCCTCCATTGAGAGTCCTGGCCTTGCTGCTGTACATAGACGACAATAGATCTCTGTATAAACACAATGAGTCTCTAGTGTAAATGTATAGCGGGTATGTGTCCTCCCTCTTGACACTTGGGCTGTACTGTACTGAAAGGAGACGAAAAGTGTCAAGAGAGCGTGATCCACTGCTACACCCACTGGTCTTGGTCCTACTGTGATATCGTGAATGCAGGGAATGAAGCTCGGATGTGCCATGACATAGTCCATTATGCTCGCCCCATGCCTGAGTGGAAAGCATGTGAAACCAACCGCTCTAAGAAAGCGTTATAGGTGTTGGATTAAAGGCCCTAAATGGACCCCTTTATGTATATTTTTATACTTTGTTCAGGTTCACATTGAACCTGGACAAATGTGAACCTGGACACATTTTTTAACGTCACTTATAATAAAAGTGGGAAGGCCACAAAACCACAAACGTGGATTTTCCCAAAATCGTACTCTCTCTCTCTCTCTCTCTCTCTCTCTCTCTCTCTCTCTCTCTCCTTTTGATCTGCAGCGCTACAGCCTTCTTGCACTCACGCCTGGCTCTACCTGGCCCAAACCTGCACTCTTTCACCTGCCCTAGGGTCCGAAACAGGAGTTGTGCAGGCTGCTGGACAGCAAGCTATATTGCTTTCCTGCAACCATTTTCACTTCCATCGGGAAGCTCCTTGCTTCCGGGGTCAAGAAGGTCACCGAAACTGCCAAAACAACCCAAAACAGACTGTTTTTAGGTCAAAACAAGTGATTTACAGGTTATTACAAGTTATAACAGCAGTACGCAGGTGTACCAAATTTATGAGATCACATGTATTGATGTTTAGTGCGAGGATTAGAGTGAAAAGCTGAGTACAGGTTATTTAAATCGTATATTCAGCTGAAAATTCAGATTTGGAATGTTTCATGTAAAGAAAATGTGGTCTTTTGTATGCAAAGTCTTGCGGTTGAGTTAAGACGGCTGCTACCTCTTCCGCATATGACACTTAAAGTTTGATGGAAATCAAACGGTTTGATGGTCAAGGTTTCGACCTTTGGCAAGAACGCATGCAAGGTATCCTTTTCTTGAAGGATTGTGAAGATGCATTGGAAGAGAATAAGCCGCAAGGTTTGTCTGACTTAGAGTGGGCCAGGTTGAATAAGAAGGCCATGGCCTACATCAAAATGGCTATCAATGACAACATTTTGACGAACATCAAGCGTTTGGACACTGCTTATGCTATATGGCAAAAGCTAAAGTCCAATTATGAGAACACCACGCTTGTGAACCAGGTGCATTTGATGCAAAAGTTGGTGAATATGCAGCTTGATGACTCGAAGTCAGCTTCTAAGCATTTGAGTGCTTTTACAGGTGTGTTGAGTCAGTTGCAGGACAGTGGGCTTCAACAATTTGATGATAAGCTGAAATCTATTTTCTTGCTTATGATGTTGCCAGATACTTGGGAGACATTGGTTGTCTCCTTAAGTAACAGTCCCAGCCTCACGTATGACGGTGTGAGAGAGTCTATTCTCAATGAAGAGATTAGATACAAGTCTAGTGGGGAAGGTGGCAGCTCTGCCTACAATGCAAGAGGTAGAAATCAAAAGTGTAATGCGGGCAACAGGACTCAAAATAGAAGTAAGAGCAAGACAAAGGATAAGGATATCACTTGCTATCAATGTGGCAGAAGGGTCACAAGAAACCCGATTGCAGGTATTTCAAGAAAGAGTAGGAGAGGAAGAAGGAAGCGCAAGAGAAGAAGAAGAAAGATGAGAAGAAAGGGGAAAAATTAGCAAGTAATTCCTCCAAGGATGTTGAAAATGCAAATGTATCCTCTAGTGTGGTCATTGAAGAGTTGTCAAACGTTGAGGAAATCTTGGTTGCGGCTTCATGCTCCTCAGATTTGGTGATAGCTAATGCAAAAGACATGCTTATCTCAAAGAAAGATGTCATTGATGCATTGCTTAGTGCTAATGATGGTGTAAATTCAGGTGCTTCTTTCCATGTGACTCCATCTTTGGAGTGTTTTGCTACATATGCCACAAGCAATTATGGCAAGGTATACCTTGGTGATAATTTTGCTTGCAATATTGAGGGAATGGGTACCATGCGCTTGGCTCTTAACAATGGTCAAGAGCTTTTATTGAATGATGTCAGATTTGTACCAGGCATTAAGAAAAGTTTGCTATCAGTTGGCCAGTTAGATGCACATAGTTTTACTACCATCTTTGTTGGGGGTTCATGGAAGTTGCTTAAGGGCTCTATGCTTGTTGCAAAAGGGTCTAGAAGAGGTACTTTGTACTATCTTCGATGCAAAGCTTTGCCTGGCAAGTTTCTTGTTGTTGCTGAAGTTGCTTCACATACGGAATTGTGGCATAAGAGACTTGGCCATATGAGCCAAAAGGGTATTGATGTGCTTTCCTCTTTGAAGATGTAAGAGGCAAAAACTTGGATTTTTGTAACGATTGCAAAAGTCTTATTACTCTGGTGTCTCTCGCAAAGCTAATCCTCTTGATCTTATTCACTCCAATGTATGCACTATGCATGTTAAGTCTTTTGGTGGTGCATTGTATTTTGTTACATTTATTGATGACTGTACTAGGAAAGGATGGGTGCATTTGTTGAAAAGTAAGAGTGAGACTTTTAATGCTTTTAAGAAGTTTCATACTTTTGTCACTACTCAAAAGATTGCTAAGCTTAAATGTCTCAGGTCCGACAATGGAGGAGAATATGTATCTGCTGAATTTCAACGTTTTTGTGATGATAATGGGATCAAAAGGAGGTTGACAGCCCCTTATAATCCGTGTTCTAATGGTGTGGTTGAGAGGTACAACCGTATTTTATGTGAGAGAGTGCGTTGCATGTTGTCCACCGCTAATCTTTCCCAAGAGTTTTGGGGAGAAGCATTAAAAACTGCAATTCATATTTGCAATCGCTCTCCTAATAGTACGCTAAAATGACATTCAGGTTTTGTCTGGCAAACCTGCCTCTTATGATCATTTGAAAGTATTTAGCTGAGAGCTTTTGTTCATGTACACAATGACTTGAGAACAAAGCTTGATACGAAGTCCATTAAGAGAGTCTTCCTAGGTTATGGGAAAGAAGGTGAAATGGGCTATAGAGTGTGGTTACACAATTTAGAAAGGTAATTCGCAGCCAAGATGTAGTGTTCAATGAGGCAAAATTGCTTAAGAATGCTACAAAATCTGATTCTAATAAGAAAACAGTCAGATTTCAGCCTCTCGTGCCACCCATTGATGTTGAAAAAGAGCCTCATGATGCATTACCGCAAGCTGAAATTGATAATCAACCGGCTAACCTTGAGCCAGAAGAGATAGGACATGATATTGATGCTCCTAATGAGAATGGACAGCCACCTGAATTGGCCGAAAATGATTTTCAACAGCATGATAGAGCTGAAAATGAGTTGCCTCATGATGTAGAACCGTTGCCTGAGAGTGTAGATCATTGGGTATGCAGATCAACTCGTTTGAGAAGGCAACCACACAGATTTAATCCCTCTTTGCATCATGTAATGTTGTCACATGAGGGTGAACCTCTTACTTATAAAGAGGCTAAGTCATGTGATTCAAGCAATAAGTGGGAGCTTGCAATGCAAGAGGAAATGAAATCCTTGTATGCAAATGATACTTGGGATCTTGTACCATTTCCTAAAGGGAGAAAGGCTCTTACTAACAAATGGGTGTACAAGATTAAGATCGTGGATAAAAAACCCAAGTACAAGGCAAGATTGGTTGCAAAAGGATATGCACAAGAAATCTACCAGTGGATATGTATTTGCTATTGCTGGTGGTGCAGTCTCTTGGTGTTCTAGGTTGCAGAAAATTGTGGCACTGAGTAGTACTGAGGCTGAATACATTTCAGCCACAGAGGCTTCAAAGGAAGCCATTTGGTTGGGCAGATTTGCAAAAGAACTTGGAATGCCTGCTAATACTCAAGTGTTGGGATGTGATAGCCAGAGTACTGTCTATTTAGCCAAAAATGCCATGTTTCATGTGCGTACCAAACACATAGCTAGAGGTGTCAGAAAAGTTACCACAGGGATAATTGGCTTGTGGCAGCCAAGCGTTCATAGTGACGTTGCTTTTTGTTCCTTCGATGTCGGCTCTTCCTATCATTGCGAAGCGCCTAGTGTTGGATTGTTCACCAACCAATAGGGAACGTGAGCTGGGTTTAGACCATCGTGAGACAGGTACCACTTCATACGTCAGGTATTGGAGGATGGTCTAGTCACCTTGACTAAGATCAATACACAAGATAACCCTACAGATGTTCTCACCAAGAGTCTTGCTAAGGCTCAACATGAGCATTGCATACAACTAGTGAGAGTTGGTTAGCTTAAAGGCATCATTTATGCCTTTAAGTGGGAGGTTGTCAGGTAAAAGGCCCTAAGTGACCCCCTTTATGTATATTTTTATACTTTGTCCAAGTTCACATTGAACCTGGACACATTTTTAAAGTCACTTATAATAAAAGTGGGAAGGCCACAACACCACAGACGTGGGTTTCCGCAAAATCGTTCTCTCTCTCTCTCTCTCTCTCTCTCTCTCTCTCTCTCTCTCTCTCTCTCTCTCTCTCTGCCTTCGATCTGCAGCGCTACAGCCTTCTTACACTCACGCCTGGCTCCGGTAGCCTCTCCGCGCTTTCAGTAGGCCATTAAGTATCGCTAGACCATGTGTAGTTGGCATCTCCGTGAGATGTCTCCCATACTCTGTCTGCTCTCTATTTGGTAAATGTCTATCAAGCCCCAAATCTCCTAAATCCACTTCTCTAAGCATCTCCTTTGAAGTGTTACAGAAGACAGTCTGAGCATTGCCTGTCTGAGCACTGAAGTCCCGTAGGAGGAAATGTCATCATCCTCTGAAAACTCCGATATGTCATTGTCTAGGATTGAGAAATTGAGTACAAAAAGTATGAAGAACTGAAAAACTGAAACTAAGACAAAATCGGTGGGGAGAGGTGATAGGGTGAGGGCTAATATATTGGGTTAGCTGAAACAAAGATGGATCAAAAGAGATACAAATCATCAGATGAGATCCCTCATCGATCGCTGCCCAATCTCATCAATGTCCTCCATGGTCAATACTCTGACTGGTCGTCTCGCATGTCGAGCCACCTCCGTCGATGATGTGAGGCCCCCCGTGGTTGTGGGCGCCTGGACCTGCCTAGCTCAATGGCTCAATCAATCCACGTACCTTTGGTGTGGGTGTAACAGACTTGGACACTCCAAGTCAAGATTCTACCGCGACACGACAGGAAATCACTTCAAAACAGTTCACAGTTCACAATTGATTCGACACGGCCCGGCGGAGTTCCGTACGGGCCTAGAAATATTGGCCCCAAAGACTGGCGCCCCTTTCGGTATTTCTTTTTGTATTAATCTACAACTCAAAGTACAAGGGAGTGGAAGGGTCTCACTCTCATACTCTGCGTCCAGATGCTCTGCAGAGTGGTAGCCCTGCCCAATTATTTATTCATTACAAGGGATGCCAAAAGCAGAGCCCCAAAAGCTGAAAATCAAAAGCCTTTTAAAATAAAGCAATGCTTCAAAAGCTCTCTCTCTCTCTCTCTCTCTCTCTCTCTCTCTCTCTCTCTCTGTGTCTCTCTCTCTCTCTCTCTCATGCTTTTGCGTAAAAATTCAGCCCTGAATTGCATAGCCAAAAAGCGTCCGTACAGCTGCTATAAAACGCGGGCTTCCGTACAACCAGTACCACGTCAGCTTCCAAATTCTGCACTGCGATTACGGGTTTCCGTACTCTGTTGCCACGTCATCATTTCAGCCAGCATTTCCCGGGGGGGTGTACAGGGCAACCACGTCACCAGTTTGTGACATACCCCCCTCTTGAAAATATTGTAATCACCCTCGATTACGCCTGCAAAACAAACAGAAGCCATAAACTGTCTTAGCAAACACTGACTGTTAGTATGGACGCACTAGAAACACACATCTAGCACATGTACCAATCAACAATCACATCACACGACATCACAGGACATCACACGACAAATCACATTCAAAATTCATTCGGATCTTAGACCATCATTAATCGGCAACGTATTTATCGCATCTAGATCCACTCGGGACCTCATAGATGCCCGATTGACTAATCCCTATTGCAACCATGTCTATCGAGATCATTCAGGCCAAAATGCTGCAATCATTTCGTATATCAATTCCTGCACTTAAACAAGTTAAGAACAAATCAATATCATATTATCGGGAATTCCATTTCATAAAGTCATTACAACAAAATACTATCAGCTCATAGTATCCCTGAAACTCAAAGAGACATCAGTGACTTTAGTATCAAAAATCGAGGCAATCTGTTGACAAAGGAGTGGAGCGACTCCCCTCTTGTGCATAGCTGCTACACCAGATTCCGCCCAAGCTGAGTTCGGGGTTCCATTTGGAATAGACTATGCTAAAACAAAATCTTCAAGGTAAAGATTCACAATCTGAGGAGTATCTGCTAGGTCCTCCTTCTCCATCCACTTTGTATCCAATGCAGGATAGTTCTTGCATTTAACCAAGAACCGCCTTATCGCTTTACCCTTAATCTTTCTGTCTTTATGTGCCAATCTCTGTTATGAAACAAGGATCTCCTCGTTTTCTTCCACTTCGGGTTGCTCATCAGGCTCCCCATCTTCGGGCACATCGCCTTTAAAAGGCTTCAAGAGACTCACATGAAAAGCATTGTGAATTCTCCAAGTATCGGGCAGCTTCAGTCTAAAGGGGACATCATTTATCTTTTCGGAAATCTGGAAAGGTCCGTAGTATCGCATACTAAGCTTTGGAAAAAGCCTCTCCTTTCCCTTTTTCTTTCTCAGGCGTGCCTTCTCAAAACGTAAGAGCACCCAATCGTTCTCCTTCAATTTCAAATCGTGACGATAGCGATCTGTTACCTTTTTCTGTCTTTCTTGAGATTTCTTCAAAGCCTCGCGGACCTTGGCAAAAGTCGGTCCAAGTGACGCATGTACTCATCGGCTTCAAAAATCTTATCTTTCGTGCTTAGGAAGGGTGGAACCTTTGTAGCACCTTCAATAATCTCAAATGGCGCCTTCCTAGTCGAAGAGTGTATCGTGTTACTGTAGGCAAATTCCACCAAAGGTAAATACTTTTCCCATTGAGTCTTCGGATCCGAGATGTAAGACTTCAATAAATCTAGCACCACTGAATTGGCAATCTCTAATTGCCCGTCAGTCTGCGGGTGGAAAGATGACGAGAACTACAACCGCATGCCAATGTTCTCCCAAATAGCCTTCCAAAACAAACTCGTGAATCTGGGGTCCTTCTCGGAGACAATCGTCTCGGCATGCCATGTAATCTGAAGATCTGGGCCACAAACAGTCTCGCTAAGTGATCCGGCTTGACTGTTTTCTTCACTGAAATAAACCTAACAGTCCAGATACCATCGTGACCACTCTGTGTTCTCGGAAGACCAAAAATGAAATCCATTCCAATACTTTCCCAGGGGCGGGTGGGGATGGGTAAAGGCTGTAACAATCCCTGTGCTTTAGGCCTGTCAAACTTGACCTTCTGGCATATCAAGAAACTACGTACAAAATTGTCCACGTCCTTCTTGAGTCTTGGCCAAAAGAAGTATCTCTCCACACCTTTCAAGGTGGTAGCTATGCCGCGGTGACCCGTAAAAGGTGGACAGTGGCATTCGGTCATAACCTTCTCCCTCAACGGCTGTGTAATGCACAACATGGTTTTCCTCATCAAGTAGCCATCCCGAATGGAATATCCCACTACTATCTCCCCATTCCGTATCCGTGTGAAAATATCTGCAAAATCTGTATCTGTGGCATACTGATCGACCATATTCCTCGAAGCTCCTATGATGTATCGCAGAAATAGCCAGAACCAACAGCTTCCGGGACAAAGCATCCGCCACCAAATTCTTTTGTTCCTGCACATGGACAATCTAGAAGTAAAACTATGACAAGATGTTCACCCATCGCATCTGCTTTTCCAATAGCTGCTTCTGTGACAAGAAGTAGCGTAAACTCTGATGGTCTCTGAAGATGTCACGTGACACATCCCAACCCTATGTGTCCGTGGACAAGCTACACCACAGCAGGGTTCAGTCAGTCCGATCAAGTTACATTAGCAGTGATCTAGCACTTTTGTGAGTCTATTCGTAGACCGTGCATGCCCAGTCACTTAGCATAGATGCATATCCTCCGGTTGCACACAGCATGATCATCGGAATTCCCATCAGAATCCATTAGCATCAGTTAGGGGGATTTTCCAGTGCATTTAGCCTATTTTTCTATTTATTGGTTATTTTCACTTATTATTTTTAAGTGACTTTCCAACAAAAGTAGGTAGGGCAATTTTGCTAAGTTAATATATAAGCAAACCCAAGTTAGCACTAAATGGCAGAAGAGGCAGCAAGAGCACCTTGCTCAACAGGCAACTTCTCAGCAAGACCAACCCCCGCGACTACTACTCTGGCGTTTTCTCCACAGAAGACCTAGCGTTTTTGCATCAGATCAGCCTTGGCGATTTGTGCACAGCAGATCAGCCCCGACTTCATCACGACACAGCAGATCAGCCTAGCGTTTTTGCATTTGCAGAACCCCGGCGACAGAAGGACCAATTTCAGCCCCTGTTTTGGATTTCAGCAGCAAATTAAGACCGGCATTATTCACCTAAAGTATAGCAGATTCAGCCCGTAAAGACCATCAGTTTTCAGCCCTAAGAAACCCCATTTTCAACCAAGAAAACGCAGCCAAAACAGTCATTTTCAGCCACCGAAACAGTCCCGAAATTCAGCGATTAGAAGATCTCAGATTTCAGCCATCGTCGTCATCGTTGTCGTCGTCGTCGTCGGCATAGACCAAGTTGCATAGTCCATTGCATACGCCTTGTACACCTTGTGCAATCAAAGAATAGACCACTCTCGCCGACGAGAGTGGGGCCTTCGGAGGAGGGTTTACAACCTCTCGGTGTCGTATCTCTTCTCTCTCCTTCTCTCAGTCTCATTCATTTGCACGCACAATCCATTCACTTTGTTCGTGACCACAGCACTCTACAGTCGGAAAGCTCTCTCTTTCCCTAAAGAACTAAAAGGAACCTTGAGCAGTAAAGATCACTAATCTTGAGAAAATACAACATTCATTCCGCTGCACCTAACAGAAGACAATAAAATCCGCTCCGAGTAGGTAATGTCGCCATTGAGTAAGAGCATGGATAACCGCCAAAAGCTCTTTCTCATAAATCTGTGCTATCAATTCCGGCCTTGAGAACAATCGACTCTCGTAGGCAATGACATGGCCTTCTTGCATTAAGACCGCACCCAGACTACGACCACAGCATCACAATATACTTCAAAAGACTTCTGCAAGCCCGGCAAATTCAAAACTGGTCCTGTAGTCAATTTCTCTTTCAGTGTCTGAAAGGCAGTCACCTCTCTGGGTCCCCACGAGAAAGGGACTCCTTTATGTGTCAAGATATGCAAAGGAGAAGCAACCTCTGCAAACTTTCTAATGAACCGCCTGTAGTACGAACACAAACCCAAGAAGCTTCTAACTTCATGGACATTCTTCAAATTGGGCCAATCACGGATAGTCTCTATCTTGGCCGGGTCCATCTGCACTCCTGCTGCTGAGACGATGTTCTCTATGTTCTGCCTCATCCTTGGAGAAAACAATGATGTCGTCAAAGAAAGTGCCAACAAATAGTCTGTACTCTCTAAAAATCATGTCCATCATCCGGTTAAATGTCGCAGGAGCATTGGTTAGGCCAAAAGGCATCACCAAAAACTCAAATAACCCAAAAGTCGTCCGAAAAGCTGTCTTATAGACATCTCCCGACGCGATTCGGCTCTGATGATATCCGCTCTTCAAGTCGATCCTGCTAAAACACGAGGATCCCTGTAGTAGTCGGTCAAGAATATCATCGATCCTAGGAATCAAAAATCTGTTCTTGATGGTGATTTTGTTGAGAGCTCTATAATCAATGCACATTCTCCAAGATCCGTCTTTCACTTGGTTCATAATTTCTTCGTTTTAGGCTCGGCTCACACGGTAAGGTGGCCGGTTCGGTGGTGTGCTTCCAAATATCAGACCATTGGTATGATCCTCAAGACGAGCGGGTGGTAACTCACCTGGCAAGCCCTCTGAGAAGCAATCTGCATGAGTGTGAAGAAATTCTTGGCGTTCTCTATCAAGTTCAGAAATATTTGTCATATTCTCATTATTCAACTCTCTCAAAAAGATCAAGTAAATAAACAGACTGGATTTCATTAGTTTGGAAACGGCCGAAGCCGATACAATAGGGACAGACTCGCCCTTAAGTTTTACATCAAGTAGAATAGTTTGGCCCTTCTCTGTACTCAAAGTCGCTTTTCTCGCCCGATAGTCGACCACGGCGTTGTTCTTATGGTACCAAGGAATTCCCAGGAGGACATCACAACCTTCCAAGGGCATTATGTAGAAGTCCTCGTGCCTCAAATACCCCTGACAATGCACCCGAAGTTTGCCAATGACAGGTGTAATGGCTACGTCCCTGCCAGGTGCCGCTAGAACTACCTCTAATAGTAGTCCCCTCCAATCGGGTGAGATCTCGAGCCGCGTCGCCAATTCAGGTGAAATGAAGTTAGCCTTGGCTCCTCCATCAAAGAAATCAGGGCTTCTTGGTCTTTCACTTTGCCCCAAGCTCGGCAAAGTTTTGTACTCTCGTCAATCGTGCTTGGATCAGTACCCATGCAATCTGGAACCAGTCCTGCTTTCATCTTGCCTTTTCATCCACGTTCCTCAGCTTCTTTCGAACCCTCGGGCCTGTCTTCATCTTTGTTGTTCTGTTCTTTCGATGCCTTTTTAGGGCACTTCGCGGAGATATGCCCAGTTTCCCCGCATCCAAAGCACTTCCCCTCTTTGATGTAGAGAGCTCTCTCTTGAAGAGTGAGCTTGGGTCGTGCATCCTTTTCTTTCTTTTCTGGGTTGCTCTTCCTCTTTCTACCTTCATTGTTCGAAGTCTGTTCGGTCCTTTGCGTCATGATTTCATCTCTGGGGTAGGTCAAACTACCTGAATGAATGGCAAAACCCCGTTTTGCATTCATCAATTCCTAAATGGAATCTGACTTTTACTCTAAGCAATGATCTCGGATCTCTGTAGGAAGTCCCACGATAAACCACTCAATCTGTTCTGTGAACGAGATCTTCTTAAATGAAGAGGCCGGTAGAAAAGAGCTCCAGAATCTCTCGCAATATGCGTCCAATGAATCTCTCTTGTGTCATCCGAAGATGGTTCCAAGCAATTCGTATGTCACGTTAGTACTCCCGAGTCAACCAGGAAGAAATAAAAAGCGTTTTAAATTTTAGCCATTTAACTGGCGCTTTCTTGTTCAATAGAAGCGTGGACCACCAAGTTTGAGCATTTCCCTTGAAGTAAGAGGTAGCCCTCCGAATCTTGGAGTGCTCTAAGTAACGCCCTCCAGAGAAAGCTATGTCAAACTGCTGTATGAAGGCCAAAGCCTTCAAAGCATCTTGAAATCTAGAAAACGTGTCAAATTTAATTGATTGTCCACCTTCTTTAAACTCTCGGACTTTCTTGCTTTTATCTTCCAGAAAGTCATACTGATTGGCTTTGTAAAAATTCTTCTTCCTTGCATAAAATCTGTTGTCATCGAAGTCCGAACTATCCGAAGACAAGTCCTCTGTAGAACTGTCCGAAATTGGGCGAGATTTAGACTTCTTTGCATTTTTCTTGCCCTTTCTGAAGCTTTGCTTTTTGCTTCGCTCTTTCCCTTTTCTGTCTTCTTCGCTCGAGTTAGAAGAGCTAGAAGAGCTGTCAAAAGAGGAAGAAGAAGAACTGGATACTCCTTCAAATCTGACATGCTTTTTCTACTTTCTTGCCAAGGCAAAAGCAGATTGACGACCCAAATAACCCAAGAAGTCAGTTCCTTTCTTCTAGTTTTTGTCGTGCTTTTCAGTTTTGTTCTACGCGTCAAAAAGCTGAGAAACCCGTGCATCAACCACCTCTTCTAATTCTTGCTCAGTAAACATCTTTGGAGTAGGAGGTTTCTTGAGTGCCGGTTTGAGGGGTGTTTCTGTGGTTTGCCGCCACTGTGCGTGCACCTCATCGAAGGAGGTCTGGGTCATAAATTTTGCAAATTTTGGGTCCTTCGCAAAATTTAACATCATCTTTGTTGCATCGTCGATCAATCGTTGACGCTCCATCTCTTCAAGCTCCGCCTGAGTAGGCCGAGGGGGGCCATACTCCTCGCGTGAATCTTCTTCGTGATCTCTTCCTGCATCTCCGGATGCAAAGGAGTCGACTGATCTCTATCTGAAACCATAAGTGCCGTGTAAAAAGGATCGGATTTCCCGGTAGAAGAGAAATCGGCAGCGCTCTAATACCATTGTAACAGACTTGGACACTCCAAGTCAAGATTCTACCGCGACACGATAGAAATTCACTACAAAACAGTTCACAGTTCACAATTGATTCGACACAGCCCGGCGGAGTTCCATGCCTAGAGATATTGACCCCAAAGACTAGCGCCCCTTTCGCTGTTTCTTTTTTGTATTAATCTACAGCTCAAAGTACAAGGGAGTGGGAGGGTCTCACTCTCATACTCTGCGTCCAAATGCTATGCAGGGTGGGAGCCCTACCCACTTATTTATTCATTACAAGGGATGCCAAAAGGAGAGCCCCAAAAGCTGAAAATCAAAAGCCTTTTAAAAATAAAGCAATGCTTCAAAAGCTCTCTCTCTCTCTCTCTCATGCTTTTGCATAAAAATTCAGCCCTGAATTGTGTAGCCAAAAAGCGTCCGTACAGCTGCCGTAAAAGCGGGCTTCCTTACAACCAGTGCCACGTCAGCTTCCGGATTTTGCGCCGCGATTTACGGGTTCCATACTCTGTTGCCACGTCATCATTTCAGCCAGCATTTCCCGGGTGTGTGTACAAGGCAACCACGTCACCAGTTTGTGATAGTGGGTGGGGTCTGAGATCTATTGTGATGACTTCTAGCTGTCCCTTGGCTGGTGTAAATAAGTTTGTGATCTATCTCTGAGACTAGCTCTCCCGTGATGTCCTCAGCAAGCTCTCTCTATGTCTGCACAACTCTAGTAGAAACAATCCAAACCCTCTCTGAACAGACAGTGGAAGCGGCTTCGTATCTCATAGTATACCGGGCAATGATGTGTAGTGCAGCTGTCTCTGGCTATAAACGACATAAATGACACATCCTAACCTCTACTGGTACCCCTCGAAATCGGGCAGTCTCAATCTGAAGCTGATGTGAGGATGTGCATATCTACCCAATAGCACATCGTATTCCATGAGCTAAGTGTGTATCCATGTATTGCATATCCCCAAACATTGTTCCTGGCATATCATGAAGTAGTTGGGCTTGAGCCTCATCGAGCTCTACTAGCTGTGTGAGTTGCCTTGTCTGCTGTGGCACTGGTGACGCTTGCAAAAACTCCATAAACCTTGGGTTTTGCACCAGTCGAGAAAACACATTCACAGTCGAACCAACCGAGTCCTAAACGCATCATCTTCAAGTTGCCTAGTCATAAAGCCCTGCACTGGCGGAGCATTCACATCAACAAGAGGTACACACAGGCCTAATCGTGAACTCTCGCCAACCTCAAACATTGTAGGAATTGCCTGTCTGTCCTGTGCAAAGGAACCCTCTTCCATGATGCCTTTCCCTTTGTCGGCCATAGTGTAATCCCACGTTCCTGTACTCTGTGTCTTCACCAAAAACCAACTGAGGCTCACTTCTTGAGGAAAAAGTGATTCTGTCCCGACGACGGAACCATAAAAACCTATAACGGGAATTGACACTTAAAACACACACAGCTTGGAAGCTAGAGCACTTCCAAGCAGACGCCGACACCTGTTGGCCCCAAAGACTGGCGCCCCTTTCGGTATTTCTTTGTTGTATTCAAAGAGAGAATAAAACCTGCGATTTCCTACGAACTGTCCCGCATAATCCGGGCTAAAAACGACTTGATCTCGCCCCATTTCGGCAGCATAACTATACTAGGACGCTTCACACATAGTATCCCACGCAATAAGTGACTTTCCCGGTGCATACGGACACTATACAAAACCTGGCGAGAATCTACAGCACGCTGAATTCTCTGTTTTCTGCCCTGAAAATGCGCTAGATCACCCGCACAATGGTCTCCTCGCGTCCCCGGACCTCCTCGGGGTATTAGGAACTGTTTAGGGCCGAAACCCTAAATCTGCAAAAATACACAGCAAGCTGTATTTCCCTGTTTTGGGCTCCGTTTCGCGAGCCGGTTACATCCGTAGCAAATCCTCGAGCTCTCGCACCTGTAGGGCTACTTGCCCTTTGAATCGGACAAGATTTCTTGCGTGAAATCTCTTCGAATTCACCTGTACCTGTGGGAGATTAGCAACTAGCTAATCCAGTACTTGTGCAAGAGGCTCTTGCCTCGGCAATTGCGTATGAACCCACACAATTGTCCATACACATGAAAAGCCCTCGAGCGGGGCATCACGTTTCTGTATTCATAAGGGAAGAGAGGTGCGCCAGAACAGATCATCGCGCTACTTAGTGCAAGCGAGAAGGCAAGCTTTCCATTAAAGCTTCATCACCTGCACCAACTACTCACACACACACTGTAAGTCACAGTGAGCGAGAGAAGCAGCCCGGATGAACCCAAATAAATATGGGGCTCGCAAAACTGGCTTAGGTGGCAGTGATTTGACTTCTGCAGCTTCTGGTGCTGCCATGTGTCCACTATGCCTCTGAGTTAATTTTCCTAGTACCAACCGACTTATAAGTGTAGCGAGGGAGCCTAAATGACTTTGAACTGAGCCTAGACACCCTTTTACTGCTCGGATTCCAATGCCGATCGGCCCAATCAACTCATGGCGACAAGGCCTTCCCGTCTGCAGGTGAAACTCTCGGCCATTGGCCATTTCACACTGCCACACAATGTCCAGTCATTTGTGACTTCAAAAAGAGGGTCCCAAAATTTAAAAATAAAAATCATCGGAAAGAAACCAACAACTAAGGTTAGCAGTTACCAAGTCACGTGACACCCTGGCAAATAAGTATCCCAAAACCTCTCGCAATAGTCATCCAAAGTGTCTCTTAGTCATTCTCAAATGATGCCAAGCCATGATGACATCTCTTCATATTCTTTCGTTATCTATACAAGAGTGAAAACTCTCTTGAATTTTACCCACTTCTTAGGTGCTTCTCTGTGCAAAAACACAGTAGACCACCATGTTTATGCAAGTAAGACACCGCCCTTCTCACCTTGGAGTGTTCCGACAAATAACCTCCCGAGAAGGCGACGTCAAACTGCTTTATAAATTCAAGGGCTCGATGGGTGTCCTGATAGCCTAAGAACGTGTCAAACTTGACTGCTTCACCCCATCCTGGAACTCCTTGGTCTTCTTGTCCTTTTATTCATTGTCTGAACTGTCAGCAAAGGATGAAGTCTTCTCCACTGAACTCCTAGATGGCTCCCTATGCCTCTTGGGCTTTTCCAAAAATCTGCTTTTCTGGCTTTCTCTCCGGTTCTTCTGCTTTTTCTCATCCTCTTTGGAATGACGAAGAACTGTCGGAACTCTTTGAAGACAAAGAAAAATTTAGGTTATCCTCGAAACAAACATGCTTCTTGGGTCTGCTTACCACCTCGAAAGTTTGACTTCCAGCCCAAAAAACCGGGGAAATCGGTTGATTTCTTCTTCTTCCGAGAGTGCTGTAAGCTTTTTATCAATTGGTTTGTCTTCTTTTCAAGAGCCTGGTCAAACTCTTTCTGCGAGTGCAGTTTCTGCACTGAGCTTTTCTTTCAGCTTCCGTACCATCTAGAGAGGAGAATTGACGGCCCTCTTGCCATCTTGAGTGAATCTCAACAATTGGATAATTCTTCAAGTGATTCACATATTTCAAGTATTTGGAGTACTTGATCAATCTTTTCACACGCGTATCAACTTGTAGTTGACGTTTGTACTCTACTTTGTCAAGATTCCCTGTCGAAAATTTGCCAAAATCTCCGTTGGTGTCTTCTATTCCCACGCTAGGACTCGGCTTTTCTTCATCTCCCTGCAGACCAATTGTCAGAGGGGTGTCATCTTTGTCAGATTCTACGAGAGAACCCATGAGTGTTGCAGAAAAGATCGGATCCTCCGTAGTAGACAGGAATCATTTTAATGCCTCATACCACTATTACAAGCTTGGACACTCCAAGTGAGAAATCAATAGCAAAACACGAACAGAAACTGCAAAATCACTGAACTTGAATAGAGAGAGTCGACACGGAACGACGCAGTTCCATTCCTAGATGCACTGACCCCAAAGACTGGCTCCCTTTTCGGTATTGCTTTATTATTGCTTCGCAAAGATACAACTCCCTAAGGGTCCAACCCTCTCCAAGACTGTGTCCAGATGCTCCCTGAGAACTGGCCCTCTGGGCACTTATAAACGTACAAGGGATGACCAGAAGCAAAGCCCCAAAAGCATCCGATCTGCTCTCGCCCAAAAGCTTTGCCCAAAAACTGCCAAAATCAGCAGCGCAAAACGCAGAAGTCCGTACAGCCTACCACTTCATCAGCATAATTTACAAAAATCTTCCAGAGTTCAAGCTTTTGATATTTTTAGGGTTTTAGGTCCCTTGGCCGATGTCCATAAGTCGATAGGGTTAGGTTTACTAAAAACTCTAACCCCCTTCTGGGCCCCTTACCCACACTTGTCCTCTCAGTCATTTCCTCAGTTGGGCACATTACGTCACCTACGTGTGACACATAGCCTTAAAGGAGCACTCTCTCCACTCGACCTTAATCTAAGGACACACACTTAGCAGCAACAGAGTACAGGAGTTCCCTACATTTCTTGTGATGTCATCTACTTAGAGATTTCTTGTCCTCTCGAGTTCCCAAGACTGCTATTATGCTCGTGGAGTATTGTCCTCTTGTGGACGTTGCAGCATACATCTTCATCCAAGGCCTCACATCTTCAGGTTCTATCAGTTTGTTCAGCATCAAGTGTTGAGAGGGGGTGTTAGAGTTACACCACTCTGCTACTCCATCTACGGTTAGGTATACTAGTGTAACCCCCGGCTGGCCACCCATTGGCATGTCATGTTAGGCTGCATCTGGTCCGAGCCGAGCCACATTTGGCCGGCTGGACACTTCATGTCCAGGAGCCCTTTTTGGGCTCTCATTTCCTATCATGGGGCTGTCTATGGGGCTGGCTAGCCCGCTCTCCGTCTACTCTATGATTGGGTGTTCTACATATTGTGTTCATTCACACACATCTAGAGAACCTCGTCACTGTTTTATGTCACCTGAGTGGAACTTTAATACGTTGAAGGTCGTTTATGATTGTTGTTAATGGCTGATCATTTTTACACCTTTTCACCATGTTTCTTTTGTTATAGTGTTTTCATTGTTGGTGCGCTTCTCTGCCCTTCACAAGGGAGCTTACCACAATGCACAAGGCCTTCCTCAACTTAGTGAGATGACCCTGTAAATTGCTTCAGCCTTCTATTTGGCTTTTTACCTTCTCTAGTTCTTGGAGATGCTCAACAAAGTAAGCATAGGGAGCAAAAGAGATCGATCTGGAAGGGCAAACATGCGATATCACCGAATTAACATTTGACATCAATTACAAGCCTAAAGTTTCACCGATAGCACCACCAATGATTGTGCACAAGTATTACCTTGTTAATGCCTTTGCAATTGCCTCATTCGTTATAATGGGTATTGCAAGATCTCTCTCTCTCTCAAAAGCCTACCAGGAGCAACCACGCTCAGCGATGGTGGTCGATATTGTGTTGGTCAGTACGCTCAACTCGCTCAGCGATGGTGGTCGATATTGTGTTCTGTTCGTTACTTATGGCAGCTACTACTTCCAAGTTCCAATGAAAATAGCCTGGAGACTAAGTAACACGCAACATTTAATGAGGGGTGGCGAGGGGATCGAAGTCCAAGGTGGGCCTCAGCTATATCTAACACGGGCATGGGAGATGGGATCAAAGGCTCCCATTACTTTTGGGTCCCGACATTAAGTGTGCGTTGTAGATTTTGTCGCAAAAGTAAACTCGGGTATTTTTGTAAACTCGGGTATCCGATTTTACAAAAATACCCGAGTTTACTTTTGCTCGGCCCAATACTTTTGCACGTCAAAACTCCATGGAATCGTGTACATTCCACAAGTGACGTGCGCGGATATGGTGGATAGGCCACATGGCCCTCAAAGCCTAAGTTGTGGGTTCAATCCCGGGGGGGCGGGG
Source organism: Adiantum capillus-veneris (assembly GCF_014529385.1). Classification (NCBI taxonomy): domain Eukaryota; kingdom Viridiplantae; phylum Streptophyta; class Polypodiopsida; order Polypodiales; family Pteridaceae; genus Adiantum; species Adiantum capillus-veneris. The sequence continues at coordinate 118,437,461 of NC_140959.1, read as the reverse complement.
CGGGGGGGGGGGGGGCGAAGTAAACTCGGGTACCCGAGTTTACATTGTCCACAAAAACTCGGGATCTACGGTCCTCAATCATCCCACCGTAGATCCCATCTCCTCTCATGCCCGTGTGATATATAGGCCAACGTGGGATCTTAAGGAAGAGTAAACCCGGGTAGAGCAAAAATTGAGGCGAAAAGGAATCAGGTAACATAAAAAATTAGGGTTTTGCCAACCGGTTTTGAACCCACAACCTCGCGGCTCGAATTCTGAGTCTCATGGGTTAACCAACTCACCTACATACCTTTTATTGTAAGCCAACATGCACTGCCCGGGTTTAGGGGGTTCAATTTGTAATGTGACGATTGTGGCTGCGATTGCACAGATTTTCGTGTGTGGACTTGTGAGTCGTGGATCCCTCACCACCCCACATTTAATGATGTGTATATACACCCATCACTCTAGGACTGACGCATATTTTTATTTGCATACTAAGCAATATACTCTCTATCGTGTGCCATGAGCTTCTTCATCTTTTTCAAGTTGTGTGTGTGTGTCCCTACAACCCTAATTCTAGCAATTGGTATTAGAACAGGTCACGTTCTCGTGGTACTCTCACCATCTCCTCTTCGCTCACATTCCCAGATTTCTCGAGCTTTTGCAAGCATCAGCAGATTGACTAATACTCTGGGAGGGCTCATAAGGCTCAGTGTGCTCAGATTTTTCATTCAGACTCATTTCGACCTCCGTCTCCACTACAAGCAGCAATGTGCAGGCAATGTTGTCCTTTTGTGTACAATTTCTATCAATGCAATTTTCGTAGAGCATGTCCTTTATATTCTTCTTCAAATTGTGCTATATAGCACGTGTTAGTCCTACTTAATTTTTCCTCTTTTGGGGCAATTTTTGCATCAGGTATAGTCATTCACCATGACTGACAACACCACATATGTTTTCAAGATGCTTGTTGCTCAAGATAAGTTGGATAGGGATAATCACCCAATGTGGGCTTACATGATGATGCATGTTCTTGTGTCCATGGGCATCTAGAATGTTATGCAGAGCATTGATGTGCGTCCTCGTCCTATGGATGCAGGTTCCATTTGAGGATGTTGCGGGTTCTAGTAGATCTATTGTTGCTAGAGTTGTTTTGCCTACAATTGAGCAATCTCATTGGGATGTAAGAAATGTGCATGCTCATGCATTGATTTCATTTTCTATGAAGTGCACTATTACTCCTCACATTTGCTCAAGCAAAATCAACAGAACATGCTTGGGATACTCTGGCTGATCTTTATGCAAGTCACAATGAAGCAAAAATTGCATTGCTACGTAAGGAGATGGAGTCAAAGATCATGGACTTTGACATGGTGTCAAAGCGCTTGGCTCGTTGATTGCAAGGGAGAGGATAAGCACCCGTTGAAGAGGAGTAACAGAGCATAGACAATCTTGACATTCTACATCAGCATTTTACAATGCAGGCTAAATCAACATTTTTTGGCTTACTATGAGCTGAAGTGCACTCGCGAGGTGGAATACAAGGCAAAGTCCCCTATTGGCTACGCATTGTGAAGTGCAATTTAGAGAATTTCCTTCTAGCCAAGTGTCCCAAAACACTATCTGTGAATTAGTGTAGCAACCAACGGTTAGTGGGCATTTTTTAGCTACATTCTGAGATGCTCACACAATAAAGGCCTTGGTAGTGTTTTAAGACACGATCTAAATGACCAAGATGGAAAGATTATTGGGGTTGTTTGTCCTAGCAATTTGAAACGCTAGAGACAGTGGGGGGTCTCCATCTACTGCACCTTGATATGCATGGCATTAAGCAACATGAGGACTACCAAGGTTGGTTGGTTCAGTAGTATCTCTCTCTCTCTCTCTCTCTCTCTCTCTCTCTCTCTCTCTCTCTCTCTCTCTCTCTCTCTCTCTCTCTCTCTCTCTCTCTCTCTCTCTCTCTCTCTCTCTCTCTCTGCGCTTTTGCATTGTCGACTTTGACATGGTATGAGAATGCTTGGCTCGTTGATTGCAAGGGAGAAGATAAGCACACATTGAAGAGGAGGAGGTAGTGCTTTACAAGTGCTATGAAACCCAGAGTATAAGGACCTCCTTGGATAGAACCACAAAGCTTCGGCCACCAACGACCTCGAATGACCAACACCAACTCACGGCTATGAAAAGTGGATTGACCAATTCCCAAATAGCGGCCTATGCACGGGTGAAGTTTTCAAGGAATTCGTCGATTTGTTTGGCTCAAGGTTGTGAAGCCAAAAGGAAATTCAAGAGTTTGCAAAGGCAAGCTTGACAAGGACGACAGTACTAGTACTCAGTTAGCTGCCTAAGTACCCACAAGGTCTGACAACATTTGCTATAAACGTGACACGACGCTTTGTTTGGCTTGGAATTTTGAAGCGAAAGACAAAAGCATGAACTCACAAGAGGACAAAGGCAAAGGTAAGCTGGACAAAGATAACAATGATATAGAATTGACAAAGGAGATCGACATGGCACATCTGGAGGCGGCCACAATGGCCAAGATGCCAGATTTCTAGTCAGAGGCAATTACCACCATTAGCTTCAGCCAAGGAGAGACTTGTGAGTGGCAGAGAGGGGCAAGCCATGATCCCTATAGATAATTTGGACCATTGTGTTGGAGTTCAATTTTTCGTTGTTTGAACCCGTGGGTCGGAGTTTAAGGCACATGCATCTCGCAAGGAACCAATCCATTGTTGTTGGTCAAATTATGGATAGGATGTGTTTTGAAGATCATTATCTAGGAGTATTTGGACGTGATGTGTTCACAATTCACAAATGGGGATCCTTGGAGTCTACAATTCAATTTTCTACAAAGCAATTGATGCTCAAGATGGCATTCTTCTAGGGTAAAAAGTTAGAGGTAGCATAACCGAGTAGTCTGCAGGTGTTGGGGTGTCCATGGTAGCTTCTTCATCGACTTGGTCTCACTATTTATGGCCACTATGAGCTACAAAGAGGGTGTTAAAAGTTTATGGCATTTCAAGTGAACTGCCCAATGTGATCCCAATATTTTTTTGGCTTTTAGGTATTTATCTCGCTTATTTGTCAAAGTCTGGGTAGGGCAATTTCCTAAGGTGGCTATATAAGCACACCTACCCCCCATTCTATTATAATCATCAATTTATTGCCAAGGTTGGTTGGTGTAGCAGACTCTCTCTCTCTCTCTCTCTCTCTCTCTCTCTCTCTCTCTCTCTCTCTCTCTATATATATATATATATATATATATATAGTATTCTCCCCATTGCTCTATGCTTCCACATCGTTGACTTTGACACTTTTTTTATTACTTGGAGACTTATGACCCAAGGAAATCCTCAAGTTGTCAATTTTGATGCATTATGCACATTGTTGTTACAAGAGTTGCTTTCAAGAAAGAACAAGGCTTAACAGTGTGGAATTGGGCAGTCTTTTTTGTTGCTCAAAGAGGAAGTGGTAACAATAACGCAACCACTTCTCGAGGTTCTTCTATGAGTAGCAAGTCACTTGTGTCTAGTGCTTTTGTCGGAAGCATTTCGTCTTGAGATTCTGGTGAAAAAGCCAAAAAGAAGATGTGTTGCCATTATTTCAAGGTTAATGATGATTTGATCAAGCAATGTCCTAAGTTGAAGACCAAAGAATCTAAGAAAAAAGGGGGCGGATCTTCTATCAGTGCAGCTATTGCATATCTTCTATAAATGGAGATTGTGATGATAATGTGGATGCAGAATGGGCATTGTGTGTAGACTATACTTATAATCCTTATGTTCATGATGCATACATGTCAATTGTTGCAGAGTCACTTGTTTGGTTCTTTGATAGTGGTGTTACAAAGCGCATCACTTTGCATCGTGGCTTGTTTACCTCTTCAAGGCTGTCCTCATGGGAATATTGTCACTTGTGCCAACAATGCCTCTTATCCGGTAAACAAAGTTAGGAAGATTGTGCTAACTACATCAATGGCAGTTCTTTCACAGTTGTTGATGCACTTTATGTACCACGGATTAAGAAACATCTTTTGTCTATATCTACACTTACAAAACTTGGTCTTGTTGTCAAATTTGTGGGGACAGATGTACAGTTCATGATCTTAGTTTTGGTGATAAAGTTGTTGCATATGGTATTTTTTGTCCTGGGTTGTATAATCTTTGTATGACAAGTGTGGGCAAAATTTTGCAAAAGCAGTTGTGGATTCAAAGGATGTTTCAAATACCAAACTTTGGCATGCACATTTTGGGCATTTGAATTTTGCTAGTTTGCTGCGTTTGCAAAAAGCTGATATGGTTGCTTCTTTGTTGCCTCTTGAAGCACCTTTCGTGAAGGTTGTATTTTGGGTAAGATGTAGCGTTCAAAGTTTCCAAAGGATGGTTCAGTAAGGGCTACATGCAGGTTGCAACTTGTGCATAGTGATGTTTGTGGGCCTATGCAAACTCCATCCTTGGGTAATTACCTGTACTTCGTGACTTTCATTGATGATTACTCTAGGCATGCATGGGTGTATTTTCTTGAACATAAGTCCAAAGTGTTTATGTGTTTCAAGAAATTTCTGGTTATGGTTGAAAATGCCTCTAAATGTACTATGGGGACCCTCCATTCATATTGGGGGGGGGGGGGGGATATATCTCATAAATTTAATGCATTTCTGGCTAGTCGTGGGATAAAACACCAATGTACAATGCCATATACACAAAAAAATGGTGCTGCTAAAAGAAAACATAGGTCGCTTACGAGAATGGCGCGGTGTATGGTCAAGAGCCAAGCTTTACCACATTCATTTTGCTTGAGGCCGTAATGTGTGCTACTTATGTACTTAACAGATGTCCTACCAAAGCCTTGCAGTCTATAAATCATTATGGTAAGAAGCCATCTATTGATCACATGCGCATTTTTGGTTGTTTAGCTTATGCTTTGGTGCCACAAATGTTGCACAAAAGATTGGATGATAAGCTATCAAATGCACTTTTTGTTGGTTATATGTTATACCATTTGCAAACAAAACATATCTTGGATTCACGAGATGTTGTATTTGTGGAAGATTCCATTGTACCTTTGTTATCATGTACTAGAGACAATAATGTAAGCTCACAAGACATTTATGATACTTGTTGCCTCTTTTTAGTGGTGAAAACTTAAATGTAAATTACACAAAGGGAATTAGGGACACATGTCAGCTCCCTAGACTAGATGCCCACAAGGTGTGCCCAATTCCTACTGGATGGCCTTGGAGGTGGACCAATGAGAATTATGCTAGAGTAAATCTAGTTTAATTAATTTAAAAAACACTTAATAAAAGAACCAATGAGAATTAAGTCTCCTAGAAGACTATTGGACAGTCTCCCAAGGGGTCCAATGAGCATTCAGGAGCCCAATGGCTTGCCTGATTCCTATTGGCCAGGAGGCAAAGGGGTCCAATGAGAGTTTAGTTTAATTATTAAATTACCTAAGACTCTCACAAAAGGGGAAAGGGGGACACATGTCAGAAGGCTATCACTTATGCTGCTTAATAGCCATTGGCTTGACTTGGGGAGGTCCAATGGGGAGCCTGCAAGAGCAAATAGAAAGAGGGCTCGCCCAAGAGAGACAGGGGGACTGATTTTTTGCAAGGCATTATCACACACACAATCTCATGTGTGAAGAAAGAGAAGACTATCTCTTCCCAAGCTTTAATGGAGAGCTCATCACCTACTCCAAGCTTGTGAGATAGAAGCCTACATCGACACACTCTTGGCTTGTGGATGCAAATCCAACCAAGAGCCAAGCTTCAATGCATGCTCATCTCCTCTACCAAGCTAATTACTAAGCTAAAGCTATGCTAATATGAGTGATTATGTGAGGAGATGTACATCTTTCTCGTAATATACTCCTTCTTCCTCTCAATCTACTCTTATACCCTGCTAGCTCTCACCATCTTCGAAGGTGTGTGAGGTCTTGGGTCTAAGAACCGGGATAATTCAAGTTGTGTTTGCCAAGTGTTTTGCTTAGTGCATGAAGCTTCCATCTTCATTGCACTAGCTAGTCTTGAAGGAACACAAAGAATTGTATTGTACAATGTCTCTCTTGATGGGAGAAACCATAATACAAAGCCTTTTGGAGGGGGGACCGGCTCCATGCAAATCCGGTCCTCAACTGTTGTCAATAGCTTAATTTCTCTCTCTTTTGAAAGTATTGTTGATGCTATCTAACTAGGTGTTATGCTATTTGTTGCTCTCTCCACCCAAGCACTCTTGTAATTCTCATTAGGAATCTATTCTAATGAAATGCCCACTATGTTCATGCTAATTTCTGCTACACACAAGTTATTAGGCCATTAAATGTTACATTGGTATCAGAGCACAAGGTTTCTCTTTTCTTGCTCAAGAAGGGAGGTCCTCAAGCTAGCTATAAATGGTTGGTATTATTAATTGCATGTGAGTAAGTAGAATAGGGATTTTTCAGCCTTGCAGTGCGCCTGCCTTTGTGCAGTTAACGGGGCATCACCGTCGAGAGCTATGGTCTTAATAGTGGAGTCCTATGGGGCTTGCCTACGGCTTAACCACTATTGAGCTATTAGAAGCTTGACAGGAGCCGGTGTTGTTTTGGTGTCAAAAGACCCTCTCTTCTATTCCTTGCAATTAATGGTATTCGAGCCGCGGGTACAGTAGCTTGAGTGCTTTTTCTAAAGGGGTAAAGAGGAGTAGCAACTAGGGCTTGAAGTGCCAAAGTACACCTAAAAATTTTACACCTAAAAGTTGTTAGAATGGCTGACAATAGTAAAGAGAGTGAAATTAATGTTGATAACTTTGATTTTGCTCATGAGCAAGCTACTAATGATGCTTCAATGCTTGTTAGCTATCTTGTTTCTAGGCTTCAACAAGCCATGGGCAATCCATCTCTCCAAAGCGAAGTGCAACGGCAACTCCATGCTCACGGGATTCTCCAAGCTCATCACCATGACGAGAGAACACCTAGGAAGCCTCCTTATGAGACTACCAAAAGAGGTCTCTCTCTGATTTGGGAAGAAGAAGAGAATCCGTACGAAGGGCTCAAGAATTTACTTCTTGATGATGCATCTCCTTCCCAAAGGAGAACTCAAGAGCCTCCATCGAAGGAACGAGAAAGAAGTGAGTCTCCCGCCATCTCGGCGGAGATGGCTCCACGAAGACGGCGGGCTAAACGCTCTCCATCACCACCAAAGCGGAGAAGAACATCGCACTCTTCTCCACATCATAATTCAAAGAGGGATGATAAAAAGCAAGAGAAGAAAAAGGCGAGAAAGAGGACACCCTCTTCTCCATCTTCTTCATCCTCTTCCTCTTATGAAAGTGATGGTGCAGACGACGAAGATCAAGACAAGAAAAAGGCGAGAAAGAGGTCACCCTCTTCTCCACCTTCTTCAAATTCTTCACCCTCTGAAGAAAGTGATGGTGCAACCTTTGAACCATCAAAAAGAAGAGGCCATGGGAAATCCTATGCCGCATGGAAGAGGTCGTCCAAGTTGAAGAAATTCAAAGAGGGAGGGAAGAGCATCTCTTTCCTTACCTATGATGGTACCTTTGGTGCTACGGACAAAGTCTTGGCCTTTATCCAGCAATTTGATGCGGCGTTTGGAGATGAGGGCTTCACGGAGTCCTCTAAGCTACGCCATGTAGCTATGCACTTTCAAAAGTCCGCCAGGCAATGGTGATCTAGCCTACGAGCCAACGGTGAAGCTCCACGAACATGGAAAGCTTTAAGAGCTTCCATTATGAAGCAGTTTTTGGCCACCGATGCCAAAGACAAAGTACTCACTGAATGGCGAAGCTTAAAGATCTCTCCCAATGAATCCATCCACAAATATGTAGACAAGTTTTGGGACCTACAACTCAAAGCCATTGTCTTTAAAAAGTTGGATTTTGGAGAACAAAAGCAACAATTTTGTGCGGGCTTAACCGAAGAAATGGCGGAGTATGTCAACTCCCAAAGGCCACGTACCATATCGGCGGTAATACACCATACTATGGTGGCCTCTCGAATCAATTTCCAAACGGGGGCTAAAAGAAATAATAAGCCCCCGGAAAACAAGGGTTCCAATGAGCCTAAGGGGAAGGACAATGTCCAAAAGTCTCCTAAGGGCAACTCCAACAAAGCTAAAGAGAAGGGAGTTTACAAAGGTAAGAACAAACTCTCTCCTGAAGAGCTTGAGCGTTATCGCAAGGATAACCGGTGTTTCAAGTGTGGCGAACAAGGGCATGCGTACCACACTTGTCCCCAAAAGAACAACCGCCAAGATCCTCCTAGAGCTTCCTTGGTTGAAATCCAAGAGGAGGAGACTCACCAAACTCATCACAAAGGATCTCCTCTATGCCATGCTTGGGGAAAGGTAAGAGAACATGATGCTTTTATTCTCTTTGACCCTGGTTCTACTCACAATTTTATATCTATAGAGTTGGCCACCAAGCTAGGCATACAATCCTACGAGATGGGAGATGTCCTACCCGCAGACAGTGCCTTCAAGGGGCAAGAAGCTTCAGTCACACCCTTAATCGGGAAATTGAGGCTTCATGTCCAAGGCTAGGTGGACAAAGAGGACTTCTTTATCTCTCCTCTCAAGCATGAGGATGTAATCCTAGGGGCACTATGGTTTGACCGCCTGGCTGCCGATGTTAAATTTCCTGAAAGGAGAATCTCCTTTAAGTTCAGGGAAAAAGACATGTATATAGATGCTAAGGAAATGGGTAACACTATTCCCATTGTACATACACCAGCTTTCAACAAGTCAATAAAGAGCTCTATTTCCGTGTACATGATTTTTGTTAAAGATTCTCAAAATGAACCTACTGCTTTAGCAAAAGAAAATAAAAGCAACCAAAAGGAATTAGAGTTATCCAATTTTCTCAAGGGGTTTCAAGATGTTTTTATTGATGACATCCCTTGTGAGCTACCTCCTAAACGAGGTAATGATGACCATGCAATTGAACTTCTTCCAGGAAGTTCACCGCCTAACAAACCTCCTTATAGAGTTTCTCAAGCTCAACAAGAGGAGATTATGCGGCAAGTGCATGAGTTAGTTGAGAAGGGCATGGTTAGGCCTAGCTCATCTCCATTTTGCTCACCTGTGCTATTAGTGCAAAAGAAAGACAGCACATGTCGCATGTGTGTCGACTATAGAGCACTAAATAGGATCACTATCAAGAATAGGTTTCCCATGCCACGGGTAGAAGACCTATTTGATAAGCTACAAGGATCGGCCTACTTCAGTAGGATTGACCTAAAAAGTGGCTATCATCAAATAAGGATAGTTGATCAAGACATTGTAAAGACCGCATTTCGCACCACATTTGGTCTTTACGAATACATTGTCATGCCTTTTGGCTTGACCAATGCACCAGCCACATTCAACCGCTTGACGGAGAAGCTGTTCAAGCCTCATCGAACCTTCACGGGAATGTTCTTTGATGATATTATCATCTACTCTAATTCATTAGACGAACACAAGCAACACCTCCAGGTAATATTTCAAGTTTTGAGAGAGAATAAACTTTATGTTAATCGAAAGAAAAGTGAATTTTTCTTGCAAGAGATTCAGTATTTAGGTCACATTATCTCTCAAGATGGCATCCAAATGGATCCATCAAAGTTAGAGGTAATAAAAGGATGGCCTAAACCAAGGAGTCTTCACGAACTAAGAAGCTTTATAGGTATGTGTGCATACTATAGACGCTTCATAGAAAAGTTCTCACAAATTGCGAGACCATTACATGACCTACCAAAGAAAAGCGTTAGGTATACATGGTCTGCTAAGGAGAACAATGCTTTCGAAAATCTTAAAGAAAAGCTTATCTCTCAACCTGTGCTTACACTACCGGATCTCTCAAAACCATTTGAGGTCCAATGTGATGCTTGTGGTGATTGCCTTGGAGCTGTTTTGCTCCAAGAAGGGCATGCCATAGGCTATGAGAGTCGAAGGCTCGACCCTGTTGAGCAAGCTCTAAGCATATACGAAAAGGAACTCCTTGCAGTTCTACATGCCTTAGACTCATGGAAGCACTATTTATTGGGGACTCCTTTCATTCTGCGAACGGATCACCAAAGTCTTAAGTACTTCATGACGCAGACCAAGCTCTCCGACAAAAAAATGAGGTGGGAAAATTTCCTTTCGCAATTTCATTTTCATATTGCTCACATTGCTGGCAAGCATAATCAAGTAGCTGATGCACTCTCAAGACGACCGAGAGTGAATGCGGTTTCCATAGCAACTCACAATGATCTATCTTCAATGATAGATGAAAGAAGAACCATTTACCTTACAAGATGGTTATCTTCTCTATGGCAATAGACTATGTGTTACTAACTCACTACGTGAGAAAGTAATGTATGAATCTCATGCTCCACCTTATGCGGGGCATAGGGGAATTCAGTCTACCTTAAAGGGAATTGAAACATATTTCTATTGGCCTACCATGAAAGTGAACATACAAGAGTATGTTTCTAAATGTGTGGTATGCCAAAAGACAAAATTTGATAGAGGGAAGCAACTTGGATTGCTTCAACCCTTGCCAATCCTTAATTCACCATGGGAGAGCATATCCATGGATTTTATCTTTGGATTGCCTAAGTCTATCCATGGGAATACAGGAATATGGACGATAGTAGACAGGTTCAGTAAACAAGCTCATTTTATACCTGTCAAAAAGACTATCAAAGCCCATCAAATGGCAACCCTCTTCATTTCACAAATTTTCAAGTACCATGGCTTGCCAATGTCCATAGTGTCGGATAGAGATCCTAGAAGCATATGCTAAACAACCAAAAACACACATGTGCTCAATAGAAGGCTTTCTATCTTTCCATGCTTCATATGGAGTAATAGACTGCAAAGATTTTGTAGGACACATGTTAAGTACATAAGTGGCACACATGATAGCCTCAAGCCAAAAAGAATGCAGCAAAGCTTGACTTTTGACCATACATTGTGCCATTTTTGTAAGTGACTTGTTTTTCTTCTCAGCAACACCATTTTGTTGAGGCGTATAAGGCACTGTACATTGGATTTTTATCCCACGGCTAGCCAGGAATGCATTAAATTCATGAGACATAAACTCCCCCCCTCGATCGGAATGGAGGGTGTCCATTGTACATTTCAAGACATTTTCAGCCATAGCCAGAAATTGTTTGGAGCACATAAAAACTTTGGACTTCGCTTTAAGCGGAAATACCCATGCATGCCTAGAGTAATCATCAATGAAAGTCACGAAGTAAAGGTAATTGCCCAAGGATGGAGTTTGCATAGGCCCGCAAACATCACTATACACAAGTTGCAACCTGCATGTGGCCCTAACTTAACCATCCTTTGAAAACTTCGAACGTTGCATCTTACCTAAAATACAACCTTCACAAACATGTTTGACAGGTGCTTCAAGAGGCGGCAAAGAAGTAACCATATCAGATTTTTGCAAATACAACAAACTGGCAAAATTCAGATGATCATTAGCTTTACAATAATGGCAACGCATCTTCTTTTTACCCTTATCACCAAAATTTCCCAATGAATTGCTACTAGCAGAAGCATTAGGAACATGTGCTTTTCCACTCACAGAAGAACCATAAGAAGTTGTTGCATTGCTGTTATCACCCTTTCTTTGAGAAGACATAAAAGCCCATTCAACTGCACGCTGTCTAGTCCTGTTTTTTTGGAGAGTGACTCTTGCAACAGCAATGTGCACAATGCATCAAACTTGATAGCTTCAGGATTTCCTTGGGTCATAAGTCTCCAAGTACTAGCAAAAGTCTGGTAAGAATCTGGTAAGGCATCAAGAACAGTCTGCACAAGGGAACCATCTGAAATGACTTCGGCAAAGCAACTCTAATAGCAGCAATCCTTGCAGCAAGACCTGCCACATCCTCAACATTGCCTACATTCTCAGAACCAGGACGTACATCAATGCCTTGCACAATATTCCAAACACCCTTTGACACAAGAGCATGTTGCATCATGTAAGCCCACATAGGGTAATTGTCCCCATCCAATCTGTCCTCAACAACAAAAATCTTGAACACATATGTGTTGTTGTCAGCCATGGAAAATGCTTTCACCTGATGTGAAAACTACCTAAAATGAGGAGAAATTGAGTGAGACCAGCACGTGCTATATAGCACAACCCGCACTAGACTATATGGGAATTGTTATGCAGTATTTGGCAGGCCCGATTGTAGTGGAAATGGAGGCCAAAATGAGCCCAAATCAAACATCGGAGCAGACTAAGATCTACGAGATTTGCCAAAATTTTTGTCGACCTACAAACGCTCGCCAAAGCTCACTAAAATCGGAGAAAATGAGCAGGCGTGTGCTAGAGCTGTTGGCAACTAAGCCCGGGAGGATGCAACCTGCTTTGATACCAATTGTTGGAATTAGGGTTGCAAGAAAGCACACACAGCTTGGAGAAGATGAAGGAAGCTCAAGGCACACAACAGAGAGTGTATTACTTAGTGTGCAATGAAAAGATATATAGCCCTAGAGTGATGGGCGTATATACAATGCACGTGAGAAAAACCTCCTAAAGAGGGAAAAAATGCCCCGACAATCCTAGTGTGTTCACACATATCACTACCACGTGTATATGGTAATAATTTTGGCACTCGAACAGAGTCAAAACACAAAAAAACTTTAGGAGGAGGTCTAGGACACCTAGGGGCACCATCCTACCAAATCTGGTTGCAATCCAGCAAGGTATCAAAATCAAAATCCATCATGAAAAAGGTCCTAAAAACTGCAACAGATCAATCTAGAAATGTCGCCCTATGGTCTAAGAACACTCTCATATGGTCAAAACGACTAAAAACAATGATTTAAGCACTCAAATCTGAAGATTAGGCTCACAAACACGTAGTCGCGAACCTCAACAAAACTGACAATGCTTGCACTTAATTGAAAGAGCAAAGAAAGAGGAACACAATGCAAGTTTCATAATTGAAAACGGATTACACAATCATTAGTTGCGATGGTTACAAGTTGGAGCAGCTTTGTAGCTTGAGCATACGTACAACAGAGCTCTTTCCTCTTTAAAGATAAGCCTCTTTTCACATTAAATTTATTGACATTTATACCTAGGGTATTCTAAATGGCCAGTGGTCGGTTCACATGGACCTTTACAATTTTCATGACAGAATTACAACTCAGGGAATTGACGTGCTACTCTCAAGTCAGGATTTACACTACACTAGCTTGACAAAATAATAGACTACAAATGTGGTGTCCGGCTACATGTCCGGCCAAGTGGACGCCCATTTGATCAATCCTCAAACACTACTTCTACATTGTTCATTTTTCATAATCCTAGCTAGGTGATCATCACATTAACCTTCCCATTTTTATTGGCAAAAAGGGTAGGCATCACTAAGGCCTCACCCCTTTGGGGTAGGCCAAAAATGCTCGCACGTAAAAAATAGAGCGATGTCTACTGCTTGGCGGGTCGAGAGCAATGAACAAGCCCCCTGTTCGCACACCTCTGCAACATCATGGAATTGTGTGTGGAGCAAATGATTTTCCATGGGTAATTTTTAACTCCTCTCTCTCTCTCATATACTAGGTTGATCCCTCCCACCACTTGTGGTGTAGAGCCTGTGTTTTTGCAGGTTCAGTTGTGTTAGATGCTACTGATTATGAAGCCTTGCCTCCTTAAGCCTCTATCCCTTGTATTCAGTGGTTTCCCTACATACATTGAGCTCATGAGCTTATTCAATCCTTGTGCACCTCTACACCAGCGTGGAGTCGCATATGAAGCAAATGTTTACTTGGTGAGCCGAGGGTCTTTTTTCGGCTCCTTGAGGTCACAAACAGCCACCTCGCATCAACAAATTATATATATATATATATATATACACACACACACACACAAATGTAACAAACATCATCTCAAGCGAGTAAAAGCAACACGTTTAAAAGCAATCCACAGATGCTCTGCCAAAAAGATGAAGGGTTGTAGTGAAGGTAGTAGAGAGTGAAGAGGCTGAAAGGAGCAAGAGCAAGCAGCTTAGCAGTCGAGGAAAACATCACTGCTCTAACTAAAACAAACTCCGCGTGAAAAGCTACCAAGTGAATAAAATAAAAAAAGAACTCTTCGTTGCTCAATTGCTCTCAGAAGCAATGAGATCTTCTCCACAAGCAGGTCGCAAGTTCCCCAGAAGCAGCTCGGATTTTTGTGTGCAAGTAATTTGTCTATGGCCACTCTTTGCGAGAGAGAGAGAGAGAGAGAGAGAGAGAGAGAGAGAGAGAGAGAGAGAGAGAGAGAGAGAGAGAGAGAGAGAGAGAGAGAGAGAGAGAGAGAGAGAGAGAGAGAGAGAGAGAGAGAGAGAGAGAGAGAGAGAGAGAGAGAGAGAGAGAGAGGGAGAAGGCTATGACGCTAGTAGGTAATGATGGCTTTGCTCGCGCATGAGCTTTAATGGAACTATCAAACGCGGACCCTACTGCCTTCTCATCCTCTAATCTATGGTGTTGGAAGTGGCAATGCCCATAGTTGTATTGGCACCTTATACCCGTTCACATGAAAGCAAAGACCCATGAAGAAAATCCTACCTTGTCGACAAGATGGGAGCATTCTTTAGTAACACAGAGTATGTAGGCCAAGCTCCTCCCTCTTCATTCTAGCAGTACAAGGTCAACAATGTCATTGTTTGCCCCATCGGCATATTGGAATCGGCCTTCTTTTGTAGTGAAGCCTCAATACCTAGTTATAAGCGTACCTGCACTTTCCCCCTATAGCGATCATAGCAGCTTTGTGTGCAACAAGGCCTAGGGGCCAGCTGAACAGTCTGTCCAGCTTTAACTACCTTACTCAGTTTGTTTTTGTAGGTGCAACTAGTTATGGCCAGCATTATGCCGCTCCAAGTATAGCTCATGCAGATTCAACAACCATGTGCCCTCGTCCATCCTTCAATGTTCATGGAAATGATATTCAGCAGGTCCCCATGCCTAAGTTTCAAGATTCACACCAATTTTTTTTTTCATGCAGTTTGCCCTTGCAACAGAAGGAGGGAAAAATCGGATTAAACAAGTATCGGAGACCTTCAAACCTTGGTTATAATATTTTGCAGACCATCAAGCTGGAGGGTACTTCGGATGCTTGTCAACGTGATGAGCACTCTCAAAGATCATATATTTCGTGCAATCAACCCATGGTAGAGGTCTGTTCTTGTGCTACTGAAACGGAAGGTATCAAATTTTGATCAATGATTAGTTGGCCTAATCTAGAGTCGAATCACCAAAACGCAACGTCAAAGTGGACATGAGGGAAAAAAAGCTTAGCAGGATTGATCACATCAAATCTTATGACGGTTATCCTCAAGTAATTAATTAGCTAGTGGCTTTAGTGCTAGTTGCTTGCGCTTTTAGCAGAGAGTGTGAGGGATTAGTGGCAAATAGCTCAATGTTGAGGAAAGGCATTGAGGAATATTGCCACTAGTGCAAATCATGGTCTGATGAGTTGTTGGCTTCACTCACACTCCTCGTCCAGCTACTCCAGGGCGGGTAGTGAAAATCTATTCACATCTTCTCAAAGGTCTTTTGTGCAGCAGGCGGTCGCGGTAGAAACTCCATATAGCAGCTATAGTAGGCCAAATGGCCCGATTGAAATTATTACCAACATCGACTTAACATTCCATAGCGCAGGGTATGCTGCTCTTAATATATTGTCTGAGTGCAGAACCAATTTCAACATAAAGAAGACAAAGTTTGTTTACTGCTGAATGCATTTTGCAACCTCAAGATTCAAAAATTATTTTATTTAGTTATACACTCAATATATCATATATGTTGGGTGCCAAGCGCCCTCTTGTGAAAATACATTCCTCATGATGCTGCATCTTATCTTCGTCAGCTTTCTTTGCATCTCTTACTAGCTTAGCATATAAGATCCATGACATCGGAAAAAATTTGAGGAGGGTTGTCTGGACAGAGGGGTTGGCTGGTGTGCTGCGGATTGGAGGGCCACCAGGGATGGTGGTGACGACATCAATTGAAATGAACATATGGAATTCGCTTCTATGCAAAAAAGGGCTAGATTTCTTGTAGGCTTCATGTCGCCACCTCAATTCCATCATTAACAGAACTACTAATACCTCTGTCATAAGCACTGGCTTCTGCATCTTTTGGAGGGATCGCACCTTAACAGCCTTCAAGTTGCATCCTTTGACTAGAGATATTAGTTTCTAATGGATGGCTACTGTGCCCCCTGCACATGAAAAGTGGTTATTAGAGGCCCAAAATTGATGGATCTTTAGAGTTGTTTTTTGCTCATTATTGCTCAAAGCACGAGACTCACAAACGTTCAGAAGCGGACGCTCAATGAAAAAAACAAATATATTGCTCTTGAAAGTGAGATCATTGACAAACGCATTAATAGATCTTTTATAGTTGTTGGTGACGAGCTTGAATATACCGTCTCTATAGCCACAAAAACACACTCACTACACCCTCACCCTTGGGCGGTGTTGAAGAGAATTGCTACTTGATTGAGATCCTAATTAAAATCCCTTGGAAATCACATACATCAAATGGACTGACCAATTCGGTGTCATGTTGTCTTGAACCGTAGGTTGATGTGTTGAGAAGTATAACGTGGGGCATTTACAAGTTCTAGTTGGTCATAGCTTGCCACAATGCATAGTAGGTAGTTGAATGCAAGGTAGTATGGGCTTCATAACTACTGAGTATGACAACGTCCACGCCACTTTTTGGCTCTGTTTTAAAGGTGAATGATATCAAGCGGAATGCCACCCGTACTAATGCCCATGAGTGTCACGTAATAGTACTTTGCAAGATGCACGTTTGAATTATTGATGAGCGGACTGAATATAGTGCCTTTCCCCACAAGGACGTTGATCTTAAGATGGCTATTATCATGTGTAGTTAGGAATCATGATATATAATGCGGGATAGTCAACAAGGAGGCAAGAAAACATAATTGTTGACCAAAGCAACTTACAACACACACACACACACACACACACACACACACACACACACACACACACACACACACACACACACACACAGGGTAATAGTGATCAGAGAACATAGAACATAAAGTTACATTTGCGTGTTTTGTTTATGGTAGGAAGGACATATATTCACAACACTACACGTTCCAATTACAGAAGCGCGACTTCAGCTCAACAACATTGCAAGGTCCGTTATCTGCATTCAATTTACCATGCGCATGCGTTTGCTTGGTGCAACACATAAATGCTACAGGGCAGGGCATGGCTTCTGTTTCTTATAATTTTTTGGAGAGACCACATTGCCAGCTCTCCACCATACTTTTGTATGGCACCTCTGTATGATGTGCATTGTATACTTTGCACTTTCAATCTGTGACATTTCATTGCAAGATGTTATGTATTCACATTGCTTTTTTGTAGCTTCACTCAAATAACAACCTATAGATTGGACAATCGAAAAGAGGCAGTACAACATTGTAGGTCAGTAAAGCACCTCATTTATTGTTGCAGTTCATTCATGCTTTATCTATTTGCTTGTTTTAGAATTGTCCGCATTACTTCCCTTACTTCGGTTTATTTAAATCTTGTTTTTGGAAGTATACACTCGATGCCATCAACATCTGCACATGTTGGTTACACACACAACCCTTTGCATATGGTTGCTAGACAATGCATGTGATGTATTACAAAAGTGAATACACAAGTAGTGAATGCATGTGGTGTATCACAGTAGTGAATTGACCTTCTGCATCTTTACTTTAGCTCTAAATAATTAATACCATACTAGGTGTCTAAATAATTGATCACATACTATATATGTCCTCGTTTCTCCAGTACTAGGTGTCAATATGAAGTTCTCAATAAGCCAGGGAGCAACAAACTACAGCCAACTTGAAACTAGCTTATCGTCCATATGCTAGGTCATGGTTTGAAATTACTGCATTGTATAAAGATTGGAGCATGGAATGTGACATCTTTGCTCAGAATCTAGAAATATATTCTTCCTTCACAATGGAATACCTCACATATATAGCGATAGCAAGATCGACAGACAAAGATGTTGGGGTATAAAGCCCAATGTGGTCGCCCAGGTAAGTGGGCGTGCCGCCAGGTATGTACACATATTCTTTTGTAAAAACCTAATAAGAACTCACTATGCTCTACACATTACAGTAGAGCGAGTTCACCATATCGTCGTGCTCTTCTTCTCGCACTCTCTCTCGCGTCGCACTTCCGCTCGTACTCCTTCAACTGGTATCAGAGCTCAGATCGAGGCTCGGGGCAGCACTGCAGGAGGCTAGAGTCACCAACACAGATTGGAGTGAAATTCGACAGGCGAAGACACGGCCCCAAATCCTGTGGGTAAGCCCGAAGGGCTTGATGTTGTCAGAATTTCATTCTGAGGTCATCTCGGCCACCGTTCGGCTTCGACAAAGGTCTGCGCAGGCCATTTTTGACTATGTGGTCTCGGCGGGTGCAGATCCGACTCTGCAAATTTGGGGTTTTCGGCCTACGACTGTAGGTGCTGAGGATATCGACACTCCCAGAGTGTTGATTTGTGGCTGTCTACACATCGAAGGACGGCTCACAGTTCTTGGAGGCCTGTCACATACGACATGGGCGCATCTACACACAGACTGTAGGCGACATCCACTAGTTCATTAGGTAGCTTGTGTTTGTTGCTTGATATTCCAGATTTCATCCTGACATTGCAGGTACTTCCACATGGGATGTATTGTGAGAGATGATGTATGTCTGTTGAGGGTTTGCTGGCTGTGAGTCACGCAGCAAACAACCGCCACAGCGGTTACAACATATAGTGGCAAATTTGTGGATGTATGACTTTGTGGGAA
The DNA here is from genome assembly GCF_014529385.1 of Adiantum capillus-veneris. Classification (NCBI taxonomy): domain Eukaryota; kingdom Viridiplantae; phylum Streptophyta; class Polypodiopsida; order Polypodiales; family Pteridaceae; genus Adiantum; species Adiantum capillus-veneris. The sequence goes on along the minus strand of NC_140959.1, from coordinate 118,418,658 downwards.
GTCTATGTACTGTCAGATTTACTGCAGCCTTTGTGGAGGGTCGAGTGAGGTTTTATTGAGCTGGGGGATTCTCGAATGTTGAGATCCTTTCGGTGATACAGGTCTTGGAGCGATCCCTCGAGCACCCTTAGATAGGCAGCTAGGATGTATTGACTGTGAGTTAGACAGTTGGGATTGCATCTTTGCTTTACTGCCGTTGAGGCATTGTCGCAGTCTATGCTTACAGGACAGTGATAGGACAGTCAGAGACAGTACAGGTGCAGGATAGGTTTACCCACAGCTTACAGTGTCAGAGAGACAGTGTTTTTTGAGCTGTTTTTTGGTCTGTTTTTAGTACACCAGATCCATTTTACAAAGGAGACTCTGCCAAAATTTCTGCAGAATCTGAAGCTTTCTTGGTTCATTTGACAGGTTGATATTGGTTCAGAGGTCAGTTTACAGGGGAAATTCTGCCGTAATTTTCCCAGAAAAGTAAACTACTGTGAAGCGTAGCTATGGCTGGATCATAGGACACTGCTCTTTACAATATCAAGAAGCTGGATGGAACCAATTTCCCATTGTGGAAGAAGCAGATTTGGCACGTGTTGGTACAAAAGAAGCAGATAAAACCTACAAAGCTCAAGGGGATAAAACCAGAAGATATGGACGAAGATGAATGGAGCGAAATGGATGAATTGGCACTTTCTACCATTATACTGACTTTGGCAGAAAGCGTTTACTTCAATGTAGCAGACGAGATGTCGGCTTATCAAGCATGGTTAAAGCTGAGTGATCTTTATGAGAAGCAGAGTGCAGCTTCACAGGTATACTGGCTTAAGAAGCTTGTTGACTTGAAGATGAAAGAAGGGACACCTATGTCCAATCATCTGAATGAATTCAACACAATCTATAGTCAGTTGTCAGCTCAAGGTGTCAAGTTTGATGAACCTGTTAGAGCTATGTTCCTGTTGATCACATTGCCGGAAAGTTGGGACACTTTTCGCACAGCTTTGAGTAATTCTGCACCTCCAGATGGTTTGAACATAGCAGGTGTAGAAGGAAGTCTGCTTACTGAAGAAACCAATAGAAAGACAATGGACAAAGGCAAAGGAACAACCTTAGTTGTCAGGGGAAGGACCAAAGAAAAGTACAAAGGTGGAAAGAGGAATCAGTCTCGTTGCAAGTCCCGCAGTGCTAAAGGCAAGAGTGACATAGAATGCTACCATTGTGGCAAGAAGGGTCACATGAAAAGAGACTGCAGAGAATGGAAAGCAGAAAAAGGCAAAGAGAAAGCTGAAGACCATAGTGAGAAGAACAAGTCCTCAGTGAAGATTCAAGAAATAAATGTGACAAACACTGTTGTAGAGGATGACAGTCTAGTGTCAGGAGACATCTACTTCTTGAAGAATACAATGGACTCAGCTCTTCTTACAGCATCTGATGGAAATGCACTGAGTGACTGGATTATAGACTCAGGGGCATCACTTCATGTGTCTCCAAACAAGGAGTGGTTTACCTCTTATGTGACCACTAAAGATCATGTTCGGCTAGGCAATGGGCAGACATGTGAGATCTTAGGTGTTGGAGATGTTCAATTGAAGTTTCAGAATGGCTCTTCTTTCACGCTGAAGAATGTGAGACATGTTCCCGCAATTACAAAGAGCTTGATCAGCACAGGTTTACTTGATGATGCTGGCTACGTCACCACTTTTGGACAGAACATGTGGAAGATATCCAAGGGTTCTATGACAGTAGCACATGGAGTAAAGTCTGGAGGACTTTACATGATTTATGTATCAAATGTCTCTAAAAATGTAATCAATGTAACCGAGCAGCCAAACGTTTCTTTGTGGCATAGCCGGTTAGGACATATGTCCAAGAAGGGAATGGAAATCTTGTCTTGTTCTGGTTATTTGCCTGGCTTTTCAATTAATGATTTTGAATTCTGTGAACATTGTCTGTATGGTAAGCAAACACAGTAGCCACATAAGCATAGAAGCAGTAGAAGAGATACACAGTTGGCACTTGTTCATAGTGATTTGTGTGGACCTATGCCTAACCTATCTCTGGGGGGAGCTTCTTACTTTATGACATTTATAGATGATTACTCGAGGAAAGTATGGGTTTAATTTCTCAAGCACAAGGATGAAGCGTTTAGTGTTTTCAAAACGTTTGTGACACTTGTGGAGAATCATAGTGGCAAGAAGCTTAAATGCTTACGCACCGACAATGGTGGAGAGTATGTTTTAAAGGCCTTTCAGGACTTTTGTGAGTCAAAAGGTATAAAACGTGAACTTACTGCTCCTTACAATCCTCCTCAAAATGGTGTTGCTGAGAGGATGAATAGGACCATACAAGAGAAGGTCAGAAGTATGTTGTCTAATGCACAACTGCCAAATGGGTTTTGGGCTGAAGCTGTATCAACAGTTGTTCATCTTGTAAATAGATCTCCTAGCAAGGTTTTGCAGAAGGATTCAGTGCCCAAGATGGTATGGTCAGGCAAAATGCCCTCATACAAGCATCTCAGAGTCTTTGGTTGTGAGGCATATACTCATGTTCCAAAGGAATTTAGGAACAAACTTGAGCCAAAGAGTAGAAAGTGCATCTTTCTAGGCTATGGTAATTCTGGTGAGATGGGGTACAGACTTTGGGATCCCGAATCCAGAAAGGTTGTCCGCAGCAATGATGTTCACTTTGATGAATCCAAATATCATTCTAAACCAGAGAGGGTTGAGGAGATTAGAAGAGTTGTCTTCCAAGAAGATGGACCTGCACGTGCAAGACAAAATGTCAGGGCTCAAGAGGAGCAAGGACATGATAGAGTGGAACCATAGGTTGTGGCTGAGCCTGAGCCACCTATTGTGCGTAGATCTGGACGTGTCATGCGACCTCCTGATAGGTTTGTTCCATCTATGAACTATGTCATGTTGACTGATTGCAATGAGCCTTCATGTTACAAGGAAGCAGTGCAAATGAAGGACTCCGGGAATTGGCAATTAGCCATGCAGTCAGAGATGACAGCTCTGCATAAAAACAAGACATGGAAGCTAGTTAAATTACCACAGGGCAAAAAGGCTCTACCTTGTAAATGGGTTTACAGGTATAAGATCACCGATCATGATAGTCAGCCAAAGTACAAAGCAAGGCTTGTTGCCAAGGGCTTTAAGCAAGAACAAGGCATTGACTTTGATGAAGTCTTCTCTCCGGTGGTCAAGATGACTACATTGAGATGATTTCTTGCATTGGTTGCCATATTAGATTTGGTGTTGCACCAAATGGATGTCAAGACAGCGTTCTTGCATGGTGATTTAGATGTGTAAATTTACATGCAGCAGCCAGAAGGGTTTGTTGAGAAAGGCAAGGAAGATTGGGTTTGCCAGTTGTTAAAGAGTCTTTATGGCTTAAAACAATCACCGAGGGCATGGTACCATAAATTCCACAAGTTTATGCTTTCTCAAGGCTACAAACGTAGTGAGTTCGATCACTGTCTATATACAAAGAAGGCTAAGGATGGTAGTTGGCTGATCCTTATTTTGTATGCAGATGACATGTTGATTGCTGGCAAGCACTTGGAAGAAATTTCAGCTTTGAAGTCAAAGATGGCAAAATCGTTTGACATGAAAGACATGGGTGAGGCAAGTCATATACTTGGTATGCGCATTGAGAGAGACAGATCAAAGAAGTTGATTTGGTTATCTCAAACAGAGTATATTGACAAGGTTTTGCAACGTTTCAATATGGAGAAGGGAAAGGCACTGAGTGTTCCATTGCCACCATATGTGAAACTTAGCAAACAAGATTGTCCTGTGTCTGAGGAAGAACAGGCTGAAGTGGATAAGATTCCATATGCGTCTGCAGTGGGTAGTTTGATGTATGCAATGATTGCTACTCGCCCAGACATTGCATTTGCAGTGGGAGTAGTAAGTCGATACATGTCAAACCCAGGCAAGAAACATTGGGAGGCAGTGAAAGGAATATTGAGATACCTGAAAGCTACAAAGAGTAAGCGTATATGCTATGGGAGTCAGGAGCTAAGTGTAAAGGGTTTTACAGACTCAGATTATGCAGGTGACTTAGACAACCGAAGGTCTACGTCAGGGTATGTCTTTACATTGGCTGGTGGAGCAGTATCATGGCGTTCTAGATTACAAGATTGTGTTACTCAGTCTACTACAGAGGCTGAATATGTTGCAGCATTAGAGGCATGCAAAGAATCAATTTGGCTTAATCGACTAGTAACAGATTTGGGAATCAAAGAAGAGATGCCTGTGTTATATTGTGATAGTCAAAGTGCTATACAATTGGCTCGCAATCCAGTTTATCACTCAAAGACAAAGCATCTGGATGTGAAGTATCATTTCATCAGGGAAATGCTCGAGGATAAGCAACTTCAGCTTGTCAAAGTTCACACCACATAAAATCCTGCTGATCTACTTACAAAAGGACTTCCCTCAGAGAGCTTTGCGCATTTTCGCAAGCAGTTAGGTGTAGGGTAGTACATCACTTCTCTACATCTCTTGTATATTAGCTTGTATAGTAGCTTCTCTCACACTTAAAGTACCACATTGGACTTTAAGTGGGAGGTTGTTGGGGTATAAAGCCCAATGTGGTCGCCCAGGTAAGTGGGCGGGCCGCCAGGTATGTACACATATTCTTTTTTAAAAACCTAATAAGAACTCACTATGCTCTACACATTACAGTAGAGCGAGTTCACCATATCGTCGTGCTCTTCTTCTCGCACTCTCTCTCGCGTCGCACTTCCGCTCGTACTCCTTCAAAAGACACTTTTACAGCCCTCACTTTTGTATTATTGTTGGGCGCTTTGCCATCGGAGCGACAGCAACAAGACTTAGCACCATTGCATCTACAGTCCATTACCACTTCAAGATACGAACCACGAATCAATAGTACCCCCTCTCTATTCATGAGACCGATGAGTGATATTTGGACATAAAAGAGGCAGATATTATAATTATAGATGAGCTATCCATGTTAACCCAAATGACTTTTGACCTTATCGTAAGAAAAAAAGTCAATGTAACAAGCAGTACATTGGAAGATCCCTTTAGCAACAAATGGGTTCTCTTGCTCGTCGATCTTGCCCATCTTGCCCAACTACCCCCAGTTTGTAGCCACACACGGGAGCTTTGTAACACTATCCTATATCACAAGTTCGATCCACTAGCTACATGCAACTTTGTACAAGATATATGCTCTATAAGACATGCAAGGGACCCTAAATTGCTTCAGTTATTAACCATTATTCGTGAAAGAAAACCAACCTTAGATGAAATCAATTGTACCTTGGGTTCATGTATTATAGATAAAGCGCATGTGCACGACTACATCAACAACTCTACTACGATAATTAATCTGTACTCACAGATGAAACATCCAGCACTATAAAAACCTTGCCTTGAATAAGTTGTACAATCAAACTGACATTACAAAAGTGGAAATGAAGACAAACGCGGGTAACATAAATGTTCTTCAATAGTGGCTTTTATAATCTAGACCATAAGTTCAATAAGCTAGATTCGATTGCAATTGGCGTGTGTTGCATGGTTATTATATAGATGTTATATAGCAAGGCCCACCAACCAAGACTAGTTTGCCCAACATGGCTATGGAAAAAAACTTTGGGTTGTTTTCAACTATTGTGTATGGAATCCCTCTCTCAAGATGAAAACACCTATCATGCACCTTGAAGGCACGTGGACTTATGCAAGACCTTCACATGGGTGAGAGACTTCATGATGAGATTGCTACTCAGGACTATTGAAAAAACACATTTTCCTTGTAGTAATGTAGGTTGATGTGTAGCCCTCTCAAAACCACATAAAGTTCTTGATGAGCTTTCTGTGCAAAATGGTGTCTCTTGGAATGACATGTATGTGGCAAAGAATCTTTGGCTATTTTAACTAGAAGTGGTGTGTGGCAGGTCAAGAAGATCCCTTTTCTAGCTACAACTCCAATGAATAGGCTACTACCCATGTACCTCTCTACACCAACATGGAGTTTCCTAGAAGCAAGTGATTATTGTTTGAGCACCTCCACACCTGCATGGAGTTGCATAGAAAGTAGATGATTTGCCCAGCATGGCTATGGCAATTTTTTTTCAATAGTTGCGTAGGAAAGCCCTCTCTCAAGATGCAATCACTTATGCATGTACCTTGAAGGCATGTGGCCCTATGCAAGACCTTCATCTAGGTGAGATACTTCACTATGAGATTGCTAGTCTGGATTGTTAGTGAAATACTTTGGTCTATATGTATGTCATATGTGGTGCCCTTTTTGCAAAAGCACATAAAGTTTTTGATGAGCTTTCCTTGTCGCAATACATGGATAATCGTGGCACCTTTGTCCTTTTGTTGCAATCATGTTTGACATGTCTTATCCATGTAGCCTACTTACACACTTGCTTTTGGTCTATCTTTAGGACCTTTGCTTAGTCCCAAGACCCTAACCATTTAGGGATCTCATAGATTCACTTTCATTGTTTGTCACCCTATAAATATGCCCTAGTTTACTTGACGTTGTTGGGAAACAAGCAAACTGGAACACCTCTACAGCGATGTCACCCAAGAGCGTTGAAAGAGCACTACAAGAACACCAAAATATTTGGGAAAATTCTTTGAAACAACACTAATCCAACAAGAGTAGTCCCCTTGGGAATTTACTAGCCATCGCCCACCCAAGAGACTATGTCACATAGGAGCAAAACCCTGTCAAAGCACGGATTTACAGCACACTCCGACCTATGCATATGAATACAAGGGCCTCCCCTTTCACAATTGAACATCACAAACCCACAACTTCAATTTCAATTTCACAATTCATAGATACATGCCTCCAAATGTGTCTGCACACAATTTGCCACTAGGCTGCCATAGCCATAACCTTGCAGAGAACTAGTCGTAACCTGAAGAGCACAAATCCAATTGGGGCACTTTAAAGCTTGAGAGAGAGCTTGAAAAATGAATGGCAAGAAATCTGAAGATGTCCAAAATTAAATCTACACCCGCTACATGCAAAATTGACGCGAATAGAGAGCTGTCTCGGCACAACTACACGTAGAGTAGGCAAGGAGAGGGCAAAAACTGCAACAAAAACCATCAAGGAGACACAACGAGCTCAAATGTGTAATTTTTTGGAGTTTGGATGAACAGTTTTACGTTTGTACATGAGTTTTAGTTATATACAAGTCCCACTTCAAAAAACTCACTCACGGGCACTTACAATAGCCCGACAATTGTCACTAGACTAGCGACTTGCAGTGCATGTACATGTGCTTGCAAAAAATAACATATACAAATACTCTAATAAAAGTCTATCTCAAGCCCATATGTACAATTTTTACCAAACAAGGGGTTCTCAAAATGCACCCAACATAGTTTGCCAAACCCCCAGTCTGTTGGAGCATTCATGCTTAACAGTAGCATAAACATGTTGTCCACCTGGATCAAAAGTCCATACAACATAAGCACAAGATGCATGAAGAAACATCATCCATATCAATTCTCTCACTCCCAATATCAAATCATAAACCATATGTAGAATCCAAATCCTCGTTAAGCATAAAGTACTCTCAATAGATACCACATAGAGACATCCTTTCATTACTATAGCATGCACGGAATCCTTTAACATTTCATACAAAATGTGTTCAACTTTCAGCTTAGCCATTTTCATATCCTCTTTCATATTCATCTCATTATCCCCACGCTTGACTAAGCATCCATCCACCAATTCAACCACACCATGCTTGATAGGTAAGCCGCCCTTCATACATAACTTAGGCTCCTTAATAAGAGGATCAAGCAAGGTAGCATTAACCATATTCACATGAGGCATAGAACGAGCATCTCCATCATTTTACATATCCTCTAAAACCTCAATATTCTGTTTATCAATAAAGGGATGGCCACATACATCACTACAAATGCAATCACAAGAGTCCTCATGGACAGTGTCCTCATTAATAAGGTCCACAACATGCTCAACAACATCATCATTTAGTGAAAAAGACTCAACAATAGCATGCATTTGAGAGATCTCTTCATTCACATCATTCAATTCTATATAAGTATCCTCATTGACTTGCAAATCATTCTCAACTACTTCACATAGAGGAGAGGGATACCCAACATCCACTTTCACATCACCCACATGCTCATCTTTCACATTGAGCACATCAACAATGGCATCTACAACTTGATTCTCATCATGCTCATTCTTTAAGACTTCACTAATTGCATCCTTTTCCTTCTCATTAACTTTCACATTGGTAGAAACATCACCTTTGGCATGTAGAGCACCATTAAGTGGCATAAACAACAAGGATGGCATAATGAGAGCATTCTTCTTAGCCTCTTTCTCCTTAGTACATGCTTGATTCTTTTTCTCAAGAGAACCATCATGATATAATATTGCACTGGAGGCACTCTTTTTACCTACATCAATGCATAGAGAAACCTTTGGCTCCACATCACCTTGTAATCCAAGCTCTTGCATTCTCTCTAACTTCCATTCCTTATGCTTTGCAATCCGTACTGCATCCTCAAATGTAAGTGGCCTTTTAAGCTCAACCTTTATCTTTAAATCAGCCCTCAAACTTTGCATAAACATATACTTCTTAAGCATAAGAGGAGGAACATCATTGCTCAAAGCAACACACCATCTTCTCCACAAAGCGTTGAACTCCTTGGCAAAGGCATCTACATTTTGACCATCACCCTGCGCAAGTTCTTCAATGGAGTGCATACATCCGTTGGGTCCTCTACCTTATTGAACCTCTCAAGAAAAGCCTACTTGACCTCATGATAAGTCATCAATTGTGAAGGTTGAGATGATTTCAACCAAGACTCATATTCATCATACCATGTCCTTGCATCGTCTTTCAAGCAAAAGAACAAAATCTTGAGCATAATCATTGGATCTTCCTTACTTGCAACCAAACAAGCAAACTCCATATCTTCAATGAGTGGATCAGAATCCTCACCTACATGACCATAGAAACTTGGAAACACTATCATCATAGACATCAAAGCTGTCAATTGAAGGTCACTTGAAGAAGATCCTCGTGGGGGGCACCAAAACACTGTTGGGAAACAAGCAAACTGGAACACCTCTATAGCATGTCATCAAAATCATTAAAAGAGCACTACAAGAACACAAAAATCTTTGGGAAACTTCTTTGAAACACCACTAATCCAACAAGAGTAGTCCCCTTGGGAATTTACTGGTAGTCGCCCACCCAAGAGACTATGTCACATAGGAGCAAAACCTTGTCAAAGCACGGATTTACAACACAGGCCGACCTATGCATATGAAGAAAATGGCCTCCCCTTTCATCACAAACCCACAACTTCAACATCAATTTCACAATTCATAGATACATACCCTCCCAATCTGTCTGCACACAATTTGCCACTAGGTTGCCATAGCCATAACCCTGCAGAGAACTAGTCGTAACCTGAAGAGCACAAATCCAATTGGGGCACTTTAAACCTTGAAAAATGATTGGCAAGAAAGCTGAAGATGGCCAAAATTGAATCTACCTACCGCTACATGAAAAATTGACTTGAACAGAGAGCTGTCCCGACATGACTACACGTAGAGTAGGCAAGGCGAGGGCAAAAACTGCAACAAAAACCATCAAGGAGGCACAACGAGCTCAAACCTGCAATTTTATGGACTTTGGATCAACTTTTTTAAGTTTGTACATGAGTTTTAATTATATACAAGTCCCACTTCAAAAAACGCACTCATGGGTACCTACAGTAGCCCAACAACTGTCACTAGACTAGCAACTTGCAGTGCATGTACATGTGCTTGCAAAAGAAATTATAAAATCCCAAAAGAACATGTCCAAATACTCTAACGAAAGTCTACCTCAAGCCCATATATACAATTTTTACCAAAAACGGGGTTCTCAAAATACGCCCAACAACGCCTAACATTCTCACCCCTTTAACCTAGATCGTTGTCCTTATGATCATTTGGAAGGGTGGACTTAGTCAAACTAGGTAAGAATTTGTTATGGCGAACTTACCATTTTCTAGTTCAGTGGCTTTTCCAAACTTGGACCTCATATTTCCCCTTGCAATATCTACAAACTATATAGCTACACAAAGGACACTAACAAACTAGTATTGAATTGAGTAACCCCATCTCAGATCATAAATTCTTCTATATGAAGTTTTTTTTGAATGATTGTAATGGTCTTGATATCTAGAGCACTTGTTAATCTAGGACTTTCTATGGAGTCAAAAGTCAACTACTATTTTCTCCACTCCTTCAAAAAATGCATTGGCATCAATTATAGCCAAAGCTTAAGCTCATATTCAAGTATAAAGATACTTGACAGATGTGTCCCATACCACACTATAAGGAAATCCCCTAGGCAAAGTGAACTCAACTCTCAAAGATTCTAGTTTGGTTCACCAAAACAAGGAAAATAATAATCCAATGGAAATTCCTATTCAGCTACATAGATACTTGTTGACAGATGTGTCACATACCACATTGTAAAGAAATTTTGGGAAGTGAACTCCTTCTCAATAATATTGTTCTGCTTGCTGAAAACAAAGATATCGTGTATCTTGAGAATCACAATGACCTATTTACTATTTTGAACTCATTGTCCTTTACATTCCTTAGGCAACTCATCTATTGTGGTCTAGATGTGGCAGAGTCACCTCTGTACAAAGATCAAAATCTCAACCAAAACTCAACAAATCAACACATAAATTGTAAAAGAGTGTTGACAGGGCATCAACTAGCATATATTGCTGAAAAGCACTATCAAAAGATTTCCAACTTGGCATCAAAGCACATATGCCCTTCAATATAGTATCCTATGATGAGGCCACAAGTGGGGATCTCCAACAACCTAATCCATCTTACACTGGGTAACCCAGCCCCCAATGCTTGGCTTCACAAAACCTCATGCAACAATTATCACAAAAGTTATGTTGACATGACTAACCATAGTCTCACAAAGGGCTCTTTCAAACTGAGTCTCAAAAACGACTCGGACTACCAAAACAAGGCAAAATTGGCTCCACATCGACATACAATGGCAGTATCTGCAACACAACATACATGAACCATGACAAGAACTAGTAAGTGCAAGGTATGCACTCAAACAGACACCAACAAGTGTGCAAGCAAAGATCAAAGAACTCAGTTCCTTGTGGGGAGTGCATATGGAAATCCAAAGCTTCTCTCCAAACGCATGGAGAGCACAATACACTTGTGTATGCAAAAAGTAGTTGTCCCTTACAAGTAAATTCCACCTGTAAAGTCATCCTTAAAATATACACCTTGAATGGAATGGAGACCTCAGTCAGAACTCTAAAGCTAGAACCACCTATGTGCCGATGCAAAAAATTCCATCTTCGAGCAATGAAGCGATAAGAGTTCTAATAGATTACGCTCATGAGGGCTCGTATAGGTTCACAAACGGGGAGCCATATACCTTCTATCAATGTGTAGAACCCAATGCTGGAGAGTTGACATTCCGTAAGAACCTATATGCATTCACGTATACAGATGCTCACGGAGTGCAAGTTTTGATGGTAGATAAGTATGGACGTGAGTACACACTTGTTGATCCAATTGACCTAGAGAGGTATACATACAAGGGTAATCTGATCTCTACTTACTTTCAGACAAAACCGATGCCAAAGTACACTTCAAAGATGATTCCACCGGATTTCTCCAAGACGAGAGGAGAGAGCTAGAGACATCTTTCCAAGAGACCACAAATTGGTTAGATTGGTGACTAGACCACAATGATTAAGACCATATCAAGTGGCTCAATGTGTTAAAATAAAATACAATGGCTCAAGGAATCCATATGTTCATGTCTCACTCTTCAAAAAAGTTTTGAGGGCAGAACAGATTGCGGATTTCCATACTCGATATGAGGGATTTGGGTTGACATTAGAAGGAACGGCTTTGACATGGTTCCAACCTCTAAATAGAGATGATTTTCCAAATATATCACAACTCTTACAAGAGTTTGTAGAGGAGTTCCCAAAAAGAGGAATCGAACACAACACGGCGTCTAAAATCTACACTTTCAAACAAAAAAAGGACGAAAAAGTGAAGGAAGTTCTGCTTTGCTTCAAACAATACATCAAGAGATGTCCTGTGAAAGAGTTACCGCAAGATGAGAGATTGTCAGTTATCTTCATTGAGGGCTTAAAGAACGAGACTCTAAAAAAGGACCTTTATTTGAAAGGATGCACATCGTTTGAGCAAGTCACTAGAGAAGCTCTATATCTAATTGACAATTGTAGGGCCTACGGAGAGGTGACATACAACGTAGAAAGCGTGATTAGTAGTGCCTCTTCTCCAAAGAGTGAATCCGCAACAAAGCAAGATATTCAAACTCTTACAATGTAAAGCTTTGAACAAGTGGTCGAGGAGTTGATTAGAAGAGTTAATCAAGTCTACAGAACCCGATTGTACGACAACCACATTTGAGGAGATGTAATACTTGTAGAGAGGATCACCCCACTCTATGGTGTAACACTCAGCCAAAGCCACAATGTGTGCTAGGAAAACAACCACCTCTTCTGAATGATGGTAGAGTAGTAGTCAATTACACTCAACGAACACATGTGCCACAACCCATGAAAAACCAGTACTCCATGGATGCAAATATGCGCATGTTCATAGCCAATCAAGAGTATGGTTCAAAGAACATCCCTCACAAGGCAAGAAAAACCATCGGTTGGATCACCAGCTATGACAAAAGAAGGTCCATGCTATGCATATGGAGGTGACCATTCGGCACAAAGTTGTCCAAACAAGGGTCCACAAATAGAATTCTTTGTATTCTGTGATGGTTATGGGAGAGACCATCTACTCCAACACTGTACTAAGATCTAAACTACAAAGGGAAAGCAACTATGAACATTGTAGGAGTGATGCCTTATTCAAGTAGATTCAAGATAGAACCCACAATTCCTGTAAAGGTGATGACTCGAGCTCAAGCTCAAGAAGCTTCCAAAAACAAACCAGTCAAGGAAGCCACATTGTCTGTTCAAACAAAAATTAAGAACATATCGGTAAGAACAGGAAGAAAATCGTGGAAAGCCAAAGGGACAAAATGAAAGCGAAGAGGCTGCATGAGAAAGTTGCTTTGGAAATTGAACTGAACAAAACCAAAGAACGGCTTAAACATGAGCAAGAAAGCAAGAAAAACACAAAGGGACCTAAAGAATCAAAGACCAACTTGGTAGGTTCAATCTTGGTTGAGAAAGTTATAGAGATGTAGAGCAAACCCCGGGGGAAGAATTACACTCCACAACTGAAGAGAAAAAGGAGGTACCTTCTTGGTTGCAAAGCAAAGTGTATATTTGGAAGTGCAGAGTTTTGGAGTGTGAAAGTCTTAGAAAGGAAGATTTCATCCTAGAGCATTCAGTAGAAGATGAAGCTTATATTAAGGGACCATTCCCAGACGAGTTATTTGAACCCTTTGGATGGGATCAAATATTGGCGACTCTTGATGGCTGCGTAAATGAGGTGACCAACACCAAATTTTGTGATGAAGATGGCTATGATATAACTCCCTTATTTACAATAAACGTGTTGAAGGAAGCTAAGGAAGTTTGTGAGTGTGAAAGCAAAACAGATGAATATGTCATGGAGCATGAAGCCAAAGTGCAAACAAAGGATGCAGAGCAACCACAAGAATATGTCATCATTGACATACTTGAAGAATTGACAAAAGCTGTTTCAAAGAAGCCAACTCTAGAAAAAGTACAATCGAAAAACAGATCAAGGAGCAAAGTTTCCAAGTTCAATGTCAAAGGTTAAGCAAATACAAGATCAAAAGAAGAACAGAGACAAGGAAGAAGATCGACTATCTCCTACGACGATCAAATTTAGCATATGTGGAGAAATAAGACTCAAAATCACATGTTCGATTGTGATAGATCCAGAAGCAACAAAGAATCTAATGACTTATGGAACATGAATCATGATGGAAAAGCCGCCAATCAAAGAGCTAGAAGAAATAGTGAATGCAAGTTTAAAAATGCTGATTCCTAGCTTTGGGATGGCTAAGGCCGTACTCAGGTTGAATACTGAGAAGTACATTTACACATAATTGACTCCCATCATATCAAAGAGAGTCTAATTTTGACAGAAAGCTGGAGGAACATTTTCTTTCAACCATAAGGAAAATCTTCAGCAACAACACCATCAAAAACCCCAAAAGCACCTCAAGTCAATGCAAAAAAGGAGCAACCAACCATTGCAGAAAAAGGTAAAGCAAAGGTAAACACTGAAGTATATCAACCTCGCAAGATGACTTTACCCTCAACGAGCCTCTATAAAAATTCCCGCGAAGCCTCTACATCAAGAGCCAAACCATCGACAATGCAATGGAAATCGAAACAAAAAGTCTATCAACCAAAGTTTCCACCACAAAAAAGAATCAAGAAGAAGCTAAAGGGAATCAACCAAGTATTAGTATCCAAAGAGCACATCAAAGTCAAAGGCCCAGTTTGGATACATGAGACACAAGTTGAACCGTAGCAACAAAAGATGATAGGATGGGTAGCATCAAAGGAGTCAATCATTGCTCAGGGCTACTTCCAAGGAAATGCTAATGTTTGGGCCAAAAAGCCTAAAGTAATAGCCTGGATCTACCAACCTCAACCAACGAGTTCTACAAAAAATAAGACGCGCTATCAACACAAGACAAACAACTCAAGAAGAAGAAAGAACAACCACAATAGGCAAAAGAATAGATCAAAGAAACAAGCAATGCAAGAAGTTTGGGTACCAAAGTCAGATGCTAGTCAAGTTACCCAAGAAAAACAGATAAGGTAGTGGATGATTCCAGTCAAGCTACTCAAAGCACAAGGATTTTATGTAGGTAACACTCAAATATGGTTACCAAAAAGTGTAGCTCAATCTGGGACAACCAAGAAAAATCAGGTAGCACAAGCTTCCATCCAAAGCAAGCAAAAACAACCAACATCTAACATAAGCCAATTGCAACCAAGGCTGCTACAATCTCTAGATGGATACCTCGTCATCAATTGCAAAATCAAGGCTTCTACAAAGGAAATCATTAGATATGGATACCGAAGTCTATTGTCAATCAAGCCAAAGCAGAAGAGAAAATTCCAAAGACGATCACACAAGGACCAAAAACAAGACGGGTTTCGAAATTATTCATGGAAACTCAAACACAGAATCCACACATAGATTCAACCGCTTCTCATGCAAGATAAAGCAAAGGCTATATCACTCACTCGACAAGAAAGTCAAGAGGAGCCAAAATATGCCAACCTACTTGACAAAATGGTGGCATCCAATGACCAAAACAATGGAAGAGGCCTAAATTTCCAGAACTTGTGGAATTGGGTTTTTGGCCTTGAATAGGTATGTACAAGTCGCCATTAAAAATACATGGCATAATAGTCAGAATTAGGCAGCTAATCCACTAAATGATCAAGGCGTTAGTCCCAAACCTTCATGTAATATTCTCTGTGGTCTAAGTGTTGTCAAGAAGTGCGCAGTGCGACTAGGAAAGCGCCGGGCCTCTGATTGTGAGGATTCGTAGAAAAATCAAGCAAGGCGTAGACGATTTGAAGCAAAAAACACACTAAAAAAGAACAAAACTCCAGCAATAAAAGCTTCACTTTGAAAAAGAACCAATACTAAGTCAAAAGTCTTGTGTGTGTGTGAAGATTAGGTGTAGCCTCGCTCCCAATTGCACAGATGCAGTGCTCATTCGACCTGTTAAAAACACTAAATTTACGCTTCGATTCTTCGTCGTGACCATTTCATG
Source organism: Adiantum capillus-veneris (assembly GCF_014529385.1). Taxonomy (NCBI): domain Eukaryota; kingdom Viridiplantae; phylum Streptophyta; class Polypodiopsida; order Polypodiales; family Pteridaceae; genus Adiantum; species Adiantum capillus-veneris. Next base: position 118,402,859 of record NC_140959.1, on the reverse strand, counting down.
GAAGCTTCAGTACTTCATTGGAGAAGCCCAAGTAGTTATTTGAGGAGGTGAAACCCTAATTGGAGGCCTCAGAGCCTCAACCATGCAGTGGAAGCAACACGGGACTGCACTAGCACCCTGTAGAGGAATGGTTGTATCTCCTTGCTCATGTACCCAAATGAGCTCATTCTTGGCTCTAAAAATTTCCACACAACTTGAGAAACAATGCCAACGTTGTTGATGTGGCATTTTGAGCTATTTTGAGCATTTTTTTGACCATTTTTAGCCCAAAAATGTCACCTTTTGTTCGTAAAAAGCCCAAACGAGCTGGGAAAAATCCCTAAAATTGTGGAAAAAATCCCATTGGGCTCAAATTTCATGTTGAACCTCATTTTCACACTTGGTAAGCACTTTGGATACGTTTTTCACGCCAGCGCACGAAACCTGCTATTTTTGGCCGAGATTGCCCGCATTGAACTTTCTAGGCAAAACGAGCGTGCCACTTCGAAACACTTGACATTTGTACATTCCCAAATAAAATTGGGCATATATTTATGTGTAAAAGCATTCCATGGTGCCACGTGTAGGGCATCGCCCGCCCAGCAAGGTATGTACACGACTGCAACCGTGACATTCATTTTCGCATATATCACACTATGTACATTGTAGCATTTGGTCCCACACATCATAAACATTAAGAGTGAGGTATATACTTTAATTTCACATTATGAACGTGCCATCACATGACATCCACCCCCTCTAAACCTGCACATCCTCCGGCATGTGCCACAGATATCTTTTGCAGGTTCAGTCTTCATTTAAGTCAACATACATGTCGATTTCATCATCGCTTGCAACAAAATCTAACGCATCATCCTCTTGTTCTTCATCCACATCCATACCATTTTCATCAGAGCCTTCATTTTGACCTTCCTGTGAATCAAAGGGATCTGTATCACCTCTTCTTTTGAATAACTTGATTCTTTTCCCTGCAATGGGAATCTTCATTTTTGTCCCATCTAATTCATGCAAGGTATAAGTTGCATTCCCATGTACATGCTGAACCACATAAGGACCAAACCATATCTTTAAAAGCTTTCTTATTGTTGAATGTTGGTTTTCAAGACTACTGTCATACACCAACACCCAATCACCTTCCTCAATAGCTTTAGGTATGAGCCTATGCCTCTTGTCGAATCCGTCCTTATTCTTTAACCTTGCATCTTTTAATCGTGCTACTGCAATCTCAATATCTTGGGGCCTTCTTTCTAACTGTTGTATGTGCAAAGCAAGAAGGTCTTCCCTACTCATTCCATCTTCCCAAGGTAATACATTCCATGTGGGAATTACATCCTCAATTGGCATTATAGGTTTCTGACCATACATCAACTCAAAAGGCATATAACCAGTAACCGAGCTATGAGTTGTACGATCAGCCCATAAAGCATAAGGCAACAACCTAGGCCACTCTCCCATTGTACCTTACAGGCCTGTTGCACGTGTCAATGCAAGGAACTTGCCGATACACTGTGTGCGAGCCACAAATGGCTCCAAGCACACAACAAGCCTAAACTAGTAAGCTCAAAGATGGCGATGGTGTGTCACTCACCGCTCTACACTTGCTGTCGTGGAGGATTCCTCGCCGCGAAGAAGAGGGGGATGCTGCTACACCACGCTCAACCGCCTCACCGTCATCGTGTCGCCGCAATGCTCAATCGCACTCTCTCTCTCTCTCACGCATACACACACACACACACACACACACACACACACACACACACACACACACAAGGAGATGAGGAGGAAGAAGATGGAGATGGAGTAAGAGCACTCTTCAATTGCACAAATGAGAGAATGAGTGAATTTTAGGTTTAGTTGACTTTTATATGAGCTCGCCCCATTCACACATGGGTGCCCATGCTTAGCGAACTAATCCCTTGAATGTTCCAGTCAAAGTGTGCTTCTCATCGGCGATCACTCTTACCCTTTTCCTATTGGACCGACAAGCCCGGCACCTGACTCTACCAAATAAATAATACAGCATCCGTCGTAGGTGATAGGAATGTGCGTGAGGGTTAACATGCACCCCTTCCTGATGTAGATTCTATCCTCGGAAGCTATTGAGTTGAAGCTTGTTCGTTGAGGTGGAAGAGAATTTGAGATGAATGTCCACTGCAAAATCAAACAACATTGGCACAGTAATTGCATTCTCATATACAATTAAAAATCATATGCAGTTGTAGACAGACAAATTGATTGGTAACAAAAATTTAAACCATTTGTCAGCAATAAACATTAAATTGCAATATAATCCAACGCATAAACAATTATGAAGTTCAAAAACTAAACAAGTATGGGGTCACTAATTTAACGGTCGAAAGGCACTAAAGATTGACTATTAATACCATGGATAAGCTTCTTAATTTTCTCTGGTCAATTAAGTTGTTTAATTGCGAGAGCCAAGTATTTCATGTTCGAGGGCTGACTAGAGGCTATACCTAGAAGACCTTGTAGTTAAGCTACGATAAAAGGAATTTCTCATGAAATCATCGCCTGACTGATTACCTTTTCTTTGACCCCCCAAAGTCTTTTCACATTGTTTCAATTTTGATGTGTGTGCTTATTTTGTATGCCTCGGGTAGGCGATACATGTGAGTGAAGTACCAAATCAGGCTGAGGTTTCTCTTCCAGCTTAAGATTTTACATTGTGGTACTTTGATTTTTTGTTTGTTTGTTTTCAACATTTTAATTTTGTAACTTTGGGGGGTCATATAACACTGTTACCCTCCCCAGGCTCATCACACTAGTAAACTCCCTTTATAATACTTAAGCTAAAGGTCAATAGGGACTAAGCCCACTAGAAAGCCCTAGTACATTTCACACAATGCTGCCTAAATCGGATTAAGAACCTAAGTAACCATTGATAATTAGGAAGGCATTCCCCATGGTATTAAGAGAAGATCTCTAACACCTAGCTTGGTCAAACTAGCTTAGTCGGGTTGCTTGATTTTTAAACCTAGACAAGTGATTATGACAAAAATTACATTGAATTTAATGTTTGATACTAAGCAAATGCACTGAATATTATGCTATCAATCACAATTAAAGCAGACAAACATGGATGCAAAAAGATAAGGGGCAATGTTAGTGGACAAGAAACACCTGTTCGTGTTGATGGTCGTGCTTGATTTGAAGTGTGAACGAGAGAAAGATTCCATGAAGGTCCAAATCCTAACCACAGCAACATGTTCCTGTACACACTAGGAAACACAAAGAATACCTCTAGCAAGCACATCAATTGGAAAAAAGAACTTGGATAATCACTAAACTCTAAAACAGAAACACTCCTATCGTACTAATCCTACCTACCCTCCATCACTCGAGTGATGAGGATCAAAGGTGTTTGATGACCTAGGTTTCTGTTTCAATGTACCGGATGTGAATGTGTAGGTCTGGTCAATGTTTTGACTTTTATTGTGCATACTCGTTTGCTAATTGCTCTTGCTCTTTATTATTTTTGTTTTTTGTGAGTATAAGGCTTTACATATACATTCCCTAAGATTGGGAGATTGAGAGGTCAGGGATGAAGGTTCAGAGGGGAGTAAGTGAATGATGACTGTCAGCAAACACTCCCCCCTTCCTTGGGTAGATCATACCGTTTGAAATGTGCTCGTCACCCTTTGAAACCAATTGTTCCAATTGGTAATAGGTGAGGATTTTTGCCAGTAGTTTTCTATTAACTTTGGTGCCTCATCGAGTTGCAAGGGTGGTAAGGTACTCTCCCAGGATCAAACGTGAAGTGGTTCATCAGGTGATTCTCAAACACTGGGAGGTGTGGATTCCTTTGTAGCTTCATGGAGATTCACTATTGTAGGTGGAGGCTGTGGAGAAGCTTTTATTTCCATATAGGAACTACATGAAGAGCAAGAAGCTTCATTTGACTTCCCTGTTCTTGAGCTAAGTGGAACAAATCGTTCTTTCTTTGGTACCCAAACTAGCTCTGGAGCGGGTGTGTAGCATTCTGTGATTTTTTTCTTTCCGCGATCGTTGATTTGTTTTGGAGCTACGGGATTGGGCTCACATGGGTCAGGTGACAGGTAAAAACACAATCTACGTTTTGGCACCAAGATTTGATCATTTCCTTGATAGTAGACTTGGGCTTCCAATAATCGTTTAGGAATCCAACGCCACATTTCCTTACATTTATTGGAGCGAATGGGACGTTTCTTACAAGGCTTCTGTTTTTTAGCACTGGCTATGGTCGCTAAAGAAGCTTTAGGGACCCACTTGTATGTTTTCTTTGTTATATTAGGATGAGTCTTGTCAGAAGCTATATGCATTGCTTCCAGCATATTTAAGGGTACGAGTGGTGGCATTTCATCCCCCTCAGGTGTTACCCAGGTTGTTCCTCTATTTCCCCAAGTATGTATGGTTGCTGCTAGGTGGACCCAATCCACATTGTCCGACTTAGTCATCCCAGGTAGTACATCCATATAAGGAGAATCTTCCCCAACATCAGTGTGCGCTTTACACGTGTAACAATACTACAATGGGGCCGAGTGAACTGTGGTGTCAGATCTATGATCAATTATAAACCTGTTTCCTAGAGGATGTGCTCGACCAGTCAGAAGATCCACTCAAATGACAGAATCTTGGAACTGCAAGTAGACATGGTTTTTAGACCAGTCATGCACCATTTTTGCTTCCCTCATGAAAGGACATCCTAAGATCATCTCCGATGCCATAGTGTGTTTGGAGAAATCCATAACAATGAAGGTAGTTCTTATTTTATGTCCAAAGACCTTGATCTTGAGATCTTCTAGCATCCCAATAGGTTTAACAATAGACCCATTGGCCATCTTCACTACTATGTTTGTGGTCGCAAGGTGAGGTCTCCCCATAGTTTCCCAACAATTTCTAGTCACAATGCTAACCCCAGTGCCACCATCAAGGATTCCCTTCACAATTAATCCCTTAATAGTGATTGGTATGGTCGCATTTGATTCATCACCCTCAAAGTATTGTCCCAACTTATTAACATGTATTTCTATAACAAGATTCTCATCTAGGTTGGGTTCTGGATCTAAGTGTTCCTCCTCTATTGGCATCTCCCCAGCTCCATCCATCTGTGCAAATTGTTCTCCATTAAGGAAGGCTCGAAGAGTTGAGACTAGCTCAGGGTCTTTATATAGTTTGGACATGATGGTGGTTCTAACTTCTGAAGACATGAAATCTATCAATTTGGCAATGTTTAACGGCACCTTTTGGGCTTCAGTCCCTTGACGTGGGGAAGATGGGATCTTCATTTCTTTGATAGGATCAGGTAGTCCCTCTGTGAACATTCTTTCCATCAAGAAGTGAGTACGCCCACTTTCCCATGACTTTAAGTCACTTTCTTCTTGGATGACACTAGGTATGGCTAAGGGTCTCTAGACTTGGTGAGGTTGTTGTTGCGTAGGGAACACGGTGTCTGTAATCTGGATCTGCCTAGGTGCTGGTTCTAGATCCCTTTGGGTATCTTCTACCAAACTCCTTAATTTCTTGACTCGCTCAATCCTTTCTGTTGGGTTTGGATAATTTCCTATCTTCGTTTTGGATCCTGGCCATTGTGGCTCATGAAGATCTTCCTTGTTGGTTTCTATCTTAGTGGTCGTTTTGGTCTCCATGGTTTCACTTGAATCAGAATCCTCTTCAGTGTCGTTCATATATACGGGGTCGTCACCAGTCCCTATGTTGGTCTTTGAACTGGGGTCTAACTTCGCTGCTTTTTGCGATCTCTTCCTTCGTGTTTTCTTCTTTTTCTGAGATTGGGCAATTGATGCCGTGTCTCTTTCCTCAAGAATATAATTTTGTTTTTGGAGCATCGATCGTGTGAGTACGTTTACTGATACCACATGTGTACTTTGTGATGGCTCCTCGAAACTTTAATCAAGTTTAATGGCGTGATCTTTGGCGCATTTGGATTATTTGGACATTGGGCAATCAAATCATCTATGCCACATCGATTACACATGAGTATCGGCATTGTAGACGTGCTCGCTTGATTGGTTTGCATTAGTGTGGCGTTCTTTTGTAGCCTAATAGGACACTCGGCTACACAATGTGGACCTCCACACTCATAGAATTGAAGAGGTGGTCTCTTAGAAGTGTTATTGATATTTTGGCCTCTTGCCGCAAGAGCAGCTACTTGATATACATGTTTGACTTGTCCCCAATAGTCCTCCATGTTGTATTGTGAACTTTCTTCAAGCACATCCATCCCATAGGCAATATTAGGGTCCATATCTTCCTCACAGCCTTCCAAACAAGCAGTAGATGACTCACAACCCACTTGATTCACAGAAGTGATTCTCGGATGTGGTGGTTGCGGTCGTAGCACTGGAGGTGGTAAGGGTGTTGTTTGAACAACATTTTCGGCCCTAGGGACCATGTGTTGTGCTGTTTGTTCAAGAGGTGGGGCCACATCAATGCAAGCACTCGAGGTGTGTCTGTCCATGCTAAGGTTGGTCTATTGGCCATCGCGCGCTTAAATACTATGCAATCCTTAGCTTGATGAACATACCTTCCACAGGCATTGAAATTCCCATTGAATTTTACTCTAAAAGTAGGGCATTCATTGGTACTATGCGGTCCATAGCATACTGAGCACCATTGTTGCTCCCTTCTCGGATACATATGATTGTTTTGCGGAGCACGATTTTCTCTAAGACTCTCTTGAATAGCCTTGGTGAGATTTGCTAAAGTCATGTCAAATATCTTTGGCTCGTTAGCAATAGGCTTTAGGGTCATTGGCCGATGCCCAGATGCTTGCGAGCTAATAGATTTAGGCTCAACAGACACTCTTTCTCCTTGAATCATTAAATTATCCTCCAATTGGATCGCATTGGTGGTGACTGCATCCCAAGTGGTGATACCTCTAATGACTAGGCCATTGTAGATATCCTCATGTCGTAATCCCCTAATGAATCTATCAAGCAATTGATTATTATTGAAGCGCTCATTTGGATTACAACAAAAATTCAAATTCTTCAAGCGACTAATAAAGTCTCTCATCGACTCTCCTTCTTCTCGTTGGGCTTTTTGGAGCTGAGAGGCTACACCCCAAAGTACTCCCTCTCGTATGTATTCTTTTAAGAACAATCTCCTAAGAGTAGGGTAAATTGTTTTTTCTTCCACCCTTAGGGTTCTATACCAATCCCCTGCCTTCTGACTTTAGGTTAGGCTTAAAGCATTGCTCTCTTGCAGGTGATTGTGTTCTCCTAGAGAATCACATATTTGTTCAAACACTTCGATATGCTTTCTCACATCCCCGTCTCCACGAAATTTTTGTGTGAGCATGGAGATTTGTACTGCCTTACTTCTAGGCTCTCTATCAGGCGTGTTACGTATATTCTCAGCAATAGATCGACAAATAGCTTGGGCAAATGTTGCCAAGTCACCTAAGTGAGCAGGAACCATGAGTGGAGGTGCTCCAGAGACTACATGTGGAGTAGGTATTGGCATTGGGCTTGGCGCATAGGAAGCCCTTGGGTTCCACGTTGGTTACGATATTGTGCCATGTGGTGGCCCAAAGTTCATATGTGTGGCCCTAGGCATAGCAGACGTCGGATGTGACACGCTAACGCTAGCCGGTATGGTCCCATTGAAATAAGAGCTTGGGTGTTGTGGTTGTGAAGCATAGGTTTTTGAAATAATGGGGGGGGGTAGGAACTACATGAGCACAAGGACCCATGGGTGTATACGATTGGTACACACTTGTAGGTACTGTTGTTGCAGGCATTGAGCTACCATGTAGCGGTGCTTTACTAACAAATGAGATCCATGGCATGTTTCTTGGCATGCCCATCATTGGGGTAGGCATGGTATCCGTGGTGTCATCAAGGGAAAGATGAGCTAAACTTGGAAAGGTAAAGCTATCACTTGTGGGCTCAGATTGCACTGAGACCCCTGGCGAAACAATATATGGGGGATCCATCAGACTTACCGAGGGCGTCTCCATTTGTGATAAGGTCGGTTGTTTAGCCTTTCTTGTATCCAAGAATCTCATGAGACCTGTTGAAGGCATGTTGATCCCCTTGTTCTGTCTCTCTAACTCAATGACCCTATGGATGACCTCACAAACTCTTTGTTGTTGATCCTCCACACTAGTAGCACCCATTGTGTATTGTAGGACATCTAACCAACCCACGTGATAGGTGTGACCTGTGCATATGTCGGTTAGAGTTTCTGTTTGTAGTTCGTACTCCTAGTTCTCATTTAAGAACGCTCCATCTAGGATTGAGCTGCTAGGGGTGTCCTTTGAGCTAGATGCAATGTTGCTTTCTAGGGGTTGGCCCTCAGCGTTTGCTAAGTCAGGAGCACTCGATTGCTCTCTTAGCAAGGATATTGACATAGGGGCTTTCGCTTTTAACTCTCTTCGTTTCTTCGCCTTACGTAAGCTCTCGATTTCCTTTTCCCTAGCCGCAATGATATATCGCTCAACCTCTTGCACTTTGGCAAGGCTTGTACCATCGGGTAATATGACCTCGGAGGGAAATAGCTCTGAAGAGTCAAGAGGTGCAGTGAATGAAGTATTCACGTGCACATTCTCTAAGGGCATAGGGTCTATGTTGGTCATGAATGGAGAATTTACTCCCCCCCCCCCCTCATTTACATCATTAGCTCCATGTTCGGAGCGAGTGGCTCTACTAAAGGTTTCCTTCAAGCGGCTAAGCATGCTCGGCCCGGACCGCGGGCCCATGGCATGCATGTCTTGGCTTGAACTATCAGGATTAGGCATTGGGAAACCCTCCATGACGTCGTAGTCAGAGGAAGAGTCACTAGCCGCTATGTTTGGGTCTTGGTTTGTACTGCCTTGGGTCCCCGTCGAGGGCCCGAAACCTAAGGTAGGTGGATATTGAGAACTCGCGTAAGTCGAAATTCTCTCCAATTGCTCCGTCTCTAGCACACGACCAGAGCGCAGATGCATGTGCCTTTGGCACCCTACAAGCGTCGGTGAATAACCTCGAAGGTTGACCACTTACTTTTTTAGGCGTACGTTTTCACTCGTTTAAAAAAAAAAAGTTTTTTAATGATCGGTTTTTTGATTAGAGTGTGTGATAGCTCAAAACGAGCGTATCACTCAGAGAGTCGCGGTGTGGTTTACAGCACAACGTTCGGTCACCTGAAGCTCCGTTGGTCCTCAAAAAAGCCGATTTTTAGCTACGCGTGAAGCTAAAATACGTAATTTTAAAGAGTGACTGAGGCCTGAGCCTAAGCGTGAGCTTGGGCTTGGGTCTGGGAGATATTCCCGATCCCGATCCTACCTTTAAATTTTTTTTAAAATTTTTAATTTTTTTTAATTTTTGGGATAAGGTTGCTGCGGCCTGCGCGCGAGCACACACACGCTCTACCTACCTACTTACAACTAATACACCTACTGTTACACACTAACACACTTCATTATCTCTCACAAATCTACTTCCTACTTACTGTACTTTACATTACACAGAACTAACAACCTTAATACTAATACCGTACACAGAGAAAACACAGTAACCTTTCAAAACTTCATTGACAAAGAAATACATAGTAGCAACACAAAATCCTTCTTCTCAACACACACACCTTCCTTCCCTACCTTTTCTACAATTGAAATTGCACCACAAAAGAAGCACAGAGTGCCATGCAAGCTTAGTGTATGGCATTTCCCGGCAAAACGGCGCCAAAAATGTGTGCGTATGTCGCACGTGTCAATGCAGGGAACGTGCCGATACACTGTGTGCGAGCCACAAATGGCTCCAAGCACACAACAAGCCTAATCTAGTAAGCTCAAAGATGGCGATGGTGTGTCACTCACCGCTCTACACTTGCTGTCGTGGAGGATTCCTCGCCGCGAAGAAGAGGGAGACGCCGCTACGCCGCGCTCAACCACCTCGCCGTCATCGTGTCGCCGCAATGCTCGATCTCACTCTCTCTCTCTCTCTCACGCATACACACACACACACACACACACACACACACACACACACACACACACACACACACACACACACACACACACACACACACACACACACAAGGAGATGAGGAGGAAGAAGATGGAGATGGAGCAAGAGCACTCTTCATTTGCACAAATGAGAGAATGAGTGAATTTTAGGTTTAGTTGACTTTTATATGAGCTCGCCCCATTCACACATGGGCGCCCATGCTTAGCCAACTAATCCCTTGAATGTTCCAGTTAGAGTGCGCCTCTCATCGGCGATCACTCTTAGTCTTTTCCTATTGGACCGACAAGCCAGGCACCTGACTCTACCAAATAAATAATACAGCATCCGTCGTAGGTAATAGGAATGTGCGTGAGGGTTAACATGCACCCCTTCCTGATGCAGATTCCGTCCTCGGAAGCTATTGAGTTGAAGCTTGTTCGTTGAGGTGGAAGAGAATTTGAGATGAATGTCCTTAGCCTTCTTCAGTCCATGCTTAGCCAACTAATCCCTTGAATGTTCCAGTTGGAGTGCGCCTTTCATCGGCGATCACTCTTACCCTTTTCCTATTGGACCGACAAGCCCGGTACCTGACTCTACCAAATAAATAATACAGCATCCATCGTAGGTGATAGGAATGTGCGTGAGGGTTAACAAGCACTCGGCATGTAATCAGCCCATGCCGGCACAACTCCATCTCAACCTACTCAGGCCTGTCGTGACCACTGCCGACAAGTGTCACCCTCCCCTGTCTAGCTCGGTGCCCTACCTGCTACTGGGCCAACTTCGCTTGCGTTCAAGCTCGCTCGTACAGGCTGTAAGCTTTAAAGCGTTTTTTATTATTATTCCTTCATTAAAATTTTTATCAAGGCGATCGTTCCCACACCAACCAAACAGAATTCACAAACTAAGAGAGCTTCACATTGGTTGAGCATATATTCTTTCAACCATTTTTTGGTGCAAGAAAATAGTTTCTTTTGTGACATTGAATGACAAAATCCATTACAGCGTCACACAAATGTAAAATCACGCAATGTATGCTTATTATGAAGATCTCTCTCTCTCTCTCTCTCTCTCTCTCTCTCTCTTTCTCTCTCTCTCTCTCTCTCTCCGTCTCTCTCTCTCTCTCTCTCTCTCTCTCTCTGTGTGCACCAATCTAAGTAACATCCAACAATGTATGTAATACTTGTGCACAAGAGCACTATGCACACATGGGATTATAGACACTATCTACACGATACGTATATGGTAAGACCGCCCATATTCATGAGTGCCCACACAAGCACTACACATGATATGTATGTGTATTTTACCCCATTTGCCATGGAGATTCCATCTTTGTCAGAATGGATCAACAACATGAATGAAGAAGATCAACATCAACATGAGAATGATGAATAGTGGTGGTGATGTTGATTTTTTCTTTTTGTTTATCTTTGAAATGCTCTTTGTGATTGGTAACGTGCGAAGATTTATCTTTGAATCTGCAATACTTTGTAGTATGGTTGTTCTTGCCACAAATGCAACAAGGGTTCACTTCACAACAATCCTTTGAAAGATACACTCTTTTTTGTGTGCCTTGAGCTTCCTTTGTCTTCTCCAAGCTATGTGTTTTTTTTTGCAACCCTAATTCCAACATAATATGGAGAATCCCTTCACAAAACTTGCGGTATATTTTGAGGCTCAAAAGATTTGAAATTGATGATTACAAAAAATTTTGAGGACTTTGGTGAGCACGAAGGATAGGAAGCCTTGGTAGAATGTTTGAGTTCCTTGAAATGTAGCGCTTTTGTTGTTCGTATTCCTCCTTATTGATGATATCTTAGGTAGCTTGGTGCCAAGCTCTGCTATTGTTGGAAGCCCTCCCTCTAGAAGAATTTTGAGCTTGAGGTGGTTAGTGGAGGCAACCCTATGGGAGCAAGACTCTATGACTTTTGAAGGCTTTAATTGAAAACAAACAAGGCAAATGATGTCGCCAAGCAGGGGATGTAGAGTTTTGAATCCATGTTGACAATGAGGCAAGAGATGTGAAATGCAAGCATCAAAGATTGTAGATAGCAGAGGCCTAGAGTGAGTGTAGAGAGTTTTTGGAGGAGTGCAAATGCATGGGCGCTGTCAGTGGTGTATCATTGGGTATAGCCTATAGCAGGTAGAGTGGCGCTTGCATTTAAACAAGGCGGTGTTGATGTCCTTTGTAATAGCTATGGGTATAGTTGTTGGGATGTAGGCTTTTGTTGCATCTCTTGTGTGAATAACCTCTTCCATTTAGAAAACTCATGTGTCAATAACCCATGTGAAGAACCTCTTACAACCCATGTGTAAAGACTAGCCACTTGTGTTTATGCATAGGTAGTCACATCTTATGCTTATGTATCAAAAAACTGTCTCTTTATATATGCCTATATAGAGGCACATTATGCTAAATAAAATTGAGTCTATCATCTTGCAACTATACTCTATTGTATTGTGTTCCCAATTTCAAGCCCTAAGCTAACTCTATTTTAATCATGCTTATGCCATGAATGGCACACTAACCCATCCATCTTAACCTTACATAAAGATCCTAGAAGTACTTGCAAAAAGATACAATCACATACTTGTTTACAATGCTCCGGTAGAAAGAATGTGTTTCAAAGATGGGTCAATCTTTTTGTTGAGTCCACCTCAAGAAATCTTGACTCTCCTCTACGCATAGTAATAGCAAAACCCTCCATGTTTACCTTGAACCATTGCACATCAAACAACTCCACTTTGACCTCTATAATCCATCCTCATAATTTCTTGCAGTGTTCCAAAATATATGATTTTTGCCACCACCAGATCTGCATCAGGGATGATTGTCGTTGATTAGTTTGCTCAAACTTTTCCATGATCATGCATACAAGCATGCATCACTTTGTTTCAACCCCATTCTACTCTAAACTGGAAACATTTATACCATAATTCCATGCACGACTTGTACTATGACAAAACACAAAAATGAGTGCCAATTAAAGAAACCACACCACATATGAGAGATTAGAGATTTACCTTAGGGGTTTTGTCAGTAGTTTACCTTGTTGTTGGGCCCTTTTCATGCCCTCAAGCAGACATCTTAGACTCATGAATGATGAAAAGATCTCAAGATTTTGATAATAACACACCTATGGTAGTTTTCTTCTTCTAAAAGTATGTCTTGTAGTATGTCGCTCTTGCCTTGCATCATTATATCAGGCAAGCCACTTGTTTTAGCGGGTCATCATGACGGACGTCTATAGCATAACGATTGGGCACTAACATAATGTCAATACTCTGGGAAGTGACTTGGATGGGGCACAGAGACTCTTTGAGATTGTCAATCTCAAGAAGTGAACCTTAACAAGCAAACACACAAACCCAATAAGCAAACTAGCACTCAATGATGAGGAAAACCTACCTATGTCAGTCCTTTATCACAGCTCAAAGTCATCACGCCATTTTGGCGCTAGAACGGAGTCAAAACGCAATGGAACTTTAGGAGGAGGTCTAAGACGCTTAGGGACACTATCCTACCAAGTTTGGTTGCAATCCAACAAGGTACCAAAATCAAAATCCATCGTGAAAAAGGTCCTGAAAACTATAACAGATCACTCCAAAAATGTCACCGTATGGTGTAAGGACACTCTCATATGGTCAAAACGACTAAAAATAATGATTTAAGCACTAAAATTTGAAGATTAGGCTCACAAACGTTGTTGGGAAACAAGCAAACTGAAACACCTCTATAGCGATGTCACCCAAGAGCGTTCAAAGAGCACTACAAGAACACAAAAGCCTTGGAAAATCCCTTTGAAACACCACCAATCCAATAAGAGCAGACCCTTGGGAATTTACTAGCCGTCGCCCACCACTATGTCACCTAGGAGCAAAACCCTGTCAAAGCACGGATTTACAGCACACGCCGACCAATGCATATGAAGACAAGGGCATCTCCTTTCACACTTGAACATCACAAACCCACAACTTCAACATCAATCCCACAATTCATACATACATGCCCTCCAAATCTGTCTGCACACAATTTGCCACTAGGCTGCCATAGCCATAACCCTGCAGAGAACTAGTCGTAACCTGAAGAGCACAACTCCAATTAGGGCACTTTAAAGCTTGATAGAAATCTTGAAAAATGAATGGCGAGAAAGGTGAAGATGTCCAAAATTGAATCTACACGCCGCTACATGCAAAATTGACGCAAATAGAGAGCTATCCTGGTACGACTTCACGTAGAGTAGGCAAGGCGAGGGCAAAAACTGCAACAGAAACCATCAAGGAGGCACAACGAGCTCAAACCTGCAATTTTCTGATGTTTGGATGAAATTTTTTAAGTTTTTCCATGAGTTTTGATTATATACAAGTCTCACTTGGGTGTCATGTTCGTATATAATGGGCGCATTTTTGGCACCCCATTTTTTCTAAATTTGTACATACGAACATGACACCCGATCACTACACTAGCTCGATAAAATAATAGACTACAAATGTGGTGTTCGGCTACGTGTATGACCAGGTGGACACCCGTTTGATCAATCCTCAAACATTCCCCCCTTCCTAGCTCGTGTTGTCCCTTGACACGACCTTGTGCAGTCTTGTCATAGGGTTGTCTTCAGCTTTGTCTTCAACTTGGGAAGTGGTTTGTCATTGATGACGCTCCCCCTTCCTAGAGTGATTCATAGCTGCCATGTTGTTGATACTTGATTTGAGCTTTAATTTGTGAGGCAACTTTTCTTCTTGTTGTGCATTTACCTCTTTGTTGCCAATCTTAGCCACCGTAAAGATGGATGTTGATGTGTCTGAGCTTGTAAAACTAATCCTCTTTGTGGCGTGGACTTTATGATGGGTTTGCTTTCCATGTCCATTGTAATTTGAGTTGTCTACCAATAGGTCACCAAGATTGAAGCATTGTGTGAGATACTTTTGATTGTTGTTGATGATTCTCTTGTGGAATTTATCTTTGCTTGTTTTTGTAGGCCATTCTTTGACTTGCCATTTTTTGATGGAGCATTGTTGTCAACCTGGGAGATACAATATTCTCTTGATAAGCATATGAAGATGTGCAGTTTTTTGCTCCAAGTTGTTGTCAATTGCTTTGGGTAGCCATTTCTTTATTGTTGATGTAGAAGGAATATATACAAGAAGATGATGTGATTCTAGATTAGGGTATAAAACCTGGATGACCAAAGGAAAAAACCCAATGGGAAAAAAGTACCTTTGGTATATGCTCTTATTGGAGTTGAGCATTTGGACTTGAAGTACCTGTCATGCAAGGTAAGTGCTTAGAAGAAACAAAAGGAGAGTACCTAATGCAAGTGCCAATTATGGGACACTCTATATGCATATGAGAACTTTGTTAAACAAAAGCATGCAATGTGGAATATGGAGTTGATTGGTGCTTCAAGGAACAAATGTAGCACATGTGACATCAAAGGACGTCTCAATAGCTTCCACATTTCCAAGAAGGGGTTTTGATGTAGAAGCTTCTCCACTCATACCTCACTGTGCTGAGTGTATGAATGTCTTTTGGACTTCCTTCTTCACTTAACTGCTATACTACAACAACTTCAACTCTTATGCCCACCTATACCAGCATGAGCGACAACGTAATTATGCTCAACTCTTCTAGCTTGAGCAACACCTAGAATAACTAAGATGCTGTCGTGCGATGGCACATTCATAATGTGAAATTAAAGTATCTACCTCACTCTTAATGTTTATGATGTGTGGGACCAAATGCTACAATGTACATAGTGTGATATATGCGAAAATGAATGTCACGGTTGCAGTCGTGTACATACCTTGCCGGGTGGGCGAGGCCCTACACGTGGCGCCATGGAATGCTTTTACACATAAATATATGCCTAATTTTATTTGGGAATGTACAAATGTCAAGTGTTTCGAAGTGGCACGCTCGTTTTGCCTAGAAACTTCAATGCGGGCAATCTCGGCCAAAAATAGCAGGTTTCGTGCGTTGGCGTGAAAGACATATCCAAAGTGCTTACCAAGTGGGAAAATGAGGTTCAACATGAAATTTGAGCCCAATAGGATTTTTTCCACAATTTTAGGGATTTTTCCCAGCTCGTTTGGGCTTTTTACGAACAAAGAGTGACATTTTTGGGCTAAAAATGGCCTAAAAATGGTCAAAAATAGCCTTAAAAATGCTCAAAACAGCTCAAAATGCCACATCAACGACACTGGCGTTGTTTCTCAAGTTGTGTGGGAATTTTTAGAGCCAATAATGAGCTCATTTGGGTACATGAGCAAGGAGATACAACCATTCCTCTACAGGGTGCTAGTGCAGTCCCGTGCTGCTTCCACTACATGGTTGAGGCTTTGAGGCCTCCAATTAGGGTTTCCCCTCCTCAAATAACTACTTGAGCTTCTCCAATGAAGTACTGAAGCTTCCATGAAATGGTCACGATGAAGAATTTAAGCATAAATTTAGGATTTTTAACAGGTCGAATGAGCACTGCATCTGTGCAATTGGGAGCGAGGCTACACCTAATCTTCACACACACAAGAGTTTTGAGTTAGTATTGGTTCTTTTTCAAAGTGGAGCTTTTATGGCTGGAGTTTTGTTCTTTTTTAGTGTGTTTTTGGATTCAAATCGTCTACGCCTTGCTTGATTTTTCTACGAATCCTCACAGTCAGAGGCCTGACGCTTTCCTAGTCGCATTGCGCACTTCTTGACACGTTTTTGGTGAACCCGACGCGAAGTAGGCTAGGGTGAGGGTTCAAAATCTTCATTGAAGGTCGCAAAAGAAAGGTTTAAAGCTATGGAGAAACAAGAGCAACAAGGGGTTCGGTTTGATCCAGTCACAATGCAAATGTTTCAAGCTTTTGCAGTGTTTATGCAGCAGCAGCAAGCTGCAGAAAGGAGGGAGCTTTCCTCAACCAAAGCGCTTGAATCTGTGGTGAAGAAATTGGACCAATTTAAAGGTAAATAAGTAACAAAGTATCTTTGTGGGTATGTAAAGGAGATGGAGCTTCATCGAGTGCAAGAGCTCAAATTAAAGCTTACAAGGCTAGAAGAAAAGGGGCAACCATCAGGTCAATCTACAGGGCAAAGGCCTCAAAACAGAGAAGGCTTTGTAAATAGATGCATATGGTGCGATAGTACTGACCATGGAAGGAGGGACTGTGAAAGTTTTAAAGATGCTTTGACAAAAAAGCTTGTTTTCTTTAAAGAGGGAAAAATTCACTTAAGTGAAACAGGTAAGCTCTTGGGAACAAACTTTGGCAAAGGCGGGATGAAGAAACTAGTTGAGGACATGGCTACTAGCCATGCCATCTCAATGGTTGAGGCAACCGCCTATGGGTTGAAGGTGGATCCTATTAAGAAAAAACGATCATTCAAGGTTGGAGAAGAGGAATCTAATGCTATTGGAGAGCTATGGCCATGCGCTATAGAGTCTGCTATGAAGGGTAAAATGACTACAACGGTTTTACATGAAGTTGGAAATTGCATTCGGCTAGAAACAGGTTGGAACGACCCTATAGATTCTTTGTCAGTGTA
The DNA here is from genome assembly GCF_014529385.1 of Adiantum capillus-veneris. NCBI lineage: Eukaryota > Viridiplantae > Streptophyta > Polypodiopsida > Polypodiales > Pteridaceae > Adiantum > Adiantum capillus-veneris. The sequence goes on along the minus strand of NC_140959.1, from coordinate 118,385,387 downwards.
TGCGTACATTGCCAAATGTCAAGAAAATGAGGCCATTGTTGAAGAGAAACGTAGGCGCGAGAATGGGAATGAAGGGCCTTCAAAGCGGGCAATGAGGAGTGGAGGTAGAAATGACACAGTGCCTCCTAGATCACCTTCCCCGCAACAGATGCCTGTCCCCGAAGTGCCTATGCAAGAAGCCTCTAAAGAAAACAAGAAGGATGCAACAAAATCCAAAGCAAAGGGTTCGCCCTACAAACTCCAATCCGATATAGAGGCAACAATGGATCTCAAAAAGGTTTTGGAAGAGAGGATTCTAAACAGTAAGGTGGAATTTACCTTGGGTGAGGTCCTTGGTATAGCAAAGCGGGAATCCCACGAAGAAATAATTGATATCATAAAGAGGAAGCGGCAGTCTCTTACTGAATCTATCCATGTACAGGGTGACGAAGAGACTTTAAATGCACAGGGTGTACAGGTTTATGGCAAACAAGGTGATGAAACTATTGTTGGATGCTACAAGTCTAGGGGAGGAATAAAACACGTTCGCTTCTTGGATGATGAAGATGAAGTGGAGACCACTCACACGAGCTACTACTTGAATAGTCACTGGGCAAGAGCAACTACTGAGACGTTGGGAAAAGTGGGAGACTTAGAAGAGCCATACATTGTGTTAATAGATCATGGGTCGGAAATTAACCTCATGTCAAAGAGTCTTTATCAAAAAGGAAAATGGCCAATTGATATAAATCATGGATGGATGATTCGTGCAATAAACAACTCATCAGAGGAGCTGTACGGAGCTTGTCCAAATGTAAAGGTGACTATTGGGGATGTGAAAGATGACCAAAATTTCTTTGTACAGGAGATGTCTACATATCCTCTTATCCTTGGGCAGCCATACATCATTGCTACTCGCATGGAAACCAAGGTGATGGATGATGGGTCAGCTTATGCAAGAATAAGGAGCAGGGATGGAAAGCGTGCAGTACAGTTCCTTACTGTTTGTGTAGACCATGAAAGGAACCATGAAAGTCTTAGAGAGAAACCCTTGCCAAAGACGAACAAAGAATTCAAGGACTACAGGGATATGAGGGGTTTTGGCCATGTACCATTGTAGAGCGGGATTGCAGTGGTACAAGAAGAGAAAGGTTCTCGCATGATGTATATGCAAAGGATACATTTTCTATAGGTTTTGTAGGATTATCAGACTATGGATCTATTGCTTTTACAGAGTGTGAGGACTTAAAGCGGGGTGAACGACAACATGGAAATAGTGTACAAAGAGGTTTGAAGATGAATGGTTTGCTAGAAGATGATGAATGCATTGCAAGTGTGTTTGATGAGTGTTCTTTTGTGGATACTATGCAAGATTTGGAGTCTTTAGTGGATTGCAATTTGCATATGGGAAGTGAGGTTGTGAAAGTATGCTCAATAGAAATGTACAAAGTCATTGAGGATTTCAAAAATGCTCAAAGTGTTGATGTACGAGTGGAGACTAAGTATAAGTCCGTGGCAAAGAAAGTGAGACCAGTGGCATTACCTCTACCAAAAGACTGCACAAATAAGATGGAACAAGCTGCTTTGCAACCTAGCCTTCGTGACCCAAGCAAGATTGGACACAAGTTCACAAAGGATTCTTTGAAAGAGTTAAAGGTTGGTTGCGAGGACAGTTTGACAAAATCTGAAAAGATATGCTTTGAAGACATGCTTGCCAAACATGGAAAAGCTTTTGCATTTGAGCCTTATGAGATAGGGTGTGTTGATCCATCTATTGTTGCTCCTATGGTGATCTTCACTATCCCTCATGTACCTTGGAACTTGAGACCTATTCCTGTTCCAAAGGCTCATTTGACAAAACTCATTGAGTTGCTTAATGAAAAGATCAAGATGGGTATCTTGGAGCCTTCTTGTGCTCCGTATTCAAACAGGTGGTTCACAGTTCCGAAGAAAAATGATTCTTTATGATTTATTCAGGATATGCAACCTGTAAATAAGGTGACAATCAGAAATGTGGGTATAGGGCCAATTGTCGATGAGTTTGCAGAGGCATTTGCAGGAAGGGCAATATATTCTATGGGAGATTTGTACTCAGGGTATGATCAGTTCCAACAAGCAATGGAAAGCAGGGGCCTGACTACCATGAGGACACCCTTGGGTTTAGTAAGGATGTGCACCTTACCTCAGGGGGCAACGGATTCAGTTGCACACATTATGAATGGTATGAACAAAGTCCTACGTGACTTCATACCACAAACTACAATGCCTTTCCTTGATGATGTGCCAAATCAAAGGATGTGATGTAAGTGATAAAGATGTGGCTCTAGACTCGAGGGGGTTCCGAAAGTATGTGGCAACCCATATCAATGATTGTGATAATATCTTGTCAAGGTTGGAAGAGGTGAACCTTACCTTGTCTGGCCAAAAGTCAGTGTTTGGTGTGAATGAAGTTCTTATTGTGGGACATATGTGCGGGCCATATGGTAGAAGGCCTTGTCCTGCAAAGATTGATGTAATCCAGAGAATGAAAGAGAAATGTATAAATGTCACTGAGGTTCAAAGGTTCTTGGGTGCATGCGTGTTTTATGTTATCTAGATTCCACATTATGCACATGTAGCAGAGCCTTTGTATCAACTTTTGAGAAAGAACCAAAAGTTTCAATGGGAAGAAGTGCATACACATGCCATGAGGAAATTAAAGAAGTTGCTACTTATGTCTACAACTTTGAGGAAAGCAAACTATGAATGTGGAAGATATGTAATTGTGGCAGTGGATACTAGCCCCACAGGAATTGGATGGGCGATTGGGCAAGATGATAATGATGGCAGACGATATGTGGTGAGGTTTGGAGAAAAAGTTCTAAGTGCTCGTCAACATAACTATCCACAGGTAAAAAGAGAGTTATGGGGAGTAGTCACAGCTTTGAAATGTGACAAAGAGTATTTGATAGGAGCAAATGTAATAGTGGAGACTGATTGTCTACCCCTTCTTGGAATGATAACAAGTTGCTCAACTCCCGACATTGCTATGTTGAGATGGATTGCCTACATAAAGTCCTTGAACCCAGAATTTAAGCATATTGCAGGGAAAGATAATCCAGTTGTTGCAGATATGCTTTCAAGAGCAAGGTATGAAAAAGAAGAAGACATGGTTGTCGAGGGCGATGATGTAGGCGCACAGTTCTACAGTATCTCTCATGCCAAGGGCGATCATGTTTGTCTGTCAAATGCACTTGATTCATTTACAGAGGACCTATATCAAGGTGACTGGTTTCTCATTGGACGCTATCTGAGCACTTTGACAAGGCAAGAAGGGGTGACTGATCAAGAGTTCAAAAGAATACGGAGAAAGGCCTATGGATACTTTTTGAAAGATGGGTACTTATGGAAGCGTCCAAAACAAAGAAATGGAATGCCAATGAGAGTCGTGAATGATAAGGACGCTCAAAATGAGCTTATGAAAAAGTTTCATGAGAGTCTTTATGCTGGACATAGAGGTGTATGGGCCACCTTTACTAAAATGAAAGAGAGGTATTGATGGAAAGGTATGTATAAAGATGTATCTCACTTTGTGGAGTCCTGTGAAACCTATCAAATGTATTCAAATGTATGTCATCGTGATGGGTTGCACCCTACGTACCCATTGGCCATGCATTACAAGTGGGTAGTAGATCTGGTTACGATGCCATTGGGCTTATGGAAAATGAGATACATAGTGCTTGCACGAGAAGACTTAACCAATCAAGTTGAAGGTCGTGCTCTAAGAACAAAAAGCACAGAAGGGGTATGTAAGTTCCTCTTGGATGATGTAATTAGCCATTATGGTTGTGTTGGGAAAATAACAGCAGGACAGGGGTGAGTTGGATGCTGACAAAGCAAGGGAGTTTTTCTCTAGGTTGGACATTAAACTTGCTCTCACTACTGCATATAATCCTGAGGGAAATGGTAAATCGGAGCGTGGGCATCCTCCTATCATTAAAGCTTAATCACTCTCCCTCTCTCTCTCTCTCTCTCTCTCTCTCTCTCTCTTTCTAACAATAGCTAGCAGAGTGTGTGTGTGTGTGCGTGTGTGTGTGTGGAAACAAATAAATCTATATTGTTGAACACACACACACACACACACACACACACACACACACACACACATACAGAAACTCTCTCTCTCTCTCTCTCTGTGTGTGTGTGTACTAAGGGCGCGCGGAGACAACCAAGTACACTTTGGAAGTCCCTACGCGCCTTTAGTACTGTGGGGAGAGAGAGAGAGAGAGAGAGAGAGAGAGAGAGAGAGAGAGAGAGAGAGAGAGAGAGAGAGAGAGAGAGAGAGAGAGAGAGAGTTTGTGTGTGTGTGTGTGTGTTTTGGTGTGCTTTGGAGAGAGAGAGAGAGGGAGAGAGGGAGAGAGAGAGAGAGAACAAAGACTTGAAATTGATTCCTGATGAATAGGATTAAGGTACAGTAGGTAGAACAGACTAAAACCGGATCCAGAGCTTTTGCCAGGATTCCAACCTTTACAGGCTCAGTTGCTTAGCGCTTCTGCCAAAAGAACTGTTGACTTTTGTCAGGACTTTGATCAAGAAGAGTCAATCTGTGAAGATGAGTCAGACATGTCGGCTAGCCAAGAGGATCCCTCACCCTACAAGGTTCCCTCACCCTCTACAATACTTGTCAAGAAAAATACAAGAAAGAGGAATATAGACTTCTTAGATGATGCACATCTCCCAGCAAGCAGTCCTTATCCAAGTAAAGGTAAAGCCAAAGAGGATGTGCCTTCTTTGGAAGAGCCAGCTGTAACTGATGAGAGGCTGTTCGATTTTGCAACATCGTGTGGTGCTTGGCATAAATATGATCTACTTCATTCTATGTTTAACCCAAAATTTGATATTCAAGACCGTTTAGCTCAACACAGTGAATTCTTGCAGCGCTATAGAGATCAATTTGAACTTATGGTGCAGGTAGGGAGGGTTGTTCTGCCCAGTATGGCTGTGGTTTATTTAAATGACTGTGGTGGCAAAGGACAGCGACTGAAGAAGTATAGGTAATTACCACCTGCTTGCCGACATTCAACTTTCCCTTTGCACCAAAAAGAGTGCAAACTTATTCAGGAATCCTTTGGCTTTATGATTTACTTGAACAACCTATTTGGATTCCTTATGTAGAATCCTGATGAGGTGATAGAGGAGCAGGATGCAGCACCAGACGAAGAATACGAGGAGACAACACACATACAAGAAGTCGAGGAGGTTGAAGATACAGTCGACCTTGAGGTTGAGGCAATTGAAGTTCAAAGAAGTAAGATGCTCTCTCTGAAAACAACAGAAATCAAACTACCCTTGGATGTCAGTAACTTCACTGAGAAGCATGCTCAGATGATGTTGCCTGCTGTGCCTAAGTTCAGGATTGGAGACAAGACCTATATCTTTTTACATGATGTGCAGAGCATCTTTTATTTAAGGGAGGACTTCTCCCTGGCTATCATTTCCAGAATCCAAGAGGAGAGGAGTGGATTTGTTTCAGAGGATAGTAGCGATGATGAGGCAATGGAAACATCCAGCAATCCAATGGAATGCCTCCGAAGTTGCTTTGAGAAAGCCGAAAAATACAAGGAGACACTACCGGATGAAGCCACCTTCCAAGCAATAAGACAAAGCCTAAGACCATCAACAAGTCACTACCATCACTCAAAAGTGGTGGTGTGTTGCCCTAGCACACGTTGTGGCTTTGGCTGAGTGTTACACCATGGAGTGAGATGATCTATGTATTTTTAGGCAAATGAATGTTGTCAATTAGTAAACATCAATGTTTCTTAATTTTTGAATTGTGGAAACAAGGTCAACCTCTTGTAGCCTCTATCCACTAGTTGAGTCAGCTTCGTCCCATGGATTGACAATTATATTCGTGGTTCTCGCTATGTCTGCATCAATAAGGTAGGAGTGAGGTTAGGTATTTTCAAAACCGATCGAAAAGCAGGGTCCTCAATGTGACGTGTTGGAGCTTTTCTCCACCACTTTGGGTCCATAACCTTTGCAGGCTCCATGCAGAACAAACACGGCGACTTTTCCATTGCACCCATTCCACAATTATACATGCACTTTAATGTTTTGAGGTCACCTGCAAGATGCCACTGAACTTGAAAGTCTCCCCTTCCATCTAGACGTAGTACCTCTCCCTGGTTAGTCTATCGATCAATCACCTCTGGAACATTAGTTTGATGGAACACCGAATATAGAATGTCATGATCTTCTTTCTTTACCTGCAACACAAAATAAATGAGACTTAAGTAGATGTGAACATTTGAGCTCAGTTGAGAATCTCGCTTACCTCAAAAGCACCAAGCCACCATATGTTAGATTCTGATTGAACACTAAAATACAAAGGATCATCAGTGGGACACTTTGAGAGGGCTCTATTCATTAAAGTAATAGTAACACGCTCTAGCTTCTTGTCTTTAACAAGCTCACACTCATCCAGTTTCAACACAAAATGTAATACCCCTCGCGACTCTTCAAATGTGATGTTGTAAAACTCCACCATTCTCTTCTGCAACATCTGCAGGTCCATAAAAATATTATTGAACTCATCATATGCTATGTTTTCTCCACGGACATTGTAAGTTGCTTTAATATGAAACGGTTGTCCAAGATATTCTCCCTGTGCGTTGTTAAGTTGAAGCCTCTCTTTCCAAACTCTTGAGGCTGATGGTAAAAGTTTGGACTTTATTCCCTTCTTAACAAAGATGGATGAGACAGATTTTTGTATAGCCGAATATCCTCTTTTGCTTACACCAAGTGAATCAAGTGTGCCTTATATCTCTTTTGCAGGCATTGAGTTCTCTGAAATAAAGCGGTCCACTACATTTCGCTGTAGGACCTTAAACTTCTTGTCATGTACTATATCTGCTGCAAGGCTTCTACTTATAAGTGGCTTCAATCTCTTTCCTATATTGGCATTGGGGTCAATCTTTTCCTTGTTAGGATAGATTGAATCTCTACATGAAGACAATTCATAAGTAAATAATAGAAAATTTACTTAACTAACACTATTTAGACACATGAAAACAATGCATAACTAGAAAAACAAAAAATTTACTTAACTAAGACTATTTAGTCAACCAAGAAGCATCACCTTAACGCTCAAATTCTTTTCTTAAGACCTCCGGATGCAACCTGCAATGTTTCAAGATTGCGCAATTTCTTCTTTCGGATACGGCCACCCAAGATGGTGTCCTTCATTTGACAACTTCGTACCTTTCCTTTCAGTTCCTGTACCTTTGTTTTGTGTTGCAAAATGGTAACCTGATCTGTAGAATGCAAATGTGAAAGACGAACAATCTCACATTGTTGAGCTTGGAAAATGACCTTATAAGTTTCAGCTTGCCTTGTAAGAGATTTATAATAACCCAGAAGGCCGTTTTCTCCATCACCAACAAAGGTCAATAAGCTTGTAGGATTGACAAATGCTGGAGATGCATTAGTCATTGGATTCTTAGGATAGAGAGAGCCTCTCGTCCAGATATCTATGTGTTTAGCTCCTTGAGCTCTGAGCGTGTCTATGGATGCGGGAGGTATATGTGTGTTTGTTTTACTCCGCTTAATCAATGGTTGGTACTCGTTGTCCAAATCAATTTCAAGGTGATATTTGGCTCGTTTCTGCGTAACATTTGTGCCATTTGAGGAGTGCGCCATTAGCCAAAGTTGCAGGTTTAATGAAAAGTGCGTAGTTGCTGCGGCTTCGTCCCTCCATGTTAGCCTCGTTCCCTCCATGTTGACTGAAGATTATCCCTCTATCATTACGGACGAATGTTCAGAAGGGTAAAGAATCTACTAAAAGTACACTTTTTGAACTTTTACCATGACATACCCATCTCTATTATTCACCATATTTTCTAGAGAGAGAGTGCGAAAAATACATTTTCTTAGAAGGCCCTCCAAATGACCTCCGAAATTTCCTAATGTATGTACTTTTTCATGATTGCATCCTTTAGAAGGTTATGCTTTTGGTACAATTCCCTATAGTTTGATCTTTTGGCCGCAAACAAGGTTTCAAAGCGATCAGCTTTTCTCTGAGCTTCAACTTTCATTTTAGACACCACCCTATTTTCCTCAGTGAGTTTGCTGATTTTCTTTTGCATTCCATCTTTCTCTCTTTCATATTGTAGTTGTTGCATTTGTAATTTCAAAATTTGGATTGGCCATCCCACATTTCCTTTGTGCAAATCTTTCCAACTCAGCATTGGCCTGATGTAGTTCTTCCTTAAGTGTTGATGTGTCCAAGCTTGAATTGGAAGCCTGAACTTCCACCATCTAGCCAATGGATTGACAATAATATTCTAGTGAGATTGTATGTCTACAATGCATCCTTGGGCAATGACATCCAGATTGATCTGGTCTGTCTACAGTCATAAGGAAAGGGTAGGGTAAGACATACTGATTTGGTTTCCTTATGACTAGCCTTCCTTTGATACGGTCTCTTTGTAGCCTTTGCAACCTATTCAGATTTACAATGGGCAAGTTGTTGGTCTCAGACACTCGGCAGCTGCCAGATGTCTGGTGTCCCTCTCCTCCAGCACTGCCACTGGTTTGTTGCTCTATGGTAGTTGTTTTCTCAGCATGCTTTTCCTGTTGCTGATGTTCAGTAGTGGTTTGTGCTATCTATGTTGCGGTGTCCATGTTTGTTGGTTTTTGTGTTCAAGCCTTGAATTATTTTAGCAACTCAGTGATCTTTTGCTTTTTGTTGGTTGAGCCAGATCCTATCTCTTTTCTCTCTGATCTGCTCTTTCCCTTTGCTTTGATCGTCAGAGGGCTTGGTTGCATTTTCTTTGGTCTACGAGCCAGTCTTATCTTACTTGTCATTATTAGTGTTGTCAGAAGAGTTCAAATTGATTTTGGGCACCCTAGATTTATTGACCCGATCCCAGATTATTTGATCATTTGGATGTGCTGGAATCAAATCTGCCCAATGTCCTACACCCAACCAACCTAAAGCAGAATTATTATGTGTAAGGACACTACTAGATTAATTATTCATGTTATCTAAACGTCCGTCAATTTGAGGACATTATGCGAGTGAGCAAAGTGATCAATCTAATTAACAAGGTTCAAGAGATAGAGTCCTGAGATACAAATTACCCATGGGCTTAAAAGCGTGTCTCTTTAAATTACTAATATAAAAAATAAAATAAAATAACATTTACATCTGTTCAATAGACACATACTCTTGAAATGATAAATGTTGTCCATATTATCTTATGAGGTTTTTACAAAAATCAAGGACACATGTATAATTTATCTAATTCAACATAGTGTAAGTGTCACAAAGATGAAATTTTATCAATCTTTAGTCTTGACTTCAATAGCAAACAATTGTAAAAAACAAGAAAATGGGATTTCTCATGCGTGCATCCATGCAAAAAATAAATAAAAATTGTTGGACTTGAATGGGTTTTACACTGGTCAATAGATCCAACCAAATGTTATAGATGTTAGTCAAGTTGATCAATATAGCTGCCAATATCTATTTCTTGAGATGCTCATTTTGTGGCCTTATTTACAAGCATTAATGCAACCTTGGGTGGCTCTCAAGCTTCCATCCTCAACTACTAGTGTAGACCGTCTACAACTATTAATCATAGGCTTGATGAAGTTTAGCAACATGGCCCCTTGTTAACAACATAGTGCATACAATTATAGGTCTCAAGTAGCTAGTAAAGGTACCGTTTCTTGATTTGAACTTCCCCAGGCTATGTTGCCACATGAGACAATATCCCTTGCCATCTATTACAACCCAAAATTTTGATAGGCTTATAGACACCATAACTTGTGATTGTTGGCTTGATATTTCAAGATGCCCTCCATTCCCTGTTAAGGTTTGATACTGCCAGATACACAATCTTATTGTTGAGATGTATCTCAAGCTTGCACCAACACAATTGTATCAACAAGCAACGAGTGCATATTAAGGAGTTCTAACCCACTATTTTTTAAAATGCAATGGGTTTGAGTGCATGGGCAAGGGTCGTTCCTATTGTCCTCTCAATTAAGGAGCGCATATTAAGGAGATATAACCCACTGCTTTTTAAAATGCAATGGGTTTGAGTGCACGGGGAGGGGTTGTTCCTTTGGTCCTCTCAATTGTTACGCTCCTACCACACTACATTCAATCGTATCCTTGTGCTACCTACTATGTACTTTGATCGAATTACCCATATGCTGCCTTATCAAACACATCAAAGGTGATTTTCAATGAAACTATCAAGCAATGTACCTGGTACACATGAATATTTGGGGGTTAGGGCCTTAGAGCTCTATTTCAAAGGAAGCCCTTTTTTGAGTACAATATAGAACCTGTGGGTAGAAGTATTCCCATAATAATCTCCAAAGTGCTAGAAAAAGCCAAGTATAATAACAATGCCATCTTACTCTCTTTTTTCCCTTGTTTTAAAAAACTCAATACAACCAAGTCGACAATAGCAAGTTGTTTATAATGTTGCAAGGAACATTGTAAAAACCCCAATGCCCAAAACCTAAAACATATTAGCTTATCTTGTATGGTAAAAGACAAACGACAGAAAGAAACCCAAGTCTAAGTGAAGGGAGAAGAGCCCCTCACCTTAATATAGGGATAGAGGATGGGTATGTGTCAGCATGTCAGCGATCGACACCCAAAAGAGTAAGCCAGGTAAGGCCACACCATGTAAGCTCCTAGCATAGGACCTTCTTTATGGATGTGCCACAGCTGCCTAGCCTCAAACTTGAAGCCAATTTTTCTGCTAAGAATCACGTTCAATTGTTTCATATGGGTCCATAAGCATAACTTCAATATTAAAAGTGTAAGAATTTTGTACATATTGCTTGATGAGATGAAATCAGATTGCCTCTACACCCCTATGCAGAAAGAACGTAATTTTAGAGCTTTGTGTACTTGCGTATGCCATGTTTCTTGGAGTATGGCGAGTAGTACTTCCCTCCAAAAGAAGAAAAGGCACACAATGATGACAAGAAGGATAGGGAGGATTGGGCCCGTCAAGCTACACAACATACCCTTGAGATGCCAATAGCTACAGAGTCTAGTATGTAGGTGTCTCAAAGAGAAGAGATAGTTGCTACGTCTTAGGTGTTGCATTAGTGTGTACTATATAAAAACTACATTTCCATTTTGATTATGAAAATTGCCTTGAAAGAAATTCAATTTTTGTTATGCAGGTGGAGCATTCTAGAGAGGCTCGAAGCTCAAAGAAACATGTTCGCACCAAGGAAAAAAGTAGGTTGTAAAACTTGTATTGTTGTGTAGATATTCATAGAAGAGTTGACATGCATTTTCAACATGTATAATTGCTATCGTTCTAATGTTTCCAAGACAAAGGTTTGGGATGTCTGCAAAGGACATAATTGAATTTTCTACAAGTCTGTTGAGCCAGCAGAGGATCACACCCACATTTTTGCTCACACTCATCATTTTGTAACCATTGATTGTAATAAATGTCTTTCCGACATTAATTTTGATTTGAGCCATTCATTAAGTAACGGGACTCAATTGAGTTTCCAGCTTGTAATCCTGAAGTAATTTCACTTGCTGATGTAATTAGTTAGAGATGTTCTCACCTCCAAGGCTGAGGTATATAAGCCAAAGTTTTTGTAACCTAAGGGATTCAGATTATTAATCATAGTGAGTTTTTGAGCGCCGTGACTGTGTCTGAGAGAGAGTGTGTGAGAGAGAGTCTTATCTACTTGCTACGCGAGCTACGGAGCCGCCATTGGAGAAGCGACACCGCCATTGTGTTAGCAACGGTGAGAGCTACGCATAGATACCAAGAGTGCGCGCTATCGGCTTCTATGTGTGGTAAGTTCCTACGAGCTTCGGTGTGAGTTTTCTTCCAACTCGTGTGTCAGAATGGAGCGTGCAGCATATCTATAGAACCACAACGAGTAGAGCTACACATTAGTACCATCGGGGTCAAGTTTCGATGACCTGTATTTTTCGGCCTGTCTTCATACGCGTTTACCGCACGGAGTGGTTATAGGTTGGTTTTGCAGTTCAAGTCTTTAGGGTGTTGTTCTTACCTAGTGTATATACTTCCCCTTGAGTTTGAGATCGATTCAATGATTCTAGATCTTGTTTCGTATAGCATTCGTTCGTAGTACGGATTTCAGTCACTTGCGTATTTTAGAACTTAGATTTGATTTCCTTAGTAGTGATTGTCATTAGAAGGTCGAGTAGGTGATTTGACACCCACCTAGTTGTTTCCATGCGCCTGCGGATCAAGCTCCGTCCTCGTCTGACAAATTCTGTTCTTGGTTGAGTTCTCGCTATTTAGCTTCCGCTAGCGGCGTAACCGCCTTAACATTTGGCGCCGTTTCCGGGGACGAGAGCCCTAAGTAGGTGACCTTAGACTAATCCTACGAGGTGATTCATATAAACTACTTTGTATACTTTAGTTAGAAAAGATCTAGGAGTGGTGGACTCCGAAGATCTCGAGAGATACTAGGAAGTGGGGTATTCCTGGGTCTTCCGTGTTGACAGTATTTTTAGTTTAGCTTAGATTTGTTTGTTGTTTTGTTGGTGTGGAGTAGTTGTTGATAGAAGAAGAATTTGCTAGTCCGTGAGTGGCAGTGGATCTCTTTAAAATCACAATTACCAAACCCATTTTATGATTAGGAATAGCTTAGGTAGGACTTCATTTGATCCTGATCTGGAGCTAGTAATCATTGGAGTATTTGCTTGATATGGTTGATTGCATGTTAGATCACTAAACCGTCGAGTTAGTAGTGAAACTTGCAATAAACAAAAGTCAGAGAAATTTCTGTGTATCTGGGAGCTGCTGAGCACTTGAGAAAGCTTTAGGAAGGATTTTGTGCCAAAAAACTGGAAATCTGCAACTTTAGACATCATACGCGTATGATGTCTAAATGACCAAACAGAGACCAAAACAAAAATTTTGACCTTATCAGAGTGTTCAAAAGGGGGGTATACCCTAATTTCAACTTAAAACAAGAGCATTAACACTCAAAGAAACCCAAAAAGACAAGTCAGAGTCCAAGAAACGCAAAGAATAGGAAATTTTGGATTCAGATCTTGTTTTTACATTCAAACCTGACAAAAAAACTTGAAACTCAATTATAAACATTGGAGAAGGCTTAAAACCAAGAATAGTCAAAATCTGGGACAAAAGACATCATACGCGTATAATGTCTTTTAGCACATCCACTGCTCATTTTTGATATCTGACCTGACAAGATTATTACAAACACTGTAGAAAGCATAAATATCAAGTCTTGACCCAAATTGATGAAAAAAACATCATACGCGTATGATGTCTTTGACCTAATTTTGGACATATTTTGATACTTTGCCAACACAGATCCATTGTAATAGCTGTCTAGAGGTTATATTTCAAGTTTCATCCCATTTGGATCACAATTGACCCAAAACAAGTCAAAAGCGGAAAATTGCCAAGAAAAGCCTAAATTAGCCATAACTTGCTCAAACAGAGTTCAAACTGAATTTTGTGAGTGGACAGAGCATAAGGGGGCTATTGAGAGTGAGCATAACCAAAATAGTCCAAATATGTGAAAAAAGACATCATACGCGTATAATGTCTTTTTCAGCATAACTGCAACAAAATTCTCACTTGTTGAAACAGAAGTTGTCCAACTGACAAGATTAAACAATTGACCAAGTATCAATCAGTTTGGATCAATTCTGACCACAAAAACTTGGGAAAACAAATTGCCGAGACGGAAAAGTTAAAGTCCTTTAGGGGAATTGATGAATTTGAGATCGGGCAGGAATCTCCAGAATAACCAACCAAAACAAGGGGAACAAGCAAGTGTCATATCAACCGAGGGAAGTGTAAACCAAAGTTGGGTGCAACCATTAGAGCCGATCTTTGAAGGAAGTGTTTCTGATACTTCTTCGGAGAGATCTTACGAGATTTTCACCGAACACTTGGAACACTTGAACCTGAACAACAGAGAAAATATGGCAGCAGGATCATCAAACCCTTCCGCCACAATGAAGCTATTGTTCATAAAATATCAGTACGACAATGAGCAAGGTGCCAAGATCTACAAAGATGGAATGGATCGCTATTGTGTAAAGATAGAAGATAGACCTAGTGAGTTCAAGGACTTAGTGCCTGTGAGCTATAGCGGAGATAGATATCTAGATGACGAGGGTACCATTGTACTTGGTAGTCCTAAACCCTAACATTGTGGACAAGTGGGGATTGATGGGCACCAAAGCCAAAGTAGATGAAGAACTTGAGGAGAAAGCACCAATAATGAACTTCCCTGATGCGAGGTTAAGAAGAGAGAATGAAACTACAAGGATCAACACTGATAACATCTATGTGGGGCTATACAAATATAATAATGGGGAGCAGGATCTCTATTATAGATGTGAAGAACCCTACAGTGGAGAGTTGACAGACCAAAAAAGACTTTATGTCTTTACCTACACAGAGGGATCGGAAATGAAAATTGCCGCTTACGACAAGTATGGGAGGCAATACTCAACAATAGGCAAGAAAGAATTAGAAGGATATACATACTTTGGGGGACCACTACATCAGTATTATGTTACTTCTAGCTCACAAAGACCAGCACCAACAAATGGAGTGCAAAACCCAATGACAACAGGAGGACAAAGAACTCAGGCTGCTGACTCTTTCAGTCAACCTCAGTACTCGAAGCCGGGACCAATGGGATCATTACATTCCAGAGAGTCAATGGATACGAATCGAGGTAGTGCAATTCCAATCCCCACGTATACCACTCCAGGTCCAAGGTTTGAAGCGGAACCATCACATTTACCTCCTAGTAGTAGATTCAGGGCAGGGGAACCGACAAGGATAACCCATGAAGTCCATGATGCTAGAGAAAGCTTTAGCCGGGACACAGGAGCAATGAGATTGGTAGCAGACCATAGACATATGAGACCATCTCAAGTAGCCAAGTGTATGCCAAAGAAGTATGGTGGTTCAGGAGATCCGTATGCACATGTGTCACTCTTTAAGCAAGTCTTAAGAGCTGAGCAGATAACCGATTTCCATACACAATACGAGGGATTTGGTCTTACTCTAGAAGGTACAACATTGACATGGTTTCAACCACTGAACATAGGGGGATTCCATGACATTGACCATTTGCTAAGAGAGTTTGCTGAGGAATTCTCAAAACGAGGGATTAAGCACAATACGGTCTCACAAATATATGCTTTTAAACAGAGAGAACACGAAAAAGTGAAGGAAGCTTCACTTCGCTTCAAACAATACATTGAGAGATGTCCAGTACGTGAACGACCACAAGATGACAGACTATCTGTTCTCTTTATTGAGGGATTGAGAAATGACACTCTCAAGAAGGACTTGCACTTGAAAGCTTGTACAAGTTTCGAGCAAAGAGAAGCATTGTACTTAGTGGATAACTGTACGGTTTATGGAGAGGTGTCAGCGGATACAGATTTTGCATCCAGTAGCTCTTCCTCCGTAGCGAGCGAGACTACCACTAAAAAGAATGTTCAAACAACAACCATGCCAAATGTAGAGCAAATGATAGAAGATGCTCTAAAAAGGATGGCACCATACCAAAAACCATTGCCAAAACCACTAAAATGGTGTGCGATTGAACAAAAATGGACAAACCATACAACAGAGGAGTGCTATTACAACAAAGGATATGTAAGGGAGCGTCAGTATGCACCTACTGCTCAATTAGCACCACCTCAGGTACATCCAGTACCTCGATACCCAACGGAAAATGTACCGGGACCTGTGGGGATAGAAAGACCGCAACCGGTATTGGGACAACAACCACCTTTACCAGGAGCAAGACCAGTGGGCATTAGATATGCACCAACCTTAGAGAATCAAGAAGAACAAGCCTTAGTGCCTGTTCAAGCCTATTATGAAGAATCTGGTGCACACATGTCTCCAACTGTGTATTACCCACCAGAAGAACCCAAACAACCAGAACTATGGGGCATGATGGGGAATGTTGGAACACCAACAGTTACAAGTGCTTCTGATGAAGAGAGATACAATTTGGACGCAAGAACATTGATGTTCATAGCTCATGGAGGGTTAACAGGACAAAGACCATCCTATCCACAAAGGACGAATCAAGTGGGACCAAGACCAGCACTAGGACCCTGTTACAAGTGTGGAGGTGACCATCTGATGAAGGTTTGTCCACATACGGAAATCATTAGAATTAACGCTTATTGCACTGAGTGTGGGGTTACTCACTTCATTGAGGATTGTTCAAAGAATCCAAACAAAGTGCAAAAGACGACATTGAATATGCTAGAAACTATTCCTACCAGCAGTGGGCCTGAAAATGAAACTCTGATACCAACGCAAGTTGTTACTAGAGCTCAAGCTAAGAAAACCACTAGAGAACCTGAGAATGGAAAGTTAGCGACTGAAGTGGTTAGTCAAGGACCGCGGAGTCAGAGAAACACATGGAAAGCTAGAAAAGCACGCATGAAGTTGAGAAAAGAACGTGAAGACGCTATTCTAGCTGAGGAACTAAAGCGAACTAAAGATAGATTAGAAAAACTTGAGAGTCAAAACGGGAAACGAGAGATGAGCCCGGAAAGAACGAAACAAAAGAGTATCAAAGAGACAACGAGCTTAAGCTCAGGGGGATCAATGCTAGTCGACAAAGTACACGAACCATTGGACGCACTGATGAGAGCTTACGAAGCTAGGTTAAAGACCAACCAAACACAAGAACAGAGGTGGATGACATACCCAAACGCGGAATTGGAAAAGCAGAGACTTGAAATGTGCCAGAGAATGATCGAGACTGCACAAGCCTTATTAGAACCACCAAGAGAAACAATGAATTGTGGAACGGAAAACCCAATTCAGCAAGAGACTATCATTTCACGGGTAGCTGAAAAGACTCCCAGTGCACAAAAGCCTGAAAATACACACAAGGATGACCGCATAGTATTGAACACAACCGATCAGGAGATAGAGAGTTTTCATCCAGTCATACAGGGGTCTTAAGACCATATTAGGTATTTTGGTAAAAATATCACATTATGGGAATCTCCAAATCGACCGAATTCATGTAATTTGGGAATTTTCCACTTAAAGTGGGAAAAATTGAGGTGTGTGGCTAGTAAATAAAGTGAAAATCTCATAGGATTGTGGTGTTGATAAACACCAAAAGTCAAGAGGATGTACAACACATGGATTTGAATAATAACTATAAATTACATAAAACAAAGGAAGATACAAAAAAGATTTTGTTTACAAATTGACTAGTATAGTCACAATAGAAGCTCCACATAATTCTACTCCACATTTGATACCATATCTGAACTTTGATCCAAGTGTGGCTGATGTGCACGAGTGAGGCCTTCTTTGGCTTTTAGAGCATGTCTTTCTGGAATCTTTATTCTAGAAAATGGTCCTTCTTTGTTGGGTCTCCAGGACCAAACAATTGCATCTATATTTTCCCACACTTGTGGGTCCTTATAGTTGACAGCCCAATAACCCTTCCAACAATTACTGTAAGCTTGAGTATCTGTCATCCCACTTTTTCTCGCGCAAGGTGCCCAATATTGAATCAAGAGTTTTCTGTAGTTTGGTGATGTAGGCTCATTATCAATGTCAGATAAAGCCATTGCAAGCCACACTGGATAGATTTCTGTGTCACTCGGAACAAGCATAAGAAAGTCACCTTGGTGCACATCAGACATAGGGTCAAACTCTTCCCTTGGCCTATCTCGTTGAGGCCCACAAAATGATCGTTCAACTCTTCAAGGCCTAGGAATCTTTCTGCTCCTTGTTGCAAATTCATTGTAGTGCTTTGTAGGTGAGAATATTCTTGAGTTTTTGGCCAAAACATTTCATACAAGACTCCCTCTGATATGATTGCTTTTCCAATCTCTTCAATTACCTTACTCCAATAATCTATCACGGGTCTATAATATCGCGGAATACTTGAACCATTCCCTAAATTTTTCCAAAATTTTATATAGTTCTTTAGCCCCAAAATGACTTCTTCGTGGGCCTTGACATACTCCGCCATTTGTACTAGAGGTGGATCTCCATGTGGTAACATTGGCTTGCCTTCTGTGTCTGTTTTCCAAAGGCGAATACTTCCACTCCAACTTGATACACCTACATGTGCCTTATATTGCATCATTGGTGTCTCATCCTGCATAAAGAACCTGAACTGAAGCGGTTTGGAATGTCCAACAAGTATGTCTTGTCCATCACAAAGATAGCCATCACAATATTGCTTGAAATCGGGATCTTTGTGAGAAAAAATGGAGCTGGAGATGAAGATGAGCTGTTTCGTAATGTATCCATCAAATGTGGCAAAGTATAGGTTTGTGTAACTCTCAACTTCTCTGAAAACCTACTAAACATGGCGTCTATGTCCTCATGTGTATGCCCAACCATTAAAAATCCCAGCTGGATGGTTTTGAAAACACCCCTTGCAACAAGCATTGACAAATAGGCAAATAAGTATCGATTTTTGTTTTCCCCTGCACAATTATCCAATTGTAGCAACAAGTTCTCTGGCAATCTGCGAAATGTTGACCCCAATTCCTCTTCTGCAATTTCTGACGACTGCACAATGGGCTCTTTTCCATCACTCAAGTTATGGTAGTCCAAAGCATCCCTTGAGTTCAAAGCATGTAGTAGTGAAATATTGCTCCTTGGAAGTCCATTTGTTACTAGATCACCAAGAGGATGCTTATCTATCCTCTCGAGGTTATGTAAACAATTAGCAATTGAGCCAATTGTAAGATTTGGATCAGCTGGCCACAAACCATTCAAGACAAAGTGTCCGTAATGACCTTCTCCATGTCCATGAGTGATCATGCCAATCAATGCCACCTGCAGATTATATCCTGAATCCACACCCTTGGGAACAATGCGTAATCTAGGAATGGCAGTCTTCTTTTGATCCATCTTATCATGGATTATGCATACATATTTTGTGGTTGAGTTTCTGAATACGTGCGCCATGCATAATATAGGCTTCTGCAACTCTTTTGTTGTGCCATGTGAACTTCTCTCTCCCTCAAGAGAAGAGCTCTCTCTTCAAGAGAAGGTTTAGCTTCTAACCTTGCCTTGATTGAGCTACAAATATTGCACTTAGAGAACTCACTCGTCTTTGTTAAAGTGACATGTGGGTACTCTTTGTTCCAAATTCTACCAAAAGAAGATTGGGATAGCTTCTTCTCATAGCCCATTTGGTCAAGTGTCGTGTTGATTTCACATAAAATATCCACTTGTTTGTATGTTGATGGAATCACCAATTGAGTCTCTCTTGAGCCATCTAGCAGTGTTCTACTTCTATGTGGCATCTTCTCAGAGTTGTTTTCCACAAACTCATTTAGTAGTGCTCTTGCTAAACTAGTATGTTGAAGTCCCCTTCTCAATGTACATGTGTTCCCATGTACATATTGGCGCACACCATTTTCAAAGTTCTCCTTGTATCGATAAAATGATGTCTTTGGTATTCCATGTAGCTCATACCATGCTCTACAACAAACAATAGAGCCATTTAGCCTGAATTGGTATCGTGACTTCTCATCTTTCTGATAACATATAGGAAGAACATCATAAACATAATTAGTGCGTGATTTTTGAGACTCTCCCCAAAATTGTTGTCGTAACCTTGTTACCATATCACGATCTGCAAATTGGCAGCATTTTTGTGCACAACAATCAATGCATGATACCCTTTGAATTGATTTGTTTGAAAGGTAAAAAGTCGAAGCTGGTGCTGCTTTTGATTTTTGAGTCCTGTTCATGAAAGTGTATCGTCTCTTCCTTGACAACTGGACAACATTACTCCCATCAAGTTTTTTTCTAACATTGCCATCGTTGGATACATTGCCATCAACAGGAACAAAGCGTTGTAATGGACTCCCATTCAACATTGTTGTCTGCTTGATGGGCCACTTTAGCAAAGTGATGCTACCCACTTCAACCACATCATCAATTCTTGCATTTTCTCTTTCAATACCCACACCCACACAATCAGGACCAAGTTCCTGAAAGTTGACATAATCATGTGGAAATACATATAAGATGGTCCCTTCATTCATGGTTTGCATCATTGTGTCATCTTTTAAAAGGACCCTCTGATTTCTCCAAGACTCTCGAATCATTGCTTCAAATTCTGGGCTTGTCATATGTATTGCATCTGTAACTAGAGGATCAGAATGATCATGTTCTTCATCACCATTGTGGCTTTCGTGTGGATCAATTAAGTTCCCATTTAATACAAAAGATTGCAAAAGAAGCTTTGACCATCGAACAACACTCCATAATGAGCCTTGGAGAGATGAAGTATCCATTGTAGGAAAAGGTAGGACCACATCCTTCAAGCATTCCTCCACTAGTATGGAGACATTTCCCAGCCCTATCTTTGTACCACCACAATTGGAATCTGGATCTGTTCTACACACACAACCAATACCAACGATTTCATTGTCAAGTATCATATGTACTTTCTCCCCAGATTCGAAGTCCATCCTGTAAGTAAAAAGATTACATTGTTAAATCCATAGTTATAGAAAAATACTCTTCAAACAAAAAATCATGCTACAACATGAAAAAGGTTTGCATAGGTTGGACAAGTGGTGAACCTTGAGACCAAATCCTCCTTGCTATATTAATGGAAGCAAGGTTGGACAAGTGGTGGACCTTGAAACCAAAGCCTCTTTGCTATATGAGAGCATAGGTTGGACAAGTGGTGGACCTAGTTGTAATACCCACTGCCACCTATCAACTACTATAGGACTATGCTTTCCAATGTCCAAGTATCCCTTGAGTCTTTCAAGGTTGAACACGTGGTGGACCTTGAAACAAAAATCCCCTTTCTATATCAGAGCATAGCTTGGACAAGTGGTGGACCTAGTTATAATGCCCAATATCCAAGGTGAAATACCTTAGGACTTTTCTACCTTGCTTGCCAATGTTTACGTAGCCCCTCATTTCTTTAATGGAAGTAAGGTTGGACAAGTGGTGGACCTTGAAACCAAAGCCTCTTTGCTATATTAGAGCATAGGTTGGACCTAGTTTTAATACCCACTGCCACCTATCAACTACTATAGGACTATGCTTTCCAATGTCCAAGTATCCCTTGAGTCTTTCAAGGTTGAACACGTGGTGGACCTTGAAACGAAAATCCCCTTTCTATATTAGAAAGGTTGAACACATGGTGGACCTTGAAACGAAAATCCCCTTTCTTTATCAGAGCATAGCTTGGACAAGTGGTGGACCTAGTTATAATGCCCAATATCCAAGGTGAAACACCTTAGGACCTTGCTACCTTGCTTGCCAATGTTTACGTAGCCCCTCATTCTTTAATGGAAGCAAGGTTGGACAAGTGGTGGACCTTGAAAGCAAAGCCTCTTTGCTATATGAGAGCATAGGTTGGACCTAGTTGTAATACCCACTGCCACCTATCAACTACTATAGGACTATGCTTTCCAATGTCCAAGTATCCCTTGAGTCTTGCAAGGTTGAACACGTGGTGGACCTTGAAACCAAAATCCCCTTTCTATATCAGAGCATAGCTTGGACAAGTGGTGGACCTAGTTATAATGCCCCTCCTTTCTTTAATGGAAGAAAGGTTGGAAAAGTGGTGAATCTTGAAACCCAAACCCTTTGGCTATATATAGAGGATATCTTGGACAAGTGGTGGGCTTAGTTGTAGTATCCAATGTCCAAGGTCCAAGGTGAACTATGTAAAGACCTTACTTCCAAAAACAAAGTCGTACAAGTGGTTCTCCTTGAAACCAAAACCTCCTTAGTGTATTAGAACATAGCTTGGAGAAGTGGTGGACTTAGTTGTAATGGTGAATGTCCAAAGCAAACTATTATAGGACCTTGCTTCCCAAATCAAGTTTTGGACAAGTGGTGGATCTTGAAACCAAAACCCCCTTACTCTATTAGAGCATAGCTTAGATAAGTGGTGGACCTAGCTGCCATGGAAAATCATGTCAATCTGTGTGTGCAAAGGACCTTGCTATTAATTAAC
The DNA here is from genome assembly GCF_014529385.1 of Adiantum capillus-veneris. NCBI lineage: Eukaryota > Viridiplantae > Streptophyta > Polypodiopsida > Polypodiales > Pteridaceae > Adiantum > Adiantum capillus-veneris. The sequence goes on along the minus strand of NC_140959.1, from coordinate 118,363,394 downwards.
TGCTAAGTAGAGCTAGCTTCTTTAATGGAATCAAGGTTGGGAAAGTGGTGCATCTTGAAACCAAAAGCCCTTTATTGTATTAGAGCATAGCTTGGACAAGTGAGGGACCTAGTTTTAATGTGTGATGTCCAAAGAAAAGTATTACAAGACCTTGCTTTCCAATATTTGAATTGGTCAAGTGGTTAAAACTAAGTATAAAACTTTGACCATTTTCTTCTCGAATTGCCAAAAAGCTAGTTTTAGACACCCCTAAATGAAAATGGTTTAGGGTGGCCTTAAACAATGTTTTTTCAAAGACTTGAACAAAAGGGTTGCCGAAGAGTAATGACAATTTATTGTGGCTTGAAGTGCCTGAGTATGTGAAAACAAGCCTAGGTTTTCCACGAGGCAAAAGGTGACATAATAAGAACATTGGAAACTTAGGATTGACCATGTGGCCTAAACTTTGGCAAGTGAAGTGGTGGCCAAGTTTTGTGGCACAGTGTGCACTTGGTCCTATATGTGTTGACCACTTGGCTAAATCTAGGACCATAAGGCCAAACCTTTGGCACCTTAAATATAGTATGGGACATAATCTAGAACTGCTATAGTAAATTAGTAGTATAGCTAATATGTTAATATTTGTATTATATTTAAGTATATGCTAATATAATTTATGTTCAAAATTTCACTAATGAAGAATGTTCCCATTTAGCACTCCAGATGCGGGGTCTTAGGGCAATGCCACAATGGGGTGACAAGGCAGCGCTTCCACGTGAGGTTTGGGGGTAGCGCTCTTGATGGGGATGTGGAATATAGCGCTCTCGATGGCGGGGCTTGGGAGGTTGATTTTGGGATATTGTTCTGGGCGGGGTCCTGGGGCAGCGCCCCAGCAGGCGAGCAGCAAAAACACAGAAAGCGCACATGGATCGCACACAGTTGGAGTATACGCGCGCGTAGAGGAGCAAGCTCGGCATCGTACACAACACACAGGTGGAGTGCACAGGATTGAAAGTTCGCGCACAAGATAAAATAACAGCAGCGTACACAACGCTTTCCAGAAGGGCAAGATCGGGCAGTCTTCTCGGGAGACATTGCACACCTCACGAATAGAGAAAAAACAGGTATTTCTCTCTCTCTCACTCTCTGTCTTTCTCCATATAGAGAAGATGGTTCTCCGTAACTCTTCTTGCACACACACTCTCTCGTCAAAAGACAGAGATACATAGTTTAAAAGTATCCCCGCACACATACACATATTCCCACACATCGTCTTCCTCTCTTCCACATACATAACCACAGTGAAATCTGTTATCTTGCTGTCTCTCTCTTGAAAATACATGCACATATTCCCACACATCGTCTTCCTCACTTCCACATACATAACCACAATGAAATCTGTTATCTTGTTGTCTCTCTCTTGAAAATACGTGCACATATTCCCATACATCGTCTTCCTCTCTTCCACATACATAAACACAGTGAAATCTGTTATCTTTCTCTCTCCTCTCTCTAAAAAACAGGTATTTATCTCTCTCTCTCTCTCTATCTATCTATCTCTGTATCTTGCTATCTCTCTCTTGAAAATACATGCTCATGTATGTGTGCGTCTGTGTTATCTATGTGTATGTATGTATATTTGTGTTATTTCATTGTAATACTCATACATAATGCAGATACACAATTACACTTAATTACGATATGCACACATAGTATATATACATACATAAATATCACAAATAACTAACACATTGTAATACTAGTAAAATTGAATGGAAGACTTACTTGCGTGATCTGTTAAAGTCGATTCTTGTAGCGAGTTCTGGATGTATGCTGAGCTGATTTTCCTCTAATCCATTTGTAGATATGATTGTAACTTCTGTTTCTCAAAAATAGTAGTGTTGTTTAGTGATACACCTAATGGACATAAATGGTTTAAACTAGGACATGTAGACCAAAAATACGTGTATTTCTTTGGATGAATATATACACTTTTTGGTGACCCTTACCACAAGTGGTGGACCTTGAGACCATGGACTATAAGGACCTCCAAACAATACCTTGTACACTCAATCCTTCTTGGTATCTAGGTTGGACAAGTGGTGGACCTTGTTCAAATTCTCTAACCACTCTCTCTAACATGGTGACATAATTTAGGTGTGATAAATTCATATCTATGCAAACTAATATCAGTTTAGGCTTGTTAATTTGAATTTGTTTGAATTTATGTACAATATAATGATTTGAGGTTTGCATATTTGAATTTAGGTGGTATAATGATATCTTTTTGTGGTAAACTTGAATTTAAAATCAATTTCGCGTGGAATATTTTAAATTTAAGTAGTAAAATTTAAATTTTTATAAAAGTTTGAATTTAAAATTTGGGCGGGATATTTAAAATTTAGGCGGGATATTTAAGATTTGGGAGGGATATTTTAAATTTAGGCGGGAAGGTTTTGAATTTATAGCGAGATCTCCCTTACATAAGAGAGTATAGGTTGGACAAGTGGTGGACCTTCAAGCTAGAGCATCCATGCTACTGGACATGATAGGTAGGGAATCTAGTTGAATATTGTATGTATAATATATATGTAATAGATCTAGCTTGGACAAGTGGTGGACCTTGGAACAAAACCCCATGTAAAACATATCATGCACATTCCAAGTGGTAAAAAAAAATATCATTTAAGAATATAGCCTTATAGGTTGGACAAGTGGTGGACCTTAACACCCAGATATTCTTCATATAATGACATAGAGTGGAAAACTGGTGAATCTTGAGACCAAACCATGCTACTAGCGATAATAGCTTGGACAAGTGGTGGACCTTGAAAGTAAACCCCCCATCTACGAAATATCGTGGGTTTAAGGTATTTCGATGGAGCCTAGCATCTTGGAGACATCGTGCATCTTGCTTCTCTTCATGTTTCAATGGAGCCTATCTTGGACAAATGGTGGAGCATCCTTCTCTCCATGTTTCAATGGACCCTAGCTTGGACAAGTGGTGGACCTTTGCTTCTCTCTATTATTCAATAGAGTTAGCTTGGACAAGTGGTGGACCTTGGAACCAAACCCCCATGTAAAACCTATCATGGTCACTCCAAGTGGTGAGAAAGAATAACCTTTAAGATATAGCCTTATAGGTTGGACAAGTGGTGGACCTTAACACCCTAATATTCTTAATATAATGACATAGAGTGAAAAGTGGTGAATCTTGAGACAAAACCACTCATGCTACTAGCACTAATAGCTTGGACAAGTGGTGGACCTTGAACGTAAACCCCCCATGTTTCAATAGAGTTAGCTTCGACAAATGTGGAGCATCCTTCTCTCCATGTTTCAATGGAGCCTAGCTTAGACAAGTGGTGGACCTTTGCTTCTCTCTATGATTCAATAGAGTTAGCTTGACAAGTGGTGGACCTTGGAACCAAACCCCATGTAAAACCTATCATGGTCACTCCAAGTGGTAATAAAGAATAACCTTTAAGATGTAGCCTTATAGGTTGGACAAGTGGTGGACCTTAACACGCGCATATTCTTAATATAATGACATAGAGTGGAAAAGTGGTGAATCTTGAGACCAAACCACTCAGGCTACTACCAATAATAGCTTGGACAAGTGTTGGACCTTGAATGTAAACCCCTCATCTACGACATATCGTGGGTTTAATGTTTTTCGATGGAGCCTAGCATCTTGGAGACATGGTGCACCTTGCTTCTCCTCATGTTTCAATGGAGCCTACTTGGACAAATGGTGGAGCATCCTTCTCTCCATGTTTCAATGGACCCTAGCTTAGACAAGGGGTGGACCTTTGCTTCTCTCTATGTTTCAATAGAGTTAGCTTGGACAAGTGGTGGACCTTGGAACCAAACCCCCATGTAAAACCTATCATGGTCACTCCAAGTAGTAAGAAAGAATAACCTTTAAGATGTAGCCTTATAGGTTGGACAAGTGGTGGACCTTAACACCCACATATTCTTAATAAAAGTGGTGAATCTTGAGACCAAACCACTCAGGCTACTAGCAATAATAGCTTGGACAAGTGGTGGACCTTGAATGTAAACCCCTCATCTACGAAATATCGTGGGTTTAATGTATTTCGATGGAGCCTAGCATCTTGGAGACATGGTGCAGCTTGCTTCTCCTCATGTTTCAATGGAGCTTATCTTGGACAAATGGTGGAGCATCCTTCTCTCCATGTTTCAATGGACCCTAGCTTGGACAAGTGGAGTGGACCTTGGAACCAAACCCCCATGTAAAACCTATCATGGTCACTCCAAGTGGTAATAAAGAATAACCTTTAAGATGTAGCCTTATAGGTTGGACAAGTGGTGGACCTTAACACGCGCATATTCTTAATATAATGACATAGAGTGAAAAGTGGTGAATCTTGAGACCAAACCACTCAGGCTACTACCAATAATAGCTGGACAAGTGTGGACTTGAATGTAAACCCTCATCTACGACATATCGTGGGTTAATGTTTTCGATGGAGCCTAGCATCTTGGAGACATGGTGCACCTTGCTTCTCCTCATGTTTCAATGGAGCCTATCTTGGACAAATGGTGGAGCATCCTTCTCTCCATGTTTCAATGGACCCTAGCTTAGACAAGGGGTGGACCTTTGCTTCTCTCTATGTTTCAATAGAGTTAGCTTGGACAAGTGGTGGACCTTGGAACCAAACCCCCATGTAAAACCTATCATGGTCACTCCAAGTGGTAAGAAAGAATAACCTTTAAGATGTAGCCTTATAGGTTGGACAAGTGGTGGACCTTAACACCCAAATTTCTTAATATAATGACACAGAGATGAAAAAGTGGGTGAATCTTGAGACCAAACCCCTCATGCTACTAGCGTTAATAGGTTGGACAACTGGTGGACTTGAATGTAAACCTTCCTTGTTTCAATAGAGTTAGCTTGACAAATGGTGGAGCATCCTTCTCTCCATGTTTCAATGGAGCCTAGCTTGGACAAGTGGTGGACCTTTGCTTCTCTCTATGAGAAGAATAAAGTTAGCTTGGATAAGTGGTGGACCTTGGAACCAAACCCTATGTAAAACATATCATGGTCATTTCAAGTGGTGAAAAGAATACCCTTTAAGATATACCCTTATAGGTTGGACAAGTGGTGGACCTTAACACCTAGATCTTCTTTATATAATGACATAGAGTGGAAAAGTGGTGAATCTTGAGACCAAACCACTCATGCTACTAGGGATAATAGCTTGGAAAAGTGACTGACCTTGACGTTAAACCCCACATGTAAACAATATCGTGGGTTTAATATTTCAATGGATCCTAGAATCTTGGAGACATGGTGCAACTTGCTTCTTTTCATGTTTCAATGAAGCCTATCTTCCACAATGTGGGATCATCCTTCTCTAAATGTCTCATGGAGCCTAGCTTGGACAAGTGGTGGACCTTTGCTTCTCTCTATGTTTCCATAGAGTTAGCTTGGACAAGTGGTGGACCTTGAAACCAAACCCCCATGTAAAACATATCATGGTCATCCAAGTGGTGAGAAATAATACCCTTTAAGATCTAGCCTTATAGGTTGGACAAGTGGTCGACCTTAAAACCTAGATCTTCATAATATAACGACATAGAGTGGAAAAGTGGTAAATCTTGAGACCAAACCACTCAGCTACTAAGAATAATAGCTGGACAAGTGGTGGACCTTGAATGTAAACCCCCCATGTACGAAATATCATGGGTTTAAGGTATTTCAATGGAGCCTAGCATCTTGGAGACATGGTGCAGATTGCTTCTCTTCATGTTTCAATGGAGCCTATCTTGGACAAATGGTGGAGCATCCTTCTCTCCATGTTTCAATGGAGCCTAGCTTGGACAAGTGGTGGACCTTTGCTTCTCTCTATGTTTCAATAGAGTTAGCTTGGACAAGTGGTGGGCCTTGGAACCAAACTCCCATGTAAAACCTATCTTGGTAACTCCAAGTGGTGAGAAAGAATAAAGTTTAAGATATAGCCTTATAGGTTGGACAAGTGGTGGACCTTAGCACCCATATATTCTTAATAGAATGACATAGAGTGGAAAATGGTGAATCTTGAGACCAAACCACTCATGCTACTAGAGATAATAGGTTGGACAAGTGGTGGACCTTGAATGTAAACCCCCATGTACAAAATATCATGGGTTTGAGGTATTTCAATGGAGCCTAGCATCTTGGAGACATGGTGTAGCTTGCTTCTCTTCATGTTTCAATGGAGCGTATCTTGGACAAATGGTGGAGCATCCTTCTCTCCATGTTTCAATGGACCCTAGCTTGGACAAGTGGTGGACCTTTGATTCTCTCTATGTTTCAATAGAGTTAGCTTGGACAAGTGGTGGACCTTGAAACAAAACCCCCATGTAAAACCTATGTGGTCACTCCAAGTGGTGAGAAAGAATAACCCTTAAGATATAGCCTTATAGGTTGGACAAGTGGTGGACCTTAACACCCAAATATTCTTAATATAATGACATAGAGTGAAAAAGTGGTGAATCTTGAGACCAAACCACTCATGCTACTAGCGTTAATAGGTTGGACAAGTGGTGGACCTTGAATGTAAACCCCCCATGTTTCAATAGAGTTAGCTTCGACAAATGGTAGAGGATCCTTCTCTCCATGTTTCAATGGAGCCTAGCTTGGACAAGTGGTGGACCTTTGTTTCTCTCTATGTTTCAATAGAGTTAGCTTGGACAAGTGGTGGACCTTGGAGCCAAACCCCCATGTAAAACATATCATGGACATTTCAAGTGGTGAGAAAGAATACCCTTTAAGATATACCCTTATAGGTTGGACAAGTGGTCGACCTTAACACCAGATCTTCTTAACGTAATGACATAGAGTGGAAAAGTGGTGAATCTTGAGACCAAACCACTCATGCTACTAGAGATAATAGGTTGGACAAGTGGTGGACCTTGAATGTAAACTCCCCATGTACAAAATATCGTGGGTTTAAGGTATTTCAATGGATCTTAGCATCTTGGAGACATGGTGCAGCTTGCTTCTCTTCATGTTTCAATGGAGCCTATCTTGGACAAATGGTGGAGCATCCTTCTCTCCATGTTTCAATGGACCCTAGCTTAGACAAGTGGTGGACCTTTGCTTCTCTCTATGTTTCAATAGAGTTAGCTTGGACAAGTGGTGGAACTTGGAACCAAACCCCCATGTAAAACCTATCATGGTCATTCCAAGTGGTGAGAAAGAATACCCTTTAAGATATAGCCTTATAGGTTGGACAAGTGGTGGACCTTAACACCCAGATCTTCTTAATATAATGACATAGAGTGAAAAGTGGTGAATCTTGACATCAAACCACTCATGCTACTAGTGATAATAGGTTGGACAAGTGGTGGACCTTGAATGTAAACCCCCCATGTACGAAATATCATGGGTTTAAGATATTTCAATGGAGCCTAGCATTTTGGAGACATGGTGCAGCTTGCTTCTCTTCATGTTTCAATCAAACCTGGCTTGGACAAATGGTGGAGCATCCTTCTCTCCATGTTTCAATGGAGCCTAGCTTGGACAAGTGGTGGACCTTTGATTCTCTCTATGTTTCAATAGAGTTAGCTTGGACAAGTGGTGGACCTTGGAACCATACCCCTATGTAAAACCCATCATGTGCATTCCAAGTGGTGGTAAATAATACCATTTAAGATATAGCCTTATAGGTTGGACAAGTGGTGGACCTTAACACCCAGATCTTCTTAATATAATGACATAGAGTGGAAAAGTGGTGAATCTTGAGACCAAACCACTCATGCTACTAGGGATAATAGGTTGGACAAGTGTGGACCTTGAATTTAAACCCCACATATACAAAATATCATGGGTTTAAGGTATTTCAATGGAGCCTAGCATCTCAAAGACATGGTGCATCTTGCTTCTCTTCATGTTTCAATGGAGCCTATTTTGGACAAATGGTGGAGCATCCTTCTCTCCATGTTTCAATGGACCCTAGATTGGACAAGTGGTGGACCTTTGCTTCTCTCTATGTTTCAATATAGTTAGCCTATATTAGACAATTAGTAGACCTCGAATCTCTCCATGTTGTCTAGAGCTGAGCTTGGACAAGTGGTGGACCTTACTTCTCCCTTCCCTTAGTTTACTAGCTTAAATGATCACTATGTATACTTGCTTAGATCTAGCTTGAACAAGTGGTGGAACTTGTATTCACACAAACTTAATCCATTACAAAAAAGTATATGTTAAAATAACATTTGGTTTTTTTTTGTTTCAGGAAAGATGGCTCCAAAAAAACAGTTGCAAGGGTTGCTGTCTCAGTTGACTATACTTGCAATGATCTTAGGAAATGGTATTTGGACATACATGGTATAGAGGGTGCACAATTTCATAAGGTGCATCTATTTATTGCCAAAAAGGAGAATGACAGCTTGTTTGAAGATGTTGGACAAGTTGTGGAAGCATCTGTCTCTGTAGTTGATAGTCATCCAGAGGTGGAATGCATTGACATTCTAGTTCCAATGAATCTAGAATTTCAACTATCTCCAGGAGCATATGCATTGGAGCGCATGTCTAGAAACAAAGAAGAGACAATGTTTTCTCGAGGATGGAAGTTTGCAGAATCAAATCCAAATATCAGCAGATCAACTTCAAAGCTCCATCATTGCCACACTACAACGAAAAAAGGTGAAAGCTTCACGACCACCATCCACAAAGAAGCAAGCAAAAGTGCAGAAAGTAGAAGCTAAGCGAACTAGTTCCATTTTGGATGTAGACAAGGCATCTTTGGCATCCTCATCAACAGAGGGTTCAATGTCAAAGATGAGAATTGTGGATCCAGATGTTTTAGAAGCTGAGGCCATGAAAGGACAAGAAAAAGATACAGGTGGAATGAATAAGTACATAAATTATTTTCCTTTCCAATATAGGGAATTTGATATCCCTATTCAAAATTGTTGGCTTGCTCCTGATCACTATAATGCACGTATTATGGATAAAAAACACGCTGAAAGTGTGTTATTTGGATTTTCACGGAGTACGACCAAGCCTGCAGCATGTGCATATTTGATGCCTGTTCGAAATGCAAAATCAAAGAAGGGGACTCCTTTGGCAGTAGAAGAGGTAGAGGAGCAAAAAATTAAAGATTATCATTATTGGATTCTTGATGGGCAGCATTCAATCTATGCTGCAAAAGTTTTGCTTCACAATGAACAAAACAACAAAGAGATCTTTGAAAGACTGATTAGCGTGTATAAATTTAGAAAGGCTCGCATTGTTGTGAATGCTCCTCCATTTGTTGCAACTGCTATATCTGCCATTGCAAATGAGGAGGCTCAGGCATTGTATGTCAAGCAACCTTACAGCCAAATATTGAGACATTTACGGAGTCAATGGATCTTCTCAGGACGACCACCAAAGGCAGCAAGTGGAATTGCAGAGGGACATGCATCTCGTGCCGGATGGGATGTAAGTTATTTTCTTTGTCTTTTTGATAGTGTTTAATTAACAAATTCTTGCTCAATAGTTTAATTATTTCTCTATTTCTTTTTAGGCTTTTCTTCGATTGGCAAGAATGAGTGCAGCAGCAAGTTGGATTGCTAAACAGGCACACATGGTCACGTACTCTGATTTAGTTTATGATTGCTGGATAGAAATCATTGAAAATCTAGAAGAGGAGAATAAGAAACCCCCAACAACTATTTAGATACCTTTGTGGCCTTGAGAATCAGAGGTAAAGACTATTCAAGAAGAGATTAGAGATGAGAAGATTTTACTGTCAAAGAGTGCAAAGGATGGTGATGCAACTGACATGTATGATCGAATCAAGCAGTTGAAGCAAGACAAATTGATTCAAGATGCACTTCTTGAAGGCTTCAACAATTTGAATGAGTCTTCACCATGTAAAGACTGGGAGGAGGTGGTCAAAATGTATAACATCAATGATGTTGTTTATAAAACAATTTTAATGCTATGCGAGGAATGGATCAGATCTAGTTTGACGCGTGGAACAAAGAAAATGGCTTTTCCAGATGGAGCAATAAAATACATGCAATGGGCAATTCACCTTCAAAAGGAGAAAACTGAGCCTAGAGATTTGCCATGGTCAATCTATGTGGTGAGCCTACAAATGGAAGGCAATCTCTACTTGATGCGCCACTTCAATAATAAAGTGCCTATTGGCTTATGTGTTTTAGATATGACAAAAAACGTTGGAGGCAATTTGAAGTGGAGTGAGGAGACATTTAACAATGCTTTGGATGGGATCTTGGCTATTGCTGGAGGGTCAACAGATCCTGGATTTGTCTTTCTTGCATTTGTGGATTTCACTAACTTCACAAAATTGCAATGTGCCTTTCACGCCATGGGAGATAATCTGAGCTACCATTGTTGTGGTGCATTGCATCACTTTCCATCAGCTCCTTGCAAAGGAGCAATTCAATTCCTAACAGTTATTGCCTTCTTGGGACAAGGCAATGCATTTGAAGACCTGAGAAGAAGATCAGAGGAACATCCCATGCCAATTGATTGTTCTCTTCTTCAAGTAGCAGATAACGATATGTCAGATTTGCAATATTTGGAGGCCAAAAAAAGAGCTTTGGTCAAGCACTACATTCGTACATATTGTTTTGAAGACCGCAAGCTTGTTGATGTTTTTGGTGATGGCTCCTTGGTTGCACAAGAAGGAATACAACAGAAAAAAGAAGTTATCTGCTTAATTGATAGTGTGGAGGAGGCAAAAAGCGTGGAGACCATGCTGCTAGACTTTGTTAAGTCTCATGAAGATATAGAAAAATGGGCTGGACTTCAACAATCCACTTCGCAATCAGGCGACATTGTGCCTGTTACAGAGGAGTGCTCTCCACAAAGAGAAGAAGAACAACAACAACACCATCCTCTGTCAATGGAGGACTTTTTGGAAATGGAGACACGTATGTTTTGAGTTTCTTGTGCATGTTAGTGTTTCTTGTTACTGATTTGATACTCTTAATGTTAGATTTTGCTTTATATAGTATTGATTGAGTTTGTATTTTTATCTCAAGCATTCAAGGTTTGAATGTAAATAGTAAATTACTTGAGTTTTTGAATGGTGGATCTGTAGACTAAAACTATAACATTTAATACTCACAAAGACTTAATTACTTAAGAGCTTGAACTCAATAAGTTTTGGACCTTTTATCAATACCCCCTTGATATGATACATTAGATCGTAGCATGGTTAAATGGTGATGCTTCATAAATTGAACCTAGCTTAGACAGGTGCTGGAGCCTAAATTTAAACTAACCTTGCTAGAAGGGAGCTTATGTTTGGACTTTGAGAACTAGCATAAGTAATCAATTAGAGCATAGATTAGACATGTGGTGGTGGCCGCCTTAGAGACCAAAATCTTAATGAGCTTGGAAAGGTATTTAAGTACTGCAATTTACTTAGTTTTAGTACTCATTAAATGCATAGCTTGACAAAAGGTGGACCTTACATGGATCCTAATTTCAAGAGGTGTGGTAGACCTTCAAAACAAGCTCATATAGCTTGGACATGTGGTAGACCTTGCATGAAGACTAGTTTAGTCAAGTGTGGTACACCTTGTAACCAACACCCATTTGTTATATTAGCTTGGACAAGTGGTGGACCTTGCTTTTATGTTTCAATGGAGCATATTTTGGACAGGTGGTAGACCTTGTTTCTCTCCATGCTTCAATGGAGAGAAACTTTAGCTTGGACAAGTGGTGGACCTTGTTTTTATGTTTTAAAGGAGCATATTTCGGACAAGTGGTAGACATAGTTTCTCTCCATGGTTCAATGGAACCCACCTTAGACAAGTGAAGTACCTTGAAACCAAACCCCCATAATACAACCTACTAAATAGGTTGGAAAATTGGTGGGATATGAAACCATCCATGATAGAGCATAGTATAGGTGAAAACGTAGTGGTCCTTATATCAATTACCCATGCATAGCTTGGACAAGTGGTGGACCTTGATTCTCTCTATGTTTCAATGGATCCTATCTTGGACTAGAGATATATCTTAATTAGTTCCATGCTTCAATGGATTGTAGCTTGGATAAGGAGTGGAACTTCAAACAAAACTCCACAGCATAGCATATATTAACAATTCATGGGTTTTATAGAGATTGTCTTGCCTATTTTGGAGAGTTGGTACACCTTTATTCTCCATTCTTCAATGGATCTGAGGTTGGACAAGCGGAGTTGGAGAAGTGGTCAACCTTAAAATGAAACCTCCCATGCTACAACCCATCATAGATCGTATATGTAGTGGACCTTGAAACTCTTTTATGTCCCTAGCTTAGAGAAGCATTGCACTCTTGATTATCTCCATACATGAAGGCAAGGTTGGACAAGTGGTGGACCTTCAAACCAGAATCTCTATGCAATAATAGGCAAGTGGTGGAGCTTGTTTTCTCCATGTTCCAATGGAGCCTAGCTTAGACAAACAATGGAGCTTGCTTCTCTCCATGTTTCAATGGATCCTAGCTTAGAAAAGTGGTGGAGCTTTGCTTCTCTCCATGTTCCAATGGACCATAGCTTAGACAAGTGGTAGACCTTGAAAAACACCCCCCGTATACAACATATTATGGGGTTTTCATGTTTCAATGGCTCCTAGCTTGGACAAATGGTAGAGCTCGCTTCTCTTTATGTTTCAATGGATCCAATCTTAGCCAAGTGGTGGACCTTGAAACAAGAATCCCCCCCCCCCCCATGTACAACGTATTATGGGTTTTGAAAGCACTGGGAGAAAATAATAGCTTTGATAAGTGGTGGACCTTGCTTCTCTCCATGCTTCAATGGAGCCGAGGTTGGACACATGTTGGAGAGAAGATGGTTGCCCATGAAATAAGACCATGCATGCTATAATCAATCATATGTTGTACACATGGTGGACCTTGCAATTGTTTTATATGCCTAACTTGGACAAGTGGAGGACCCTTGATTACCTCCAGATATCAACAACAAGCCAAGTTTGGACAAGTGTAGTACCACCAAACCAGAATCTATATGCTACAATAGAGTATAGGTAGGACACGCGATGAACCTTGATATCAAACCATCCATGCTACTAGAGATGATAGGTTTCACATGTGGTGGAACCTTGTATCAATGTTCTATGTGTAGTTTTTGACTAGTGATAGACCTTGAAACTAATCCCTCTAGGCTACAAGAAAAAAGAGATGGATGAGGAGGCTAGACTACTTTTGTTGCATCAATGCATCCCATGTTACCACATATACTATAGGGTTCTTGGATAAGTGTTGGATCTTGTGTCAATGCTCCATGTCTAGCTTGGACAAGTGGTGGACCTTGGTTCTCTCTATGCTTCAAATGGGCAATAGATTGGAGACACAGTGGCCTTTTTTTTCCAATGATTTTATTTTTTGGAAACCTTGGAGGCACCATGTAAGAGGCACTCTAAGTCTTCCATACAATGGACCTATTGGACTATAAAATAATGATATCTTTCTTTGATATTGTCATTATTTTATGCATAATATTTTCTTCTTTTTGCAGACACAAAGGAGTTAAGTGATATAAAAACTAGATGTATTTCACACTATGATTGGCATGAAGATCCTTTTGGGACACCAACTTTTCCTATTCCCAAAGATGTAATTTTCCATATTAACGGTGTGGATTTTGAAGTGCGACTTTCATGTATTGAAGGAGCTGGTTATGGGCTATTTGTGCATACTACCCTGGAAAGTGGTTTGACTATTCTAAACTATGGAGGGCATAAGTATAGATTTCAAGACTGGAAAAAGATATGCAAAATATTTCCAAGAGCTTATAAATATTCTCTTCTAGAGGATCCAAACATAGAAGAAGAGGAAGATCAATCATACATTATTGGTTGTGTAGAAGAAGGAAACGTGTCGGGCTATATAAATAGTTCTCACAGTACAAATGTCTGTCCCAACGTACGCTATACATTTGATCCAAATTTTCCACCTTGGCATAAATGCACCTCTTCACACATCAAGTCAGAAGAATATGGCCATGTATGCATTGAGACTATTTGTCAAGTTGAAGCAGGAGAAGAGTTGTTTGCTGACTATAACTTTACTTGACATTGTAAAGTATTGTACATGGATGGAAATCTCAAGTACATGCATCATTTTCATTTTTCATGGATGAAATCTCAAGTGAATATAACATTTGATTATTGTTTAGTTTATGCTCAACGAGAATCTAGAGTGCTCTTATGCTTTGTGTGTTGTCTAACATATTTGACTACCTTGGCCATAGAATCTTGATTCTACTCTAGATTTGTGATAAATCTTACCAAAATTTAATCAATGTCTAGGTTGGACAAGTGGTGGGGCTTCAAACATTACTGTCTTAAACAAGTGGAGTTATCTTACTTGAATAAGTGGTGGCCTTTGAATCCAAATCTAAGCCAAATCTCTAATTATTTTCTTGTAGTCTAGGTTGGACATTTGGTGGACCTTGTATCCATGTTTCCTCAACAAGGGTGGCTTTTAGTTTTCACTTTAAGTACTCATCTTTAATAAAGTGTAGGATGGAAAATGTTGAGTTAGTAGATTGTATTTTAGACAAGTGGTGTTTGGTGTACGAATGCTGAAAATGGTTGCAAGGATTCTAACAACGACTTTACCTTAAATAAATTTCTTACTAGGAGTTCTACATATAAATATGGTGAATAAAATTCTAGTGGTTTTGAGATACCATTTGTGTGTGTGTTTTCTTAGATTCACAAACTGGGATGGATAATGCTCCTATGGTTCAGTCAACAACTATAGAATCCATAGATTCTATGGTTTCTAAAGTGCCCAAGATGGATGATATTTCTATACTAGAGTCTAGTGTTGTGCAACTTGAGCAAGCTTCCAATAATGAGAACCAAGAAATCGATGCTTCAAAAATGCAACATACATCAAAAGAGACTGAAAAGTCCACTCACGAGCTATTGCCAATTGGTACTACGTCATGTAGCGTAGATGTTGAGAAATCCATGCTTACAATTATATTGGATTTAAATGGTCTATTGTTGAAACGTTCCCCTCAACCATCCTCACACCACAACTCAGTGCAAATGGATTCAAAAAGATATATTATACTCAGGCCAGGTTGCATCCAATTCTTGAAGACTATTTTACAAAGGTTTAATGTTGCAATTTGGTCGACAGCTACTAGGAATAATGTGTATCAAATCCTTGCAGCACTAAACAACTTAGCTGAGGATACATTGCCTTTCTTTGCAATTTGGTCGCAAGATGTTTGCTACACCGCTCAAACTCAAAAATTGTTTAGACCCGACAATCCAAACGTTGAGGCAATGTTCAAGCCTCTAGCCAAAATTGCCATGGGGTTTGAATGTGATCCACAAAGAACAGTGCTTATTGATGACTCTCCTTACAAGGGATGTATTTCACCAGCAAACAATTGCATTTTTCCACCACAATTTGATGCTGAGAAGATGGTTGACAATATGCTCTTGGAGGAGCTACTGCCATACTTGATTCAGCTTGATGAGAGAAGGGATGTGCGTGATTTAATTGCTTCTAATCGTTATGGACAACCTATAGTGACAAATGATAGTGAATACAAACAAATCATGGAGTATTGGAAGCAAAAAATGATGTTTGGTCAGCTAAGGTGTTCTTTACAAGAAGAATACCACCTGCAAAAGGTGACAGAGATGAAACTATCATTGAAGATGCAAGTGACACAAGCCACCGCAATGAAATGAGAAGAGCCCAAATACAAGAGATCTTGGCAAAGGAGCGTACACCCATTGAAAGCATGAAGGCGTCACAATTGACCACTTTAGCTAGGCAATTGGGTTGTAACACAAAAGGAGTTTTGAAGGCAACCACAGCAAAGGCTTATATAAATAAGGTGAAAGCTGAGAACAATCTTCTAAGGCTGGATAGAAAGCAACCCTAAGGTACTAGTGACATGTCATATATTCTTGATACACATGCTTGAACACTCATGTGCATGGTATCTAACAAATCTTTCTTTTTATTCCTTCTTGCAGGATCTTACAAAGGATACTACTAGATGGAGCTCAATCAATAGAGATTTTGATATTTTTGCTCAAAATAATGAAGCAGTCACCTACATTTTTTGTTTATCAATTTCTTGAGAGACTTTATTTTAGTTTGTAATCATCAAATGAAATGAAAAGTATCCTTCTTATTAAGATTGTTGATCTTTTTCTTGTTCAAACCTTTCAATTGTGATTTATAGTTTTGTTAGCATGAGATTGTGCTTTTTTAGTTTGAAAAAAACTGTCAAAGATCCAAGTCTTTTTGGCTTTACTTAAGTTATTAATTGTGAAAGATCCAAGTCTTTTTGCTTTACTTAAGTTATTGATTGCCTATGTAATAGTCCTTAAAACAATATCGGATGGCTTTCTTGCTCCCATGTCTCACATTGGTCTTTAGGTAAGACAAGTGGTGACCTTGAAAGTATGGTCTCATATCTCGATCAAGTGAAGAGACATGAAGCTTAAATATCACTACTATGTATCTAGTGTTAAACTCCATCGAGACAAAGACTAGATAGCCAAATTGCAGTCGAGTTTAAGTGAAAAATCCATTTGAGCTAAGGTAAAACTTATAGTGCCTCATTTTTCTAGGATTCTACCCCATCAAGGAAGTTAGAATCTAGCACAAACCAATTAAGACTCTTTTGGAGCCTAGATAGGACAATTCGTGGAACTTATGAAACTTATTATTGAGTTAGAGTCTAGTTTAGATAAGCAAAAGATCTTCAAACCAGCACTTGACTTTCTTACTATTCAATATTCAAAGTCCCTTGAGGCTAACAAATTACATACCCACTTGTAACCTAACTAATGAGTAATTATATAGATCTAAGCAAGTATATATAATGAGTCTTCAAACTAATAATCCAAGGGAAGAGAGTAGCAAGGTCCACTACTTGTCCAAGCTCAGCTCTAGACAACATAGAAAGATGCTAGTTCTACTAATTGTCTAATTATAGGCATGGAGAAATGATAGAAGGTTGACCACTTGTCCAACCTATCATCTCTAGTAAGATGGGAGGTTTGGCCTTAAGATTCACCATGTAACCAACCTATACATCATTGTATTATGAAGAGTAAAAAAGCAAAGCTCCACCACTTGTCCAAGCTAGTTCTAAAATCCACATGGAGATAAGCAAGCTCCACCATTTGTCGAATCTCTCTTCCATTAAAACATGAAAAAACTCATCTATGTTGTATAGGGGGACTTTTTTCCAAGGTCCACCACTTGTCCAAGCTAGGATCCCTAGTAGCACGAGTGGTTTGGTCTCAAGATACACCACTTGTACACTCTATGTCATTATATTAAGAAGAACTATGTATTAAGGTCCACCACTTGTCCAACCTATAAGGTTATATCTTAAATGGTATCCTTTCTCACCACTTGAAATGCCCATGATATGTTTTACACGGGGTTTCATTCCAAGGTCCACCACTTGTCCAAGCTAACTCTATTCAAACATAGAGAGAAGCAAAGGTCCACCACTTGTCCAAGCTAACTCTATTCAAACATAGAGAGAAGCAAAGGTTCACCACTTGTCAAAGCTAGGCTCCGTTGAAGTATGGAGAGAAGTAACCTCCATCATTTTTCCAAGATAGGTGCCATTCAAACATGGAAAGAATCAAGATCTACCATGTCTCCGAGATTCTAGGCTCCATTGAAACACCCTAAAACCATGATATTTTGTACATGGGGTGTTTACATTCAAGGTCTACCACTTCTCTAACGTATTATACCTAGTAGCATGAGTGATTTGGTTTAAGATTCACCACTTATCCACTCTATGTCATTATATTAAGAATAACTGGGTGTTAAGGTCCACCACTTGTCCAACCTATAAGGGTATATCTTAAATGGTATCCTTCACCACTTGTCAAGGTCCATCACCACTTTTCCAACCTATAAGGTTATATCTTGAATGATATTTTTCCTCATCACTTGTAATGTCCATGCTATGTTTTACAAAGGGGTTTTGTTCCAAGACCCACCACTTGTCCAAGCTAACTCCATTAAAACATAGAGAGAAGCAAAGGTCCACCACTTGTCCAAGATAGGCTCCATTGAAACATGGAGAGAAGGATGATCCACCATTTCTCCAAGATAGGTTCCATTGAAACATTGAGAGAAGCAATCTCCACCATGTCTCCAAGCTAGGCTCCATTGAAATACCCTAAACCCATAATTTTGTACATGAGGGGTTTACATTCAAGGTCCACCACTTGTCCAACCTATTATCCCTAGTAGCAAGAGTGGTTTGGTCTCAAGATTCACCACTTGTACACTCTATGTCATTATATTAAGAAAAATATGTGTTAAAGTCCACCACTTGTCCAGCCTATAAGGTTATATTTTAAATAGTATCCTTTCTCACCACTTGAAATGCCCATGATATGTTTTACATGGGGGTTTCATTCCAAGGTCCACCACTTGTCCAAGCTAACTCTATTAAAACATATAGAGAAAGAAAGGTCCACCACTTGTCCAAGCTAGGCTCATTGAAACATGGAGAGAAGGAACCTCCACTGTTTCTCCTAGATAGGCTCCATTGAAACATGGAGAGAAATAAGCTCCACCATGCCTCCAAGTTGCTAGGCTCCATTGAAATACCCAATACCCATAATTTTTTGTACATGGGGGGTTTACATTCAAGGTTCACCACTTGTCCAACCTATTATCCCTAGTAGGTTTGGTCTCATGATTCACCACTTGTCCACTCTATGTCATTATATTAAGAGGAATTAGGTGTTAAGGTCCACCACTTGTCCAACCTATAATGTTATAGCTTGAATGGTATTTTTTCTCACCACTTGTAATGCCCATGACATGATTTACATGGGGTTTTGTTCCAAGGTACACCACTTGTCCAAGATAAATCTATTGAAACATAGAGAGAAACAAAGGTCCACCACTTTTCCAAGCTAGGCTGCATTGAAACATGGACCTTAATACCAAATTATTTCTAGTAGCATGAGTGATATTTTGTACATGGGGCGTTTACATTCAAGGTCCACCACTTGTCCAACCTATTTCCCTAGTAGGTTTGGTCCCAATTTCACCACTTATCCACTCTATGTCATTATATTAAGAATAATTGGGTGTTAAGGTCCACCACTTGTCCAACCTATAAGGTTATATATTGAATGGTATTTTTTCTCACCACTTGTAATGCCCATGATATGTTTTACATGGGGTTTTTGTTCCAAGGTCCACCACTTTTCCAAGATAACTCTATTCAAACATAGAGAGAAACAAAGGTCCACCACTTGTCCAAGCTAGGCTCCATTGAAACATGGAGAGAATGATGCTGCACCATTTATCCAAGATAGGCTGCATTGAAACATGGAGAGAAGCAAGCTTTACCATGTTTCCAAGCTAGGCTCCATTGAAACACTCTAGGGGGTTTTATTTCAAGGCCCACCACTTGTTTAACCTATTATCCCTAGTAGCATGAGTGGTTTGGTTTCAAGATTCACCACTTGTACACTCTATGTCATTATATTGTGTTAAGGTCCACCACTTGTCCAACCTATAAGGTTATATCTTAAATGGTATCCTTTCTCGCCACTTGAAATGCCCATGATATGTTTTACATGGGAGTTTCATTCCAAGATCCACCACTTGTCCAAGCTAACCATATTCAAACATAGAGAGAAACAAAGGTCCACGACTTGTCCAAGCTAGGCTCCATTGAAACATGGAGAGAAGGAACCTCCACCATTTCTCCTAGATAGGCTCCATTAAAACATGGAGAGAAGTAAGTTCCACCATGTCTCCAAGATGCTAGGCTCCATTGAAATACGCAAAACCCATGATATTTTGTACATGGGTGATTTACATTCAAGGTCAACCATTTCTCCAACCTATTATCCCTAGTAGGTTTGGTCTCACAATTCACCACTTTTCCACTATATGTCATTATAATAAGAGGAATTGGGTGCTAAGGTCCACCACTTGTCCAGCCTATAAGGTTATACCTTGAATGGTATTTTTTCTCACCACTTGTAATGCCCATGACATGCTTTACATGGGGGTTTTGTTCCAAGGTTCACCACTTGTCCAAGCAAATTCTATTGAAACATAGAGAGAAACAAAGGTCCACCACTTTTCCAAGCTAGGCTCCATTGAAACATGGACCTTAATACCAAATTATTCCTAGTAGCATGAGTAATATTTTGTACATGGGGGTTTGCATTCAAGGTCCACCACTTGTCCAACGTACTTTTCCTAGTAGGTTTGGTCGCAAGATTCACCACTTGTCCACTCTATGTCATTATATTAATAATAATTGGGTGTTAAGGTCCACCACTTTTCCAACCTATAAGGTTATATATTGAATGGTATTTTTTCTCACCACTTGTAATGTCCATGATATGTTTTACATGGGGATTTTGTTCCAAGGTCCACCACTTGTCCAAGCTAAATCTGTTCAAACATAGAGAGAAACAAACGTGCACCACTTGTCCAAGGTAGGCTCCATTGAAACATGGAGAGAATGATGCTCCACCATTTATCCAAGATAGACTCCATTGAAACATGGAGAGAAGTAAGCTCCACCATGTTTCCAAGATGCTAGAGTCCATTGAAATACCCAAAACCCCTGATACTTTGTACATGGGGGGTTTACATTCAAGGTCCACCACTTGTCCAACCTATTATCCCTAGTAGCATGAGTGGCTTGGTCTCAGGATTCACCACTTGTCCACTCTATATCATTATATTAAGAAAAATTGGGTTTCCATATCTAAATGGATCTTTGCTTGGATAAGTGGTAGACCTTGAGACCTAAATACCCATTCTACACTAGAGCATTGGTTAAGCCTTATACACTTCAAGCATACCTTTAACAACAAGTAGTAGTTATTAGTTGACTTAAGTCTAGTTGAACTCCATGGTATTGAGACTAAGAGAGAGTGTAGCATAAAAAAGAGTCAGGATTTTAATTTGACTTTCTTTCTATTAATGAGTAGATCATAGATGGATTTTGGTATCTAATAAAACCTTAGGGTAGACAATGTAAAACTCATGTCTATTGTTGTGTTTGCATTAAGTGTTCTTGTTCTTTAATTTCAGAACCATTACAGAAAAATGGATTGGCTATATGCTGGCATAAATTGAAGAAAACTATTGAATTACCCATCCAACCTCCTCCAAGACCTTGTCCAAGGAATGAATCACCTCCTTATCACCTACCACTTGCTTTCAAGGACATCAAAAGAGTACTTATCTTGGATCTAGAGGGGTTACTTCTCAAGACAGTTGAAATGAAACATGGAGATTCTATGCCATCTTGGGCTCAACACATGCGACTTGTGGAGGACAAAGATGAAGTTTATCATGTGGTGCGACCAGACGCACAAAGTTTTTTGGATTTTTGTGCTGAATACTTTGAGCTATGGATATGGAGTTGCTATAACTTAACAAGGGTGCAACGCATCACACAAAAGTGTTTTCCTGAGCAGTATACCAAGTTCAAGGTGTTTATGAGTAACAAAAATTGCCAAAATCCAAATATCATGTTAGGATTTACAAGGGTTTATCACAAAAATCTGAGTGATATTTGGAAGATATTTGAGGATTTGGATGCAAACAATACCTTAATTTTTGATGACACTCCATATAGGGTGATGTGGAACATGCCAGGGACATATCTTATATTTCCAAAGATGTGGAGGCAAACTTCCGAGCAACTTCAAAACTTCTTGCAGAGAACCATAATTCCATGGTTGGTAGGATGGTTGTATGCAAGAGATAAGAGAGTCTATACATACAACACAATTGTAAATCAGTATAGTGATTCTGAGACAAATTATGTCCTTGGTGTGTACTTGTCAACACGAAAGCATTGAATAAATATGGCTATAAGATGCTTTTTTTATTCTAGTGTGTATCTTTCAACATTTGTATAATTTGATATAGTCTTTTTTTAAAAAAAGGTGTGTCAATTTTATGAACACTTGAATGGAGTGCACCCTACTCTAAGGGGACTTCAATGTACTATTGGAGTGCATCCTATTGTAAGGGGACTCTGATGTATTGCTAGAGTGCACCCAAATTTTTGGGGACTCATTTTTTATTTGATTGGGGCCTATGTTGGGTCATATAGTAAAAGAAATTCATTTTTTGTCAATTCATATCGAGGTTGCATTTATTTGGAACTATGAAAGAATTGATGTTTGATGTCAAAATAAAACTTGTAAGTGTGGATCAGAGAATTCATGGACTTTAAATATGTGAGAGGGATCTTTTTCTTGGGCACAAATGTTTGCTTCAAGAATTTTGTCATTACATACTTTATGTGAAAGAGTTTTAGAACCTAAAAGACTTTGAAAACAAAACTATGGAATCTAAGTGCATGTATTCTTGAATGGCTTGAAAGTTGATGTATACATGCATGTCGCCTTGATGAAGATTTAGATCTGACAAGATGGAAAGATATAATTCTTGGACGTTACCTTTGTCAATTTGGTAATAACATATTTAACTTTCTTTTAATATGGGTGGAAAATATATTATTATGTGCATTTGGAACCTAATTGCTTGACCTTCAAACCAAGATTCCTATGTTATTTTTTCATATACTTTTTTGTATTGAATTAAGATTGTGGATGCAAGGTCCACCACTTGTTCAAGCTAGATCTAAGAAAGTATATATACTGAGTCTTCAAACTAGTAAACCAAGGGAAGAGAGAAGCAGGGTCCATCACTTGTCCAAGCTCATCTCTAGACAACATAGAGAGATGTTATGTCTACTAATTGTCCAATATAGTCATGGAGAAATGATAGAAGGTTGATCCACTTGTCCAACCTATCATCTCTAGTAAAATGGGAGGTTTGGCCTTAAGATTCACCATGTAACCAACATATACTTCATTGTATTATGAAGAGTAGAAAAGAAAAGCTCCACCACTTGTCTAAGGTAGTTCCAAAATCAACATGGAGAGAAGCAAGCTTCACCATTTGTCCAAGATAGGTTCCATTAAAACATGGAAAACCTCATATATGTTGTACATGGAAGCTTTTTTCCAAGGTCCACCACTTGTCCAAGCTAGGATCCATTAAAACATGGATAGAAACAAGGCTCCACAACTCGTCCAACCTTTATAGCTGCGAAGTGTACCGGTTGTCTAAACTAGGCATGGGAAAATAATAGAAGGTCCACCACTTATCCAATATATTATCTCTAATAGCATGGGAGGTTTGGTCTCAAGATTTAGGAATTGGCTGACCTGTATTTCATTGTATTATGATGAATTTGGTTTTAAAGTCAACTACTTATCCAAGCTATAAGTTTATATCTTGAATGGTATTCCTTCCCATCACTTAGAAAACCAATGATATGTTGTACATGGGGGGGTTTGTTACAAGGTCCACCACTTGTCCAAGCTAGTTTCATTGAAACATGGATGAAGACAAGCTCCACCATTTGTTAAAGCTAGACTCCATTGAAATCTAGAAAATCCATTCTATGTTGTACATGGGGTTTTTGTTTTAAGGTCCAACACTTGTCCAAGCTAAGATCCATTGAAACATGGAGTAGAGAAACACTCCACCACTTGTCCAAGCTAGGCAACATTGATAGTAGTTGGTTTATTTTGAAGATCCACCACGTGTCTAAGCTAACTCTATTGAAACATAGAGAGAAGCAAAGGTCCACCAACTGTTCAAGCTAGGCTCCATTGAAACATGGACAGAAGCAAGCTCCACCATTTCTCCAAGATAGACTCCATTGAAACATGGAGAGAATCAAAGGTCCACCATTTCTCCAAGCCAAGATCTAGTTGTCCAACCTATAAGGTTATATCTTAAATGGTAATCTTTCTAATCACTTGGAATACCCATGATATGTTTTACATGGGGGTTTTGTTCCAAGATCACCACTTGTCCAAGCTAACTCTATTGAAACATAGAGAGAAGCAAAGGTCCACCACTTGTCCAAGCTAGTCTCCATTGAAACAAGGAGAGAAGCAAGCTCCATCATTTCTCCAAGATAGGCTAGCATGGATAAGTGCACCTTGAAACCAACCTTCCTATGAGGCAATAGAGCATATTCTACATATTTTATGTATGCCCCATGCCTCAAATTAAGAAGTTATAGATTAGAAGTGGACCTTGCTTAAATGTCACATGCAATAAATTAAGGAAAAATAGCCAAGTGGATTGTATTCCTCAATGGATCCTTGCTTTCACAAGTTGTGAAAGCTTGAGTCACTTTTACATCAACTTGGACAAGTGGTGGACCTAGAAACCAAGCTCTCCATGTTGAGATAAGTTGTAGGTAGGACAGTAGAACATAGACAACGATAATGGATGCAATATACTCCTCTCCTAATAATCCAATTGATTGAAACCATGATATTTTAGTTGTTTTCATTGTGTATTGTATGTGCATAAAGTGGAATGAGACCTTAAGAAAACTCAAATTTTTGACAAAATCTCTATATTTTATACATGATATATTGAAAGTTGTCCAACCTGGGAATTGGGATTTTCCCACTTTACCTAATATGGTCTTTCTTACGGAAGAGATGAGGATTACAATGAATTTTGGAAACAAGTGAGAGAGGCAAACTTTGCAAACGAGCTAAGTTGCCAAGCTAATCAGACAAATTGGGAAAAGGACATCAGGAATCCTCCCATAGTGGAATTTGAGGCAGGATCTCAAGTGGACTTGGATCTGCAATCTTACTGGGGAGATGGGGGCTCTGTTAGAACAATGGAGAGCAAACCTCACTCACTGAATACCTTACCTTCATACTTAGGGGAGTATGAAGCAAACTCCGAGATTAGAGCACTTCCCTCACGAAGAATCTCATCAGAAAAAGTCATGGACTCGCAAGGATTGATAGAGATCTTGTCAACACCAGTGACATGCACTATCACTCTAGCTGAGCTTTTGAGGCTAAGACCACATATGTGGACCACTGTAGGAAAATGCTTGGAGAAATTTGGGATAAAAGACCCAATATCGAGACTGCAAGAGGGTATACAAGAGCTGAGTAAACCACAAAAGAACGCTAAGCCTGTACCCTTAAACAAGGTCGGAGAGTATTGCGAAGGTGAAGAGGGGAATACAACCTTACCAGTTGAATTCCAAGGAGTGAACACGATGGCAATACTAGACAGCGGAGCTGGGGTAGCCATTGCTACAAAAGAAATCTGGAAAAAATGGGGGAAACCAGCAATAAGGAAGACTAGGTTGAAACTCCAATTAGCAGATGGACACATGGAGAAACCTATGGGGTTATTAGAGAAAGTTGTAGTAACTTCTTGCGGCATTGAATACGAACATACTTTTGCTATTGTCGATTTTGGCAAGGAGAATAACTATGATATCATATTGGGAAGACCATTCATGAGACAGTTGAAAATGGTCCAAGATTGGGGCTACGATCACATATACCTGAGAAATATGGAAACCACTACATGTGTGAACCTGAGAGACCATAGCTACAAAGATGTGAACCGAACACCGGTAGAGGAGTTTGATTCAGCTACTTTGGCGGGATCCGAATTTCCAGCTTGGTTAGGTAAGCCTAAGGAGTTATGGATGTGTGGAGCCTCGAAATGTGGAAGTCTGAGGCGAGAAGAATATGTTTTAGAAAGGGCTATCGAAGACGAAACTTATATAGGAGAACCCTTTCCAGAGGACACGCTTGAACCATTGGAATGGACACACATTCTAGCAACCCTAGATGTTTGTGCAACTCCGGATGGTCCCACAACGAAATTTTGCGACAAGGACGGGTACGACGTGGTTCCGTACTTCATGCTGAGAACTATACTCGAAAAAGAAAATGAAAAGAACGATACACTGGAAAAGGAAGATGAAGAAGCGGTGTTTCACGACATTCCCGATCATCCAGAGTGGGGAAATGAAGCAGACAATGAGTCAACGGACAATTCAAGCGGAAACGAAGAAACTATAACGGATGTCCGATTTTATAATTTTCCGAACCAAACTAAAACTAAACAACGCCAGAAACGCTATAGAGCAAAGAGAAAAACAAAGGGGGTTAGAACCAATCCGATGCCTAGAATAAGAGGAAAAAATCAATTCCTAATGCTAGTAAAGGCGGAAGATTGTGTTAAGGACAAGATTTCTGGAAGAATGAGAGGCAATGAGCAAAAGAGCTTACGAAAAGACAAAAGAAGCTCAAGAAATCAAGTTCAAAGGAATGAAACGAAAACTGAAACAGAAAAATCAGAAAAGAACAAGCGCAATAGAGAACACACGGAGTCCAAGTTAGAATGTAGAAACAAGTACAGAGAGCTCAAGAAAATTTTGAAAGAAGTTTGGACGACAGAAATTGAGAGTGGAGAGGACGAAAACGCCAAAATCAAGGAAAACATGGATGTTCCCTCTCACTACATGAAATTCACAATAGAGGATAGGAAGGTGGTATTAACCCAACCTATTCGAGAGAGAAGGGAGAACGAATCTTATGACGGACCGGAGGATGCAAAAAAAGTTGATTTAGCAGCTCCAGGTGAGACACCTAGATCGGTGTACATAGCCACAGATTTGTCTCCAGGCGAGGAAGAGAGACTTTTGAGTCTTCTCAGAGAGTACAGGGATGTGTTTGCATGGTCTTATAAGGACTTAAAGGGAGTTGACCCATCGATATGCCAACACACAATCCCACTAAAACAAGATGCAAAGCCTAGCAGACAGAGACCATACACATATAATGATACGTTTGCTAAGCGAATCAAAGAAGAGATAGATAAGTTAATGGAAGCTGAATTCATATACGAGATTGAACACACCGATTGGGTATCTCCAATTGTGGTGGTACCCAAGAAGAACGGAAAACTCCGAGTGTGTGTCAACTTAAAGAAAGTGAATGCTGCAACAATCAGGGACAATTATCCCCTGCCGATAACTGATCATGTTCTAGAGCGTGTATCAGGGAAAACAGCATACTCCTTTCTTGATGGTTTTTCAGGATATAACCAGCTAGCTATAGCACTGGAAGATCAACATAAAACAGCTTTTGCAACGGAGTGGGGAATTTATGCTTATCGGGTTATGCCTTTTGGTCTAACCAATGCTCCCACAACCTTCCAGAGGCTGATGACGCATGCTTTCAAAGAATACTTAAGGTTGTTTCTAGAAATATACATGGATGACTTATGTGTACATTCTCTTCTGAGAGATGAGCATCTAGGACACCTAAGAAAAGTATTTGAGAAATGTAGGACATATCGCATTTGTCTCAATCCTGAGAAATGTGTGTTTATGGTCCGACAGGGCAAAATTCTGGGACATATTGTCTCACAAAACGGAATATCCACGGATTTAGAGAAGATAAAAGTTATAGTGGATATGCCTAGACCAACCAATGCGAAACAAGTACAGAGCTTTATGGGACATTGCGGATATTATAGACGATTCATTTACATGTACGCTATAATAGGCCAACCACTTTACAGGCTAATAGTGAACTTTGAATGGACAGAGGAGTGTGAGGAATCATTCAAGAAATTGAAAGAGGCACTCATTACTACTCCAGTCTTGAAATCACCAGATTGGGAGAAGATATTCCATGTGCATATAGATGCTTCGGCATATGCAATAGGATGCATTCTGGCTCAGCCAGAAGAAGGAAACATGGATTTTCCTATCTGTTACGCCAATAGACAACTCAACAATGCAGAGAAGAATTACACCACAACAGAGCGAGAAGGATTAGGAATGATATATGCTGTGAAGAAATTTTGGCATTATCTTCTAGCCAACAAGTTTGTGTTTTTTACGGATCACCAAGCCTTGCTCTACCTAGTGAATAAACCATGCAATACCGGGAGAATAGTGAGATGGTTCATTATCTTACTGGAATTCAACTTCACGGTAGTAGTAAAGAAAGGAAAAACACATCTTAGAGCTGATCATCTTTCGCGATTGACGAATGGAGAAGACCCTATAGGAGTGGATGACGACATGCCAAATGCGTACTTGTTCAACATAGAAATGATACCGAAGTGGTCTCAAAATGTCGTTAACCTATTAACCTATGGAGGAGAGTTTGATAGAAGAGAATACAACCAGAAACATATTGCTATTCAGCAATCCAAGAATCTTCAATTGGTTGCAGGAAGGTTGTATCAATTGGGAAATGATCATGTTTTACGACTATGCATCAATCCTGAAGAATATAATATATATCTGTGCGAAGCACATGTTCAGGAATGTGCATTTCATTGTTCAAGAAGGAACACATATAGGAATTTGTTACAATTGGGAGTTTATTGGCCAGGAATGAAAGAAAGCGTACATGAATATGTCACTGTATGTATTGTATGTTTATCAAAACCGCCAGCAGAGTATTCGACATTATATCAGATAATGATTGCTCCGGAATGGAGTCAGTATATTGTTGAATATCTCACAAATAGAACTTTCCCAGAAAGAACGTCAAAAGCTCGTCAGAAATCTGTAGAGACAGAAGCTAGAGATTACGCTTTAATAGGAGATCAACTCTATAAGAGAGGTAAAGACAACCAGCTTAGGATTTGCGCATCAGAGTCTGAGTATGTGATAATCCTGGAGCAAGCTCATGGAGGAGTAGGTGGAGGCCATTTCTCAGGTGATAAGACAGCAAAACTTGTCTTAGCCGTAGGAATATGGTGGCCAACATTACATATGGACGCTGAGGAATACGTTAAACGGTGTGATGACTGTCAGCGGACCAAAGTACCACTTAAAAGAGATGATATGCCGCTTAGACCAATGATGGGGGCAAGAGCTTTTGCAAAATGGGGGATTGATTATGTCGGACCCATTTCACCTCCTGCATATAAGACTCATGCACAATACATCGTTGTGGCTACAGACTATCTAACAAAGTGGGTCGAAGCAAAGGCAACTCAAAAAGCAGATGCTAGGACCACGGCACAATTTCTATATGAATACGTCTTTGTACGATATGGATTGCCAATAGAAATTGTGAGTGATCGAGGCACACATTTTATAAATGAAGTGATAGAGATCCTTCTAGATGAATTCATGGTAATCCATAGGAAATCAGCCCCGTATCATCCACAAGCAAACGGACAAGCTGAAGCAACAAACAAAACCATATGCACGGTCCTTACGAAGATTGTATCTGAGTCGAGAACTGACTGGGACCAGAAGTTGCATTCAACATTATGGGCATATAGGGTAGCATATAAAACATCAATAGGAACGACCCCATATAACATGGTTTTTTGGCTAAATGCTATCTTACCAATAGAATTCTTGATTTCAACCTTAAGGGTGGCTAAGGATCTAGAGTGGACAGGGCACGAGCTTTCTGATAGAATAGATGACCTGGAAAAGCTAGACGAGCTTCGCCTAAAAGCAGTAGCTTCTATCTACGCTCAAAAAAGGCGACAAAAGGAATTTTTTGATAAGCATGTGCGGACTACAGAGTTTAAGGTTGGGGACTATGTCCTAGTTTACACTCTGAAACAGCATGCTAAAAAGCTTAAAAAGCGAGGGATGGGACCTCTGGTGATTAAAGATCTATCACCAAGTGAAGCCGTCAAGCTTGCTACATTAGACGGAGAAGAAATGCCCAATTGGATTAGTGGATGCAGAGTGAAAAAGTATCTTTTGCCGCTAACCCAAGACATGCTTCTCAAAATACATCAAGAAAAGCTGCGTGTCCAGAAAAAGAAAAAGATTGTGGAGGAAGCGCAAGCCGAGGCAAAGGAAAGAATGGAGAAAAGAAGACTACTACGTCAGAAACAACGCAATAAGGGAGCAATACGAATAAACGCAGTCAGTATAACAGAAATGGATAATGACAAAGAAGAACCCATCATTGAATGCAAAGTAGGAACCAACCAAATCAAAGCCAGAGCACTATTGGATTCAGGAGCTCAAACTAACCTACTTTCACTCAGTTTGTATAGACAATTGACAAATGACACTAAATTACAAACTGCCAAGCAAGAGTTAAAGAGTTACTCTGAGAATTCAATCAAAACTATCGGATGCATAGTTTTACATATACAGATTAACCAGTATGTGTATCCTCATATGTTTTACGTGGTTGAAGACCAAGCTACACAACATCCATTATTGCTAGGACAACCATGGCAGAAGCAATACAATGCAATGATTGACTGGAGTTCTAAATCAGTGCTTATCAAATACGAAGGTGAAAGTCAATTAGTTAAGTTCACCAAAGGAGCAGAGCCAACTCCAAAGGAAGAATCCAAGAACAAAGGTAAACAACAACCAGAGAAAAAGAAGAAGCAATGGCAACCAAAAATTTCTATACAACTGGATTGCTCTTCGACGAGGAATTCTCAACATTGGATAAGGAAGATAAGCAATAATATAACAGCTCGACCTTGGGAAAAAACGGAGTCAAAGTTGGTATGGAGACCAAAAAAGGTTGTGCCAGAGAACACAAAGGTGGAAAACAGAGTCTTCAATACCAGACAACAGAGTGATTCCAGACAACCAAGGACAGTGAAACATATCTGGATTCCAAAGAAGTTCATGAGGGCACAAAGCTATAGAAAGCAAATTTGGATCCCAAGGATTTGTAAACAGGAACTCCCTTCAGTACAATCCACGGAAACTCCTAGGTATTTCAAGGCGAGGAAATCAACACAAAGAACAAAGCAGGTTTGGGTCGCAAAGAGTTTGTGGCAAGCACAAGCGAAGCGGAAGTAGATTTGGATTGTGAAAAAGAACAACAAGGTAAAGAAGAATCCATCTACTGATTCTACTACTGAAGTGCCAAAACCAACCCAAAACCCGACCACCAATCCTTCAATCAAACAAAGAGCAGCTTTATTGGAAAGACTGTTGTATCATCGCTCTACAATTGCATTGGGAACTTATGACCAAAACAACTACAATGCTTCGCCCACAGAAACTTCATAGTCGTCCGGGAGGATTCAGACTAGGAGGGGGGGAGGTATACAGGTATACAGGAGCTACAAAGCAGCTACAAGCGACAAAAACAAAGAAAAACAAAAAATTATATTACAAGGACAGTGTCTTACATGATTTTGCAATTTTTATGTTTGATTGCGGATATTGATAATATTTATGCCCTTATATACCTTGTTTTGCAACAAGAAGGGATCAAATGATGAATTTGGGTCTCTAGACGTGTAAATATCTCTAAATAAGAGTGTTTTTGGAGCTAAAAAGTGGAAAAAAGTGGTAATCCAAGTCCAAAAATCACAAATAAGTGTATATTCATATACACAGGGTTACCAACTATTTATTGTGTATGTTTGGAATTTTTTGGCTTCAATTTGCTATTTTCCTTTATTTTTTATGATTTTCTTGATAAAAGTAAAAGAAAAATAAAAAAGCAGGTGAAACGAGATCAGAAAAAAGAAAAGAATAGATGGTGATGATCCTAATGACAAGGGCAACCCATGGTAAAAATTGAGTACAATTCGGGAAAAGTTGCGAAAAGCCCGAAATGACAGAATTTTGGCAAAGTGGACAAATTTCTCAGAAACAGGTCAAATGGAGTCCAAATTGAGAAATTTCAAATCCTAAAGTGCATTTCACGACGAGATAGGAGCACATGTCAAATTTGGTAACAAGTTATCCGGGAAGTCCGAAGTTAAGTATTTTTCACATCACTTTCAAGCTCATTTCCACTATTACCTTCTTGGAGAGAGCAAAGAGCACACAGGAGCATCCAACCTTCTACAGCCTTCTACGACTGCTACGAGAGCTCAGAGGACACCAGACATGAGAGACGGGGAATGCGGTAGAATGCTAGGTAGTGGCACAACCGCCTAACCAAACCTTGCAAGAACTTATAGGTGGGTTACCCTAGTATAGAAGATGGATTTCTAACACTCAAAGCTCGAGAAAGAACGACTGGAAAAACCCTAGGTCAACAGAGCCTGCAAGAGGCAAACAGGAAAAAGTTGTCGAAACGACACAAAACTTCTCAGGAAGTTTAACAACATCGAGGGCAATGCAACCATGGAGTATCTCCAAGTTTGGACCACCAAAAGTAGGCCAGAACAACCGATTCGGCTGCGGACACACAAAGCGTCATTTGGCATAACGGCTGAAATTGACGACCGAATGAAATGAAACTTCAAAAGCAGCTTCAAATATACATGGATGACTTATGTTTGCAAGCAAAACCCAAAAGAAAGCTGATTCACTTACCGATGGTGAAAAAGACGCTTTCGGGCAACCAAAAGGAGAAAGATGGAGAACGGGGAGCCAAAGTTAAGTTCAACCAAATAGATGGCTTCACAACATATCCAATGAACTGGAAATGCAACTCTCGAGAAGAAAAGTTGAAGAAATTCAACTCCAAGGCAAAAAGACGACTTCGGAGACTGAAATGCCTATAAGGGGGCTTTTTAGCTAAACTGATGACTTTTTAAGTTGAAAACTAGTTAGCAGGGCTTAGGGCACTAGCACAAAGCATTCTTTGCACAAAAAGACCAACATTTCAAGAAAAGACATCATACGCGTATGATGTCTCACAGCATGAATTTCACATCCATTTCAACATTTGAATGCATAGCCTCATTCCACATGTTAATCACATCCTATGAACCAAGTATCATGAGAATTGGAGTTAGAAAACCCAAGGAAAACCAAAAAGACGCAAAGTAGGCCATAAAATTGATTTTTGGTCCTAATTTTGTCAAAATAACTCCAAACTCATTGAAACTTTGTAGGATTGTTGATTAACACATCTACAAGCTATTTGGAACCAAAAAGCACCATTTTGACACAAAAGACATCATACGCGTATGATGTCTATTTGCACTTACAGAGCCAAAACTGCTCATTTGTCATCATACATCCATTATATATATCTAATACATGCTACATATGAAATTTGGAACCATTTGGTCAAGAGGATCACCCCATTAGCCCAATTGAGGAAAAATCCTTCACCTAAAGCCTATTTTTGGCCCAAATCCAACATACTCAAGTCCAAACCAAGATTTGAGTAGAAACAGTCCTTCACTAGTACATGGGGAGTCCACAGAACCAATCCCATGCAAAATTGATGAAAAAAACATCATACGCGTATGATGTCTCCAGAGCCATTTTTAGCCCAAAATCTATCCAAACTTCATAAATCCACTGAATAAGCCTATCTAAAGCCAAATCCAAGCTTATAGAGAAAATTGGTCCAAAAATACACTCAAAGACATCATACGCGTATGATGTCTCACTATGTGATTTTGGCACCTCAGGGCTTCAACCACCAAACAGAAGTGATCTACATGCCATTTGAAAGTGAACCACCAAGTTTTATCCAATTTGGATCATAAAATCCAAATCCCTTTCAAAATTTTTTCAAGAGCCGGAACTGGACTAAACTGGCCAAAACATGACCAAATGGGATCCAAACTCAAATCCAAGCATATGATACTCATGTATACACTATCAGCTACAAGCACAACCAATATGAAGTCATTTTGACACAAAAGACATCATACGTGTATGATGTCTCCAGCAGGATTTTGAGCCCATTTTGCATATTTTTTCACCTACCTTGCATCCTTAGGCCCTGAATAGCTCATGTTTCAATTTTCAAGTCATTTGAATAGTTAAAAGCTTCATTTCGGCTTTCAGTACTAAAAGACGCTAACTTCTGAAATTGGAGTTATAGGATCCATGGATTCCGCCAAGTCATCGGCAACGAAGAGAAAAAGACCGACAATCAAAGATGCTCTTGCAGAAGCGGAACCCTTTGACATTCCAGCAGAAACCCTCAAGCCAACCAAAACTTGGGTGGTGGAAGCAGTATTGGAGAAAGAGGGAATAAAGATCTACCAGGGGACTTTTAGAGATCCTCAAGGGCAAGCGGTGGATGTAACGATGATCCCACAGGAATTGGTAGATTATAGCAGGTCAGAAGACATCAGCAGGTACCTGGAAAGGGCAGACTTGCACAATTTCTTCACCTCGAGACCATCAGGTGTGGATACAAGAAGAGTGTACGAGTTGGCAACATCCATTCAGAAGGATGGGAAAGCCACATTGACAGCCATGGATGGAGAGAAAGTGGAAGTACAGATCACTCCACAGCTCATTGCAGACGCATTGAAACTGCACAACAAAGGGAGCTTGGTCAGGGAAAGAAGGGAGGCCATAGAGGTCTATGGGCCCAAGAAGCAAAATGCAACCTATGGAGATATGGCGGACCCAAGAGCGGCAACCCTTTGCCGACTGTACAACCAATTTCTTCATGTTTGCAGTAAAAGACCGCAAAAGTATACGACACCACCCCATGCCACTGCGACCACCATCACATGGGCATTAAAGAGCAATATGCCAAAAGAGGTGAATTACGCTCAACACATCCACGAGCAAGTAATTGCCATGCACAACGAGAAGCCAAAGTACATAGGAGGAGCGGAAATTCTGACAAGAATAGCTTATGAAGCTATTGGAGCTAGAGATCAGTGGCCAAAGGTTCCCTCCCAGAATGAGTGGCTTAGAGAAGCCGACGAGGAGGAAGAATAGCCCGAAGTATCCAAGAGGGCATCCATAAGAGCACGCCAGAAACTAGAAGTAGTTTCAGAACCTGCAGAGGATGTGGACGAGCCGCTTAAGAAGAAAGTAAAGAAGAAGGTTGCTCCCAAGAAAACCAAAAGTCAGAAAGCGGCAAGAATGGAAAGACTAGTGGAGCAGTTTAGAGCGGAAAGAGCTCTAAAGGGTGACTTTGAAGAAAAGTGGGTGCCAGACCCCACTAAAGTCGGAGGTAGCTCAACCAGGCCACATATTGATCAATACGATCAATATATTAAAGCTTATGAGGAGTCGGAGGCTATTCTGGAGCAGCAACCTGTCGAGCCATACACTGAAGAGGAGGTACAGCAATTAAAAGCTGAGCTGAAAAAAGACGACAAGGGGAAAAGGAAAGTAGATGAGTCTACTAAGCCTCAAGAGATAGACGGGCAAGCCGACAAAGGGAAAGCCAAGGAATCTGAGGATAGATATCCCTCTATGACTGATGTACCAAGCCCTAAGAAGACGGAAAAAATTGTGGAGGAGACCACAGTAGAGGTGGACACAGATGATTTGGAAAAGTCAAAGGCCGAGACCAAAGAAAAGAAGATAGATCCAGTTCAACAAAAGAGAAATGATTATGAGGATCTGGTAGCGATAGGATACACTGAAGATGAGGCCCTTGAGGCAGTTTATGGGATCACCCTACAAAAACAAGATGAACGGAGAGGGACGGAGGAAAAAACAAAGAGTACAAAAGAAAGTGAAGAGAAACTGGACGAATCGAAAGTACTAGAAGAGCCAAAGCCAGTGGAGACGGTGGCAGAAAGAGCTTTAGAGTTGACAAATGATGATGAAAAAGACATGCACATGGTGCATGAACTGCTCAACAAGATAAAAGAAAGGTCCAAGGCAAAGGAAGTAGAGATTGAGACAGCAAAAAAAGAGGAAGCGGAGTTGCAGAGAAAATTAGAGAATGCTATGACTGAATCTGAAAGTCATAAAGCATCACTCTATGACGTGGAAAACGAGAGAGACGGCTTGATACTCCAGCTAGCCGAGGCTTCAAGAGAAGTAACAACTGCACAGGAAGCAAGGGAGTGGATAGAGGATGAGTTGGAGGCGGCCAAGGATGAGCTCATTGAGCTAAGGGAGAGAGTCGAGCTCCAAGAAAGAACAATCACTAGACTCAGGACTACCCCTAGAGCTAGCAGAGCAGGAACCGAACAAGAGGGAGCTATCGTACCAGCTTTGGAAGACCAGGTCCGAAGCTTACAAAGAGAGCTAAGATTAGAGCAAGTGCAAAGGTTGCACATTGCGGAGGGATCATTGGCCGCAGAGGAGAGGATCACATTAGAAAATCAAACACTACGGATAGAGAATGAGGCCCTCCGCAAACAGCTCCAAGATCTACAAGAGCAACAAAGAAGAGAGAGAGAGACACCACAAGAAGAATCACGTGGAGCAGCCATAGAGCTACCAGAAACTGGAGAGGCAACCACAATTGAAGATCCAGCCCTAGCTCAAGAGGTGGCCTCGACTTCAAGAATCTCTGAAGAAGAAGAAAAAAGGCTCCATGACCAAATAGAAAAGTCAGCAGAGGAGAGTGCCAAGGCGGAAACGGAATGGGAGAGGAGACTCCTAATCTCCATTAGACTTCAGGGACTTGACACAAAAGTGCTCCATGAACAGTGGATGCAACCCAGCCTGCCTTTCCCTTTGATGAAATTTGAAGTGCTAAAGACGAAAAAGAGAATAGAGGAGGAGCAGTATGTCGCTCTTTACGAAGGCGACATCACAAAGGAGGAACAATCAAAGAAGATAGTAGATTCACAACCTAGATGGAGGAAAGGTTGGCTGAACAAATACCCAACCTACCTCATCTACTTGGTGGAGGCACCAAAGGAGATTCGGGAGGATGCAACCTTCTACCCGGTGCCAAGAGTCAGAAACTGGAAAGAGCATGGCAGGATTGCAGGAAAGAAGCCAAATTGGCTTAATTATCACAGGATGCCAGGACCAAAGGCATGAGAGAGAATAGGTAAAGCCTACATGGTGAAAACCCTAACGGGCACCATCAAGCTCTTTACTGGCTCTCCTGACCTTTCATGTCAGATGCTCAAGAAAATCTGCAGGACTCTCTTAGCTTGCATTGAAGTGTTCGCGCCAGATAAAGCCACGACCTCGAGTCTACTATCGACGGCCGACACGGTGACTGATATGATGTACGATCTTTCCTTGTAGCCTTCTCCAAAAGTGTTACACCTCCTATACCAAAGGATTATGTTTTTGCCTAGCTTCCACATGCAAACATTTGAAGAAGCTTTCTACACCGGCTTTTTCACCCACGAAAGCAAAATATTCGGCCCAACCTTGACCATCGGCAACCTACGATACGAATCACATTTGCAAATGCTCAAAACGATAGGACTTTATTGACCAAGCATAAAAGTCATGTCAGGGACGACATGAACACGGAAGGGGGGAGTGTTGAGCCAACAGAGGATCACACCCACATTTTTGCTCACACTCATCATTTTGTAACCATTGATTGTAATAAATGTCTTTCCGACATTAATTTTGATTTGAGCCGTTCATTAAGTAACGGGACTCAATTGAGTTTCCAGCTTGTAATCCCGAAGTAATTTCACTTGCTAATGTAATTAGTTAGAGATGTTCTCACCTCCAAGGCTGAGGTATATAAGCCAAAGTTTTTGTAACTTAAGGGATTCAGATTATTAATCAAAGTGAGTTTTTGAGCGCCGTGACTGTGTTTGAGAGAGAGTGTGTGAGAGAGAGAGTCTTATCTACTTGCTACGCGAGCTACGGAGCCGCCATTGGAGAAGCAACACCGCCATTGTGTTAGCAACGGCGAGAGCTACGCACAAATACCAAGAGTGCGCGCTATCGGCTTCTATGTGTGGTAAGTTCCTATGAGCTTCGGTGTGAGTTTTCTTCCAACTCGTGTGTCGGAATGGAGCGTGCAGCATATCTATAGAACCACAACAAGTAGAGCTACACATTAGTACCATCGGGGTCAAGTTTCGATCACCTGTATTTTTCGGCCTGTCTTCATACGCGTTTACCGCACGGAGTGGTTATAGGTTGGTTTTGCAGTTCAAGTCTTTAGGGTGTTGTTCTTACCTAGTGTATAGACTTCCCCTTGAGTTTGAGATCGATTCAATGATTCTAGATCTTGTTTCGTATAGCATTCGTTCGTAGTACGGATTTCAGTCACTTGCGTATTTTAGAACTTAGATTTGATTTCCTTAGTAGTGATTGTCATTAGAAGGTCGAGTAGGTGATTTGACACCCACCTAGTTGTTTCCATGCGCCTGCGGGTCAAGCTCCGTCCTCGTCTGACAAAGTCTCAAAACAGAAATATTGGATGTGTCGAGCTTGCCAATAGCTACGTACTCATCATCCGGTGGATGTCTCCCTCAAAATGGTCTTTGTCTTTTGTGTTGAATAGATTGAGGCTTAAATTGCATGATGTGTTCTAACATCTAACTTTGAAAATTCTCAAAATACTGACAAAGTGTGGTATTGGAGATTATTTTAGATAATAATGGTGTTCGTATTCAGATTGCACATTTCAATTCACATAAGACAGAGGAAGAAACAAAAGATGCCTTGTTGAGCATTGTAAAGCCACACATTGTCGAGAAATGCCTTTGGCCATTGAGTCTGCAGTGGATGCATTAATTTTATTTTTGTCTGCCAATACTCCTATGCATGAACTTTTAGAATCTGAGGTATTTGTGCACGTCTATTGCACGTGTCAAAGCAAGGGACTTGTCGTACACTATGTGCAAGCCACAAATGGCTGCAAGCACACAACCAGATTAATTTAGCATGCTCAAGAGAGCAAGGGTGTGTCAGTCACCACCCTACGCTCGCCTTCGTGGAGGATTCCTCGCCGCAAAGAAGAGGGAGCTACAGCCTTGCCACGCTCAACCGCCTCGCCGCCGCCGTGCTGTCGTAATGCTCTCTCTCTCTCTCACGCACACACACACACACACACACACACACACACACACACACACACACACACAAGGAGATGAAGAAGAAGATGGAGACGGAGCAAGAGCACTCTTCAATTGCACAAATGAGAGAATAAGTGATTTTTAGGTTTAGGTGACTTTTAGACGAGCTCGCCCATTCACACTTGGGCATCCATGCTTAGCCAACTAACCCTTGAATGTTCCATTTAGAGTGCACCTCTCATCAACGATCACTCTTACCCTTTTCCTATTGGACCGACAAGCTCGGTCATGACTACCTGAAGTGGATGCTAGTGTCTAACATGCCCCCCTTCCTGATGTAGATTCCGTTCTCAAAATATAATAGTGCAGCATCGGGATCCGCGATAGGAGTACCTGTAGTAGCAGAAGAAAAAAATGTTGTGAAAGCTAAAAGGCCACATGTGCAGGCGTGCAATAAGTGAGATGCATACATGATATTCTAGGACATGCAAAAAAATTCATGAATTGTAACATTGCC
The DNA here is from genome assembly GCF_014529385.1 of Adiantum capillus-veneris. NCBI lineage: Eukaryota > Viridiplantae > Streptophyta > Polypodiopsida > Polypodiales > Pteridaceae > Adiantum > Adiantum capillus-veneris. The sequence continues at coordinate 118,324,454 of NC_140959.1, read as the reverse complement.
AACTAAAACAAGCGTAGTACGTGAATGAAATGCAATTGAGTTAAGGTCTATTAAGTTGACTGTAAGAGAAGTACACAAGAGCTAGGACTAAAATAAGTACTAGATTGATCAACGTTAATTAAAAATGTTGATTAAAGAGTAGTTAACCCTAGGAAATACTCGTCGGGGTCTAAAGACTAGTGATCTTGTCACTTATACCACTTAAGTGTGATCAACATAAAATACAAGGCAGTTTGTGCTATTTGCTTTCATTTTCTCTCTCTCTTTTTTTCTTTTTTGTTGTTGTCATAGTTGCCACAAGTAGCTGGGGGACTCAAGGTCTCAATACCAGCAGTTGGGAGACTCGAGGTCTCAAATACCAGCGTAACACATGGACTTCCACAACACAAGTCACACTTAGGTGGAATAAGCTAGAGAGAAATAATAAGTGTGATGAACATAAAATACAAGGAAGTTTGTACTATTTGCTTTCTCTTTTCTCTCTTTTTTTTTCTTTTTTGTTGTTGACATAGTTGATACAAGTAGCTGGGGGACTCAAGGTCTCAAATACCAGCAACTGGGAGTTCGAGGTCTCAAATACCATCTTAACACATGGACTTCCACAACACAAGTCACACTTAGGTGGAATATCCTCATAGCCTAAAACATTACTAAAGTTACTACAATTAATAGACTATTTACGAATTAAAGTCAATAATTAAGTGACGTAGTTTAGACTAAGGTCCCGATACCTACTTAAAGACAATTAATAGACGAAACTCAAAGAGAAGAACAAGGTACTAGAAGTTTGAAAAAATTATAGCATCTAAATTGGCAATATCATAACTTCATAAATTTTATGCATTGTTAGAACTCAAATGACAAGATGGATAGATAAAAGGAAGTAGTACACCTGATATAATGGAGAACATCCATTGTAACATGTAAACATCCATTGTCGTTGTCCTTCAAAGGCATCCTTATGTAGTTACAAACTACACAATAGTCACCACCAAACATCTACCTTCTAGAGGCACATCAATGGAAAAAAAGAACTTTGCTAATAATTAAACTCTAAAATGGAAACACTCCTATCGTACTAATCTTACCTACCCTCCATCACTCGAGTGATGAGGATCGTGCACACTCGTTTACTAATTGCTCTTGCTCTTTACTATTTTTTTTAAATTCTTTTTTTTTTTGTTTTGTTTTAAACTAGGGTGGTTAGTTACTATATATTATATATATACAATCCATAAAATTGGAAAGCTCAAGGGTCAAGAAAAGAAGGGTAAGAGGGAAATAATTCAATAGGCTGAGGTCAATGAAAACTCCCCCCTTCCTTGGGTAGATCATGGTTTAAAAGGATGTCATTTCACCTTTTGGAACCAGTTATTCCAATTGGTAATTGGTGAGGATTTTAGCCAATAGTTCTCTATTACCTTGGGTGCCTCATCGAGTTGCAAGTGTGGTAAGGTAATCTCCCATCAATGAAATTGAAGTAGTGCATCAGGTAATAATTGAACAATGGAGGTGTCGAATCTTTTGTAGCTTCATGGAGGTTGCTGCCTATGGTAGGTGGAGGTTGTGTAGAAGCTTTTACCTCTATGGATGCATTACATGAGGAGATAGAAGCATCATGGAACTCCCCCTTCCTTGAGCTAAACCGAATAGAGTGGTTTTGCCTTGGAACCCAAACTAGCTCTGGAATAGGTGTGTAGCATTCTATGATCTTTTCCTTTCCACGGTCTTCCATCGTCTTTGGAATCACAAGGTTTGACTCACATGGTTTCGTATTGAATAGGGAAGGACACGATTTACGTTTAGGTACCCAAATTCAATCATTCCCATCATAGTAGCCTTGGGCTTCTAATGGTTGTTTGGGAATCCAACATGATTTGGTTTTCACCTTCTTAATCTAAGTGGATGCCTTCCTTCAAGGTTTCCTTTGTAAATTAACTTGAACCATAGGGGGTTCCGATAACGATACCTTGGGGACCCATTTATATGTACCCTTGGTCAAATCACGTGGAGCCTTTGATGTAGCACTGTCTGTTGTAGCCAGTTGAAGCTTTAGAGGGTTGTGCTACTGGCAAGGATGTTGTGACTTTTTGGATTGACAATATTTTGTTGTTTTTTGTGTTATGAAGAGGTGAGATTTCAGGTGTTATTCCTTGAGCCGTAGGGCTATGAGTTGGTTTTTGCGTCCTGATACTCCCGGTCTCCCAATCAATATTACATTTGACTGTAGACATCCATTTGCACCCCATGTTTATATTACCCTCCATAGTATTAGCAGGCATGACCAAAAAGCTTTGAACCACGGTTCCATTGTCATGAATAACAGGAGTGTGTAGGATTCCAAAAATAGTGGTCCTCTTCTTATTGATACCCTTGACTTGGATGGTGCTTGTGGATAGGGGTGGTTTTTCTAGCTGACACCAAACTCCATAGGATAACAAATTATGTTGAGCTCTTGTATTCAATAATGTGTTATATAGTACTCTCCCATAGAGGCTATTTAGTTTAACTGGATATCGTAGAGGTGGCTCAGATTCTAATGAATCATCATCAGTGTCTTCAAAAAACACTTTCGTGATTCTCAGATTAGCCTCTCGTTGGGGTCTAAGACGTTGTTGTCTTTCTCGAACCTCAACTCTTGCTTGGATCTTTTTAAGCTCTGCATGTTCTTTGACTGCTTTCTTTTGATACATGGCTTGTAACTCTTTATTATGTTGTCTTCTTACGGTACAAAACTCAACTTTGGCTTCTCTGTAGCCTCTAGTTGTGTGATGTCAATGGGTTGTGGACTACACCAGATAATGCTTTGAAGGTATTCACCCCAGTTATCTACCAACTTCCGATGAGCATCACATGCCCCTATATAATTAAGCCATTTTGCGGAGATTTCTTGTCAATTATTTTAGCACGCATATTTGCTCGATATCGTCGCCTCTTATATCTGTGACTCTTCTTGTCTAATTTTTTATTACGGCCGATCTCTAGTGAAGAGTCACTAGATGAATCGCTACTTGTGTCTTCTGCTCCCTTGGATAGATTGTCATCTAGGGTACCACTGGGCCCTGAATGGTTTGTCCCAACATTTAAACTAAGATTTAACTTAGATTCTTCATCCTCAGAGTCAATTTCAATTGATATTTCTGACTCCAAATCGTGTGGGCTATAGTTTTGTGAGACGCTACTGGTTCCATTGCCAGTCAAATCTTCATCTTGTAGGTCATCAAAACCTATATGCATTGCTTCTAGCATATTTAAGGGTACGACTGGTGGCATTTCATCCCCCTCAGGTGTTACCCAGGTCGTCCCCCTGTTTCCCCAAGTGTCTATGTTGCTGCTAAGTGGACCCAATCCACATTGTCCGACTCATTCATCCCAGGTAGTACATCCATATCAAGAGAATCTTCCCCCACATTAGTGTCCATTTTACATGTGTAACAATACTGCAATGGGACCGAGTGAACTATGGTGTCACATCTATGATCAATTATAAACCTATTTCCTAGAGGATGTGCTCGACCAGTTACAAGATCCACTCAAATGACAGAATCTTGGAACTGCAAGTAGACATGGTTTTTAGACCAGTCATGTATCATTTTTGCTTCCCTCATGAAAGGACGTCCTAAGAATCTCATATGCCATAGTGTGCTTGGAGAAATCTATAACAATGAAGATATTTCTTATTTTATGTCCAAAGACCTTGATCTTGAGATCTTCTAGCATCCCAATAGGTTTAACAATAGACCCATTGGCCATCTTTACTACTATGGTTGTGGTCCCAAGGTGAGGTCTTCCCATAGTTTCCTAGTAATTTTTAGTCACAATGCTAACCCCAGCACCACCGTCAAGGATTCCCTTCGCAATTAATCCCTTGCTAGTGATTGGTATGGTTGCATTGGATTCATCGCTCTCAAAGTATTGTCCCAACTTGTAACATGTATTTCTACAACAAGATTCTCCTCTAGGTGGGGTTGTGGATCTAAGTGTTCCTCCTCTATTGGCATCTCACTAGCTCCATCCATCTGTGCAAATTGTGGTAACCGCCGACCTTCAGTTCTCCATGGAGTAAAGATCGAAGAGCTAAGAATAGCTCAGGGTCTCCATATAGTTTGGACATAATGATGGTTCTAACTTCTGAAGCCATGAAATCCATCAATTTGGCAATATTTAATGACACCTTTTGGGCTTCGCTCCCTTGACGTGGGGAAGATGGGATCTCCATTTCTTCGATAGGGTCAGGTAGTCCCTCTGTAAATATTCTTTCCAACAAGAAGTGAGTACGTCCAATTTCCCATGACTTTAACTCACTTTCTTCTTGGATGACACTAGGTATGGCTAGGGGTCTATGAACAAGGTCGCTTGATCTCCTCTGTAGGGTTTGGATGAGCTCCTATCTTCTTCTTGGATCCTGGTCATTGTGGCTCATGACGATCATCCTTGTCGGGTTTCTTTGTTAGTGGTTGTTTTGGTCTCCATGGTTTCACTTGAATCAGAATCCTCTTCAGCGTTGTTCATATATACGGGGTCATCACCAGTCCCTATGTTTGTCTTTGAATTGAGGTCTGAGTTCACTACTTTTTGCAATCTCTTTCTTCGTGTTTTCTTCTTCTTCTGAGATTGGGCAATTGATGCCATGTCTCTTTCTTCAAGAATATATATATTTTTTTGGAGCGTCGATCGTGTGAGTGTTAGAATTAGGGTTGCAGAGAAATGCACACAGCTTGGAGAAGATGAAGGAAGCTCAAGGCACACAATAGAGAGTGTGTTACTTAGTGTGCAATGGAAAGATAGATAGCCCTATAGTGATGGACGTATATACAATACTTGGGGGAAAAAACCTCCTAAAGAGGAAAAAAATGCCCCGACGGTCCTAGTGTGTTCACACACATCACTACCACATGTATATGGTAACAAATCCCCCTGGAGTGATACGGTGAACAAGAATTGGCACATGAGTAAAGGGAAGTACCATGCCCTGAGGACATGATCAGTCTAGAAAGGGGAGTAATCCCAAAGCTTTGCGGAAAGCTTCAATCTTCTCACGAGACAATGCCTTTGTGAAAAGATCTGCAAGGTTGTCATGTGTTGACACATAAGCCAAGCTGATCTCTCCTGTTGAGAGCTTCTCCTTGACATAGTGATAATGCACCTCAACGTGCTTTGTGCAAGCATGAAAAACTGGGTTCCTCGCAACTGCCAATGCGCTCTGGCTGTCAGTGTAGATAGTGTTGGCAGTGTCCTGTCCAACACCCAAATCAGCCACCATAAGGCGTCTGAGCCATACACACTCAACCGTAGCTGTAAAGGCTACCCTGGACTCAGCCTCACAACTTGAAGTGACCATAGTAGGTTACTTCTTGCTCAACCATGATATACATGAACTGCCAAGCATGAAACAAAAACCACTTGTGGACACTCGCGTGTCAAAACAACCAGCCCAATATGAGTTCGAAAAAGCATGTAAGGTAGTCATAATTGGTAGGTTCTTGTCCCTTTTTGGCTGGCTTTGGTCCCTATGTCATACCAGCCCGTGGTCCTCTTAGACTCTTGTGGGTGGTGGTTGTCACCACGTCACAGAACTCAAATGGATTGTTGGCCTCCTGTGCAACAACAAGGCCACTGATATGAGCCATATCGCAGAGAAGAAAAGCACCACACTTGTCACCAATGGCAGGAAGCTTCCCATACTCCCAATCCAGAGGATAGGCACTGCCTCCACAAATAATCATACGAGGGCGGAAATCAAGGGCCTTCTCTTCGAGCTTAATGTAGTCAAGTAGTCAATGTAGCCATTGGCAAGAGCAACCTTGTAAGGCAGACTTTCAAAGTAGATGGAGGTAGCTGAAATCTTCTTACCTCCAGAGGTGTAATAGCCATGGGTGAGGTGACCGCCAGAGGGCAGAACAAGGCCCATGATGCGGTCATGAGGATTGAGGAGAGCCGTGTAGGCAGCAAAATTGGCAAGGCTTCCAGAGTAGGGTTGCACATTCACACCCCATTTCTCAGGATCGAGGTGGTAATCTTGGAGGGCACCAGCTCTGCAGAGATTCTCAATCTGATCAATGTATCATTGCCACCGTAGTAACGGTTTCCAGGAAGACCCTCTGAGTACTTGTTGGTGAGGGCGGAGTCGAGAGCTTCAATGACGGCCTGCGAGGTGAAGTTCTCAGAGGCAATGAGTTCGATGCCCTTCCATTGTCTTCCTTTCTCCTTCTCGATGAGAGAGTAGATCTCCTTGTCCACAGTCTTCAAGGGCATGTTCCCCCATTCTGCAACGCTGGAGGAAGCCATGGCTAGAAAAGCTCCACCCGAGAAAACCACCCTCCCAAATCACTCACAAAAGGGGGCCCTCATAATCACCAGATTGCAGCTCTTGCAGTTGCTTTGAAGCAAGTATTGACTCCCAGCTTTAAGGTGTATGCTAAGCAGGTTAAGGCCAATGCAGTGGCTCTGGGCAATGCCTTGGTGAAGAAGGGCTACAAGATTGTTACTGATGGCACATAGAATCATTTGGTGTTGTGGGAGCTAAGGCCTCTTGGTCTTACTGGAAACAAGGTGGAAAAGTTATGTGATCTTTGCAATATCACTTTGAACAAGAATGTTGTTTATGGAGATAGCAGTGCTCTTGTGCCTGGAGGAGTGCGCATAGGGACTCCTGCAATGACATCCAGAGGGTTGAAGGAGGCATATTTTGAGCAGATTGCAAAATTCCTCGCCAAGGCAGTGGACATCACTCTTGCCATATAGAAAGAGCATGGAAAGCTTTTTAAGGATTTCCAAAAGGGTTTAACAAAGAATAAGGATATGGAGGCACTGAAGGTTGCTGTGGAGAAGTTTGCGACTTCTTTTGAGATGCCTGGTTTTGATATCAAGGCTTTGGAGATGATGGGGTGAAAGGCTTCCTTTTTCTGTTCTGTTATGTTGTCCTAGATTGTTAGTGTTACTGCAAAAATGATATTGGATCCCATCTTTGTCTAGCCTAACTTCAGATATAACTTCTACCTTCCTAGTTTGGATATTTTTGGAGAGTGTTCGATTCTTTTTAAAGCATGTAAGTCTGGCGGAAATGATCCCCCCTTGGGATAAAACAAGCCAAGATGTAAAGTGCCACTAAGGTAGCCGAAAATCCTCTCGATAGCCTGCCAATGCTTAGACCTTGGGCTATGCATAAATCTGCTGACCTGTGAGACTGCAAACTGAATATCCGGCCTCGTGTTGCATACATAAATGAGGCAGCCAACAACAGTTTGATAAAGAGTGACATCAGCAGGATCACCAACATCATGTAGACTCAACTTCAAACTTGTTTCCATGTCCAAACTTACATAGCAATGTCTCTATGTAACTTTTGTGACACAAGGCAATACCACCATCACATTGCTTAAACTGTATACCCAAGTAATGATGCAACAGCCCCAAATCTTTCATCTTGAAAGTAGCATTCAAATCAGCGTTAAATTCAGCAATATGTCTCTCATTTGGTCCAGTGATCAGTAAATCATCGACATAAAGAACCACAATGAGAAATACATCACCCTCACGCTTTACATACAATGTGCTTTCTGTTGGACAGTTATGAAAGCTTCGTTTGACCAAATGAGTGTCAGCTTTCTCATACCAAGCACGCGGAGATTGCTTCAACCCATACAAAGCCTTCTTACATATGCACACTTTGTCCTCTTGTCCTTTTATGACAAAACCGCGAGACTGCGTTACATAAACTTCCTCAAATATGTCACCATTCAAGAAAGCAGTAACAATGTCTGATTGATGTACATCCCAACCAAAATGAGCTGCCAATGCACATAGAAAACGCACAATAGTCATACAATAAGTGGGAGCAAAAGTCTCTTCATAATCTATGACTTTTTGCTCTGCATAACCCTTTGCAACAAGTCGAGCCTTATGGCGATCGATCTCACCATCCGGCTTGCATTTCAACTTGTAAACCCACTTCGTACCAATGGCCTTTTTGGTAGGAGGCAAATCACATAAACTCCATTTGTCATTTTCTATAAGTGCACCGTATTCTGATTGCATGGCAGCCATCCAATTTTCTGAATTTTGTGCTTCATCAAAAGATAGAGGCTCCTCAACATCATGTAAGGTAGACACAACCAAATCATAACAATCTGATGCATAAGATGCATGGCGAGAGCCTGAACGAGTACGACTAGACAAAGGTGTATCCAATTTACTATCACGCAAAGTGTACACCAACCATTTTGGCATACCTCTAGCCTGCTCATTTTCAGCCCTTTCCTCATCAAGTACATCATGTACATCTGCATCAATAATAGGCTGATCTGTAACATTTTCAAAAACCCCCATAGGCTGTACATTTGCCTCATTGGAACTTACATTCGTATTTCCACCACTGAAAAGAGGCAACAAAGTGTCATAAATGTCCTGTGAGCTTACATTACTGTCTCTAGTACATGACAGCAAGGGCTGAATAGAATCTTTCACAAACACTACATCCCATGAAACCTGAATACGTTTTGTTTGCGGATGATACAACCTGTAACCTTTGCTTTCAGCACTATAACCAACAAAAATATATTTGACAGCCTTATCATCCAATTTTCTGCGATGTGTTTGTGGCACCTAAGCATATGCCAAACAACGAAAAACACGCATGTGCTCAATAGAAGGCTTTCTATCATGCCATGCTTCATATGGAGTAATAGACTGCAAAGCTTTCGTAGGACACCTGTTTAGTACATAAGTGGCACACATGATGGCCTCAAGCCAAAAAGAATGCAGCAAAGCTTGTCTTTTGACCATACATCGTGCCATTTCTGTAAGTGACCTATTTTTCCTCTTAGCAACACCATTTTGCTGAGGTGTATAAGGCAATGTACATTGGTCTTTTATCCCATGACTAGCCAGAAATGCATTGAATTCATGAGACATGTACTCCCCTCCTCGATCGGAATGGAGGGTGCCCATTGTACATTTCGAGACATTTTCAGCCATAGCCAAAAATTGTTTGAAGCACATAAAAACTTGGGACTTCGCTTTAAGCGGAAATACCCATGCATGCCTGGAGTAATCATCAATGAAAGTCATGAAGTACAGGGTATAAGCATGTTAACTTGTCATGGTTTTTGTGCTAGTTATCATGTGGCAACAAGCATATCTTGTAAGCATAATGAGAGTGTAACTTTTCAAACGTGTGGGAATCCATCGAATATTTCAAAATAGGGAGACCACCCTGAATCCACTTTCTTGACCATTTACACAGTGTTACTCTGAGGGGAGTGGGGCAGTCAAAATGCGTGGAGAGAAGCGGAGTGGGGCAGTCAACATGCATGGAGAGAAGCGGGATGCAGGGGCCAGAGGTAAGAGAGAACCAAAAACAAAGTCGACCCCTGAACTGTCTGCTGCTTCTTCTCCGCCCCGAAAAAGGGTGAAGCTCTCTGATTCCCCAGCATCCCCAATGGCAAAGACCTTGCATACAAAGGGGAAGGATGACTCAGGTACTCTCTCTCTCTCTCTCTATCTCTCTCTCTCTCTACATCATTATGATTTGCGAGGATAGTAGCTGGTGCTGTCTTGGCTGGAGAGTTGTCCCTTGATGTTAGCTTTAGCAGTACGACATCTTGTGAATAGTCACTTGAAATACAATCGCTCAAGTCAAAGTCTGGCTCAAGAAGCACAAACCAGTGTTTGATTTGAACCTTGAAATTGAAAGGAAGTGCTCAGTACTGCACTTTCCTACTGCTAATCTTGTGACATTGGGGGTGTGCAGGCCTATGGAAAGCTCCAAAGTTTACAGTCCCAGTACAGAGCAAGTTCTGTATTACAGTAGAAGAGTTCAATGATGTTCATGGCCTCTCCCTGGCTGGTGCCAACCCCAAACTAGTGAGGTGGGATCAGATCAGTGATGTGGAGTGGTTCAATGTTTTCAAAGACTCAAAGAATCGTAGTCACTATCGCATTCAATGCAGTTGTTTGCGTACTGATATGTTCGACTAGGTGATGCAGCTGCATTACAAGGTGTACCAGAAGCCCCCAACAAACGTGGAGATCAACTCTGCATTCGCCAAGGGGTTTGTAAAAGAATTCAGCCCGGTGGCAATTGCAAGTAGCTAAGCCATGCAATTCAATTGGGCTGAATTCGCTGTCCAGCATTTGCAGGACCTCCGAGAGAAAGGGTACTACGAGGCCCATGTCGAAAAGTGGAGGATGCGCAATGTATGTCTAAACATCGAGGAGGCGCAAGCTGAAATGAAGGAGGATACCAAGGAGACACCCATCCCTCGCCACAACACTCACCAGCAGGCTGAAAGCCTGTCATTTTTTGGCGTTGAGAATTTGCAGCACATAAAGGCTGCCTCTGAAATTCTCAGCAAACAACTGCAAGATGCTAAACAACATCTTCTAACTGCAAAATCAGACTTTGAAGCTGCGAGGGTTGTCCAAGCAAGCAATGCTAGGGTCACCCCAATTGTGCTTGCTATGAGACAAAAGCTTCACGACGCTGAAAATGAATTACAGAGGTTACTACAGAGCGACAGCGTGGATGCAAAGAGGGAAATAGAGTGTAAAGTAAAAATAGAGACATTTAAAGAGACATTGGAAGGTTTGGCATTTCCTGACAGTGAGGACACTCTTGCTACTGACTCAACTTGTCAGCGTGTAAGTGCGTGACTTTTATGCTTCTACCATATGATTGGAATATGTGCACAACAAACCTATGTACTTACCATGCTCCTCTTTTTTTTGGTGTGCAGATTAATGTGGAGGTTATGGAAGAAAAAGTGAATGCATGTGAAGGTCAATTGTAGCTCCTAATGCACATGAGAAAGATGCTACAAGGCTCCTCCATTCCCACTGCCCTGTGTAATATGGCTATGGGCACTTTTATAGAAAGTATAGAAGGGGTATGCGATGGGACGATGATCAACCCGTGCAGTGGCTGCAGTTTGCCACTTGAAGTAAAGGGAATCTCCGCCACGGTCAAGATGCCCTGTGGGCATAGCTACCACTTTCTCTGCTTTGCAGCTGCATTCTCCTTATCGACAAAATGTAGAGCTGTGACCTGCCAGCAAAGGATACCGGAAGAATGGTGTTGGAAACCCACACGGAAAAGACATCCAATCACACCAACATCTGGTAAGATTGTACAGGGTGTGCTAATTAGCATACCCAGTGTGTTAATTAGAATATTTAGTGTGTTAACTGGATATGCTAATTAGCATATCTTGTATGCTAATTAGCATATCCAATATGCTAATTAGCATATCTAGTATGCTAATTAGCATATCTTGTGTTCTAATTAGCATACTGGGTATGCTGATTAGCATACTGGGTATGCTAATTAGCATACCCAGTGAGAATATTGAGTGTGCTAATTGGATATGCTAATTAGCAGACCTTGTATGCTAATTAGCATACCCCGTGCTCAGGGAATAGATTAGAGTAAGTTTGGCATATTAGCATATCTAGTAAGTTAACTACCATATCCAAATGCTAACTAGAAAACTTTATATGCCGATTAGCATACTGGGTATGCTGATTAGCGTATTGGGTATGCTGATTAGCGTACTGGGTATGTCATTAGCATACTGGATATGCTAAATAGCATACTGGGTATGCTAATTAGCATAGTGGGAATGCTCATTAGCATACTGGGTATGCTGATTCACGTATTGAGTATGCTGATTAGCATACTGGATATGCTTATTAGCATATTGGATATGCTAAATAGCATACTGGGTATGCTAATTAGCATACTGGGAATACTAAATAGCATACTGGGTATGCTAATTAGCATACTGAAGACATTCCTTGTATGCTAGCTACCAGCAGTCACAGTATGCTAATTAGCATACCTAGTATGCTCATTAGTATACCCAATATGCTAATTAGTATATCCAGTATGCTAATTAGCATACCCAGTATGCTCATTAGTATACCCAGTATGCTAATTAGCATATCTTGTATGCTAATTAGCATACTTGTGCTCAGTGTACAGACTAGAGTAAGTTTGTCATAATGGCAAATCTAGTAACTAAGCTACCATCTCCAGATGCAAACTAGCATATTGGATATGCTAGTTAGCATACTTAGAAATTCAAATTAGCATACTGGGCTTGTCAGCATAATGGATTCCAATGTATGCCAGGCCGCACACATAGTCACAACATATCAAACATTTTCTAGCATACATGACATGCTTATATGAGTCTTAATCCACGTTTTTTGTTGTAGGCCTGGGGCAGTCCCTCTGTGATGTGGGCAGTGTGCATGACACGAAGGGCAAGGGAAAGGCTGTAATGGAGGACCTTTTGATCGAGGAGAGTGATGAGCTGGATACAGGTGAGAACCCTTCGACGGAGAAGGGTGTTGATCTGGATGCAAGGAGTGAAGGGGTGGATGAGGGCTCCCAGTAGATGCCAAATGAAAGCATGAAAACAACGGAGGAAGGCGGTGATGTGAGAAGGAACTCAGAAGATGAAAAAGAAGATGATTTATTTGTCATGGCTCCTCGTGTGCCTCGTGTGCCAGCGATGCTGCTGCAACTGACAAAGAAGAAGCTTCTCAGCAGACAGTGGCTAGTGGCTCAGGGGAAACTTTGAAGAATGACAACATAGAAGTTGGTGACAACAGCCCTCTCGAGGGTTTTTTGCGTAAAGCTCAACTGAAAAGAAAAGTTGGCCTTGAAGAGGTACCCGAAGACATTGCAAGCAGAGCCTGTGGTTCGGACAAGGCTGAAAGCTCCAAAGGTGAAAATAAAGCCACCCACTCAAGAGCTTGCAAAAAGTTTTGTTAAGACTTATTGCTCCCTACCCGGTTGTGCCCTTCACTGTATATGCTAGACCATTTTGAAACCCAAATGCGTATTGTAACTGACATGCATTTTGTTTTCCAATGAAAATGTATTTTTGTGCAATATAAATCTGAGCAGTTGTTCATTGTAATAGTTCATTGTAATTTTTGCGGTTTTTCTTTTTTAAACTTGTTCATTTCGTATCGCGGTTTCCCTGCAGAGGAAGAGAAACAGGCATTAATCGTCATGCCTGATGCAACTGCGGCCATGCAATGGCAGAAATTACGGAGATGGCGAGTCCACAAAGCCAGGTAGTTAAGGAGATAGAAAATGGAGATTGAAAAACATCTTGAACGATATTCACAGCTTGCCCGTAGTATTATTGAGCGCCTAAATTATGTGCACCCAAGTGGGCCGATTATTTTTGCTAAATGGTATCCTCTACCAGACCTAATATGGGTGCCTAAGCGTTTATGTGATGAAAAAAGGGCTCTGGTGCTGGACCTGAACGGTCTTTTGGTGGCAGTGGTAGAGCCTCGTTTTGGTGAAAAGCCCCCGGCATATGCAGATGAAATGCTGAAATACGATGTACTTGATAAGCAGGTGTTCTGTCGCAAGGACAGCCATTTTTTTTTTTGGACTGGTGCCTGCAGTTCTTTAATGTGTTTATATGGAGCACAAGCCTCCATAGTAAAGTCATGAGTATTTGCCGTACTGTTTTTAAAGAGCAGGTGCCAAAGATTACTGGGTTTTTTGCTCAAGCGCACTGTACAAAGCAATCCTGGCAGATCCAGAGAAAACCTGTGTTTATGAAAGACTTATCCTTGTTCTGGAAACACACTCCGGGGTACAACGCCCAAAACACACTTATAATCGATAATAGCTTCTACAAAGTGTTTCAGAACCCACCACAAACTTGGCTTGTTACTCCCAGTCTAGAGCACCAGAGTGCTGAGCAGAGGGAAAAGTTCCTTATAGAAACTTTGAAGTCCTGGCTTTTTCTTTGGCTGCAAACGGATGATCGGAAAGCATATGTTGCTGATAATGTGTTTGAGACAGGCTCAGATGAGTTTTCTGATGCAGTCGTCAAACGTTTGCTTGACATTCAAAAGAGGGATATAGAGGCTAAAAGACTGGAAGAAATTCGTCGCAAACAGCGGGAAGCTGACCTAGAAGCAGAAAGAGAGAAAGAAAAGCTGGAGACGGAAAGAAGAGAAAGTGAGCAGCATAGTGCCAACCTAGAAGCAGAGGAGGAAGCAGAGAGAAAAGAAAAGAGGCAGCAGGAAGAAGACAAATAGCGAGGACAGCCCGGTCACTACAAGCGCCCTCCGAGGAGGCCTTAAGGGTTTTTGGGGCAGTGACTGTCATTGTAAAATTGAACCCTATGTAAATAATTTGATGCTGGCAATTAATGTAAACAGTTTGATAGTTAGCATGCTGACCAACTTTATAATAAAACTGCATACCCTTACAGCAAAGTGGTATATAGAAAATCCAGTGGATACAACTTAAAAGCTGAAGGGCATGCTATTAGAGATTGCTTCATAGCTTTCTGGAGTGATTGTGTACACCTGCCTTCTCCTTGGGATGTGCTCCATGGGTATTTTGATACATCGCACCAGATGTGAAAGTAGGTGGACGATAGGCTGCTTGTGGTCTAGCTTGAAGGTGTATGTATCCAATTGCTTGTAATATAGTCCTTGCACAACATATGAGCCTCTGTCAATTACATTGCTCCATTCATCAGTGTACCCCTTCTCCACCTTCTCCTTTTCTGCAACACACTTGACCAGATAGAAATCCACATCTTCGGCGTTCGTTAAAGCATTTGGATTTACAACAAATGTGTCTCCAGAACATAGAGCGCTACTCAACACATCATGATGACCTTTGTATGTGAAGTCATCATAGCCAACGATTTCCTCTGTCGAAACTTCATCTGTTTGCTCAAGTAATGGCTGCAGAATCTGATAATCCCAAGCCTCCACATGAGCTTTATTGATGCAGCGATTCCACCTTCTGTTCATGCATGCATCACAGAAGCATGCCAACTTTCTTGTTGCAAGGGCAGTTGGAACCTGCGTGTTGTGACCACGAATAGCATGCAAAGAGCGAGTTTTTGCCACAGTGGCACAATTCCACTTAACTTCCCTGTTAACATCTCCCTCTTTAACCTCCCAGAACACACGAGCACATTCCCTTTCTTTTGAAGGATATGATGCAGGTGCTCCATGCGATAGGTTGGCCTGGCAATAAGCAACCACATCTGCTGCACACTGCAATATAGCTCCATTAGGTTTTAGTTGTTCATGGGTCAAGGTTCTTTTCACAACTGCTCCTGCACCATCATGCTCGCCCTTGCCATGCCCTGATCCAAAGAAGAACCAACTCATCCCAATCCCTGTGAGTCCACCATATCTTTCAACAAAATAGAAAGCCCTGGCTCCCTTGAATTGCGAGGCCGCACCATCTGACCACACCCAATGTTGTTTACAAGTGACACCCTCTTGTTGTAACCAATCTCACGGTGTAGCATGAAGCAATGTTGCACAAACAGTGTGTCATGGACCCTATCATTTGATATGAAGAAGTGGATTGTTTTGACTACCTCCCCTGCCTTGCGGTAGTACGTTATGTGTACAAAAATAGTTACTCGACTAGAGTGCCAATGCATTGACTGAATCTCATTTTGCTCCTTGAAGGCGTAATTTTCAGCAAAGTTAACAACTGAGACAATGACATCATCCGGAAAGCGAAGTATACAATCCTTAAATTTTTGTCCTTGCCATTGTGCCACATAGTTATGAGTGATGAAGAGCTTCAATTTGGTCTGCAACAGTCGAAGAAACTCCCAGCACTGCATTTCTTTATGCAAAAGATATTTTCTTTTCTTATTGTTTCCATGCATGTCTTTTGCTTCTACATACGCAAATACTTTCACATTAATACTCTTACCTAGCTTTGTTGTTTCTAAGCAACATAATTCTAACTTCTTTACTCCACATATCTTACAGTCTCCCATCAGGCATTCCCTTCTATGGAAAACTGCATCTGCTGGCTTTGGACAGAGAACGGACTCCCACATCTGTGTGACACCTTTGAACGTGTGATGTGAAGCCAGGCAGCCACTGCTAACGTTCTTGCCTGTAGCACAGATATTGCATACATAGTTGCAACATGTATCATGCAACCCAAAAGCACGAGAGCGCATGTGGTTCAGTGCGTTTTTCAAAAAGGTCATCTGCACATGGTATTCGCAACAGCATGTGTACCTATCCTTCAGCCTCCTGCAAAAGAATGGCTTTAACATCTCAAACATCCTCATGCCAATCTTGCAATCTGGATGTTTTTGTTTGAATCTTTGAAAGAGCTCAACTTGCAATATCCATATTTGATCAGTATGTTTACTAGGAGAAATAATCCAAACAGGACTATACGCATTGCTACTTAATACATCCACCATAGAAACAAATTGGTGTGTTAAACAACACATTGTATGGTCCTAATATGCATGTAACTGGGTATAACATTGTATACTAAGCATGCTAGTTAGCATGCTGAGTATGCTAACTAGCATAGCTGAGTATTCTAACTAGCATAACTGAGTATGCTAACTAGAATACTAGTTGTGCTAACAAGCACAATCAGTGTGTAGTGTAGCATACGAGGCATACTCATCAGCATGCTAGTTAGCATGCTGAGTATACTCATCAGCATACTGAGTATGCTAACTAGCATGCTGAGTTAGCATACTAGCTGTGCTAACTAGCATACTCATTAGCATACTAGCTAGCATACTCATCAACATGCTAGTTAGCATGCTGAGTATGCTAACTAGCATACTAGCTGTGCTAACAAGCACAATCAGTGTGTAGTTTAGCATACGAGGCATACTCATCAGCATGCTAGTTAGCATGTTGAGTATACTCATCAGCATGCTAGGTAGCATGCTGAGTATGCTAGGTAGCATAGCTGAATATGCTAACTAGTATACTAGCTGTGCCTACAAGCATAATCAGTGTGTAATTTAGCATATGAGTCATTGTCATGAATGTGTGCTAAGAAGAATAGAAGGTATGCTAACTAGCATACATATTGTGCTAACCAACACACTTGTTATGTTGAACAACATATCTAACACACTACGAATGCTAACTAGCATAAATCAGCTTACCCGTTATGCTACTTAGCATTCTCAGCTGTGCTAACTAGCATACTCATGAGCATGCTAGTTAGCATGCTGAGTATGCTAACTAGCATGATGAGTATGCTAGTTAGCATAGCTGAATATGCTAACTAGCATACTAGCATAAACCAGCTTACCCGTTATGCTACTTAGCATTCTTAGCTGTGCTAACTAGCATACTCAGCATGCTAGTTAGCTAGCTGAGTATGCTTACTAGCATGCTATATTGCTAGTTAGCACAGCTGAGTATGCTAACTAGCATACTAGTTGTGATAACAAGCAAAACCAGTGTGTAGTTTAACATATGAGTCATGGTTAACCACACAAAGTGTGCTAAGAAGAATAGACGGTATGCTAACTAGCATACATATTTTGTTAGCCAGCACACTTGTTATGTTGAATAGCATAGACAACACACTAGAATAAAAGGTGTTAAAGTAGCATACATATTGTGCTAACCAGCCATGTCCTCAAGATCACTAGGCATGCTAACTAGCAGAAGATTTATGCTGAACACCATACCCACCATACACGAATGCTAACTAGCATATACCATAAACCATCTTACCCATTATGCTAGTTAGCATACTACGAAAGGTAGCTAGCATACTCATTGTGTCAAAGAACATACAGAGCATGCTAGTTAGCATAATAGGTATGCTAACTAGCATAAAGGGTGTTATAGTAGCTTACATACTGTGCTAGACAGCATACTTATCATGCTAAACAGCATACCCAGCATACTAGGAGTGAGACTATGCTAACTAGCACGTCATACATAGCATAACATATTGTGATAACTAGCATGCTAGAATGCATAAGTTATGGCGCAAGTATGTCATTGATCACCTGAGACTCATCCAGGAGGTGCACAGGGTGTTTTATGTAGCTTTTCCTTCCCACTCTCTTTTGACAAACATCCTTCTTGTTGGGTGAAACACGAGTCTCCTCTGTCCAAAATGTGTAGACCAATTCCTTAATTTTATCTGTGATAGGGCTATGACGGTGTTGCTTGTGACATTCATCCAATGAAAACAGTCGAGCATTGACACCAGACTTCACCTGCCGTGATTTTGCTTTGCACAAGCTGCGACGGTCGACTTTTAGGACCCTGGAGAATTTGGCAATAGGCATGTTTTCCTTTGAATTTATCATCATCTGCAATGCTGCATTCTTTAAAAACAGCTCGTCGTTAGAAGCTGGCTACTTGACGATAGCTAGTGTGTTGCGGACATTGGAGACAATTGCACTCTGCACAGCAGCCTCCTCCTCTAAAGACTGATCACAGATTGCCCGAACAAGCGGATGTTGAGCAACAAGATTCCAGATTTTGCACTTTGCTTCTTTGTTGAGGCCTTCAGTCCTGATCTTGAAAGCTTTCACAATCTCGAAGGAGATTTTCCTTTTCTCCTCATCGTCGACGGCATGATGTCCTCGTTTAGTTGTCATCTGTCGGTGCTCCCGCTATTTACGCTTTCTTTCTATCTCATATTTCTTGATAATAAAAAGAGCTGGATGCTGGTAGTTGTGATTCATTTCCTGTAATGGCTCCCTTCTGCCTCCATTTCTAGTGGCAATAATATTTTCTGCTGGTTTTCCATATCTGCAAGTCTGCTAAGCTTTGACAACTCAACTTCGAGGCAAGAAGCAATGAGAGAGAGAGGGAGAGAGAGAGGGAGAGGGAGGGAGGGAAGGAGGGAGTAGGAACAGGGCAAACTGTAAACTAGTCTAAGAGTGAGATAGAGAGGGAGTCTGTGCCGCAGAGAGAGAGAGAGAGAGAGAGAGAGAGAGAGAGAGAGAGAACAGAGGCCACACCCCACGTCGTCGTCGTAACCGAAAATAGAGTCCACGCCCCATATGGGAGGGAACAAATAATATATCTTATGGTTATTAAAATTTCAAACTTCACTTGCTCTTTGGTTTTGAATAGATGCTAACAAGCACCTCTTACTAGCATTGTCCGGGACACCAAAAAGCATGACAAGTTAACATGCTTATACCCTACAGGTAATTGCCCAAGGACGGAGTTTGCATGGGCCCACAAACATCACTATGCACAAGCTGCAACCTGCATGTGGCCCTAAATGAACCATCCTTTGGAAACTTCAAATGCTGCATCTTACCCAAAATACAGCCTTCACAAACATGTTTGACAGGTGCTTCAAGAGGCGGCAAAGAAGCAACCATATCAGATTTATGCAAACGCACCAAAATTCAGATTACCAAAACGTGCATGCCAAAGTTTTGCATCTGAAATAGCCCTTGAATCTGCAACTGCATTTGCAAAATTTTGTCCACACTTGTCATACAAAGTGATCTTATACAGCGCACGGCACAAAAGCCCAGTTGCAACAATTTCGTCACCAAAACTGAGATCATGAACTATACATCTGTCATCCACAAATTTGACTACAGTTCCAAGTCTAGCAAGTGCAGATATAGACAAAAGATTCTTCTTGATCTTAGGTACATAAAGTGCATCAACAAGTGTGAAAGAAATGCCGTTAGCAGTAGTAAGAACAATCTTTCCAACTCCCTGAACCGGATAAGAGGCATTGTTGGCACAAGTGACTAAATTCCCATGAGGTACAGACTCGAGAGAGGTGAACAATTCATGATGTGAGGTAATGTGCTTTGTAGCACCACTATCGAAATACCACACATGTGAATCTGCAGCAACTGACAAGCATGCATCATGGACAACAGGATTGTAAGTGCACTCTGCACTAAAAGCCCATTCTGCATCAACATCAGCATTACAGTCTCCTTTTACAGAAGACTCAACAATGGCTGCATTTGTAGTGGAACCAACATTTGCAGTGGAGCCACTCTCTTTCTTCTTAGCCTCTTTTGCCTTCAACTTAGAACACTGCTTGATCAAGTGATCATTAGCTTTACAATAATGGCAATGCATATTTTTTTTGCCATTATCACCAGAATTGCCAGACGAAGTGCTGCCAGCAGGAGCATTGGGAACAGAAGTTTTGCCACTCGCAGCAGAACAATAAGAAACGACTGCATTGCTGTTACCACCCTTTCTTTGAGAAGCAATAAAAGCCTATTCAACTGCACGCTGTCTAGTCCTGTTTTTTTCTAGAAAGTGACTCTTGCAACAGCAATGTCCATAATGCATCAAACTTGACAACTTCTAGATTTCCTTGGGTCATAAGTCTCCAAGTACTAGCAAAATTCTGGTGAGGCATCAAGAACAGTCTGCATAAGGGAACTATCTGAAATGACTTCACCTATAGAAATAAGTTGCTCATTGATATCCTTGTCACTAGCAAGGAAAGTGTCCATATCATCTTCCTCATGCATAATCTTCGACTCCAGCTCTTTACGTAGCAAAGCAATTTTAGCCTCATTGCAACTTGCATAAAGACCAACAAAAATATCCCAAGCTTGTTTTGCAGATTTTACTGAACGAATGTGAGGAACAATGGTGCGCTTCACAGACAACGCAATCCATGCATGAGCCTGCGCATCCTTTACATCCCAATGAGATTGTTCTACCGTAGGCAAAACAACTCTAATAGGAGCAATCCTTGTAGCAAGACTTGCAACATCCTCAACATCGCCTACATCCTCAGAACCAGGATGTACATCAATTCCCTACAAAATATTTCAGACGCCCTTTGACACAAGAACGTGTTGCATCATATAAGCCCACATAGGGTAATTATCCCCATGCAACCTGTCCTCATCAGCAAACATCTTGAAGACATCTGTGTTGTTGTGAGCCATGGTAAATGCTGCACCGGATGTGAAAACTATCCGAAAATAGGAGAATAGAGCGGGAACAATACGTGCTATATAGCACAAACCGTAGAAGACTATGAGGCACCTGTTATGCAGAAATTGGCACTGACAGAAATTTTGCACAAAATGACAAAATAGCCTGTGCAGTACTGCCTGTAGTGGAAACGGAGGCCGAAATGAGCTCAAATCAGAAATTTGAGCCCGAAATGAGCCCGAAAATTTTGTCGACCTGCAAACGCTTGCCAAAGCTCACTGAAATCAGAGAAAGTGAGCAGGCGTGTGCTGGAGCAGCTGTCGACTAAGCCCGGGAGATGCAACCTTCTCTGATACCAATTGTTGGAATTAGGGTTGCAGAGAAACGCACACAGCTTGGAGAAGACGAAGGAAGCTCAAGGCCCCACAATAGAGAGTGTGCTACTTAGTGTGCAATGAAAAGATAGATAGCCCTAGAGTGATGGACGTATATACAATGCTCGGGGGAAAAAACCTCCTAAAGAGGGAAAAAATGCCTTGACGGTCCTAGTGTGTTCACACACATCACTACCACATGTATATGGTAATAGTGAGTACGTTTACTTGTACCACAGGTGTACTTTATGATGGATCCTTGATAACTTCAATCAAATTTAATGGCGTGATCTTTGGTGCATTTGGATTATTTGGACATTGGGCAATCAAATGATCTATGCCACATCAATTACACATGAGTATCAACATTGTAGACATGCTTGCTTGATTGGTTTGCATTAGTGTGGCGTTCTTTTGTAGCCTAATAGGACACTCGGCCACACGATGTGGACCTCCACACTCATAGCATTGAAGAGGTGGTCTCTTGGCATTGTAATTGATATTTTTGCCTCTTGTAGCAAGAGTAGCTACTTGATAGACAGGCTTGACTTGTCCCCAATAGTCCTCCATGTAGTATTGTGGACTTTCTTCAAGCGCATCAATCCCATAGGCAATATTAGGGTCTATATCTTCCTCACAGCCTTCCAAAAAATCAATAGATGACTCACAACCCACTTGATTCACAAAAATGATTCTCAGATGTGGTGGTTGCGGTCCTAGCACTGGAGGTGGTAAGGGTGTTGTTTGAAAAACATTTTGGGCCCTAGGGACCATGTGTTGTGACGTTTGTTCAAGAGGTGGGGCCGGCATCAATGTAGGCACTCAAGGTGTATCTGTCCATGCTAAGGTTGGTCTATTGGCCATCGCGTACTTAAATACTATGCAATCCTTAGCTTGATGACCATACCTCCCACAAGCATTGCAATTCCCATTGAATTTTACTCTAAAAGTAGGGCATTCATAGGTACTATGCAGACCATAGCATACTGAGCACCATTGTTGCTCCCTTCTTGGATACATATGATTGTTTTGTGGAGCACGATTGTCTCTAAGACTCTCTTGAATGGCCTTGGTGAGATCTGCTAAATTCATCTCAAATATCTTTGGCTCCTTAGAAATAGGCTTTAGGGTCATTGGCTGATGCCCCGATGCTTGCGAGCTAGTAGATTTAGGCTCAACAGACACTCTTTCGACTTAAATCATTAAATTATCCTCCAATTGGATCTCATTGGTGGTGACTGCTTCCCAAGTGGTGATACCTCTAATGACTAGGCCATTGTAGATATCCTCATGTCGTAATCCCCTAATGAATCTATCAAGAAATTGATTATTATTGAAGCGCTCATTTGGATTACAACAAGAATTCAAATGCTTCAAGCGACTAATAAAGTCTCTCACCAACTCTGCTTCCTCTCGTTGGGCTTTCTGGAGCTGAGAGGCTGTGACCCCAAAGCACTCCCTCTTGTATGTATTCTTTTAAGAACAATCTCCTAAGAGTAGGGTAAATCGTTTTTTCTTCCACCCTTAGAGTTCTATACCAATCGCCAACCTTCCCACTTAAGGTTAGGCTTAAAGCATTACTCGTATGCAGGTCATTGTGTTCTCCTAGAGAATCGCATATTTGTTCAAACACTTTGATATTCTTTCTCACATCCCCACCTCCATTGAATTTTTGTGTGAGCTTGGTTATTTGTACTGCCTTACTTCTAGGCTCTCTATCAAGCGTGTTACACATATTCTCAACAATAGATTGACCGATGGTTTGAGCAAATGCTACCAAATCTCCTAAATAATCAGGTATAGCCCTAGGCATAGTCGGTGCCGGATACGACATGCTATTTCTAAATGGTATGGTCCCACTTAAAAATGAGCTCGGATAATGCCATTGTGGAGTGTGAGCCCTTGGCATAATTGGGGGTGTGGGAGCTACGTGGGCATGAGGTGCGACAGGTACATAGGCTTGATGCACACTTGTAGGTATTGTTGGGGGCATTGTGCTACTAGGTAGAGGTACAATGCTAACAAACGAGGTCCAAGGTGTACTTTTTGTACTCATTACTGTAGTAGGTATCGTAGCCGTAGTATCTTTGATAGACATATGAGCTAGATATGGAAAAGTAAAACTACTACTTGTGGGTTCAGACTGTACCGAAACTCCAAGCGACACAATATATGAAGGGTCCATTGGACTCACTGAAGGAGTGATTTATTGGACGTCGATTGAGAGCTGCATTTTTGCTACAAGTTGTAATCAATCTTTCTCCTTGTTTGGTAATCAGACTCTTTGATTCCGAATAGCACATTGTGGTCTTTGTCTCTTGCTCTTCAATCTAAGTGTAATCATTCTCAATTCTGTTGTGGTTTGCAACGTCTTGTCTGTGAGCTAAATGCACTAATTTGAGGTCTTAAATGGTTATTTTTTGATGTTTTGACCTTGGAAGAGTGTTTCTAAGCTTGAAAGGAACCTTTCCATGTAGTTCTGTTTCAGTTTTCTATACATTTTTTGGGATTGATTGTGATTTATGTACCTTTCTAGATGACTGCAGAACTTGATACGAATATTCCCTTAGGTGTTGTAGCATCTGTCCTTAAGTTTTGTTGCATTCCAAATTTGTTTGGATGCCAAAAAGGCGTGATGACTTAGAGTGGTGAGATTGGACATATGCTGATTTCCTGACTAGGAAGTGGTTGATATGCTCTTGTGGATATATGAACAGTCCTTTAGGTTCACTTCTTTGAGATTAAGGATCTCATTGAGTCTCCATGTCCCATCTCAAGTCACTTCCTTGCGTATTGACATTATGTTAGTACCAGATAGCTATGCTACAGACGTCCGTCACGACGATCCGCTAACACTGGTGCCGTTGCCGAGGAAGTCGATCCTTAGGTGAGTGACCTAGTTGCACAAAAAATACTTTCCAAAGATTTTGACACCCATTCCATTTACACTTAGACAATAAAGCAAGTAGATGTAGGTTTAGTGCCTAGTAGAGAGTGGAGTCAAGGACCACCCAATGCTACTCCTTATGAGCAAAGAAAGTTGTGAGTGAAGTACAAAAAAGTATTTCATTCTTTGATTTTCCCATTCTGGAAAAGGATAGTTTCACCATACATTTCGTTGTCATTTATGCATTGTTAAACTTATTTATGTTTGTGGATATATTTTCGTTTGTAGGAGTAGGTTAAGTGGGGCCAAAAGAATGAGGGTACAAACTGTCTGAAACCTTATTTTGGTACCAAAGACCATAACTTTGAAAAGTTGCAAAATTAATGGTCAAAGCCTCAAAAGCTGAACTAAACTCAACAAAACCTAGAAAAAATGGATATAAAAGCTTGTAGGAGACAAACTGAGCAGTTTTTTCCCAGATTGCCTGCCCAACATGGATTGTGATCCATGTACCTTTTAGGCCAATTGACTAGAAATTGTCCCCATTGTTTAGAACTGACTCTCAAACACCAAAATCTTGAGTTTGGCCAAAAATATGTTGCTAAAAGAACATCCAAATCAAGAAATTGGGCTAAGATGTACAAAACCATGAAAATTGAGAAAATTTAGGAAAATTGAACTTTTAGTTGTCCAAATTCAGAAAGGGGTGGAAATTGGGTTCAACTAAAGGTAAGGAACCATCAGGACAAAATTCATGACCAGATGCTTCCAGACATGGATCGCGATCCATGTACCAGGTTGACATTTAAATAGGATAATTGACCAGTACACTCCTAAGAATTGAGGGAACAACTTTTCCAAAAGGGTCCATAGCAAAAAAGTACAAAAGCTTGATCAAAACACTAAAAAATAGTTGATTGCAAAAAAACCGCAAAGCAGACACAAAATCTTGCTTTTGGCTTGAAAAAAGTGAGTCAAATCCAAAAAGATTTGGGAAAAAGTATCACCATAACCACTATTATATACTCACCAAATCTCATGTCAAAATGATGTCAAACATGTACCTCATAGGGATTTTGAGCTGGTATTTGACATGTGGACAAGTGGTAAGATTTGAAGAACATTTCCCAAAACAACTCAAAAAAGTTCAAAAAGTGAGTCAAAAGGGCAAAAAACAGCTCAAGGTGAAAACCACTGGAACAGACTGGAGGATTGAATTTTGGTTGGCTTAAAAAAGTCCAAACCCTACAAAAACCATAAAGTTGACATCATGGAACCAAAGGGAAGCTGTGTGCTAAGTTTCAGTCCAATCTAACAACTAGGTACATGGATCACGATCCATGTTCCTCTGACACAAATTGATACCAAACCTACACCATATCTAAGGAACATCACAAGGACACTTCTGATAATTTCAAAACTGAATTGGGATATCAAAATCCAAGGCAAAAGCCCATAACTATCAATCATTCTAAGCAAGTGCGAGAACTGATCTAATTTTCAATCCAAAAATCCATTTTTAAAAATTCTAATGGAAAATAATCTACTAATCATGCATATTTCTTGGTACCAAGAAAAGTTAGTTTGGCCTTCCAACATGGATCGCGATCCATGTTCCTCTGAGCCAGAATAAGAGCAAAATTTCACCAAAGAGAGAGATAGTCTCCAAGATCCTGGTGGTGTTTTCAAAATTGAAATTGGATCTGAATTGTTGATGTTGTGAAGCAAAAGTATGAAGTTATTGAATTATCTAATTAAATTTTGTCGATTGAAAGTTTGAACTAATAAGAGCCGCTGTAAACTCATAGCTATCAAGCATTTTTTGACAGGTTGCAAGTGCTAGAGAGTACGACCCAACAAGTAAGACCAAATTGGGAAATTTAAGTTAGCCAATGAGGTAACAAGGTTTGGATTTTGTAAGATCAATTCTTCATGTATTTGTGATCAGGAAGATTGTACCAAAATAGGAATCCCAGCGTCATGGACCAAGTGAGCAACCACTCAACTGAAGGTGGTGTGAATCAAAAACTACTGTATCGTCTAGAAGCCATTGCAGAGGAAAGTTTCTCTGACACCTCCTCAGAAAGATCATACACCATAATGACTGAGAAATTCAACAAGGTGAACCATAAGGAAGGAACTTCCACAAGGGCAGGTCCTTCTCGACCTGCATCTGATGTAAAATTGTTGTATCCCAAAATTTCAAATGAGCTTAAAGCCAAAATCTATAAGGATGGATTAGACCACTAATGTGTTAAGTTGAAAAACAAGCCAAGCAAGTTCAAGGACATTGTAGATGTGGACTGTTGTTAGCAGCAAGCTAACCCATGTATCATTTTTTGGGAGCTTTTATTGTAAAAACACTTATTCTTTTGATAAATCGAGAATATTGTAACTCCTATTTTCCGAGAGAGAGAGAGAGAGAGAGAGAGAGAGAGAGAGAGAGAGAGAGAGAGAGAGAGAGAGAGAGAGAGAGAGAGAGAGAGAGAGAGAGAGAGAGAGAGAGAGAGAGAGGACGTTGAAGCACCTACTCCCTATGTTCGGAAACTAATAATCCAGAAGCTCTAACTAAGGATAGATTGATACAATTTGGAAACTTTTAGACCCAACTGATCGATTACAACATCCAAAGAAACCTTGGCTAAGGTATAAAAGCCAATTTTTGTAAGTTATTTCCAATTTTTTGGATAATAGAAACACAGCATGAGCTAATGGCGCTCACTTCTCTCCTACTCGCGCTTCCTACTCCCTTCTCGATTGTCAAAGTGTAGCGCCGTCTGTTGTGTTGCAACCATAGGTAAGAGATCTACGCATTGACATAAACATATCATGGTAATCCGTAGATTTTGGCATCACCGACCCGTGGCCTAATTTCATTATAAGTAGGAATTTAAGCTAGGAAATCACAAAACAAGCATAGGAGAGGTATTGGAGCATCATTGCTAAGCATTTAAATGCATTCGGGATCAGAAACGGTTAGGTAAAAAACTCACTGTTTTTAATAATCGTGCTTTTTTCAACTCATTGAAAGTGATATTTGAGACCATAAGCATGTGTGCTTATATACATGTCCTAGAAGTTTCGTAACATTTGGATGTTGTTTGATGCTGTAACGGTTATGTTTTGTTCGTCGATTAGCGATTAGCTTTTGGTGACTTAGGTCCTTTGAGTGTAGCTTGTGTTAGATGCGAATTGTCTAGTTTTTTCCAAGAGATTAACATCCTTTTGTAGCCTCTATGCACTAGTCGAGTCAGCTTCGTCCCATGGATTGACAATTATGTTCGTGATTCTCGCTATGTCTGCAATAAGATGGGAGTGAGGTTAGAAACCCATCCCACATTTGGCGCCGTTTCCGGGGATGAATAGACCTAAACTAGGTAAAACAAGAGTGTCTTGTGTAGTTGTTCTTTAACTTCCTCTAGAATCACCTAGAGTAAAACTTTCTCTTTAAAACCGCATAGCTTAAGAGTGTCGTCTTTTGCTGTGTAGAGGTAGCTTGGAAGTAGATTGTACTTGCTAAGTATCTTGTAGGATTGCAGGATTAGGTAAGGATTTTGCAAATAATTGAGGGACAAGACAAGTCTTAAGATCAATGCTCAGGAAACCATAAAAAACAAGTATTTGTGGACACTTTCCACAACCCAATTGCAGCAGAACCTAGGAATAGGGTAAGTAGAATCTGAGGTGGATCTTAGAACATTGCTCACTCCAAAAATATCAATTGTGAGTTGTTTATGTGAAGTTGCAGAATTTCAGGTCTATGATTTAAAATAGCACAGCACCAAAAGACTGTCAACTACTGAATCTGGCTGGAGATTATGCTCTAAAATTTGTATGAGCCAGTGGGTAAGCTTAAAGATTCAATTGAGGTAAATTTTCAAGAGTTTGCAAAAACTCAGATTATTTACATTTTCTTAAGAATTTAGGCCAAATTAAGTTTTGACTTGACTCATGCTTAAAACATGTCATAAAAAGACTGTCCATTGAAAAAATTGCAAAAAGTGTTCATTTTAGGTCAAAAGTAAATAATCGTGATTATTTTATTTAAGCTCAAAATTGACCAAGGTTGATACCAGAGACTCTATGCATGATTACAAACATCTTTTGTAAAGGCTCATAGAATTTGGATCACAAAACAGACCAAAACCTTGATAAAAACTAAAATCTGTACTGATTGTTGAGAAATTGAGCTTGACTTGGTAAATCTTGATCAAATTTAGTGAAACTTGACTCAGATGCTAATATTGAAGTGTTTGACATGTGTATATACTCAGATAACCAAAAAGAGGTAAAAATTTGACAGAAATAAATAATCGTGATTATTTACTTTTGTCCCATTTTTAACTTTTTTTGGCCAATCAAGCATACCACCAATTCTACCATGTTATATCGAGAACTCATAGCAAATTTGGTCAGATTTGGATCATTACAGTGGAAATTATGGTGGCCAGATTTGAAAAGTCAATCTGCAGATACAAAACTGTTGACAAATTGAGTAGAATTTATTCAAACTTGGTGAAACTTGGCTAGGGACCTTAAGTTGAGTTGCTTAACTAGTTTATATCAACATTTTGGCAAAAAGTTACAAAAACTTTCTTGAAGTAAATAATCACGATTATTTACATCTACTCCAAAATTGAACATTTTTGTACACTTAAGTATACCACAAGGTCAAACATATTAAGTAGACTCCACATATCAAATTTAGTGAAATTTAGATCACAAAAGCGAGACTTACGACAAATTCTTCAAAACTGAGTCTGCAGACACTAAACAGTTGATAATTTGGACAAATCTTGTTCAAACTCAATGAAACTTGTCCAGAGACTATAATAAGGTGTTTATATTGCAAAACAAGCCTAAAAAACGTGAAAATTTGAGAAAAGTAAATAATCAAATTATTTACTTTTGAGCCCAAGAGACACGATTTTGGACGTTTGAGCTTGTACAGTGTTAGAACAACATAATACAAGGCCATTGGTCAAGTTTGGATTCCATCGGATCCAAATTGGTACATGTTAATTCAGTTTCCAGGTTGCAAATTATTTCTTTAGCTCCATTAGGCAAAATTTGGACTCACAAAGGGGCCCTTTAAGGAGTTTGACTTTACCTCTCTCTACTAAAACTGGCGCATGGATAAATATTTGCAAACAAACTCCAAAGTTGGCGGAGGTTTGACAGTTAGAATGTCCTCTTCAAGATCTATCTACTGATATATAGCACGCCATGAGATTCCTCATATGTTAGAAGATTCTTTTTTTTATTCACCTATGATGTGACAACTTTGTCGGAATCTAAGTGAATCAAAAAAATAATCTTCTAAAACATGAGGAATCTCATGGCGTGCTATATATCAGTAGATAGAGCTTGAAGAGGACATTCTAACTGTCAAACCTCCGCCAACTTTGGAGTTTCTTTGCAAAAATTTATCCATGCGCCCGTTTTGGTAGAGAGAGGTAAAGTCAAACTCCTTAAAGGGCCCCCTTGTGAGTCCAAATTTTGCCTAATGTTTGTGAAGCTAAAATCTAAAAGTCTCAATTGTTGATGTAAGAAAATAAGACGTAGCTAAATAGATTTTTGAGTAGATTACTTAATGGAGAGAGATAGATTTCACACACAAGAGATTATAGAGTATAGAGAGAGAGAGAGAGAGAGAGAGAGAGAGAGAGAGAGAGAGAGTACACACGATATACGTGGTTCACCCAATGTGGGCTACGTCCACAGGAAAGCAGCCACTCAATGGCTTTAGCACTTCAAAAGAAGAAGTAGTTTACAAAGGGATTAAACCCTTGATAGAGCTCCCGCCTTGCTTCACTCTCACCACCTCACACTCACCTTGTTGCATAAACTTCACACTATGAAATGTGTGTAGAAATGGCCTCCTTTTATAGGCCAAAAGGGTTTCCCTCTCTAATGAGAGACAGCCATGTGTAGCCGCCCTTGTGCGAATAAGTCCAAATCGGACCCTCCAATCCGCCCATGTGTAGCCACCCTTGAGAAGACAAGTCCGCTTTTGAATTCGGCCACCGGCCACCGGCCATTGACTTCCGACCACAGGCCACCGGCCATTGACTTCCGACCACCGGCCAACCGACCGGATGTTTTCCGACCACTTTCCGGTCGCCGTCCGGCCATAATATTCCGGCAAAAAGGAATATTTCGGCGAAAAAAAGTCTCGGGGTCCTCTACCCTCGAGGCCTCTAAAGTTGTCCCTGATTCTTGTCCGTGAAAATTTTGGTTTCCGGTGAGTGATTTTCCTTCACGCACGATGGCTTCTCGTCATAATGGGGACCTTACAAATGTGCGCTTTTACCACAGGAAATTACAAGGGTAAATCAGGCTCCATACTTAACAATCTCCCACTTGGAGACTGATCTCCAAACCAAACCTGTGACTGCTTTCCATTCTGGCTTCTTATCCTTGAATGCCGATTGAAGATGAGCAAAAGCTCAACTTCTCCTTGTTGACCACCTTTCTAAACATGTCTGCAGGATTTTCACTTGTATGCACCTTTCCTAGCTTTAGTTGTCCCTCTTCCAAAAGAGTGCGTATGAAGTGATATCTCACCTCAATGTGCTTTGTCCTTGAATGAAAGGCTGAGTTCTTCGCAAGATGGATAGCGCTTTGGCTATCACTGTACAAGACACAATTGTCTTGTTTGAATCCAAGCTCTTCTAAGAATCTGTGAAGCCACAGAATTTCTTTGCTTGCCTCCGTCATTGCTACATACTCTGCTTCCGTGGTAGAAAGTGAAACCACTTTCTGCAGCTTTGAAGCCCAGCTTATTGCTGTGCCTCCAACCATGAACACATAGCCAGTAGTGCTCCTTCGAGTATCTTTGTCACCTGCCATATCTGCATCAGCATACCCTTCTAGAAAAATATCAGTTCCTCCAAAATACAAAGCATTTGTTGTTGTCCCTTTTAGATACCTAAGTATCCACTTCACAGCTTGCCAATGCTCTTTACCTGGGTTTTCCATGAACCTACTCACAACTCCCACTGCATGTGCAATGTCTGGCCTTGTCCAGACCATAGCATACATTAGAGAACCTACCGCTGCAGCATATGGAACTTTAGACATATAGGCTATCTCGTCTTGTGGCTTCGGACACATATCCTTCGTTAGTTTAAACTGACCAGCCAAAGGTGTAGAAACTGGTTTTGCATTTTGCATTGCAAACCTTTCTAGTAACTTCTTGATGTAATCTTCTTGAGATAGCTTTATTGTCTTCTTCGTCCTGTCCCTTGATATTTTCATACCAAGTATCCTCTTTGCAGCACCTAAATCTTTCATTGAAAAATATTTGGACAACTCCTCTTTTAGGTCTTTGATGTCCTGCATGTTAGCACTTGCAATCAACATGTCATCAACATACAACATTAGGATGATGAATTTCCCATCTCCCAAATTCTTCGTGTAGACGCAGTGATCCGAGTTGCATCTTGTGAATCCATGATCCAACATCCATCGATCAAACTTCAAGTACCATTGTCTTGATGCTTGCTTTAAACCATACAAGCTCTTCTTTAATGTGCAAACCATTTTCTCCTTACCTTTTACTTCATACCCCTTTGGTTGAAGCATGTAGATTTCCTCCTCTAAGTCACCATGAGGAAATGCCGTATTTATATCCATTTGCTCGAGATTTAGATCATGAGTAGCCACAAGGCTTAAGACAAGCTTAATTGAGTTCATTTTTACAACAGGAGAAAATATTTCATTGAAGTCAATACCTTTCTTTTGAGAAAAACCTTTTACCACAAGCCTAGACTTGTACCTTTTCTTCCCACGTTCTTCTTCCTTCAGCTTGTACACCCATTTGTTTTGAAGTGCCCGCTTACCTTTAGGCAACTCAACCAGCTCCCATGTTTGGTTACGATGCAGTGAGTCCATCTTCACTTGCATGCTCTTCGTCCATTGTTCTTTGGATTCATGTTGCATAGCTTCTTCGTATGATTCCGGCTCTCCAGAATCTGAGATCAAGAGATGGTTGAAGGAAGGAACAAACCTTTCTGGAGGTCTACTTGCTCTTGTAGATCTTCGGGGAATAGGTTGAGGCTCCTCATTTGGTTGACGTTGTTGCACATTGTCACCGTTTGCAGTCCTTGAGTCTTCACCGTCCTCAAGCTCCATGTACTCATCACCTGTTTCTTTTGTTTGTTTTCTTTCCAAGTAATCTTTGTACATATTTTGTTCGTTAAAAATTACATCCCTACTCCTTAAGATTTTACCATCTTCAGGATTCCATAGGCGATACCCAAAGTCTCCTTCTCCATAGCCAATGAAGAAACACTTTTGGACTTTGCATCTAGCTTTGATCTTAGGCTTCTATCTATGTGCATGAAAGCCTCACACCCAAACACTTTGAGAAATGCATAATTCACCGGTTTACCTGTCCATGCCTCTTCTGGAACTCCCCCATCCAATGCCGTTGAGGGTGACCGATTGATTAAGTACACAGACGTACTTACAGCTTCCGCCCAAAGCTCAAGCGGTAGGACTGCATGTAGCCGCATGCTTCGTGCTCATTCCATGATTGTCCTGTTCATCCTTTCCAAAATCCCATTTTGTTGAGGTGTCCTTGGGGTTGTCCTTTGCCTCCGAATTCCATTGCTAGCACAAAAGCTTGGCTGCAATATTCGCCTCCATTGTCGGATCTGAGGCATTTAACCTTGGTACCTGTTTCATTTTCCACAAAGGCTTTCCACCTTTGAAATATGGAAAATACATCGGATTTATTCTTCATGACATAAACCCATGTGTTTCTACTCGCATCGTCTATGAATGTTACATAGTACAATGAGCCACCAAGTGATGGTGTACTTGCAGGACCCCAAACATCAGAATGAACCAACTCAAGTTTTTTATTTTTTCTTTCATTTCCTGATTTTTGAAATTTTACCCTCTTTTGTTTACCATAAACACAATCTTCACATAACTCTAAGTCCACTTCTTTCAAACCTGGTAGAAGCTTCTTTGTTTGAAGGATTTGCATTCCTTTGGCACTCATATACCCAAGTCGGTAGTGCCACACCGCACTGTCAACTTCTGTAGTTGTTGCACAAGGAAGGTTGCGTGCTAACAGTACACAAGTAAAGTATACCGACTTTTTCTCCCTTGGAAACCACCAAAGATCCCTTTGAGATCTTCCACCGTTTGTTTCCGAATGCAATGTTGTGACCTTCATCGTCCAATTGTCCTATAGAGATCAAATTTTTGCGAAGAGAAGGAACATGCCTAACATCTTTAAGCTTCCATTCATTTCCGTTAGCAATTTTGACAGAAACTGTACCTTTGCCGACAATCTCACAAGCTTCATCATCTCCCAAGTATACATACCCAAAATTACCTTTGGTGTAGTCTTGGAAATGTTGCTTGTGTGGTGTCGCATGGAATGAAGCCCCGGAATCTACTATCCAGGAATTAGACACATTGTCTAATGAGAGAATTAGAGCATCTTGCTCTACTTTACCTGCCACATTGGCCTCCGATGTTGGCTTGTTGTTTTGAGACTCTGTCTCCTTCTTCTTCTTGGACCAGCAATCCTTCTTGACGTGGCCCTTCTTGCCGCAGTTCCAACATTCAAGAACTGACTTTGTGCGTGACTTGCTCCGCCTTGAGCGATCACGACCCTTTTGGTTTTTGAACCTCTCCTTAGGCCTTCCTCTTGTTTCCACTGATAGTGCAGCACTTGATGATTCTCTTGTGCTTCTCCTTTGCATTTCCTTGCTTAGGAGAACACCCACAACACCATCAAACTTAAGAGTATTTGTGCCAGAGATAGAATTACTTACAGCCATCACAAGGCTGTCCCAACTATCTGGTAGAGATGATAGTATAAGGAGAGCTCGCACTTTGTCATCAAAATTGATTTTCACTGATTGAAGTTGACTTATGTTTGTGTTAAAGTCATTTAGGTGTTCTGCAACTGAACCATCCTCTGCCATCTTTAGATTGAACAAGCGCTTCATAAGAAATACCTTATTGGATGCCGATGGTTTCTCGTAGAAGTCGCCAAGTGACTTCATCAAGTCCTCCGTGGTCTTCATCTCCGAAACATTGAAGGCCACCGTTGACGCCAAGCTTAACCGGATTGTTCCCAGTGCCTTTCGATCAAGGACAATCCATGCTTCATCTGCCATTGTTGCGGGCTTCTTCGCAAGACCGCCTAGTGGCAAATAGAGGTCCTTCTCGTAGAGATAGTCTTCAATCTACATCTTCCAATGTTGGTAGTTTTTGCCGTTGAACTTCTCAATCTTGAGCTTCCCTTCCTTCGCCATAAATACCACTCAATTCAAGGAATCCTTTCCTTGAGATAATTTAGCTACGAGAAAACCTTGCTCTGATACCAGTTGTAAGAAAATAAGACGTAGCTAAATAGATTTTTGAGTAGATTACTTAATGGAGAGATATATATTTCACACACAAGAGATTATAGAGTAGAGAGAGAGAGAGAGAGAGTACACACGATATACGTGGTTCACCCAATGTGGGCTACGTCCACGGGAAAGCAGCCACTCAATGGCTTTAGCACTTCAAAAGAAGAAGTCTTTTACAAAGGGATTAAACCCTTGATAGAGCTCCCACCTTGCTTCACTCTCACCACCTCACACTCACCTTGTTGCATCAACTTCACACTATGAAATGTGTGTAGAAATGGCCTCCTTTTATAGGCCAAAAGGGCTGCCCTCTCTAATGAGAGACAGCCATGTGTAGCCGCCCTTGTGCGAATAAGTCCAAATCGGACCCTCCAATCCGCCCATGTGTGGCCGCCCTTGAGAAGACAAGTCCGCTTTTGAATTTGGCCACCGGCCATTGACTTCCGACCACAGGCCACCGGCCATTGACTACCGACCACCGGCCATCGGCCATTGACTACCGGCCACCGGCCAACCGTCTGGTTGTTTTCCAACCACTTTCCGGCCGCCGTTCGGCCATAATATTCCGGCGAAAAAAAGTCTCGGGGGCGGAGCCTCTAAAGTTGCACCTGATTCTTGACCGTGAAAATTTTGGTTTCCGGTGAGTGATTTTCCTTCACGCACGATGGCTTCTCCTCATAATGGGGGCCTTACAAATGTGCGCTTGTACCACAGAAAATTACAAGGGTAAATCAGGCTCCATACTTAACAGTTGATTCACTTAGCTCATATTGAAGTGATATACATAGACCAATCACAATAGTTAGCAAAAATTGTACAGTCTTTGTGAAAAAAATTGCTAACTTGGTTAAAACTGACACAGAAACCAGGTTGTAAGCAAGGAATTGAGAGCTTGACAAAAGTTGCATTCAAGTCAATGGAAGAAATGGATAACAATTCAATCCGATGGTAAGTACTCTATCTAGGGATTAACAAATCTATATGACCCTTGGATGTGGTCGTATACTAGCAAATCAAGGCATATTTGGAGAGACTGCTAGTAGCGTATCCACCAAAGAGAGTGTGAATCAAGGCGATCACTTGGACACTATCTTTGAAGAAGTCTCAAATACCTATTCCGACTCAACACCTGAAATGTCTTCCTTACTTCGACTCAATCAAGAACCGGAACAACAGTGCAATATAAGCACATACTCACTTTTTATAAGACTAATGGCCATGGAGCTCAGGTTTACCTGGATCCTAACGAAGAGTATGCCATTCACATCGATGTGACCATGACATAGAGTTTGAAGAGGAAATCATAGCAAACAAACAAGAAAAAATATATGTGGATAAGAACGGGACTCAGTTTTTAAAAGTTGAAAATCCTGATGTGATAGACAAATGGGGGTTAGAAGTGAATACCATAATTCCATATATGGCAACAAAAAAAGGTCCACTGACTGTTGATATGAAACCTTTGAAATGGCTTAGCACAAATAATCCTAGGATCGGAGTCTATTGTTAGGAGGATAGGTACGTCAAGGATCTTTTATGGACGTGTCATACCAAATCAGGGCAATTAACACCCATGACGATCATCTATATCTTTAAAATCAAAGATAAGGGTTCAACAAATCTTCCAACTTACCTATTTAGGGATTGTTATAACAATAACTTTGTTATGATGAATCTTGAGAAAGTAGAACAGACCAAATACCAAGGGTACTCTATAAGAGATTGGATATTGGGCCAAGGACCAAAAACTATTCCAAGAGAGGAACTCTGCGAGAGATCTTTTGGGAGCAATGTTAAAAAACCCGAACCTACCTTATCACGAAGAAAATTGAGTGACATTAAAGCTAGTCCAAGACTACATGAGTCACTATTTCCCACAGATTGATTTGAAGGACTCGAGATTGGACCAACTACCAGAATAACTGGAGTTGACCCAAATAGACGTGTCAGACTAGCTGATTTTCAAAAATGGGTCAAAAAATACAGTGGATTTGGGGATCCATATGACCACTTAGCAAGCTTTAAGCAAGTGCTAAGAGCAGAACATATATTTGATTTCCACACTCAATTTGAGGGATTTGGAATGACTTTAGAAGGAAAACCTTTGACATGGTTCCAAAACATTCCACCAAGGTCAATCATGGACTTAAATACATTAGCTCATGGATTTGTAGTTGCATGTTCCAAAACTGGGATCAAACATAATACGGTAGCTCAAATCTATAGCTTCAAACATAAACAAGGTGAGTCTGTTAGGAATTGTGCAACTAGGATGAAGCAATACATTGCAAGATGTCCAGAACTAGAAATACCTACAGAAGAAAGGTTAGTGTCATTGTTTCTAGAGAGATTGCTAAACAAAGAACTTCATGCTATACTATATAGCAAGAAACATATGACCCTAGAAGAGTGTGTATCAGATGCTATTGTGTTGAAGTCAATGACAAGGTAAGCAATAGATCATGTGCTATACGTGCTTACAACACTCAAGAGCACAAATAAGGAAGGAAAGATAACATATCTGGGCACTCCAAAAGTTCTAACCCGGATTGAATACCATGCCATTGGGATGGCAGATAACTTGCACCAGCCCCAAATCAGAATACATGGATAGTCTCAGCTCAACCCTCTCCACGAACCACTAGATCAAAGAAGAAAAGGGTATATAAATCAGATGAGGAATCAACAGAAAGCTTGCATGAAGCCCACAGTAGTGAAAGCTCTGACAATAAAGAAAGGAGGGCAAGGAGAGAAGAAATGAAGAAGAAAGCAGTGGCACACATCAAGAAGAACAATAGTAGAAAAAAGAAAGGTTCGAAAGAGACAAAGAAACATTTGAAAGAAGTCGCCAAGCTGCAAGAGAAAACCCGGAATCATGGAGTCAAAGGGAGATCAAGGGTCCAAGGACCAGGAACCCCACGAAGAAGGTCCCAGAAGATCCGAAGGATTTTCTTGAGCAAATGTATGCAGAAGTTGAAGCCTTGAAGACACAAGAAGCTCTGGAAGCGCAAAGAAAAGCAAGACAAGAATCGATTGCGCAACAAAGGCAAGCAAAAGTTGCACAACAACTTGAACCACATCATGAAGAAGGAGAGATGTTTCCAAGACCCACTTCACCCACTATGGAATCAAAAGACCATCCCATGCCAAGTCCAAGCCCTTCACCAACTGAAAATTCCAATGAAGGCGAGGAAGCAAAGGGAACATAGAAACAATAGGAGGAAGCCAGTTATGAACAACCTAAGGAAAGTGACAACGGTGAAGTTGGACCTTCCAAAATTAGGATCGGAAGTCCGTGACCTGGAGGGAGCTACAAATTTCCAATGCATAGTGGATGAGATCTCCATAGGGACCTTGATCAAATTGATGAAGAAGCATTTCAAGAATCCACTCACAAGCCTTTAGAAAAGACAACATGGACGACGAGATTTCCAGTAGCTCAAACAAGGACATCAAACAGAGGGATCGACAAGTGGTCTATTATGATTTTCCAAACCAAAAACCACAAAGACAATGCAGATATCTGAATAGACGTATGAACAAACGAATTAAAACAAAAGACAATTATGTACCTCTTTTAAACGACAAAACGCAATATTTGAGGTTGGTCGAAGCAATTGATTGCCTTAAAGATGAGATATCGAAGAGGTTCATGAAACCTGACTCAACAGAAAAAAACTTGAAAAAGAAGAGCAGACAAAAATCACGAACGGAAAATATCTCTGAAAAGTCAAACAAAATGATCAAAAACAGAGCAAAAACATAAATACAACGAATTAAAACGAACTTTTAAAGAAGTTTGGACAACGGAGTTGGAAACTAACGATGAACCAGACAATGATACGTTTGATGCACCTTCCCACTACAAAAGGTATACTATTCAAGATAGAAAAGTTATAGTGTAGAAGCCCAAACAAGACCCAAAAGAGCTTGGAACCTCATATGATGAGCTTGAAAAAGCCAAATGTATAAACCTAGCATAACCAGGCGTGGAACCTAAACCGGCATACATTGCCACGGACCTCACGGAAGAAGAAGAGCATCTATTGATAGCAACACTCAGACGATATAAAGAAGTGTTTTCTTGGTCATACAAAGACCTAAAGGAAATAGATCCAAAGATCTGTCAACACACGATACCCCTTAAAAGTGATGTCAGACCACGCAGACAGTGCCCTTATACGTACAATAAGACTTTTGCCAAAAAAATTAAGGAGGAGATAGACAAACTAAAGGATGCGGAGTTTATCTATGAGATTGAACAAACCGATTGGGTGTCCCCAGTTGTGGTAGTACCCAAAAAGAATGGGAAGTTACAGGTCTGTGTGAACCTCAAACAGGTAAATGTTGCTACCATCGGGGACAACTATCCACTACCAAATAACAGACCAGGTTATTGAGAGAGTTGCACGGAAGGAGGCTTATTTTTTAAAAAATGGGTTCTCAGGCTACAACCAGTTGACCGTAAAACCAGAAGTTCAACATAAGCCAGCTTTTGCAACAGAGTGGGACATATTTGCATACAGGTTAATGTCTGTTGGCCTGACCAATGCCCCTACCACTTTGGCAAAGACTAATGACTCATGCATTCAAGGAGTATCTCATGCAATTTTTAGAGATATATATGGATGATCTATGCATGCATTCTCAGTTGAGAAGTGAGCACATAACACACCTACAGAAAGTCTTTGAAAAGTGCAGAACTTATCTTATTTTCTTCAACCCTAAAAAATGTGTCTTCATGGTAAGACAAGGTAAAATCTTGGGCCACATTGTGTCCAAAAATGGGATTTTCACTTATCAAGATAAGATACATTGCACTCCCAAGACCAACGACGATAAATGAAGCGCATGCATTTATGGGTTATTGTGGGTATTATAGGCGCTTCATATACATGTATGATGTAATAGCTAAGCCTCTATATGCTCTCATTGTTGCTAAATTTGAGTGGACGGAGGAATGTGAGAAGGCTTTTCACAAATTGAAGCAGGGATTAATTTTTGCTCCAATTTTGCAAGTCCTTGATTGGAACAAGATCTTCCATGTTCATGTAGATGCATTAGTCTATGCCATAGGGTGCATATTGGCCCAACTAGGAGAGAAAAAAATGGATTTTCCCATTTGCTACTCTAGTAGGCAGCTAAACAACGCAGAGAAAAATTATACAACTACGGAGAGAGAAGGTCTAGGGATGATACGTGCTGTCAAAAAAATTAGACATTACCTTCCTACGAGCGAGTTTGTTTTCTTTGTAGATCACCAAGCACTGTTCTATCTAGTAAACAAACCTTGCAACAATGGAAGGATTGTTCGTTGGTTTACCATATTGCTTAAGTTTGATTTCACCGTAGTCGTACAAAAGGGAACTACGCACAAGAGAGCAGATCATCTTTTGAGGTTGTTCCATGGAGAAGCACCTGACAATGTTGTTGATGATCTTCCATATTTGTCTTTATTTAACATTGAAATGGTTCCAAGGTGGAGTGAAGAGGTCATCCCTCTACTCACAATAGGATCATTACAGGTAGAAAGACAACCATCAATCATTCATCAAACAAGAAATTTCCAGCTTTTAGCCAGACAACTTTACAAGAAAGGTAAGGATGAGATTTTGAGACTATGTGTACAGCCGGACGAGAATGAATATGGTGGCTCATATACAACACACGTGGTTTCATAATGGAAAAACACAAACATATCAAAGACTAAGGAGACTTGGGGTCTACTGAAAAACAATGGATAATAGTGTCCATAATTACGTAAAAGCATGTGAAACCTATAAAAAGAAATCAGGAACATGCCACCCTATTTCGAGTAATGTAAGCACCCAAATGGAGTACTTACATGATCGAGGACTTAAAAACCAAGACCTTCCCAGAGGGATGGGGTAAGGCACGAATGAGTACTATAAAAGAAGAAGCAAATCAGTATTTGCTGATTGCAAA
Source organism: Adiantum capillus-veneris (assembly GCF_014529385.1). Classification (NCBI taxonomy): domain Eukaryota; kingdom Viridiplantae; phylum Streptophyta; class Polypodiopsida; order Polypodiales; family Pteridaceae; genus Adiantum; species Adiantum capillus-veneris. Next base: position 118,284,171 of record NC_140959.1, on the reverse strand, counting down.
CCAACTGTACATGCAGGAAAAGGACAATCAATTAAGATTGTGTGCTAATGAAAGCAAATATTTCTCCATCCTAGAACAAGTACACTTGGGCCAGCGAGGCGGACATTTTTTTGCTGATAAAACTACAAAGCTAGTACTTCATGCAAGAATATGGTGGCCAACACTATTCAGAGATGCGGAGGCATATGTGAAACGGTGTGATGAATGTGAATGCACAAAAGCACCTCTGCGGAGAGATGAAATGCCATTACGGCCGATGATGGCATAGATTTTATAGGGCCCTTCATACCTCCTGCATACCGGACGCATGCACAATACAACATAGTAGCCATAGATGATTTTACCAAATGGGTGGAAGCAAAAGTAACCCAAAAAATTGATGCACAAACTACGGCACAATTCCTCTTCGAACATATCTTTACCAGATACAGTCTACCCATTGCCATAAGATGAAGTTACAAAAATTAGCATTGCATGCAGGTTTTTTCCATACATTTTTTAGCCAAAGCAGTACTTAGAATGATATGGATTGTTCAACATTTTTTACAATAAATAGTTATTAAAAAGAAGTTAAAACATATGGAGCAACTCTGGCAGGAATATGATGCTCAAAAAATCCTTGAGATTCTAAATGAAGGACAATAGCTAGTCTAATAATTTTTAACCTGGACATGGATAACAACTAATAGATTCTTTGAAGCTTGCCATACTTAGCCAAGTCTAACATATCTGTTGTCTTGACTATATAGATGCACGTGAGAGAATTCTATCTTGGCTTAAAAAGGTTTAGCATGTTGCAATCCAACCTTGATAACACTTGATGATTTAACTGGGATACTTATGATACCTTTGTATAAACTCATTTGGAATGATACCTCATTCTTATTATGTTGTACAGTTATGAATCTAAGACTGAGTTGTTTCTGTACAAATCATTGCCTAGACATCTTTAGCCAATCATCTTTTGAACATTTTGTTCCTTGGTGTGTATTTATTAAATTTAAAACAGCTACACACACCCCTAAACACCAGGCCCTCCCAGGCAATTGGGAGGACCAGGACACTGGCTTTGGATACTTCTTGTCTATATGCTTTGATTGACCCACTGTCTATAATTCCTTGACAGGTTGACATGTGTTAGGTGGTCTTTCCTTGACTATAGACTCTATTCCTACTCACGAGTATTGTAGTCTTTTGGCTCAGTCCATTTTAAGTAGCAGATTAATCCAATTTTACTCACCCATGCTTTTATGAACTTTATTTTGATGATTATAGGAACATGCTACCTACTACATATATGAGGACATGGCATATATCATCTAAAGACTATCAATGACAACCATACCTTTTTCAAACTGGCTTACAAAGCCTTAAAACTCCTACAGGAATAATGTCTTCCTTGAAGACAGTATCTGACATTGCATTAATACAAATACTTTTTACCCTCTTCAGGGACACTCTGACTTGGCACTTCTCTGCTAAAAACTTTTTTAACTCATCTTTTTTATGAGGCAGTAGGACCATACACAATGGGCCTACTACCAAAACCCATTGTGTATGGCACCTGGGATAGGCCGCGTACACAAATACAAGACACACACACACACTCACACTTGGTCACAACATCTGACCATGATAGCTAGTTATAACTCAACCTAGTGGTAATGCTACCCAAACTATGTATATAGCTCATGCTTTACCCAACACAGTTTTGGCAATTGACTGATTCTTTTGCTGCATAATTACAAGTAGCATACTCTTAGCATAATGTTCTCCACCTTAAGTTTGAAATTAATAAATTGAGACCCTTGTTGTTGGCTCACTATGCTATCTTGGTGAGTATGGTTGAATGAGTACCTCTTATAAGCTCCTCCTGGCATAAACCAATGCAAGGTTTCTTATTCAATATCTTGCCACACTTATAATTACCTCATAGGGTGATTTTAATTAGGTCCTTGATATCGATTATTATACTGCTATCTTGGTTAGCACGGTTTAGTATGGACCAACTTTTTGAATATGGGCTCAGTGGGAGCAAACCCTTTTTAAAAAATCTTCTAACCCATAAAGAAAATAAAAGGTTAGGTTTCCCTCCCTTATAATGGGATAAAGGTATTACACTCTGGTTCAAAAAACTCTATCGCGATGGGACTCTCCCCTTGCACTCATGATGCTTCACAATCTCACTTAATATTGGGTGGCTTGGAATCTCCATCTTCTTCTTCATCTCCTTGTGTGTGTGTATGAGAGAGAGAGAGAGAGAGAGAGAGAGAGAGAGAGAGAGAGAGAGAGTGATTGAGCATTGCAACGACGGCACGGGGGCGGTGAGGCGGTTGAGTGCGGCACGGTAGTAGCTCCTTCTTCTTTGCAGCAAGGAATCCTCCACGAAGGTGAGCGTAGGGTGGTGAGTGACACACCCTTGCTCTCTTGAGCTTGCTAGATTAGTCTGGCTGTGTGCTTGCAGCCATTTTTGGCTCGCCCACAGTGTACGACAAGTTCCTTGCTTTGACACGTGCGATAGACGCGCACATTTTTGGTGCCGTTTCCGGGGTAATTCCATGCACTGAGCTCGAATAGCACTCGATGTTGCTTTGTGGTGCAATATGAAATGTAGGAAAGGTAGAGAAAGAATGTATGTGGCTTGTTGAGAAGGATTTGTGAGCTTTGTTTTTGCTGCAGTGTACTGTTTTCTGTTAATAAGGTGTTAGTTTTTTGTTGTAAGATACTATATTCTGTTGAAAAGGTGTTTGCTTTAAGGTATTAGATCTATAATGTTAGATATGTAAGGTACAGTAAGTAGATCTGTTAGTTAATTAGTTGTTGTAGTATTGTGTTAGTGTGTAACAGTAGCTCTATTAGTTGCAAGTAGGTAGGTTAGGTGTGTGTGTGCTCGCGCGCACAGCGCGGCCGCGATGACCTTATCCAAAAAGAAAAATTTAAAAATTTTAAAAGGGCGAACCGGGATCGGGAACATTCCCCAAGCCCAATCCCAAGACCGAATGCTGTGCCATAAAGCTCACCATGACCCCCTGAGCGATACGCTTGTTTCGAGCTATCACACGCTCAAATCCAAAAACTTATTGTAAAAAGATATTAAAAAAACATCAAAAAACGAGTAAAAACGCGGTGCAAAACGCCCAAAAAATCAAGCGGTTAACCTTCGAGGGTATTCACCGACGCTTGTAGGGTGCCAAAGGCACATGCATCTGCACTCTGGTCGTGTGCTAGAGGCTGATCTATTGGGTATGCAAGCCCAGTAATCGTGTCTAGCTCACATGAATTACCCTATAGCATGCAGGTAACATGAATCTATAATGGAGATTGCATGAATAAAAGCAGTGGTCAATATCACTTCAAAAGGCTATATGTAAAAAGTAGACTTAATAGAAGAGGAGCGTGTGTTTTTTTTTCAAGGTCTGTCAAACTGTCTCTCTCTCTCTCTCTCTCGCTCTCTGCTGCACCACAACATCTCACCATGCTTCCATAGCTAAAGATCTCAACACCTGGTATTAGAGCATCATCTCGATCTTGGCTCGGTACATCGGCGTAGGAGCGATCGCTTACAGAAGCAGCCAGTATGGCGTCATCCTGCAATAAATCAAAATCAAACACCATCAACAAATGCGCCCTGGCCTTGTGGTGATTTCTTGACACTGTAGCACCCACTAGTTCAGCCTCTTGAGCCCACTATGAAGCAAATCGCCAGTCGGCTTGTCGCATGTAGAGCTCACCATTGATTTTTTTTTTGTGTGCTTTCACATTGATTAAACTCAAGTGGCATTTCCTATTTATGTCCTTGGCCTCAAGCAAGGGCCCATTCACCCTCTTAATCAAACTACCCTCGCAAGCTATTTTTTTCATGCTTACATGCTCGGTGCTCAATAAGGCTTGCGATTTTTGAAGGCGTTTTCACAAGCTCCAAAACAGTAAATTACTGTAAGAAGCATCTCAATATGTTCTCTAAGATGCATACATAAACCGTTGGAGACAAAGACCATCTCTCTTAAGGTTCCGGTGAAATAATTAACACCACAATTTTATTATCAAGCTTCTGAAAGACTTCAACATAGCTTCGAAAGTCCACAAATATAATGGATCCGGTTTCCACACTTGGCAGATCAAAGTTAAAGGCTATTTGATGCGGAAAAACCTATGAAACGTGGTCAAGCCTCTCGCAGCCGATGAATCTGGCACATCCGCTGCAGTTACAAGAGCATTATCTATTGAGCAATAGAGGAAAGACGAGCAAGCTTTTGGTATCATTCTAACTTCCTTAGAAGACGACTTTATTCATTATTTGGATGTTGTTGATTCTTCAAGTGCTGCCTGGATAGAGTTAGAGAATCTTTTTGGTACCAAAGTTAAGTATTCAAAAATGAGTTTAAAAATGGAATTATATTCTATTCGCATGCATGAAGATGAAAATATCGCAGCTTTAGCTAATAGACTGAAGAGCATCAAAACACAGCCAGATGAAGACCTTATAGCCGTTTTTTTGAATAGCCTCCCTGCAGAATTTTGTCAAATTGTCACTATTTTAAAGGAGAAGGATCCTCTGCCTTCTTTGGATGGTATTGTTAACTCATTGCAGGAAGAAGAGAAATGAGTACCACGAATCAGCTCTTTCGTACCCACTGCATATGTAGCCCGTGGTTGCACTTCAACTGCCAATTCCACCAGGTCTACTACTAGCACTAGACCTTGTGCTATATGTGGATGCAGCAATCATCAAACCAAGGATTGCTTTAGCAAAAATCCTAATCATCCGTCGGACAAATGCTTTAAGAAGAACAAACAACATATCAATATGGTTGAAGGTGATGAAGACAATGCAGCACCAATGCTTTTCATAGAAAGTGATGTCCTATAGTTTGTTTTTTCTTGATTCTGTCTTTATGTTTCCGTCATGTCAGTTATTTCTCAATAATTGTATGGGTTATAGACGCTGCCATAAAATAAAATGGTAAGACCACCCTTGTTGTTTGTTCAAGTTCTGGTATGTCTCACACTGATAGTTGTTTGAGGGAAGTACACACACACACACCTATGTAATTGTCAAGGGGGGGACTTCTACTTGGTGGTTTCAGGTGAATGAACTCTGCCATGGTCTGTCTGTCTCAAGTCCATTGTCAGTAGTTTGGGCTTGAGGGGGGGTAATCGTGTCTAGCTCATACGAATTACCCTTATAGCATGCACATAACATGAATCTATAGTGGAGATTGCATGAATAAAAGTAGTGGTCAATATCACTTCAAAAGGCTATATGTAAAAAGTAGACTTAATAGAAGAGGAGCGTGTGTTTTTTTTTCAAGGTCTCTGTCTCACTGTCTCTCTCTCTCTCTCTCTCTCTCGCTCTCTGCTGCACCATAACATCTCGCCATGCTTCCATAGTTAAAGACCTCAACATGATCAACTAGCAAGCATTTCGACTTACACGAGTTCTCAACACCCACCTACCTTAGGTTCCGGGCCCTCAGCGGGAACCCAAGGTAGTACCACTCAAGACTCACATATTGCGTCTAGTGACTCTTCCTCTGACTACGACATCATAGAGGGTTACCCAATGCCTAATCCTAATAGCTCAAGCCAAAACATGCATGCCATGGGCCCACACTCCGGGCCGAGGCCGACGAGCGTACTTAGCCGCCTGAAGGAAACCTTTAGTAGAGCCACTCGCTCTGAACATGGAGCTACCAATGTAAATGAGGGGGGTGGGGAAGTAAATTTTCCATTCATGACCAACGTAGACCCCATGCTCTTGGAGAGTGTGCACATGAATACTCCATTCATTGCACCCCCTGACTCTTCAGAGCTATTCCCCTCCGAGGTTATATTACCTTATGGTAGAAGCCTTACCAAAGTGCAAGAGGTTAGCGATATATCATTGCAGCTAGGGAAAAGGAAATCGAGAGCTTATGCAAGGCAGAGCAACAAAGAGAGTTAAAAGCAAAAGCCCTTATGTCAATATCCTTGCTAGGAGAGCAATTGAGTGCTCCTGAATTAGCGACCACTAAGGGTCAACCCATAGAGAGCCACATTGCATCTAGTTCAAAGAACACCCATGGCACCTCAATCCTAGATGGAGTGTTCCTAAATGAGAACTGGGAGTACAAACTACAAACGAAAACTCTAACCGACCTATACACATGACACACCTATCACGTGGGTTGGTTAGATGTCCTACAATCCACAACGGGTGCTACTAGTATAGAGGATCAACAACAAAGAGTTTTGTGAGGTCATCCATAGGGTTATTGAGCTAGAGAGACAGAACAAGGGGATCCACATGCCATCAATGGGTCTCATGAGAGTCTTGGATACAGGCAAGGATAAATAACCAACCTTATCAAAAATGGAGACTCCCTCGGTAAGTCCGATGGATCCTCCACATGTTTCTTGTCAGGGGTCTCAGTGCAATCTAAGCCCACAAGTGATAGCTTTACCTTTCCAAGTCTAGCTCATCTTTCCCTTGATGATACCACCGCTACCATGCCTATCACAATGATGGGCATGCCAAGAAACACGCCATGGACCTCATTTGTTAGTAAAGAATTGCTACATGGTAGCTCAATGCCTGCAACAGTACCTACAAGTGTGTACCAATTGTATACACCTATGGATCCTCGTACTCATGTAGTTCCTACCCCTCCCATTGTTTTAGCAACCTATGCTCCGCAACCACAACACCCAAGATCTTATTTCCTTGGGACCATACTAGCTAGCATTAGCATGTCACATCCCACGTCTTCTATGCCTAGGGCCACACATATGAACTTTGGGCCACCACATGGAACAACACCGTACCAAACTTGGAACCCAAGGGATTGCTATGCGCCAAGCCCAATGCCAATACCTACTCCACATGTAGTCTCTTGAGCGCCTTCACCCACAATGCCTACTCACTTAGGTGACTTGGCAACATTTGCTCAAGCTATCGATCGATCTATTACTGAGAATATGTGTAACATGCCTGATAGAGAGCCTAGCAGTAAGGCAGTACAAATAGCCAAGCTCACACAAAAATTTAGTAGAGATGGGGATGTGAGAAAGCATATCGAAGTGTTTGAACAAATATTTTATTCTCTAGGAGAACACAATGACCTGCATAAGAGTAATGCTTTAAGCCTAACCTTAAGTGGGAAGGTTGGGGATTGGTGTAGAACCCTAAGGTGGAAGAAAAAATTATTTACCCTACTCTTAGGAGACTATTCTTAAAAGAATATATACGAGAGGGAGTGCTTTGAGGTGTAGCCTCTCTCAGGTCCAGAAAGCCCAACGAGAGGAGGGAGAGTTGGTGAGAGACTTTATTAGTCGCTCTTGAAGCATTTGAATTCTCATTGTTATCCAAATGAGTGCTTCAATAACAATCAATTTCTTGATAGATTCATTGGGAGATTACGACATGAGGATATCTACAATGGCCTAGTCATCAGAGGTATCACCACTTGGGAAGCAGTCACCACCAATGTGATCCAATTGGAGGATAATTTAATGATTCAACGAGAAACAGTGTCTGTTGTGCCTAAATCTACTAGCTCGCAAGCATCGGGGCATCAACCAATGACCCTAAAGCCTATTGTTAAGGAGCCAAAGATATCTGAGATGACTTTAGCAAAACTCACCAAGGCCATTCAAGAGAGTCTTAGAGACAATCGTGCTCCGCAAAACAATCATATGTATCCAATAAGGGAGCAACAATCGTGCTTAGTATGCTCTGGTCCGCATAGTACCAGTGAATGCCCTACTTTTAGAGTAAAATTCAATGGGAATTGCAATGCATGTGGGAGGTATGGTCATCAAGCTAAGGATTTCATAGTATTTAAGCGCGCGATGGCTAATAGATCAATCTTAGCATGGAGAGACACACCTGGAGTGCCTGCATTGATGGCGTCCCCACCTCTTGAACAAACATCACAACACATGGTCCATAGGGGCCAAAATGTTGTTCAAACAACACCCTTACCACCTCGAGTGCTAGGACTACAGCGACCACATTCGAGAATCACGTCTGTGAATAGAGTGGGTTATGAGTCATCTATTACTTATTTGGAAGGTTGTGAGGAAGATAGAGACCCTAATATTGCCTATGGGATTGATGCACTTGAAGAAAGTCCACAATACTACATGGAGGACTATTGGGGACAAGTCAAACCTGTCTATCAAGTAGCTACTCTTGCTACAAGAGGCCAAAATATCAATTACATTGCTAAGAGACCACCTCTTCAATGCTATACGTGTGGAGGTCCACATCGTGTAGCCGAGTGTCCTATTAGGCTACAAAAGAACGCCACACTAATGCAAACCAATCAAGCAAGCACGTCTACAATGCCGATACTCATGTGTAATCGATGTGGCATAGATCATTTGATTGCCCAATGTCCAAATAATCCAAATGCACCGAAGATCACACCATTAAACTTGATTGAAGTTACCGAGGAGCCATCACAAAGTACACCTGTGGTACCACTAAATGTACTCACACGATCGATGCTCCAAAAACAAGATTATATTCTTGAGAAAAGAGACATGGCATCAATTTCCCAATCTCAAAAGAAGAAGAAAGCACGAAGGAAGAGATTGCAAAAAGCAGCGAAGTCAGACCCCAATTCAAAGACAAACATAGGGACTGGTGACAACTCCGTATATATGAATGACATTGAAGAGGATTCTGATTCAGGTGAAACCATGGAGATCAAAACCACCCTAAGAAAGAAATCAACAAGGAAGATTGTCATGAGCCACAATGGTCAGGATCCAAGAAGAAGATAGGAACTTATCCAAACCCTACAAAGGAGATCAAGCAAGTCAAGCAATTAAAAAGTTTGGTAGAAGATACCCAAAGGGATCTAGAACTAGCACCTAGGCAGATCCAGATTACAGACATATTGTTCCCTACGCAACAACAACCTCACAAAGTGACCCCTAGCCATACCTAGTGTCATCCAAGAAGAAAGTCAAATCATGGGAAAGTGGGCGTACTCACTTCTTGTTGGAAAGAATATTTACAGAGAGACTACCTGACCCTATTAAAGAAATGGAGATCCCATCTTCCCCACATCAAGGGATTATGTTAGCGGGTCGCCGCGATGGACGTCTGCAGCATAGCTCTTTTGTACTAACATAATGTCAATATGCAAGGAGGCGACTCGGGATGGGGCACGGAGACTTAATGAGAGTGTCAATCTCACCAAAGTGAACTCAGAGGGCTACTCATTCTACGACAAAAGCAAAATAACCACTTCCTAGTTAGATAATCAGTATGCGTCCAATCTCAAGGTTCTAGGTCATCATGCCTTTTCGGCATCCAAACGGATCCAGAATGCAACGAAACTTAAGGAGAGGTATCACAACACTTAAGGGTGTAATCCTACCAAGTTCTGTCACCATCTGTGAAGGTACATAAATCATGATCTATCACAAAAAATGTGCAAAAAACTGAAACAAAAGTACTCGAAAAGGTCCTCCTTAAGCATAGAAACACTTATCCATGGTCAAAACATAAAAAAACAACCATTCTAACCTCCAAATCAATGCATTTAGCTCACAAAAAATGTGTCGCAAACCATAGAAGAATTGAAAATGATTACACTTAGATTGTAGAGCAAGAGACAAGGAACACAATGTGCTATTCCGAAACAAGAAAAATCAAGCAGTGTTTACAGGGTTTGGGTGTGCATACGCCTGTATCCACCAAATATTCCCCCCTTCCTATTCATTGCACGTCCTCGTGCAAGCCGTCTCGGAGCGAGTCTACTGCCTTCTCTCGAGTGTTGCAGTGAGATTTTTGAATTTCTGATCTCTGGCTTCAATCTCGACTTTGGTGGCCATCTCTCTGAAGGAATTATTACTGAGGGTACTTTGGTAGGTGATGTGGTGGGCTGGCAGATCTTTTGTCATTGGATTAAATCTAGAAGAGTCCATTTTGAAGAAGCCTATCATGAAAGCCTCTTTAAAGGTCTGCATGTAATGAGAGGGCAAAGACTCTTGCATATGATCCCATGATGACGTTCCTGCTTGGGATTTCTGTCTCCATATTCCAGCAAATGCCTTGCGTACCTTCAACAAGGATTTGCCAAGTATGCTCTACTACTTCGATATCACTGAAAGCTGTAATGCATGTGATGAGCATCTTGGCAGTCTTTACAAGCATCTGACAGGCGAGATCTGGGATCTCCTTCATCATGTTGACTACCCCTTTTAGAGTTTGAACCATGTACTACTTGGATGGTGGGTTGTTATTGAGAGGCTTTGTGATTACTGGGTAGTTTAGCATTGCCGGTCTTTTGCTTTTCCAAATATAAAAACTCTCCCAAGATTGTTGTTTGTTGATGGGACAGTAAGTGGGGTTAATCTTGAGATGTTGGGGAGCGTTCCTGTAATAGGTTTCATCTGTTGGCCTCTGATCAAACCGTTTCTTTCGCCAAAGGGGTTGATTATCAATGATCGTCTGAATTTGAAGTGTCATGACAGGAACCTCCCTGTAGTGCCCTCTGTTGTTTGGATCAAGTTCAGGGAGCATTTTCCATTGCCATAATTTAACCTCTTGTCGCATCACTTGTAGGGAAATCATCTCATGCCCGAGATTCTTTACTACCTCATCTAGAGTAATCATGAGGAGGGCAGCCGATTCCAGCACCTTCAATTCATACTGCATATAAGCTTTATGCAAAGGGTCCTTTACTTCTGAGATCCGGCACTAAATTTTTTCTTTTGCCGACTCCGAGGTGGGTGTCGTGGCTGGATCTGCAGATTCCTGTGTTCCTTTTTCCGTGCTGGTAGTGGGAACCTCTGTTTGATGGGCTTCAAATGTGGACTGTTAGAATTCTCCATTCCAATGGGGCTTGCTGATACTTTGTCTGATCTGCTCTCAGAGTTACTAATTCCCCTCTTGCCTCATCCAACTGCCTTTTTAATTCTTCGATTTCCTCATTCTTGGCTTGTTGTAGGGCCCTATGTCCTGTCGACCGTCATGATCTGTCTATCATATTTCTCTTGATTCAGGGCTTCTTTCAATTCTTTGATTTCTTGAGTCAAGGCGGTAGATCTAGTAGTCCTTATTGAGGAGGAGGGGGTCTCTTGTATGGCCACGAGCTGAGTCAGAGGTCTGCTAATCACCACATACGAGCCTTGTAGCTTCTCATTTTGTTCTCTTTCTTTGGTTAGCTCTTCCTCGAGATGTTGCTACTCGACCTGCAATGCGAAGTTTGCCTCGTTAAATTGTTGCACTTCCTTCTAATAGTAGGTTGCATTCTCCTGTTCTCTTTGCAACTCCGATTGTGCCTGGACTTGTGCCTTCTCTAGTGCCTCTATTTTTTGCTTTAGCTGCAAGGACTCTGCTGTCATTTTAGATTCTTCTTTCTTGGTGTCTTCTAACTCCAGCTCTCGTAGATTGTAAAGAGCCCTTTGACATTGAAACTGTAGCTTGATTTGTTCTAAGTGAGCATCAATGTCAAAGGATTTAACTATCTCCGCTCCTTCCTCCATAGCCGCTTGTGAGTGTGGCGATCTTGGCCTATGCTGGCCTTGTTGACCCTGATCTGATTGTTCAGTCGCCTCAGTTTGCTTTTCTCTTTGTTTCAAATCTTCTAGAGCAGTAGAGGTTGTGGCGGGCTTTGTTTGTGGGGACTCCGTTTCTTAATTTGTTTTGTATTCCGTCTGCTTTTTCTCCGCTCCTTGTTCTGGCAAGCCTTCAATTTTTTCCTTCCCTTTTTCCGAATTCTCTGGAGGTGCCTCGGCGTCCTTGGGAGAACCAAGGTCTTGAACTTACTGGTCCTATGTGTCTTGTTGTTCCTCCCCTTGCAAGTGAATTTCCACTTTTTTGCTTCGATTAGATTCGTCAGATGATTCGAGATCATCGGTGCGTGGCTTCTTTGATTCTTCTTTTTTCCTTTGCTCCATCTTTTGCTTGAGTTCATTATGAATTTACTGCTGCATGGCAATGTGTTAACCCTCATGCACATTCCTATCACCTAAGACGGACGCCGTATTATTTATTTGGTAGAGTCAGGTACCGGGCTTGTCAGTCCAATGGGAAAAGGGTAAGAGTGATCTCCGATGAGAGGTACACTCTAACTGGAACATTCAAGGGATTAGTTGGCTAAGCATGGGTGCCCAAGTGTGAATGGGGCGAGCTCATATAAAAGTCAATTAAACCTAAAATTCACTCATTCTTTCAATTGTGCAATTGAAGAGTGCTCTTGCTCCATCTCCATCTTCTTCTTCTTCATCGCCTTGTGTGTGTGTGTGTGTGTGTGTATGCGTGAGGGGAGAGAGAGAGAGAGAGAGAGAGAGAGAGAGAGAGAGAGAGCATTGCGAAGGTGGCACGATGGTGACGAGGCGGTTGAGCGCGGTGTAGCAACGTCTCCCTCTTCTTCGTGGCAAGGAATCCTCCACGACAGCAAGTGTAGAGCGGTGAATGACGCACCATCGTCATCTTTGAGCTTACTAGTTTAGGCTAGTTGCGTGCTTGGAGCCATTTGTGGGTCGCACACAGTGTATCGGCAAGTTCCTTTGCATTGACACGTGCGACAGACGCACACATTTTTGGCACCGTTGTCGGGGAAATGCCACACACTAAGCTTGAATGGCACTCTGTGCTTCTTTGTGGTGCAATTTCAATTGTAGGAAAGGTAGAGAAGGAAGGTGTGTGTGTTGAGAAGGAGTTTGTTTTGCTGCTGTGTATTGTTTTGTTAATAAGGAATTGAAAGGTACTGTGTTTTTTTTGTGATAAGGTGTTAGAATTAAGGTAGTAGATCCATAATACTAGTTCTATGTAAAGTAGAGTAAGTAGTAAGTAGATCTGTTTGAGCTAATGAGTTACTATAGTAGTGTGTTAGTGTGTAACAGTAGTTGTATTAATAGGTACGTTAGGTGTGTATGTGCTCGCGCGCACAGCGTGGCCACGGCAACCTTATCCAAAAAAAAAAAAGGTAGGACTAGGATCGCGAATATCCCCCAGACCCAAGCCCAAGGTCACACTCACGCTCAGGCCTTGGTCGCCCTTTAAAATTACGTATTTTAGCGTCACACGTAGCTAAAAATCGACCTTTTTGAGGACCAATGGAGGTTCAGGTAACCCAACACTATTTTGTAAAGCACACCACGAACCTCTGAGTAATACGCTCGTTTCGAGCTACCACACACTTTAATCAAAAAACTGATCATTAAAAAACATTAAAAAATATCAAAAATGAGTGAAAACGGGGTGCAAAACGCCTAAAAAGCAAGCGGTTAACCTTCGAGGTTATTTGCCAATGCTTGTAGGGTCCCAAAGGCACATGCATCTGCACTCTGGTCATGTGCTAGAGGCCAAGCAACTAGAGAGCATTTCGACTTACGCGAGTTCTCAATATCCATCCTGGCCCTCGGCGGGGACCCAAGGTAGTAGAAACCAAGACCGAAACATAGCAGCTAGTGACTCTTCCTCTGACTACGACATCATGGAGGGTTTCGAAATGCCTAATCCTGATAGCTCAAGCGAAGACATGCATGCCATGGGTCCGCGGTCCAGGTCGAGCGTGCTTAGCCGCTTGAAGGAAACCTTTAGTAGAGCCACTCGGTCCGAACATGGAGCTAACGATGTAAATGAGGGAGGCGGGGAAGTAAATTCTCCATTCATGACCAACGTAGACCCTATGCTCTTAGAGAGTGTGCACGTGAATACTCCATTCACTGCACCCCCTGACTCTTCAGAGTTATTTCCCTCTGAGGTTATATTACCTAATGGTAGAAGCCTTGCCGAAGTGCAAGAAGTTGAGCGGTATATCATTGCGGCTAGGGAAAAGGAAATTGAGAGCTTACGCAAGGTGGAGCAACAAAGACAATTCAAAGAGAAATCCCCTATGTCAATATCTTTTCTAGGAGAGCAATCGAGTGCTCTTGAATTAGAGACCCCTAAGGGTCGACCCATAGAGAGCCACATTGCATCTAGTTCAAACGACACCCCTAGCACCTCAATCCTAGATGGAGCATTCTTAAATGAGAACTGGGAGTACGAACTACAAATGAAAACTCTAACCGACCTATACACAAGTCACACCTATCATGTGGGTTGGTTAGATGTCCTACAATCCACAACGGGTGCTACTAGTGTGGAGGATCAACAACAAAGAGTTTGTGAGGTCATCCATCGAGTCATTGAGCTAGACAGACAGAACAAGGGGATCCACATGCCTTCAATGGGTCTCATGAGATTCTTGGATATAGAGAAGGCTAAACAACCGACCTTATTGCAAATGGAGACTCCCTCAGTAAGTCCGATGGATCCCCCATATGTTGTTTCGCCAGGGGTCTCAGTGCAATCTGAGCCCACTAGTGACAGCTTTATTTTTCCAAGTCTAGCCCATCTTTCTCTTGATGACACCATGTCTACCATGCCTACTCCAATGTTGGGCATGCCAAGAAACATGCCATGGACCTCATTTGTTAGTAAAGCACCACTACATGGTAGCTCAATGCCTGCAACAGTACCTACAAGTGTGTACCAATCGTATGCACCTATGGGTCCTCGTACTCATGTAGTCCCTACCCCTCCCATTGTTTCAACTACTTCTGCTCCACAACCACAACACCCAAGTTCTTATTTCCATGGGACCATACCGGCTAGCATTAGCATATCACATCCCACGTCTGCTATGCCTAGGGCCACACATATGAACTTTAGGCCGCCACATGGCACAACACCGTACCAAACGTGCAACCCAAGGGCTTCCTATGCGCCAATACAAATGCCAATACCTACTCAACATGTATTCTATGGAGCGCCTTCACCCACGGTGCCTGCTCACTTAGGTGACTTGGCAACATTTTCTCAATCTATCGATCGATCTATTACTGATAATATGCATAACACGCCTGATAGAGAGCCTAGAAGTAAGGCAATACAAATAGCCAAGCTCACACAAAAATTTAGTGGAGACGGGGATGTTAGAAATCATATCGAAGTGCTTGAAGAAATATGTGATTCTCTAAGAGAACACAATGACCTGCATAAGAATAATTCCTTAAGCCTAACCTTAAGTGGGAAGGCTGGGGATTAATATAGAACCCTAAGGGTAGAAGAAAAAACGATTTACCCTACTCTTAGGAGACTGTTCTTAAAAGAATACATACGAGAGGGAGTGCTTTGGGGTGTAGCCTCTCAGCTCCAGAAAGCCCAACGAGAGGAAGGAGAGTCAGTGAGAGACTTTATTAGTCGCTTGAAGCATTTGAATTCTTGTTGTAATCCAAATAAGCACTTCAATATTAATTAATTGCTAGATAGATTCATTAGGGGATTACGACATGAAGATATCTACAATGGCCTAGTCATTAGAGGTATCACCACTTGGGAAGCAGTCACCACCAATGCGATCCAATTGGAGGATAATTTAATGATTCAAGGAGAAAAAGTGTCTATTGAGCCTAAATCTACTAGCTCGCAAGCATCGAGGCATCAACCAATGACCCTAAAGCCTATTGCTAAGGAGCCAAAGATATCTGAGATGACTTTAGCAGATCTCACAATGGCTATTCGAGAGAGTCTTAGAGATAATCATGCTCCACAAAACAATCATATGTATCCCAGAAGGGAGAAACAATGGTGCTTAGTATGCTATGGACCGCATAGTACCAGTAGATGCACTACTTTTAGAGTAAAATTCAATGGGCGTTGCAATGCTTGTGGGAGGTATGGTCATCAAGCTAAGGATTGCATAGTATTTAAGCGCGCGATGGCCAATAGACCAACCTTAGCATGGACAGACACACCTCGAGTGCCTGCATTGATACTGGCCCCACCTCTTGAACAAACAGCACAACACATGGTCCCTAGGGCTCAAAATTTTGTTCAAACAACACCCTTATCACCTCCAGTGCTAGGACCACAATCACCACATTTGAGAATCACTTTTGTGAATCAAGTGGGTTGTGAGTCATCTATTACTTGTTTGGAAGGCTGTGAGGAAGATATAGATCCTAATATTGCCTATGCGATGGATGTGCTTGAAGAAAGTCCACAATACTACATGGAGGACTATTGGGGACAAGTCAAACCTCTCTATCAAGTAGCCGCTCTTGCTGCAATAGGCCAAAATATCAATTACATTGCTAAGAGACCACCTCTTCAATGCTATGAGTGTGGAGGTCCACATCCTGTGGCCGAGTGTCCTATTAGGCTACAAAAGAATGCCACACTAATGCAGACTAATCAAGCGAGCACTTATACAATGCCGATACTCATATCATTTGATTAGCCAATGTCCAAATAATCCAAATGCACAGAAGATCACGCCATTTAACTTGATTGAGGTTACCAAAGAGCCATCACAAAGTATACCTACGGTACCAGTAAACGTACTCAAAAGATCGATGCTTCAAAAACAAAATTATATTCTTGAGGAAAGAGACAAGGCATCAATTGCCCAATCTCAGAAAAAGAAGAAAACACGAAGGAAGAGATCACAAAAGGCAGTGAAGTCAGACCCAAGTTCAAAGACCAACATAGGGACAGGTGACGAGCCCATATATATGAACGACGGTGGAGAGGATTCTGATTCAGGTGAAACCATGGCGACCAAAACGACCACTAAGATAGAAACCAAGAAGGAAGATCTTCATGAGCCACAATGGCCAGGATATATGAAGAAGATAGGAGGAGTTTTGTAGAAGATACCCAAAGGGATCTAGAACCAGCACCTAGGCAGATCCAGATTACAGACACCGTGTTCCCTACGTAACAACAACCTCACCAAGTCCATAGACCCTTAGCCATACCTAGTGTCATCCAAGAAGAAAGTGACTTAAAGTCATGGGAAAATGGGCGTACTCACTTCTTGATGGAAAGAATCCCATCTTCCCCACTTCAAGGGACTGAAGCCCAAAAGGTGCCTTTAAACATTGCCAAATTGATGGATTTCATGTCTTTAGAAGTTAGAACCACCATCATGTCCAAACTATATAAAGACCCTGAGCTAGTCTCAGCTCTTCGATCCTTCCTCAATGGAGAACTAAAGTTTGGCGGCCACAATTTGCACAGATGGATGGAGCTGGGGAGATGCCAATAGAGGAGGAACAATTAGATCCACAATCCCAGCTAGATGAGAACCTTGTTATAGAAATACCTGTTAACAAGTTGGGACAATACTTCAAGGGTGATGAATCCAATGCGACCATACCAATCACTACTAAGAGATTAACTATGAAGGGAATCCTTGATGGTGACACTGGGGTTAGCATTGTGACTAAAAATTGCTGGGAAACTATGGGAAGACCTCACCTTGAGATCACAACCATAGTAGTGAAGATGGCCAATGGGTCTATTGTTAAACCTATTGGGATGCTAGAAGATCTCAAGATCAAGGTCTTTTGACATAAAATAAGAATTACCTTCATTGTTATGGATTTCTCCAAGCACACTATGGCATCAGAGATGATCTTAGGACGTCCTTTTATGAGGGAAGCAAAAATGGTGTATGACTGGTCTAAAAACCATGTCTACCCACAATTCCAAGATTTTGTCATTCGAGTGGATCTTGTAATTGGTCGAGCCCCTAGGAAACAGGTTTATAATTGATCATAGATATGAAACCACAGTTCACTCAGCCCCATTGCAGTATTGTTACACGTGTAAAGCGGACACTGATGTTGGGGAAGATTCTCCTTATATAGATGTACTACCTGGGATGACTGAGTCGGACAATGTGGATTGGGTCCACCTAGCAGCAACCATAGACACTTGGGGAAATAGGGAGACGACCTAGGTAACACGTGAAGGGGATGAAATGCCACCACTCGTACCCTTAAATATGCTAGAAGCAATGCATATAGCTTTTGATGACCTACAAGATGAAGGTTTGACTGGCATTGGCACCAATAGCAACTCACAAGACTATAGCCTACACGATTTGGGGTCAAAATCATCAATTGAAATTGACTATGAGGACGAAGAATCTAAGTTAAATCTTAGTGCAAATGTGGGAAGAAACCCTTCAGGGCCCAGTGATACCCTAGATGACAATCTATCCAAGGGAGCAGAAGACACAAGTAGCAATTCATCTAGTGACTCTTCACTAGAGATCATCCGTAATTGAAAATTAGACAAGAGGAGTAAGAGATATAAGAGGCGACAGTATCGAGCAAATGTGCGTACTAGAATAAATGAAAAGAAATCTACCACAAAATGGCTTAATTATATAGGGGCATGTGATGCTCATCGGAAGTTGGTAGATAACTGGGGTGAATACCCTCAAAGCATTATGTGGTGTAGTCCACAACCCATTGACATCGTAAAACTAGAGACTACAGAGAAGCCAAAGTTGAGCCATATCGTAAGGAGACGATAAAATCGAGAGTTAGCTCAACAACAAAAGGAATCGGAAGTGAAATCACAGTCCACAGAACAACAGGACCCCACAGACTTACACCCTGCACCTAAACATTTCAAATCCTACAACACAGAGGAACGTAAGGTTGTGTATACAAGGGCTCAAAGAAAAACTATCGATGGAAGCAATGGAGTCTATGATGGTCCAGCTATAGTTAAGGAAATAGAGTTAGAAGACCCAGGAGAAGAGTCCAAACCTGTATTCATTGCTCAAGTTCTGAAAGAGACAGAGGAGTGTGTACTTAGAGAACTTCTCAAGGAATTCAGAGATATATTTTCTTGGACATATCATGATATGAAAGGTGTTCCACCTTCCGTGGTGCATCACACAATCCCCATGAATAGCATGGCTAAACCAATTCAACAGAGAATGACCCTACCCAATGAATCCTAAATATGCAAAGATCGTTCAAGAAGAGATTGAAAAGCTTGTGAAATGCGGATTCATATACCCTGTTGAGCACTCAGAATAGGTGTCTCCAATAGTGATTGTGCCACTAGGAGGGACCATTACCCCTTGCCATATTCAGAACATGTGCTTGAAAGAGTTGCAGGGAAGGAAGCTTATAGCTTTTTAGATGGGTACTCTCGCTACAATCAAATCACAATTGCGCTAGAGGAACAAGCTAAAGCAGCCTTTATAACTGAATTTGGAGTGTTTGTATTTCGTGTTTTGGCTTTTGGCTTAACCAATGCCCCTGCTACCTTTCAAAGATTAATAAACATTGTTTTTAGAGGATATTTGAGGGAGTTTTGCGAAGCTTTCTTAGAGACCTTTGTGTTTATTCCTCTTGGAAAGAACATCTATCATGCTTACGAAAAGTGTTTGAGAAGTGTAGATTGTATCACATCTCCTTAAACCCTTTCAAATGCCAATTTTGGGTTAAACCTTGAGTCATTTTATGGCATATAGTGTCCAAAAATGGGATTTTCACATATGAGAGCAAAATTAAAGCCATTGTTGAATTGCCACGTCCTACAAACTATAAAGGAATTCAAAGGTTCATGGGCCATGTTGGTTATTACCGACGGTTTATTTTTAACTTTGCCGAGATACCTCATCCTTTGTACAAGCTTCTTATTGAGTTCCAATGGACCGCAGAGTGTGACCATGCCTATGAGTCCTTGAAAAAGACCTTGACTAGTGCTCCTATTCTACAAGTGCCCGATTGGAATGCAATTTTCCATGTGCATATTGATGCATCGAACTTTGCTATTGGGTGTGTTCTAGCTCAACCAGGAGAACATAAACTGGACTACCCCATTAGCTTTGCAAGTTGTCAATTGAATGATGCCTAGAGAAACTACACCACTACAGAGCGAGAAGGTTTAGGTATGATTTATGCAGTGAAGAAATTTCGCTACTACCTTTTGGCCAACAAGTCTGTTTTCTATGTTGATCATCAAGCTTTGTTGTATCTATTAAATAAACCTTATTCCACGGGAAGAATTACACGATGGTTGTTAATTCTCCTTGAGTTTGATTTTACCGTTGTGGTAAGACCTGGTAAAAGACATGCCATGGCAGATCATTTTTCTCGCAAAACCAATGGTGAAGCCCCTACTGGTGTCATAAAATCTAATATCTAACTAACCCAAATGATTTTCTCATATTAAATTGATCACTTAATATGGGAGAATAAACGGGAACAAGTGTTAAGATATAGGTGTGTGCTTATAGATCTATCTCAACACGGGGCCAATGGTAAAGGGGCCCAAAAGGGAGATGGTCTATCAAAGAGCAAGGCTAACCAATGGAGCATAAGACCTTAGGGTTATCTTCATTGAAGACCTCCAATAAATATATGTAAAAAGTCCTTTGACCTTAAGTAAGCTAGGGCTGAGCTTGAGGTGGGAACCTGGCCCAAGCTCGAGGTGCTTGTCGTGCTTGAGGTGTTTGTCATGCTTGAGGTTCTTGATTAAGATGCTTGAGGTGCTTGACTGGCTCCATGCTTGAGGTGCTTGACTTGCTGCATGATTAAGATACTTGAGGTGCCTTGAGAAGCTTGCCTGAGATGCTTGTGGGAACACCCCTAGTTCAAGTGCTTTGTCATGCTTGATGAGTAAGGTGCTTGATCACCTAAAGTCAAAATCATTCCTACAAGAGGGGGGGCGAGCCCTTTTCCTAGGAGCTAGAGAGAGAACACCCACTCACACACACAAGGGAAGCCCCAACTTGAAGAGGCAGCAAGGACACATGTCAGGCCCCTACCCATGTTACCTTCATGTGTTGCTTGAAGCCTATTGGCTAAGCTTCAAAGGGGTCCAATGATAAATTACTTGAATTATCTAATTGATTTTTCATTTATCAAGTCCTCTCTCTCAAAGGGGAAAGGGGGACACTTGTCCCAAGGCTACCCATGTTGCTTGTAATGGCTCTTGCTTGTGATTGGCTAGGCCTGGAGGGGTCCAATGAGCTTCAAGCATGAGCTACAAGGGGGGGTCGACCCAAGCTAGCTAGGGCCTTGCTTGAGGGGTATACTCACCCACACACACTCACAATCTCTCTCATTGTGTGCTATGCAAAGTGCAAGAGCTCCCTCTCCAAGCAAGTAGAGGTTGAGAGCCTACACCAACACTCTTGGCTATGGAGTGCAAATCCAACCAAGAGCCATGCTTCAATGCTTAAGCTTGCCATCTCCTTCTTCTTCATTACTATGCTATTATGTATGCTAGCAACAAGAGTATGATAAGTGAGGAACTAATTCTTTCTCCTACGAAATGTTTCTTCTTCCTCTTCCCTACCCTCATTCCCTGCTAGCTCTCTCCACCTTCGAAGGTGTTTGAGGTCTTGGGACTGAGGCTTGGGATAGTTAAAGCTTTCTTCAAGTTTATGTTATGTTTGTGGTGCATGAAGCCTTCCATCTTCATGGCATCACCTAGGTCACAAGGAACACAAAGACTGTATTGTAACAAGTCTCTCTTTATGGGAGAAATCATAATACAAATGCCTATTGGAGGGGGGACCGGCTCCACATAAATCCGGTCCTCAATTGTTGTCATGTTCTCTAAACTCTCTCTCTTGCAAAAGTATTGTCTATGCCAAGTTAACTAATTGCTATGATTATGTTGCTATCTTCAATTATGTCTACCCGCTATGCTCACAAAATCATTTCTTGAAAGTACTCTCATTAAATTCCGCTATTCTCAAATTGAATAGGCAAATTCCATTACAACTGGAGTTGATGATGAGTTGCCCGATACTTCTCTATTCCTAGTCGAAACCATACCTGAATGGAGTGAGAAGCTTGTGAACTTCGTAGTTAATGGTTTTCCACCCAAATAGCTTCATAAGGACATAGCTCAAAAACTATTAAAAGAATGTGAACCTTACTCTCTCATTGCAGGAACTCTCTACATGCTAGGGAAGGATGATATTCTTAGACATTATGCCCGTGAGGATGAGTATTTATACATACTGCAAGAATCCCACATGGGTATAGCCGGAGGACATTTCTCAGGGGAACAAACAGCAAGAAAGGTGTTGCAATCAGGCTATTGGTGGCCTACCTTATTCAAGGATGCATCACTTTCTGCAAAAGGATGTGATGAATGCCAACGTTACAAGATCACACAACGAAAGGATAGGACGCTCTTAGATTCTGTTAAAGTGACTTAACCATTTGAAAAATGGGGTTTGGACTTTGTAGGCCCAATTAGTCCGACAGCTCGTAGCTCTCAATCTTGATATATTATCGTTGTCACTGACTATGTGACAAAGTGGGCGGAAGCCACGGTGACACGTAAGGCCGAAGCGAGGTCAACTGCCAAGTTTCTCTTTGAGAACATTATTACAAGATTTGGTTGTCCCTTTGAGATTGTGAGTGACAATGGTACTCATATTATAAATGCAGTAATAAAAGAACTCACTACCAGCTTTATGATAGCTCACCATAGGTCCACACTTTATTGTCCACAAGCAAATGGACAAGTTGAGAGCACCAACAAGACCTTACTCTCTATCTTGACCAAAATGGTGGAAGCTCATTGCACAGATTGAGATTTAAAGCTTACATCAGCTCTATGGGCTTATCGTACTGCATACAAAGTTTCCATTAACTGCACACCGTTTAAGATGGTGTATGGCCAAGAAGCGGTTATGCCTTGGGAGTTTGTCGTTCCTAGTCTTTGAGTAGCTTCTCAAGAAGGTTGGGATGGTAAGCCCTTATTTGAGAGATTATATATCCTTGAAAGGCTAGATGAAGAGAGGCAATTAGCTATGCAAAATGCACTTGTGGAGAAAGATAGGAGGAAGAAATGGTTTGACCGTCATCTAAAAAACAAAGATATCAATGTTGGTGATAAAGGCCTTATGTATGGAGTGTGTAACGAAAATAAAAAGTTGAAATATGCGGGAAAAGGACCATATAGAGTATGTGAGATCACCCCACAAGGAACCATTCTTGCGGAGACTCTTGATGGAGTTGAAACCATTGGATTCCTCAATGGGAGCAAATTTAAAAGATACTATGATCCTTTAAGCCAAGAGGAGCTACGTGCCATCCATACAAAAAAGGCAGTCAAGGCACAAACAGAATTGAAGAAGATACAAGCTCAAGCTGAGGCTAAGGAGCGACAACAACGCATAAGACTAAAACGAGAGGCTAACCTTGGAGTTACACATGCATTCCACGTTGAAACCAACAAGGATTGGTTGGACTCTCACACACCTCTACGATACTCTATTGAGCTAAACAGTGCCTATGGAAAAGTGCTATATAACGCCTTATTGGACACGGGTGCTAAATATAATCTGCTATCATATGGGGTGTGGTGTCAATTAGGGAAGCCACCTCTATCTGAGAGTATTATCCAAGTCAAGGGTGTTAAAAAGAAAAAAACTGCGGGTTTTGGAATCTGGCACACTTCTGTCAGTTATGATAATGGGGTTGTAGCTCAAGAATTTTTGGTCATGCCTGTTGAAACTATGGAGGGTAATATAAACCTAGGACGCACGTGGATGATAGCGACCAAATGCACTATTGATTGGGGGATAGGAGGTGTCACAACAGAGAAACCAACTCTTAGCCCTGCCACTCAAGCCATAGTCCCTGAGATATTGCCTCTTAAGGAAATAAAACCCAAAACATTGCATGTCCAAGAGGTTGAACCAAATGTCCCCATAGCCCAACTCTCTAGAGCTTCAACTGATGTAGTTGAAATAAAGCTTGAGACACACAAGACCCATCCCAATATAACAAAGAAAACATACAAGTGGGTCCCTAAAGCTTCTTTAGCGACCATAGCTAGTGCTAAAAGATAGGAGCCTGGTAAGAGACGTCCCACTCGCTCCAAGAAATGTAAGGAAACGTGACGTTGGATTCCTAAATGACTATTGGAATCCCAAGGCTACTATCAAGGAAATGATCAAATATGGGTGCCAAATGTAGTTTGTGTTCTTACTAGTCACCGAGCCCATGTGAGCTCAATCCTGTGGCTCCAAAACAAATTGGAGATCTCGGAATGGAAAAAATCACAAAATGCTACACACCTGCTCCAGAGCTAGTTTGGGTACCGAAGAAAGAATGATTTGTTCCACCTAGCTCAGGAACAGGGAAATCAAATGAAGCTTCTTGCTCTTCATGTAGTTCCTATACGGAAATAGAAGCTTCGACACAACCTCCACCTACCATTGTACATATCCATACAAGCAAGAAAGAGTTTGCACCTCCCGTTGTAAGTTCACCACCTACAAAAACGTTGCAAATAAAATCATGGGAGAGTACCTTACCACCCTTGCAACTAGATGAAACGCATAGGGTGGTTGAAAACTACTGGTTAAAGCCTTCATCCATAACAACTTGGAACAATTGGTTTCAAAAGTGACGACATCATTCCAAAAGGTATGATCTACCCAAGGAAGGGGGGAGTGTTTGCTGACATCCATCATTCACTTGCTTCCCTCTCAACCTTCCTCCCTGACCTCTCAATCTCCAATCTTAGGTAATGT
Organism: Adiantum capillus-veneris; assembly: GCF_014529385.1. Taxonomy (NCBI): domain Eukaryota; kingdom Viridiplantae; phylum Streptophyta; class Polypodiopsida; order Polypodiales; family Pteridaceae; genus Adiantum; species Adiantum capillus-veneris. The sequence goes on along the minus strand of NC_140959.1, from coordinate 118,259,860 downwards.
ATATATAAAGCCTTATCCTTGTAATATTTGCACTCTAACCATCATCTATTTGTGTGTACAGATATGGCTAGTACGCTTGAGTCATCCACTCCTGCCTTGGGTGAGAGGTACCCTCTTTACTTTTTACAAATGTTTCACATGGTCTTTCCGGTGCTTGCTTGTGAATGGGATTTGGTAGGTACGCTAGTATGTGAGAGGAATTTCGAGGAGGTAGAATGGCTGATACGTCTCTTGACCACGACTGATCCATACTTAGTGGAGAATGTCTCTCCCATTGCACAAGCCTATCCTTTTGACCAAGATGACTATAGGCGTCTAGTGACCTTCTTAGTAAACATTGCTTCCTTTGATGATGATGAAAATTTACATGATTATACGGATGGCACATATGGTCTCACGGATGATGACTTTGTTTTTCTCGACGACGAAGTTAGGGGTTTAGCCTTAGGGTTCCTCCCTAAACTCTACAATATCCTATTTCCTTAACTCCTCTAGGGGGAGTGCAAATAATTAGGTTAGGTTTCCGTATGTTCTTTAATTTTGTTCAATAAGTGTTGGTACCTTTTCCCACCGATGTTCCTCCTAGAGATATTCTTTGTGTTTCCTAGTGTGTACAGGAACATTGTTGTTGTTAGAATTTTGATCTTCATGGAATCTTTCTCTAGTTCACACTTCAAATCAAGCGTGACCATCAACACAAACAGGTGTTTCTTGTCCATTAGCATTGCCCCTTATCTTTTTGCATCCATGTTTGTCTGCTTTAATTGTGATTGGTAGCATAATATTCAGCGCATTTCTTAGTATCAAACATTAAATTCAATGTAGTTTTTTGTCATAATCACTTGTTTAGGTTTAAAAATCAAGCAGTCCGGCTACACTAGTTTGACCAAGCTAGGCGTTATAGATCTTCTCTTAATACCATGGGGAATGCCTTCCTAATAATCAATGGTTACTTAGGTTCTAAATCTGATTTAGGCAGCATTATGTGTGATGTACTAGGGCTTTCTAGTGGGCTTAGTCCCTATTGACCTTTAGCTTAAGTATTATAAAGGGATTCTACGAATTTGATGAGCCTAGGGAGGGTAACAGTGTTATATGACCCCCCAAAGTTACAAAATTAAAATGCTGAAAACGAACCAAAACAAAAAATTCAAAGTGCCACAATATAAAATCTTAAGCTGGAAGAGAAATCTTGGCTTGATTTGGTACTTCAATCACATGTATCGCCTATGGTACTAGAGCCCTAGAGGTTCCCAATGTGGGCGCTTTTCCTTGAAAAGCAAAAAACCCAAGGCATACAAAATAAGCACACACATCAAAATTGAATCATTGTGAAAATACTTTGGGGGGTCAAAGAAAAGGAAATAAATCAGGTAATGATTTTACGAGAAATTCCTTTTATCGTAGCTTAACTACAAGGTCTTCTAGGTATAGTCTCTAGTCAGCCCTTGGACATGAAATACTTGGCTCTCCCGATTAAACAACTTAAATAACCAAAGAAAATTTATAAGCTTTCCTATGGTATTAATAGTTAATCTTTAGTGCCTTTCGACCGTTAAATTAGTGACCCCCAAACTTGTTTAATTTTTTACCTTTACAATTGTTTATGCGTTTGATTATATTGCAATTTAATGTTTATTACTGACAAATGGTTTTAAATTCTGTTACCAATCAAATTGTCTGCCTACAACTGCATATGCTTTTTAATTGTATATGAGAGTGCAATTATTGTGCCAATGTTGTTTGATTTTGCAGTGACTGAAGAAGGCTAAGGACATTCATCTCAAATGCTCTTCCACCTCGACAAACGAGCTTCAACTCAATAGCTTCCGAGGACGGAATCTACATCAGGAAGGGGAGCATGTTAACCCTCATGCACATTCCTATCACCTAAGACGGATGTCGTATTATTTATTTGGTAGAGTCAGATACCGGGCTTGTCGGTCCAATAGGAAAAGTGTAAGAGTGATCGCCAATGAGAGGTGCACTCTAACTGGAACATTCAAGGGATTAGTTGGCTAAGCATGGGCGCCCAAGTGTGAATGGGGCAAGCTCATATAAAAGTCAACTAAACCTAAAACTCACTCATTCTTTCATTTGTGCAATTGAAGAGTGCTCTTGCTCCATCTCCATCTTCTTCTTCTTCATCTCCTTGTGTGTGTGTGTATGCGTGAGAGAGAGAGAGAGAGAGAGAGAGAGTGTGTGTGTGTAATTGAGCATTGTGATGGCAGCACGACGGTGGAAAGGTAGTTGAGCGTGGCGTAGCGGCATCTCCCGCTTCTTCATGGCAAGGAAGCCTCCATGACAGCAAGCGTAGAGCGGTGAGTGACACACCATCGTCATCTTTGAGCTTACTAGTTTAGGCTAGTTTCATGCTTGAAGCCATTTGTGGCTCGCACACAATGTATCGGCAAGTTCTTTTGCATTGACATGTGCGACAGACGCACACACACTGGCAATCTCCCGTTTTTCTTCAGCTTCCTGGCTCTTCTATTGCTTGATCTTTTCTAAATCCGTTGTTTGGTTGCATAGCAGTGGAATATTTTTGGCTTCATCCTCTTCTTTCTCATCATCCACTTCTCTTCCTTGGGTTTGTTTTTTATCTTGCTTTTGGTGGCGGAGCCTTTCCCTCAATGCCTCAGCTTCTTCCATTGTCCTCCTGGCATGAGTAATGGGGATAGCCTCTACCACGTGCACAGCTCTTTTCCTCAATTGGGTATATCCAAGTGTGTATGGATTGTCCTGCGCCTCCTCTAAAGACTAGTACTCCAAAGCAGTGTCTCTTGGTTGGGAACCTTCTTCCTGGCTACTCCGAGCATCTGACTCGGTCTTCTCGCTGTCAGAATTCTTTAATGGTGCGCTTTGCCTTGCCTGTTTGACTTTTGGTTTTGGCCTTGTAGAAGGTCCTGCCACTGGTCTTACAACTCTTTCAGATCTATGGATCAGATCTATATGCGCTTCGGCAGGTGGTAGATCCTCGATCATTCCCAGTGCCTGATAGGCAATACGTGTTAGCATTGGTCCCCTATTCATGTAAGCTTTACTTCTTTGACTCCCTTTTAATTTTGCTTCCACAATAGTATCAAGAAGATAGTTGCCAAAGTCACAATTGACCACCCTGCCTTCAGCCAAGCCCATTGCCATTACCACGGCCATGTGCAACAAAGGTTCGGTATATCTAGGCGGCTTCTGCACCTTGAAATGTTGCAATATAAGGCGCAATGGCAGTTTATTTTTTGAGTATATCAGGTCTTGATATGTCAGCTTTCTAGCCTTGCTGCTTCAAGAAGGCTTTATCATTGTCTATTGCCTTCGTCTTCTGCAAGAGATTGTGTGTCCCTTACGGTAGGTGGAGGGCTTCATTGATAATTTCCGCGGTGATCTTCACCTTGACGACTGCCCCATCCTTGTTCGTCAGATTTGCTTCCCCATTGTATTGAATTGAACTTATGAGCTCGTGAGCTCGTCTGAAGTCCGTTCCCCAAGGAGGCATTCGTAAGAAGTTGTCTAGCTGTAGGCGCCTGCCCCCTGCTTGCACTTCTGGCTTTTGGTGCAAAGTCCACATTTCTTGTGGAGAGATTGTGGCCTTTACTATTTCTCAGTCTACTACTTGAAACCTTCCGATGAAGATGTTTGCCGGAATTGCTTCAAGTACTTGTTCGATGATGTGAGCTTTCTCATTTGATGAGATATCGGTTATCTCATAGGGTGCCGCATACCACTCCCTTTGTGATTTCCTTCGAGGCATCCTGTTGTCAATTTTAGCATTAAAAATAGGTTTTAGCCATTGATCAGTATTGTCAAAAAGTGTAAACTTGACCATGGAATGAAAAATGAGCATAACTTTGTCAAAACTACTCCAAATTTGACCAAATTTCACCAGTGCATCTAGGATTACTATAGGCACAAGGATGTAATGTAACAGATGAATTTTGGCAAAAAGGAACATGGATTGCAATCCATGTTGGGAAGAATTTTGAAATTCTAACTTTGGAAAGTTATTCCTGGGTATATGGGGATGCTACTGAGTAATTTTCTCTGGATTTAGGGTTGAAGGTACATGGATCACGATCCATGTTGGGCAACATTTTGAAAATCTGATGATACCATCTGGTAGGGTTCATCTAGATGATGCCTTGGTCCACAAACTTTGGGATTTGGATCAATGGTTTGACACTTGGGCTAAATTTTGGAAACCATTTGCAGATTTAGAGGTTTTTGGCATTTTGAAGTGGATTTTGGGATTCAAATGGCTTGAAACTCCATGGCTTGGCTTTCTTGAACATACTGAATCAGATGGCATGGTTTTTACTTATATTGGGGAAAAAGGTACATGGAACGCGATCCATGTTGGATAGAATTTTGATATAGTTCTTGTGCACATTTGTTCCTATAGGTTTTCCTAGTACATTGGTGAAATATTTTCAACTTTGGACATGTTTTTCCTTAGTTTGCCCCATTTTCGAGTTTATGGCCATGTTTTTTTCATTATGACCATATCTGTTTTTGGCAACCATTTTTGGACTCATGTTTTGCCTGAGCTCTATCATTGTTTTGATTTCTGATGATTTAAGTCTATAGTTCATAGCTTTGTTTGGCTCCCTGGAAAATTCTACCAGACATTGAATCCATTTGAGAAGACAAATTGAAACCTGCAATTTTCACCATTTTTCAAGTAAATCTTTGCTTAGTTTTGATCCTAAAAGAGAAGATGCAAGCAGTGCGATGCAGGAGCCAGAGAGCGAGCAGAGAGAGAGAGAGAGAGAGAAAGAGAATGAGTACACTGTTTGGAAGGGGGAGAGCCAAAAGAATATTCAGTCCCCCAATTATTATTATGCACATATATAATAAGTGGCTCAAGTGTGTATAACTATACACTTGGCTTAGTAGCAGTTAGATGGGCGGCCGGACATGGCTAGCATAAACCTAACAATCTCCCACTTGATGGCCAATGTCGGAGCCCAAAAGAAAAATGAGTGAGGAAGTATATTTCTCACCCAATGCCCATCAACTCACAACAGTGTTGAAATTGATGGGTGGAGAGACTCTTGGTGAGTGCATCCGCTATGTTTTATGACGTAGGAATCTTCCCTAAGTCGATGCTCTTGTTTGCCAAGCATTCCCGACTAAAGTGATAATGCACATCAATGTGTTTTGTTTTGGAATGAAACACTGGATTCTTAGCCAAGGCAATAGCACTCTGACTGTCACAATGAAGAACTGGTAAACACTGCTCTAGTCCAAGATCCTTCACTAGGCGAGCAAGACAAATAGCTCCTTTGCATGCTTCACTCAATGCAGCATACTCTACCTCTGTAGTGGAAATGGATGTACAGTCTTGAAGTACTAATCTCCAAGAAATAGCAAAACCAGCAAATGTGTAAATCCAACCTGTTGTGGATTTATGATTGTCAACACAGCCTGCATAATCACTGTCTACATATCCCTTAATGGATAACTCTCGACCACCATAGCATAACTGTCCATCTGTTGTGCCACTCAAGTATCTGAGAATTGACTCGACAGCATCCCAATGCTTTTTACCAGGGTTAGACATAAATCTACTGACAACTCCCACTGCATGTGCAATGTCAAGTCTCGTAGCCACCATGGCATACATAAGACTACCACAAGCTAAAGCATAAGGAATTTTAGCCATCTCATCTTTTGCCTCAACAGATTTGGGACAATTGTTCTTGCTAAGTTTCAGATATGCAAGCAATGGGGTACTCAATGCCTTCCCCTTATGAATGTTGAAACAATCAAGAACCTTGTGCACATACTTCTTCTGAGAAAGGTATAACAACCTCTTCTTACGGTCACGAGTAATGTGCATACCCAAAATGTGATTGGCTTCACCCAAATCTTTCATGTCAAATTTACTCTTTAGCTTGGTTTTCAAGTCAGTAATGTCTTTCTTGGAATGACCAGCAATGAGCATGTCATCCACATAAAGTATAAGCATAATAAGCTGTCCATTGGGTTGTCTTTTCACATAAAGACATGGATCCTCATTACTGCGTTTATAGTCAAGGGAACGCATGAATGTATCAAACTTGTGATACCATTGTTTGGATTATTGCTTCAAGCCATAGAGACTTTTTAGAAGCTTACAGACCAAATGTTCCTTGCCCTTTTGCACAAACCCTTCAGGTTGCTGCATATAAATCTCTTCCTCAAGATCACCATGTAAGAAAGCGGTAATAACATTCATTTGATCAAGCTCCATATCTTCAGTGGAAACCAAATCAAGCAACATTCTCAGTGTTGTCATCTTGACCATTGGAGAAAATATTTCCTGGAAATTTACACCATATTCTTGCTTGAAACCTTTGGCCACTAAACAAGCTTTGTAATTCTCAACATTAGATGAAATATTCTCCTTGTAAACCCATTTACAAGGCAAATCTTTCCTACCTTTTGGCAATGGAACAAGTTCCCATGTTTTGTTCTTTGCAATACTGGATAGCTCCCTCTTCATAGCATGTTCCCAACCACTGAACCTTATCATTGGCTAGCATAGCCTCTTTGTAACAAGAAGGCTCACCACTATCTGTCAGCAACACAAAGTCCATGCCTGGAACAAACCATTCTAGCAGATGTGAGACTCTTTGAGATCTCCTCGGCTGATTAGAGCTTGTACTAGCCTGTCTAGTAATTGGCTCTGGAGCTATCTGTGCAAGAGGTGATACATCAAAAAACGTCACTTTTCGGAATTCAACCTCTTTCGTTGGCTTCCTATGCATCTTGGTCTCATTGAATACAACATCACTGCTACGGATTACTGATCGAATTTCCGGATCCCATAAACGATAGCCAAATTGACCATCTACACCATAGCTAATAAAGATGCATTTCTTGGACTTAGGGTCAAGCTTAGCACGCAACTCCTTGGGTACATGTGCATAAGCTTCGCAACCAAATGTACGGAGTTTTTCATAAGACAACTTATGTCCTAACCATAACTCCAAAGGCACATGAAACTGTAATGAAGCATGTGGTGATCTATTGATCAAATACACAGTAGTGTATAATGCTTCAACCCAAAAAGCTTGCGGTAAATTAGCCTGTGATAAAATAGACATAATCCTCTCTTGGATTGTCCTATTCATTCGTTCGGCAACACCGTTTTGTGCAGGGGTATAAGGAGCTGTAAACTGGCGCTTAATTCCCCTACTTGAACAGAAGTCTGCAAACTCTTTGGAGACATATTCTCCACCATTGTCTGAGCCTAAAGCTTTCAACTTATGTTCAGACTTAGTTTCCACACTAGATAAGAACTTTTTGAAACAAGAAAAAGTATCATCTTTAGACTTCATGGCATAAACCCAAACATGTCTTGATGCATCGTCAATGAATGTAACATAATAAGACGCACCGCCATGGGATTTAGAAGTCATAGGCCCACATAAATCACTATGCACAAACTCTAAGGGCTTTCTGTGTTTGTCAAAAGACTGTGTACAATGTGCTCGTGTTTGCTTACCATATTGATAGTGTTCACAAAAGGGAAATTCAAAAAATGATCAAGACAGTAAGTAGCCCAAACGAGAAAGAGTTTCCATTCCCTTCTTTGACATATGACGTAACCGGCTATGACACAAAGCAACACTTGGCAGCTTGGTTACAAAAAGAACATTTTTCTTGTCAGATACATAAAGAGGATAAAGTGTACCAACTTTAGAACCATGAGCTAAAATAAGATGACCTTTCACAATACGCCAAGACTGCTGATGAAAGTGACTTTGTAACCTAAGTCATCAAGACGTCCAACCGAAATCAAATTTTGTGTCAAAGCTGGAACATGACGCACATTATGTATGGTAAACCTCACCCCATTTTCCATAACCATAGCAATATCACCTATGCCCACAATGTCACAAGAGTAGCTGTCATCTAGCGTAAGTGTGCCAATGGTTTCCTCATATGTAGTAAACCAATGCCTATGAGGTGTGACATGCAACGAAGCGCCTGAATCAAGAATCCATGTATGGGACACTTCATCACTAACAAGTAGCTCTGCTGGCGTAGAACTCTGCAAAGATAGAGTTTCTTGTGCATCATAAAATACATCATTATTTTCAGTCAACATATTGATGTCTTGTGCATCACAATCATCTTGCACTATGTTCAGTTCTTCAATCTTAACCGAACTCTTTGGTTTCTCCTCTTTATCATCATTGTCTTTGGTCACGCTTCCAAGCATAACAATCCTTCTTTATGTGACCAGACTTATCACAATAATGGCATTGAACATTGCGACGACCAGGAGATTTTTCTCTACCCTTTGAAGCATCTCTATTGCCCTCTTTCTTGGATTCACAATTCCAAGAACGACCTTTACGCTGTTTTCCATCCTTTTGCACATAATGAGCTTCGCCATGATGCAAGCTACGCATAGCCTTGCGGCACATTTCCTCTTACAAAAGAGAACTAGTGACATCAATGTACACTAGCGTACCATTAGGAACAGAGTTACTGACAACTGTGCAAAAGATATCCCATGAGGGTGGCAACGAACAAAGCAAGAAGATTGCTTTCATCTCATCATCAATATTGATCCGTTGTGCATGAATCTGGGCAAATAGAGAATCAAAGTCATTAATATGACTGGCAACATTGGCTGACTCCTTCATGCGAAGGTTAAATAGTTTTCGCATCATGAAAACCTTATTACTTGCCGTATCCTTTTCATAAGTGTTGCATAACTTTTGCCATAAAGCATAGGCAGATTCACATTCTAGCACTGAAAAATTACACTTACTCAGCAAGGTGCAATCTTATAGTAGATCTGCATAGCTGATCAAGCTCCTCCCACTGAAACTGAGTCAAATTCATCTCTTCAGTCCGTGTCGCATAAATAATAGGCAATTTCTGTTTCTTTTGGACAAGTACACCTTGCATCTGATTCTTCCAAAGCTGAAAATTAGTGCCATCAACCTTCTTTATGTCATAAATGTCATGGTCTTTGCTGATAGACATTGTGACAAAATGGCCAAAAGATTCTGGAAAAAAATTCGGCATAGTCTCCTTTGTATTTGGGACTATGTCAACCAAAATAAGAGACAATAAGAGACCAAAATATCCCTCACAAAGTAACAAAAGAGTACTATGTCACTCAAAAGCAGACTGTATAGAATCCACTCAGGTGCATCAACTGTCAATCTGACCATAGGCCGCCAACTCAGCGTCAAAAGCACCTATACCAATCTATACATGTCCTATGGCGAGGTCACGAAGGGAACTCCAAATACCTGTATCACCGAAGGTATCTCCACATTTGAGAATACCCCAGCTCAAAGAAAACCTCATGCTATCGACCCTCACAATGTAGGTAATGCAGTAGAGCGTAGCCAAGTCTCAGAAATGGCTATCTTCCGGACCAAGTCTCAGAAATGGTCGGGACTGTCGTACTAGCCAAAAGATGGCTCAACAAAAGACGTACATTGGCAGTATCCACAAAGACGTACAGATGTATCACTGCGCACAAACAGGCACCAAAAGCATATGCATGCCAGCTGGGAGTCAAATTGCTCTCAAAAGAGCTCAGACACTGTATGTAAGGTTTCCAGTTTTTGAAACCTTAAAAATTGTACAAAGCTTGCAAAACTTAATTAAAAACACTATTGAAGGATTCCAAACACTATTAATTTTGGTATTTTTGGAATCATAAGCAGAGCTTTACTATGTTTAGAAACTTTCAGAATCAAAATCCGATAAAAACTGGAACAGTTACGGGTCCTAGAAAATTACAATAGAAATTCAATTAGTAACAAAAATTGGATGGTTCCAGTATTAATCATTAGCAAAGACTCTTTACACTAAGGTTCTAGAATTAGCTAGAAAATTCCAATTTTCATCATTAAGGATATGCAAAAATCAACCAAGTAAATTCTGGAAGGTATGTGGGGGAGTGTGGAAGCTGAGGAAACTTTCCAAGGACAATGATAGCTGAAAATGGCGCAAAATGCAAGCTGGGGGGCTGCTTGGAATGTGGGAAAACTGCCAAAAACTGCCAGGTGCCCAGAAAAAGCTATAAAAGGACCCCTTCTCTTCATAATTTCAGAGACTCGGAGCCTTGATACTCTCTCTCTCCTCTAGAGAGAACACTACGCAGAAATCATTAGAGATTAATCTCTAATTGATTAACCCTAACGGTAATTAGCCTAATCCTTCTTAATTAGCAATGTTAGATTAAGCTATTTGTTAATAAATCAAAGATTAGGCCTATGTATACTCATAAAACCTCTCTTAATTGATTAAATCTCTGCTGATTATTATAATTAAGCTTAGCAGTTATTAAGCTAATTAATTATCCTATCATATTAAGGCTGAAATTAGCCAAATTAACCATAAATTAATGGTAAATATATTAATTAAGATTAGATTTAGTTGAAGTAATTATCAGAGTTGCTTTAGACAGTCATTAATCTAGGAAAATTATCCTATAATTTTTTGAGTAATTTTCCTAATTAATTAGGCTGTGATATATTTATCAGTGGTTAATTAGGTGCTCAAGAACCCGTGAAGCTCAAAAAATTAATCTAGCTAATTACTTTAGCAGAAATTCTCTAATTTTTGAGCAATTTAAATAGGGGAAATTAGTTATATATTTATATAAACCGGGGTGGAAAAAGTCTTCACCCAAAGTCCGGGCGCCCATACGCCAAAACCAGTTTCCCATACAACCGGGCAGTTCCTCTAGGATAAACTTAAAAGTACTATCCATAAACATAAACAAGCACAGGGTAAAGACTCCACACGTGCCGAGGTAACCGACTCCTCCATGATGGTATCTCCATCATTACTCATTACCTGGAGTAAAAATATTTCCAAGGAATCAGAGGTGTCTTGAAACAAGCTGTCTTAAGGATGGTCAAACATTTCTTTCATAGGTCAATCGGTCATAACCCAATCATTTCTTTCCTAGTTACAATCATTGCTCGTGGGTTTCGTGGAAGTTACCTTCCATTTACAGCCAATTTTTTTCTTCCTAACCTTACGTATGCAATGCTTAACTTAAAATGAACTCTAAAAGCTATTAATGACATAATAGAAATCCACCTAGGACTGCTCGTCCATGTGCTGTGAGGCAGGTGCCCGTAGACTCTCCTCTGTTGGCCTATGGCTAGGCCCGGCTTCATGGTCATTAGTTGCTTTGTTGCGCTTGTTACTAATAACCTCTTCTTCAGTCAAAGGATTCCCCCTGGTTCTCTTGGGAGCCATTTTGGCAGCCTTATAAAAAGACTTAATCCATTAGAAGATTAATTGATAAGGATTTTTGGAATAAATAGGGATCTTTAATAGTCGATTTGATAGGTTACTCATCTTATAACTTAATTATGCTATAAGTAATTTTTTTTCTCCCACCCTTCAATGAGGATTTTGGACCTCGGTTATTTATTTGGCAATTAGATAAATTTATTTCTAATTTTTATTGTCCATTATATACAAAAATCGGTTACTTTTGACCAAAATACATACCTAAACTATTTATCTAAGGTTAGGATAATTATCATAGATTCCTCAAGGTATATTCCTTCTTTGGTATTGATATCAAAGGTTTTCGGTTTACTTTACTATATTTCCCTTTTTATTTTTTCCAAAAATTAGAGTAATTTTACTAGGATATATAGTTAAACTAATTTTCTAATCGTAGCATAATTACCACGGGTTTCCAAAGGTCTAATAAACCTCTAAAAAATATCTCAATTCAATTTAAATCTATTTGCTAATTTCCCCTATTTAATTTGTCAAAAAAACACAGGTTTTCTACTAAACTAATTATCTATATTAATTATCTGAGCTTCCCCTAATTATCATGGGTTTATTTACATCTAATTAATCCCTAAATAATATATCACAGCATTTAAATTCAATTTACTAATTTCCCCTATTTAAATTACTCAAAAAATAGAGTAATTTTGCTTAAGTAATTAGCTAGATTTATTATCTAAGCTTTTCCTAACTATCATAGGTTTCTTCTCACCTAGTTAACCACTGATAAATATATCACAGCATTTGAAATCCATTTACTAATTTTCCCTATTTAAATCGCTCAAAAAACAGAGTATTTCTACTAAAGTAATTACTAGATTGATTTTCTGAGCTTCTACTAATTATCACGGGTTTTTTAACCCCTAATTAACCACTAATAAATATATCACATCATTTGAATTCAATTTACTAATTTCCCCTATTTAAATTACTCCAAAAATAGAGTATTTTTGCTAAAGTAATTAGCTAGATTAATTATTTGAGCTTATCCTAATTATCAAGGGTTTTTAAACACCTAATTAACCACTGATAATTATACCACAGCATTTGAAATCCATCTACTAATTTCCCCTATTTAAATTGTTCAAAAAACAGAGTATTTCTGCTAAAGTAATTAGCTAGATTAATTATCTAAGGTTCTCCTAATTATCATGGTTTCTTGAACACCTAATTAACCACTAATAATTATATACAACATTTGAAATCCATCTACTAATTTCCCCTATTTAAATTGCTCAAAAAACAGAGTATTTCTGCTAAAGTAATTAGCTAGATTAATTTTCTGAGCTTATCCTAATTATCACAGGTTCTTGAACACCTAATTAACCATTGATAATTATATACAGCATTTGAAATCCATCTACTAATTTCCCCTATTTAAATTGCTCAAAAAACAGAGTATTTCTGTTAAAGTAATTAGCTAGATTAATTTTCTGAGCTTCTTCGAATTATCACGGGTTCTTGAACACCTAATTAACCATTGATAAATATATCACAGCATTTGAAATCCATTTACTAATTTCCCCTATTTAAATTACTCAAAAAACAGAGTATTTCTTCTAAAGTAATTAGCTAGATTAATTATCTGAGCTTCTCCTAATTATCACGGGTTCTTGAACACCTAATTAACCACTAATAATTATATCACAGAATTTGAAATCCATCTACTAGTTTCCCCTATTTATATTGCTCAAAAAACAAAGTATTTCTACTAAAGTAATTAGCTAGATTAATTTTGTGAGCTTCTCCTAATTTTCACGGTTTCTTGAACACCTAATTAACTACTAATAATTATATCACAGCATTTGAAATCCATGTACTAATTTCCCCTATTTATATTGCTCAAAAAACAGAGTATTTCTACTAAAGTAATTAGCTAGATTAATTTTCTGAGCTTCTCCTAATTATCAAGAGTTCTTGAAGACCTAATTAACCACTGATAATTATATACAGTATTTGAAATCTATCTACTAATTTCCCCTATTTAAATTGCTCAAAAAATAGAGTATTTCTGCTAAAGTAATTAGCTAGATTAATTTTCTAAGCTTCTCCTAATTATCATAGTTTCTTGAACACCTAATCAACCACTAATAATTATATCACAGCATTTGAAATCCATCTACTAATTTCCCCTTTTTAAATTGCTCAAAAAGCAGAGTATTTCTTCTAAAGTAATTAGCTAGATTAATTATCTGAGCTTCTCCTAATTATCACAGGTTTCTTAACACCTAATTAACCAGTGATAAATAACTCACAGCATTTGCAATCAATTTACTAATTTCCCCTATTTAAATTGCTCAAAAAACAAAGTATTTCTACTAAATTAATTAGCTAGATTAATTATATGAGCTTCTCCTAATTTTCACGGGTCCCTTAACACCTTATTAACCACTGATAAATATATCACAACATTTGAAATCAATTTACTAATTTCTCCTATTTAACTTCCTAAAAAAAACAGTGTAATTTTACCTAATTAATTAGGAAAATTACTCAAAAAATTATAGGATAATTTTCCTAGTTTAATACTGTCTAATGCAGCTCTGATAATTACCTCAACTTAATCTAAGCTAAATTAATATATTTACCATTAATTCATGGTTAATTTGGCTAATTTTAGCTCTAATGTGATAGGATAATTAATTAGCTTAACATTACTAAGCTTAATTACAATAATCAGCAGAATTAATTAATTAAGAGAGGTTTTATGAGTATACATAGGCCTAATCTTTGATTTATTAACAAAATAGTTTAATCTAACCTTGTTAATTAAGAAGGTTTAGACTAATTACCGTTTAGGTTAATCAATTAGAGCTTAATCTCTAATGATTTCTGCGTAGTGTTCTCTCTAGATGAGAGAGAGAGTATCAAGGCTCCGAGTCTGTGAAATTATGAAGAGAAGGGGTCCTTTTATAGCTTTTTCTGGGCACATGGCAGTTTTTGGCAGTTTTCCCACATTCCAAGTAGTCCCCCCAGCTTGCATTTTGCGCCATTTTCAGCTATCATTGTCCTTGGCAAGTTTCCCTAGCTTCCACACTCCCCCCATACCTTCCAGAATTTACTTGGTTGATTTTTGCAGATCCTTAATGATGAAAATTGGAATTTTCTAGCTAATTCTAGAACCTTAGTGTAAAGAGTCTTTGCTAATGATTAATACTGGAACCATCCAATTTTTGTTACTAATTGAATTTCTATTGTAATTTTCCAAAACCCGTAACTATTCTAGTTTTTATCGGATTCAGATTCTGAAAATTTCTAAACATAGTAAAGCTCTGCTTATGATTCCAAAAATACCAAAATTAATAGTATTTGGAATCCTTCAATAGTCTTTTTTATTAAGTTTTGCAAGCTTTGTACAATTTTTAAGGTTTCGGAAACTGGAAACCTTACAATCACCCCAACTTAAGGATTTGAGATGTCCTCATCTCAACCGAAATTGGGAAAATCCTTGTGAAGGGATACTTCATCCTCCCAGGTGGCGTCCTCGGTAGGGTAGTCCTTCCATTTGACCAAATATTCTCTGATAACCCTGTTTCTCAGACTCCTTTTCCTAGTGTCGAGAATACAATCTGGTTGGAGTTCAAGAATTCCTTGCTTCTGCATCACAATTTGTTCGTCATCTGTAGTATGATTTGGATTTGGGATGTAAGGTTTTAGAAGACTGATATGGAATACATTATGGACCTTGAGGTGCTCAGGCAATTTTAGTTTATACCCTTGATCACTGGTTACTTTACTCACTTCATACGGTCCACAATATCTGGGGCTTAGTTTTTTGTATTTTCCCAAGGATAGAGTGCTTCTTTTTGGCCGAACCCTTAGGAATACTTTATCTCCTTGTTTGAAAACCCGATCAGACCGTTTTTTATCAACATACTGTTTTTGGCGATCCTTGGCTGCCTGAATGTCTTGCCTTATGGCTTTGGTTTGGGCATCCATCTCCTCCAACATTTGCTTTGAAGCTTGTACTCTTGTAGTAGGGTCAGAAAAATTTAGGGGTAATATACACTCATGCCCATAAAGAGCATTGAATGGTGACATCCCAATGCTTTGATGAAAGGAAGAGTTATAGGCGAATTCCACCAGAGGACAAAATTGGATCCATTTCCGAGGTTCCCTACCACAATAGGCTCTAAGGATGTCTTCAATAACTTGGTTCACTCTTTCTGTCTGGCCGTCTGTCTGGGGGTGATAGGATGTACTGAAACATAGCTGAGTACCTAAGGATTCAAATAAAGCTTTCCAGAATTTTGAAGTGAATTTTGTGTCTCTGTCACCGACTATTCTCTTAGGAAGCCCGTGTAATCTGAAGATCTCTTTGATAAAGAGACGGCTTATGTTTGATGCAGTGTAAGTTGTTTTTACAGGCATCAAATGGGAGACTTTAGTCAACATATCTACTACCACCATAATGGAGTCGTAACCCCCTTGAACAGTGGGAAGGCCTGTTACAAAGTCCATGCTAATGAGTTCCCACTTCATTTGAGGAATGTCCAGAGGTTGAAGTTTTCCTGGCATCATTACTCGTTCAGCCTTAATCCTTTGACAGGAAAGACATTGTCTGATGTAGCGAAGTATATCTCCTTTCATTCCTGGCTAGAAATAGTTTTTCCTTATGGCATTAAGGGTCTTTGCATAGCCAGGATGGCCAGCAACTGGAGCGTTATGTCCTTCATAAAGGATTAACTCCTTTAATGTTGGATTTTTAGGAATGTCAAGCCGATACTTATAATAGAGAAGCCCCTCCTCAAGTGAATAATCCTTGATTCTGTCTTTCTCTTTCTCTTTTAGGTTCTGTTGATTGATAACCTGTAGAAGTTTTTGATCATCCTTATCTTCCAGGGAAGCTTTCTTAACCTTGTTGAGGATTGGATTGTCAACTGTGGAAATAGCCCCAAGAAAAACCTTACGGCTAAGAGCGTCAGCAACCACATTCTCTTTCCCTGGTTTATATTTTATCTCAAAGTCATATTCCTGTAAGAGTTTTATCCATCTTCTCTGTCTCATGTTGAGTGTTGCTTGTGAGAAAATCCATTTTAAACTCTGATTATCGGTGATCAATTGAAACGTTCCTCCTAGAAGATAGTGCCTCCAGAGTTTTAGAGCATCGATGACAGCTAGAAGTTCCAGATCATGAGTTGGATAATTCAGCTCGTGGATTCTTAATTTTCACGAAGTAAAGGCGACTGGTCTTCCTTCTTGGTTTAAGACTCCTCCTAGAGCAAGACCGCTAGCATCTGTTACTACTTCAAACTCTTGAGTGAAGTCAGGAAGTTTGAGTAGTACAGGAACTGATGTGAGATTTTGTTTTAATTTGAAGAAACAATCCTCCTGTTCTTTTTCCCATGTAATTTTGGCTGTCTTTTTAAGTAGCTGCGTGCCGCAATAACTGCATAATCTTTGACGAAGATTCTATACCATCCTGTAATGCCCAAAAATCCTCGAATCTCATTGACCGTTTTGGGTTGTGGCCAATCTATTATATCTTTAATCTTTGCGGGGTCTACTGAAATTCCTTCACGGTTTATTATAAAACCAAGATAACTAACTTCTCGCGTGGAAAACACACATCTACTCATCTTGGCATATAACTGATGTTAATCTAGCTAATTATTTTAGTAGAAAAACTCTGTTTTTTAGACAAATTAAATAGGGGAAATTAACAAATAGATTTAAATTAAATTAAGATATTTATCAGAGGTTTATTAGACCTTAGGGAACCCGTGGTAATTATGCTACCATAATAAAATTAGTTTAACTATATATCCCAGTAAAATTACTCTAATTTTTGGAAAAAATAAAAAGGAAAATATAGTAAAGTAAACCGAAAACCTTTGATATCAATACCAGAGAAGGAATATACCTTGAGGAATCTATGATAATTATCCTAACCTTAGATAAATAGTTTAGGTATGTATTTTGGTCAAAAATAACCGATTTTTGTATATAATGAGCAAGAAAAATTAGGAAATAAATTTATCTAATTGCCAAATAAATAACTGAGGTCCAAAATCCTTATTGAAGAGTGGGAAAAAAAATTTACTTATAGCATAATTAAGTTATTGGATGAGTAACATATCAAATCGACTATTAAAGATCCCTATTTATTCCAAAAATCCTTATTTTTGGGTAAACAAGGAAAATAAAGGTTATTCAATTAATCTTCTAATGGATTAAGTCTTTTTATAAGGCTGCCGAAATGGCTCCCAAGAGAACCAGGGAGAATCCTTTGACTGAAGAAGAGGATGTTAGTAACAAGCGCAACAAAGCAACTAATGACCATGAAGTCGGGCCTAGCCATAGGCCAACAGAGGAGAGTCTACGGGCACCTGCCCCAAAGCACATGGACGAGCAGTCCCAAGTGGATTTTTACTATGTCATTAATAGCTTTTAGAGTTCATTTTAAGTTAAGCATTGCATATGTACGGTTAGGAAGAAAAAAATTGGTTATAAATGGAAGGTAACTTCCACGAAACCCACGAGCAATGATTGTAACTAGGAAAGAAATGATTGGGTTATGACTGATTGACCTACGAAAGAAATGTTTGACCATCCTTAAGACAGCTTGTCCCAAGACACCTCTGATTCCTTGGAAATATTTTTACTCCAGGTAATGAGTAATGATGGAGATACCATCATGGAGGAGTCGGTTACCTCGGCACGTGTGGAGTCTTTAACCCGTGCTTGTTTATGTTTATAGATAGTACTTTTAAGTTTATCCTAGAGGAACTGCCCGGTTGTATGGGCAACTGGTTTTGGTGTATGTGCGCCCGGACTTTGGGTGAAGACTTTTTCCACCCCGGTTTATATAAATAAGGAATGGGTGCTGTTTTTCACCCCTGTATAGGTGGTCTTGAAACAAGTTAGTACTGGTCAGTGATACTTTAAAATGATAGTACCTTGTCTTAAGTTTAAAGATGTTTGTTTTCTGAAAGAATGTCTTCAATACTATTTTCAAAAGTTGTCTTAAGGAAATGCAGTTTGAAAAGTTAAAAAAGAATCATTGTTTTTAATTGTGAAAAGAATGTGGTAGTAATTAAACAACAATAGAATCATGTGAGAGTGTGGGGTGGTAAGTGGGGATTGACTAAGGTTGTCAATCATGGATGGGTGGACCTGATTAGTCAGGTAACTATCCATTCCCGTGCACTAAAACGTTTAGAAACTTCTTCACTTGGACGAGGAATCCACCAACGGCTATGCCCTCACATATGCTAGGGAGAAAAAAGCGTTGGCTAAGGAAACCTTAATCTAAAGGATGAAGATATAGGGCCGGATTTTTTTTAATAGGATCCCGTTTCCACTGCGAGACAGGACTGGGTCTCTTCTAGGGCTATAAACCTAAACCATTGCCAATGGTAAGGGTGAATTCCATGGAATTTTTCTTGTTTAAAGACTTTGACTTTAGTAGGCCTAGAGACCTGTCAATGGTACCCTCCCTCTTTTGGTGTCAGTGGGACTGGGAACCTTACACTGTAACAAGTATCAACATATGCATATGCGCATAAAAACACTCCCACTGGAACCATAACTGACATCATTAGGAGAAATATGAACCTTGCATGGGCCTTGTAAGGAATCCTAATCTTTAGGGATTAAGGCTAATGTTGTGTGGGGTTTAGGGGACAAGGGTATTGAAGAAGGTAGTTTTGAGTAGGCTTTTCTAGCCTTTTTTTTAGACAAATGTAGGATGTGGACCTAAAAGGTTGCTTTCTCTCTCTAGCTTTTTTTAAAGTGAAGGAAGCATAGGGGTGTATCCACATCAGCAATTCCGTGGGTCAAAAAGAGTCAAAATTTGACTTTTTTTAAAAAAAATTATTTTTATTTGTTTTTTACTTAAAACTCCCTCCCAACATATATACATATCCAAAAATCATTTTTTGACCCATTTTTTAACCCACAAGCTTAGAAAGTCCATTTTTTCAAAAATCTTTTCCCCCAAAAAGTAATAAACATTTTGTTCTCTCATCCTCCTCCCTTCTCCCTCCTCCCTCCTCTCTCCCTCTCCCTCTCCTCTCCCTCTCTGCCCCTACCTTCCTCCTCCTCCCCAATCTCTCCCTCCCCTCCCTCCCTCCTTCTCTCCTCCCATCCTGCTCGGCCTCTCTACCCTTCCCCCTCTATCTTTTCATCATTTGCTTCCTCACGCAATAGCTTCCATGGTGCTCACGGAAATCACAAATGGTTTGCTTCCACCACCACGTACTCCGCACACCAAAAGCATACATATTCGCTTACCCACGGCATTTGCACCGAAGACCACTAGTGAAGGTGATCAAAGGTCATCACAAGAACGTCGCACCGCTTGTGAGACCAATGTTGACATTTGGGTGGATGGCCATTTGTACCCTTACGATCCTATAAGCCGCTTCCATCCACCGTTTAATAGCCTTTCCACATTTCTTCAATTTCTTGGGAGGGGAGAAGCAGGCTTGTTAGGCTATTGCAAGCGGCTGTGTATGGGTGCAGGTGCTTCTTTGCATATGTGGATGCACGAATGTCAAGCTCTTCACCTCAAGACGACGGCATTACAAGAGAGTGTTGCCTCTTCGGAGAGGGTAGTTAAAAGTCTTGAACAACAAATGCAAGAAAAGGAGTCCCACATCCAAAAGCTTACCAACACCATCACATACTTGAAAGAAACACCCCTTCGTGCAAGGGAACGCAAACGCCCGTATTCATCCATTGAAACTCTTGCACATTCTGGAGGAGCACACAAACGACGAGTTACAGCCACAAGGTGATTTGGTCTTTACTTGCATGCTGCATTCTTACTTCACACTATTCTCTAACATTTATGTTTATTTGTTGCTAGAAACTTCATCCAGGAGGCATGCGGTGGAACAAGCCAAGATAATCGAGTCAACCTTCTCACTAGTTGTCTCAATACCGAGGACGTTATTTCTATCTTACAATCACCTGGAGGTAAGCACATTAAGGATGCAGTCACCAAGGACCTTATGCGTAAATTAAGAAATGTGGTTAATGATGATGACGTTCAACAAGCTTGTGATGAGGCTGGAATCAGCACCAAAGCCTATCAGGCTATTTTTCAACTCCTAAAGGATGCCCTCAAAGAACATGGCATTGTGGAAAACCTATTTCCCGTTCCTCACAAGGTCAAGCTCGCAAAGAAGGCCACAAACGAAGATGTGTTCTCCCGCATTGGGACATACCTACACATTGAGGACACAATGCCAACTTCCCTTTATGCTTCGTGCGCAACAAAGACAAGGGGAAAAGGTAAGAAACAATCCATAAGACCTTCGAATAAGGGCTTTCCTTACACAATGTGGAACAATATTTTCGTGGATCTTAGAAGGCTTCAAGAAGCCATGCTTAGATTTTACGAGTTACCTGAAGAAGGTGACACACTTTACTTTTTTCTTTGGTATTATTCTTTTCATAGAAGCTGAAGTTTAAGGTCTTAGCACTACTTATTTTGTAGTGCTTGGCACAAAAGTCGCTTTTGTGCTGAAACTCGATGAGTGTCAAATAGTGAAAGGCCGAAGGTTAAAGAGGCTAAGTGTCACTCTAATGCACGAGGCCCTTCTACAAACCAAGCGAAGGGATTCAGTCGAGCCATATCCCACCCTATCTTTTAGCGTGCAATCAGAGAAAGACATTTGGTGGTTGGGTGCTATTGAGGTGCCCAAAGAGACCAATGGAGTACTTTTGTGGATTTTTGAGAGAACTCCATGGATCACAGAAGTAATACACTCCCAAATTGCAGGTCAGAAGTTGGAGATTGAGGGCTTTGGTAGTTATGATGTGGAGTGGCACTTAGGTGGGGATTTGAAGACCATAAAGTGTTTGCTTGGCTGCAAACAAGGGGCTTCTTCTCTCATGCCTTGTCCATTTTGCACTCGAGGGTACAAACGTAATGGACAAAAATCGCATAAGAGCACTGCAAAGGCCAGTTACATGCTTCCATGGCAAGGGCATGGAGAACAAGGGTTAGATTGTCATGATGTCGCAGATGAAGGTAGAGAATGGGAAGCGTCTATTCTGAGATGTCCCATGCTCAATGCCCCAGACCGTGATCAAAAGGACCACACTTGGAATCCAATCTTTCGATTTCCTCTATCGAATGTAAATTTTTGTACATTACACGCATTCATGCGTATTTTTGATAGGCTATTGAAGCTCCACATTGACTATGCTTTCACAATGAAACCGTTGGAAAAGTCCCAGGAAGCGATCGAAAGAGTGGAGATACTCTTGAATTCCATTGGCTGTCATGGTGGAAATGTGTCTATAGTTGCTGCAAAGAACACAGGGGAGGCCCATGAAATTGCTCAACAAGTGTCAATGAGTGGACAAAAAGCTAGACACTTTTTGAAGAAAGTTTCCCAAGGAAAGCCAAGTCGATATGATGCTCAAAGCAGCTCCAACCAGCAGGCAGGTAACCTTTGGGAGCTTTGGAAGGAGTTATGCAAAGCTACTACTGACAATGATTCAAATGGCGAGCTTGCAAACAAGCGCAAGCAAGTTTGGGCCCATTTTGATAAAATGGTCAAGCTTATGAGCCTTAACAGCACAACAAAAGAACAACGGCAATCATTTCAAGAAGCTTTGGCGGATTTTACCAAGGTCTTCACCCTTTCTTGGGGTGAAAATAACATCACACATTATATGGTAAGTCATTCATGGTGTATTCATTACAAGGGATTGTTTTTATTTACTAATGTGGATCGTTTGCTCATGTGAACAGCATATCTTGTTTGCGCATGGTGCATTTTTTATGCACAAGTATGGATCGCTTGAAATTTTTAGCACTCAAGGCATGGACAAGTTCCATTATCGAGCAAGGGGAGTGTACTTCAAAAATACTCGACATGGTGGTGGAATGGTGCAATCCAATTATTTGGAGGAGATGTTCAACTGGTTTTTTCGCACAACATTTGCTCGTAAGCTCACAATGGAGCGTGCGCGACAATCCAAGATTGCTATTGAAGTGCGCAAATGGAGTCGTCAAGAGCATAGCAACAAGTGGCAAATGTCGCAAGGTCCCACCAAGCATGCTGCATGGCGGCGATGCAGAGTGCGACAAGGATCAAAGTGGATACTGCGCGAGTCACTAAACGTGAACGCAGGGTCCAACTCTTAGCGACATGTTTATTTAAAAAATAATACTTCCTTTAAAAAAATTAGTGTGAACAGGACCCTTTTTAAATGGGCCCTTATAAATATTGCATGCTCTCATAAATCACTCATTTCTTAAGAACAGGTGAGCTCTTACCAACGAAATGGCGCGCACCAAACAAACCGCGAAAGAGCATCCGCCTGCCAACAAAAACACCCTCCAAGGATGTGAGAAGCCGTCATGGCTTAAAGGCACAAGAAAACGGCCACGAACACCTGGCCGTTCCAGGAACTCTTCTGGTAGTGGGCATGGTGGTAGGGCACGAGAGTCATCAAGGACTGTTGAATCTCCACCTCC
Source organism: Adiantum capillus-veneris (assembly GCF_014529385.1). Taxonomy (NCBI): domain Eukaryota; kingdom Viridiplantae; phylum Streptophyta; class Polypodiopsida; order Polypodiales; family Pteridaceae; genus Adiantum; species Adiantum capillus-veneris. The sequence goes on along the minus strand of NC_140959.1, from coordinate 118,237,143 downwards.
TCAAGATATAACACCTAGAAAGAGAATGAAGCAACGTGCCCAGCACTGGAGAGAAGCAGAGGGCCAGCAAACATCAGAGTCCGATAGGGAGCAGCCGTCGCGCCCCCAATCACAAGCAGGACCATCCAGGACTCGGGTGGTCAATACAAACACCGAATCAGAGAGTGAGCCACCATGGCTGCGAGAAAACATACCGCGCACACACCGGGTGGCCGTTGGGGGGAAGACATTGCCTCAAGGCAAGGGAGCTCTCCCCACACGACAAGATCGGCAACCAAGGGAAGAGGAAGAATCAGAAGAGGCTGCAGAACCAGCCCCTAAGCATGTAAACAGACGCAAGTCTAAGTTTTTCAAGAAGCCTTCACGCCGCCCGCCAGCAAATGTGCAAGTGCCCCCAAGACAACCGCAGCGGCGCCGAAAAATAGCAAGGGCATTTGCAGAAATCTTCCATTACCAGAAGACGACGAAGCTCTTGATTCGACCCGCCCCCTTTGCTCGCACTGTGAAGGAAGTGCTTCAAAGCTATGGAAATCAGTATAGAATGCAAGCAATAGCGCTAGAGGCTATTCAAGAAGCTGCAGAGGCCCACATCATTTCAGTGTTGGAAGATACCAACCTATGTGCCATTCATGCAAAGCGAGTGACAATACAGCCAAAAGATATGCAGTTTGCACGACGATTGCGACGAGACTTCAAGCATTAGCCGAAGTTACCCCTCTTTTTGTATTGCACACCTTTATCTTTGTAATGATTTGACTTTCCAATGACAATATGATCAACAGTTGTGTCTACTCTGTCTATTATCTTTGTAATTTCAAGTTCTGTATGTAATTGTAGTCAATTTCAGTAAATTTGTGCATTTTAAGTAACCTTAGGGGTAGATAAGCCTACAAGGGGCAGAAAAAGGCCTGGCCACAAGGGCGCGCAAATGGCCCATCCAAAAGTGATGGATGGGCCATTTGCGCGCCCTTGTGGCCAGGCCTTTTTCTGCCCCTTGTAGGCTTATCTACCCCCAAGGGTACTTAAAATAACCAAATTTACTAAAACCTATTGGTTTTGCATCAATATTTTATATGGATCCTTATGGACACCTTTTTTTGGTCATTTCAGGCTTTGAATTCCTAATAGGATATCAAAACTAATAACATATTGTGAAACCAAGTGTCCAATGTAATTTGACTTTTTGGTGCAAGGGTGTAGTAGATAGAGCTAAAGCAAGTGATAGTTTGCTGGAAACTTCATTTCATAATTGATTTGAGCTTTTCTAGTGTCCTTGAGTGTGAACATATACTGGAATTGCCATAAAAAGGTTGCATTTAAATGAATGATGCAAAACCAATCCATTGCAATAAATTTGTGTTTTTTAAGTACCCTAGGGGGTAGATTGGCCTATAAGGGGCAAAAAAATGCCTGGCCATAAGGGCGCGCAAATGGCCCATCCAAGACTGATGGATGGGCCATTTGCGCGCCCTTGTGGCCAGGCCTTTTTCTGCCCCTTGTAGGCTTATCTACCCCCAAGGGTACTTAAAATAGCCAAATTTACTAAACCCTATTGGTTTTGCATCAATATTTTATATGGATCCTTATGGACACCTTTTTTTGTTCATTTCAAGCTTTGAATTCCTTATAGGATATCAAAACTAATAACATATCGTGAAACCAAGTGTCCAATGTAATTTGACTTTTTGGTGCAAGGGTGTAGTAGGTAGAACTAAAGCAAGTGATAGATTGCTGGAAACTTCATTTCATAATTGATTTGAGTTTTTCTAGTGTCCTTGAGTGTGAACATATACTGGAATTGCCATAAAAAGGTTGCATTTAAATGAATGATGCAAAACCAATCCATTGCAATAAATTTGTGCTTTTTAAGTACCCTAGGGGGTAGATTGGCCTATAAGGGGCAAAAAAATGCCTGGCCACAAGGGCGCGCAAATGGCCCATCCAAGACTGATGGATGGGCCATTTGCGCGCCCTTGTGGCCAGGCCTTTTTCTACCCCTTGTAGGCTTATCTACCCCCAAGGGTACTTAAAATAACCAAATTTACTAAAACCTATTGGTTTTGCATCAATATTTTATATGGATCCTTATGGACACCTTTTTTTGGTCATTTCAAGCTTTGAATTCCTTATAGGATATCAAAACTAATAACATATTGTGAAACCAAGTTTCCAATGTAATTTGACTTTTTGGTGCAAGGGTGTAGTAGGTAGAACTAAAGCAAGTGATAGATTGCTGGAAACTTCATTTCATAATTGATTTGAGCTTTTCTAGTGTCCTTGAGTGTGAACATATACTGGAATTGCCATAAAAAGGTTGCATTTAAATGAATGATGCAAAACCAATCCATTGCAATAAATTTGTGCTTTTTAAGTACCCTAGGGGGTAGATTGGCCTATAAGGGGCAAAAAAATGCCTGGCCACAAGGGCGCGCAAATGGCCCATCCAAAACTGATGGATGGGCCATTTGCGCGCCCTTGTGGCCAGGCATTTTTTGCCCCTTATAGGCTAATCTAACCCCCTAGGGTACTTAAAAATCACAATTATACTCAAATTGACTGCAATTACATACCTTGAAATAACAAAGTCAAAAAACAATTCATATCACCAATTGAAACAATTTTCAAGATTGACAAATCAGATTGAAAAGAATTTGCAATATAGAGACAATTTCAAATAATTTTTATTCCTTGTAGCACTGTGATTTTACATCATGTATCTGAGGAGTTCAGAATTTTTTTGACCATTTCCTGGCGCCTATTTTGCGCGTAAGGCAACTCCCCAGTCAAGAGGGACTGCGCTATGGCATTTGGGTCAGTTGAGCCAATGGAAGCATTTATCCCTATCTAGGCAAGCACTTTACCACGAAAGCCAATGTCAAACGCTGTGCATACAAGGGATCTACGCACTAGGAACACTTGATGCGCAGTTTGAGCAATGGTACTCAAACACAAAAACTTGCTCAAAGCTTTTAACGACCAAGTCATAAAATGGGCTTGGGGAGTAAATTCATTATGGATAATGGCCACATCGCCAGGGGGGAGTTGTCCGAGGTAATGCGCAAGGGAAGCTTGAGGTCCAAAGCCCGTCCGCTTGCCACCCGTCCTTGCAGCAAAATCATCAACCTCCACAACATCCTGTCATAAACCGATGAAGGTTGAGAAAAAAGACAACGAAGGATAAAATAGTAACATGAAAATTAGGATACAGTTTACCTCCTACTCCTTGTCATCCTCCTCCCTGTTGCCCTTTGCATCCAAGTCAATGGTCCCATGCACAACAGATACAAGCTTTGGATCATCAGATGGGAGGTTGCATAATGGCATAGGCATCCTAGCAGCCTCAACCTTGGATTGCGTGGCTTGGAAATCTTTATCAACCACGTGCAACTGCTCTGCTGCCAGGACCTCCGCACATACAACTGCAATAGTGTCAGCAACAGAGTCCCCATCTGGCAAGAGCTTGCTTTCTAGGGCATCTGGCGTATTGTCTAAGGGACATTTGCTGCTATTGCATAGCACGCTCAAGCATTCATCCATGCGCAGGCCAAATGCTTTTTCCAAATCATGCAGACACACAAACTCCTCCTTATCCACTAACACTGAGGAGAAGCAACTAATTTCTACCTCTGGGATAGCCTCATCCGTCAGTGGTAGTGGCACTGGAGTGTCACTAGGGCCAGCCGCAATTATGGATTTCTCAACCACTTCCTCAAGACCCCTAGGGTACTCGAGCTGGTGTGCTTTTCCTTCCGCTGCAGGGTTCATGGGGATAACCTACTGCTCCTTGGTGTCCTTGATAAAGGACCCAACTTGAAGGTGTGGTAAGCGGAGCTCCTCCAAATCAGGTTCCTCGCTCACCAAGAAGATAAATGTTGCGAGCCGAGAAAGGTACTCCACCCCCAACTTGCGCTTCTTGAGCGCTGACACCCCAGGGGCTTGCTCGTCCAAGTAATGGCCTGCGTTGGTTGCAATTTCTTGGAATCGTTGCAACCGCTTGGCGAATGGGCGATCACCTTTGTGTATATAGCACAAAAGATCGCAAGGCACCCAGATCCCTGCATGTGGGGGGATAGATACAGAATATTTTATGATGTGCTCCTCCATGAACGCAGAAATCTCCTCAAATGCATCCATGTGAAGGGAAACTGTGGCGTCAAGGTCAGGGAGACGAGTAAAAAAGGGGTGGAGGTCCAACTTCCCTTTGTATTTGGTGTCCTCGAGGAAGAGGATGAAGCGTGACAAAGGGGTGGATGTGGGTACAGATGCAGAGGCTGTGGCAGCATCCATGTTTAGCGTGGGGTGTGGATAGAGAGTGGAGGAGCTCAGAAGTTGCAAAAGTGAAAATAGTGAATGAGTTAGGTGGCCCCCCTTTTATAATGTACCCTTTTTTTAAGACATTAAAAAAAAAAGGCACTTTCACCAAAAAATGATTTCTCATCCCAATGCAAAAAATTATATTCAAAGGCATGATTTGCCGAAGCAAATCATGTTGATTACAGTGGGGATCAATATGAAAATTGCAAGAGTTACAAAGTTATAAGATCGATAGCATAGTTCCATCTATCCCCCAGTCCTCCTCGACCTTCAATTTGTCTTCCATTCTCTTCCCAATCTGCGGACATTCATTACAATAAGCATCTAATGATCGACAAACCATGATGTATTGAAAATGTGGTGGAAGGATTCTCACCTTGTGACCTTGTAAACGAAATTGTGCTTATTGAAGGGCCTCAAAACCCATAATAACCAAATGTTCTCGAACATTACTGAGAGTCCAATGCTTGTTCACTTGGACTGCCTCCAAAGCATCGTTGGGCATCTTCACTGCAATGTCAAAGCTTGCAATAGTGCCGTCTACACTCTGTAAGGGAGTCCACACTATAAGCTTGCACATCCAACGATCATAGTGAAATCGTATGTACAAGGAGGTGCGGGATTTCAAATAGCGCATTCCAATACCTGAAGCTCGACCTTACAACGGTACCGGTCCCCGTTGTGCATGCCCTCCACAAAACCCCAGTCCTCTTCTAAAAGCCTTCCTAATTCCTCGTAATGCGCATCTTTACATACAAGCATTGTGGTAGTCTCCACAAATCCAAACTCTTTAAAAATGTGCACAAAAAAATGAATATGCAAACACCAGCTCAAGCCCACAGACCTAGAAGCTTTAGAGTATTTCAAAGAGTTTTGGACATCCATTATCATCTTTTGCTTGAAAGATGCTACCGACCACAAATCTGGGACCGGCCAACTCCATACTTAATAAGGAAGTTACTTTGATGGGTTCAAGCGTTCCAAATGCTTGTGTAGAAGTAGGGACAATATAGGAGTGAGAATAGAAGAAAATCCTTCTTTGAACCAGTTTGGTTGGGCAAAGATGCGGGAACATTATTGCTCCAATATCCGCATGTATAGCATTGAATGTGCCGGAGAAACTATGTAGTGGCTGCTCCTCCACCAACGTGGATGGAAATATGACTATAAATGCATGACAAATGTTATGTATGAATCCATAATAACATTACACTGTGATTTCACACCTAGCTTTGTATTCTCAAAACATGTACTTACAATGTGTTGGAAATCGAGGTGGTTGTTGCAAGTGCATGGTTGACATTGAGAAAACATGTTGCACAATGGCTATGGTCCCCTTGTCTTTGCGGTTCTTGAAGCCAAGGAGCTTTCCTTTCCAATGAAGATCCAAGTTTGCACGATTCCGCACACGATGAGGGCCAACAGCAGATGGTTGCATGTATACCCAAGCACCTTTGGTGAACTCTTGTGGCACCCACTCATCATCTACACCTCTAGTGTTGTGGCATGCAAGTGCTGTGACCTCATCCTTTGGTCTCCTTTGCGAAGTAGAGTTGGCCATGGTTGAGCAAAGAAAACTAGGAGGAGGAGAAGAACCTTGCTTGTTGCTACAATGTAGGTGTGATAAAGTGATATGAGAAAATGGTCAACCCTTGTGGCAATGGGAGGAGAAGGTGGACAACCCTTGCTTGGTGTGGCACTGGGAGGAGAAGGTGGATAAGCCTTGCTTGGTGTGGCAATGGAAGGTGGTAGGGGAGGAGAGAGGAGCTTCCTTGCTGCAGCAATGGAGATGGTGTAAAGAGAGAGAGTGTTGGAGTAGAGGATGAGTGTGATGGTTGCAACCAAAGAGGGGTTGGAAAAGGGGTTCTAGAGAGAGAAAATCCCTTTTTGCCTAATAACTAATTTTGGGGGAGCTCTGGATAGCAAAAAAAGATTTTTTAAAAGTTTTTTAAAAATTTTGAATTTTAGGGTTTTTGGATGCACGTTTTGACTTTTTGAGATCAAAAAATGCTTTTTTGACCATGAAATAGTTTTAGGGGGTTTTCAGAAGATGAAATTTGAGTTTTGAAAAAAAAATTGGGATTTTTTCAAAACCGGATCAAAAAGGAGGGAAGTTGGAGGTTCCATATGGCCCACCCCCCCCCCCCCCCCCCCCACCCCACCTTCTCACTAGGTAAGAGCCCATTTAAAAAGTGTAAGACTACTTTGTCCCCCTACACTTTTGAGGGCATAGAGTGTGTCCACCACCCTCTTCTCATTGGCTGGCCTCTAATTAACCTTAATCCCAAAGGGCCCCTAGAGGGTTTATATTTTTCCTAATGTAAATGTTGCAATCTGTACTCTATGTGTCGATGACGATGTCGAAATGCACTGCAAAATCCTGTGTGTGGATGTCTATGACAAAGTGTAGTCGTATGTGTCGATGCCGAAACAGTAGTGGAATCCGATGTCGAAGTCGTAACCTAAACTCATGCCCTGTGTGTCAATGTCAAACTCTTATAATCTCTCAAGTATACGCAGCTGAAAATACCTCTGGAAAATCACCTGCAAACTCCCACCTGCTATGTGTCTTGACTATGTTCGAAATGTCCACAATATACATACATCTCCTTGGCTGAAAATTCAGCCCACATAGCTCTCACACAATGAAGCTACACTTGCAGTAAGCATGAGAGGGAAACAACCTGCAGGAAATTTTAAAATGCAAATTTCGCAGCCGAAATAAGCGAAATCGGTCTTTTTGATGCAGACCCAGGTACTATGTACTTGCTTTTATTCAGAGCAGCCGATTTTGGTAAAATAGAGTATATGCTCACCTATTTTTGACGCTGCCTCAACTCCTTGTTGTCCTGCTGCAAACTATTGATTCTGGCTATCTTCACAGTAGCGCTTCATAGCCACAAGAGCTCCAAGATCTAATGGAAAGCTCCATAGCTCATCTCTCTATCACAAGCTCCGTTGCACTGTCCCTGTGCTCTGATACCAATTGAAAGAGAAGATGCAAGCAGTGCCATGCAAGAGCCAGAGAGCGAGCAGAGAGAGAGAGAGAGAATGAGTACGCTGTTTCGAAGGGGAAGAGCCAAAAGAATATTCAGCCCCCAATTATTATTATGCACATATATAATAAGTGGCTCAAGTGTGTATAACTATAGACTTGGGTTAGTAGCAGTTAGATGGGCGGCTAGACATGGCCAGCATAAACCTAACAGATCCTGCCACCATCCTTAGGTTACATTTGCTTGTTGATAGGCTTCAAGGAGAGTGTGAAGTCTCCAATTGACTTTAGCAATAATTTGAAAACTTATCAGGACTCTGTCTTTATCCTTTCTTTATAGGTCTTGCGGGCATCCTAGCAAGACCTATAAAGAAATGCTGGCATCCCAGCATTTGACCTCTGATAAGTTTTTCTCTGGGATCCCATCTTTTTTTTTGTTGAAAATGACCAAAAGACCGTTTGCCGACTGAAAGTAGCAATCCAAGAGGATTTGATGATCTTAAGAGCACTTGTTGTGATCATTTTGCAACACCGGTACTATTTGTACATTGTCCAGCTAGTGAGCCACTTTTACCCTGATTTTGGCCAAAAGGAACATGGATCCCGATCCATGTTGGGATGCATTTTGAAAAACTAGTCATAGGAGCATGTTCTTGGCCCTCTATTGTTGCTCCTATAGAAATTTCTATGATTTTAGGGTTTGGGAAACGTGGATCGTGATCCATGTTCCACCACTTTTTTCTGTTGTTTTTACCCTGCCTGATTCTGTCAGCTAATTGGGGTCTACTAGTGAAATATTTTTGGTTTTGATGGGTTTTGGACTTTCCCATTGGCCCTGTTAGTTTGCTGATTTTGTGACCTTGTATTGTTTTGATCTGTTGTTTTGGCACTGTTGATGCAGTATGGGACATACACACATGCTCTTGCAAGGTTAATGATCATACCTGTCAAATCTGGTGTAGTAAGATCCACCGAGGTGGTCGCTGCGGGCAAAAACAACTCCGGAAACTCTATGCCCATCTCTCTCTCTCTCTCTCTCTCTCTCTCTCTCTCTCTCTCTCTCTCTCTCTCTCTCTCTCTCTCTCTCTCTCTCTCTCTCTCTCTCTCTCTCTCTCTCTCTCTCAATGCAAATGAGCTTATGTTGCCCAATTTGACTATATGTTCCTAGTCTACCCGGAATGCCCCATTTATACTTACCTCCATTGATCATATCTTCTTGTTCATATCAACTGCGGTTCGAACCATTTGTCATTTTGACACTCGGTTTACAAACGGCGTTCGATCTGCAGTTTTGATCCTTCAGACGTTGGCTCAAAATTCATCTTGTGTCGAATCTTTCCATATTTTCCATGTTTGAAGTCCTTGCTCTGAAGTTTCGGCATTTGCTTTCAAAAGTCAATTCCGAATTTTCTGGCTCGACTTATCAATTTTTTGTTGATTATCTGTCGTTTGTTGCTTTTTTGTAAACGAAAATTATTTACAATGATTATTAGTCGACCAAAAATTAGCCAAAATTAGTGTCGCCTCCCTTATATACATACTCTTATTTTGGTATTAGATGGTGATGGTATGGCTCATGATTATGCCAACTAAGAGTTTGTAAGGCTCTGAAAAACTTGTCTTTTAAAGAAAAAGAAAAAGAAAGGAAAGGAAAAGAAAAGGCGTAAGATGAATATATACAAATGATAATCCTGCCGCATTTTTCCCCCTTCCTGGAATGAGTCATCCTCGACGAACATGTGTCAGAGTGCATGGGAACAAAGCGGGTGTCTATGCATAGCCGTATAGTGTGGCTCTATGATGTTGATGGAGGACATGCATGGGGAAACAAAATGTTGTGCAAGAGAGAGGTGTTGAACAATATGTTCAGTGGGTGTTGGTGGCAAAGTTGGCTTGAATCTGCGTGGTCCGAATAATAGTAATTGAAGAAGACGCGCTCTGTGTTTGACTGTGACCTGCAAAAGTTTTGATGCTAATGGTTGTGTTGCTTTCTGGCTTTGTTTTGGTCGCCACTGAAATTTCTTGGGTTTGGATTCGCTAGAAGAGGCATCGTGTGAGCGAGTTTGTTTTGGTTGCCATACCCACTTGACAGTGTTTGGTTGTCAAAGGTACTGGTCCATTGGTTTAGGTCGTGTGACAACAGCGGTAGGCAATTTGTGGGGGTTTGATTTCTGTGTAGGCAATGTAGACTGACTTGTATTGGTTTGTCGTTTTGATATCCACAATTGCATAGGATTGGTTTTCATGATGGATTTTTTAACCCATATTTTCTTGACCACTGTTGTGGAATATCTTTGAGCTTGTTCATGTGGCAATGGTAGAGGTTCCCATACATGGTCTGTTTGTACGAATGGCATGGCGAAGGATTAGCCCTCGTGTTTGAGGAGTAAGGTATTATCCTGCCAATTTGGTGTGGCTTGATAAGTGCGCATCCACGACACTCCTAGAATAACTGCTTTGTTAAGATTCTGATCGTCGAATGCATGAAATTGATGCGGATAAACTGTTCCTACAATGGTGATTGGTAAATTTATTTGGCCCAGACTCTCCATAGTGCCTTTGTTTGCTACTTTAAATCCCATAGTGTTTGGCATTAGAGGTTCTCCCGTGATATTTTTGAAAGTAGAGTAGTTAACCACATTAGCTTTGGGCCCTGTGTCCACTAAGGCTCGCTCGGTGGTGCCGTCGGCAAGTTGTAAATGAATGCGTAGATCCATTCCTCCTAACCATGTAGTTGTCGTTTGTATGGATGCCATCGGAGCAGTCTAAATAGCAACGTTCTATTGTGATTTCCTCTAGAAGTTTGCTTGCTCTTTGCATTTTAATATTTTGAGCTTGGCTTCCTGTTGTGCTTGTTCTCAAATGTCCTGTGCGTGACGTCTGCGCTGAGCTGCTGCATGTAGTATTGTGAGTTCTTCTGGTGTCATCGGAAGAAGATATTTCTTTAATCTACAGCCACTTGTCCAATTAGGCATCTCCTCTCGTGCTAATGTTGCAAGCTTGATGGCGCCACTTTGTGATATATCATGTATTACAAAAGGCCCCATCCCTCGCTTTTTGAGTTTTTTGGAGTGTTGTTTGAGGGTATACATTAGAACGTAATCCCCTTTTTGGAACTCCTTGCTAATCACATGTTGATCATGAAAAGCTTTTATTTGTTTTTTCTGAGCATATATCCCAGCTATCGCTCTAAGTCTGGTTTCATCTAATTGTTCCAAGGTGTCTAGTCTCTCCAATAACTCATGGTCCATCCATCCTAATTGTGTTGCCACTCTTAGGGTTTTGATTAGGAATTCCAGTGGTAGGATTGCATTAATCCCGAATACCAGGTTAAAGGGAGTCATTCCGATGGAAGTTTTAAAAGCTACTCTGTAAACCCATAAGGCTATGTGTAGCTTTTAATCCCAATCATTTCTTGAGTCACTGACTATTTTGGTGAGTACGGTGCATAAGATTTTGTTGGTACTCTCTGCCTGCCCGTTAGCTTGTGGATGATAGGGTGCCGATTTGTGATGGACCACCATGAATTCTTCAAGGAGGCTTTCAATGACGTCGTTTAAAAAGTGTATCTCTCACTATTTCGATCGGTAGTCCATATCTCGTAAAGACGTTTTCAAAAAGGAACTGAGTTGTAGTTCTCACATCGTTTTTTGGGGTTGCTTTTGCTTCCACCCATTTCGTCATGTAGTCTGTTGTTGCTACTATGATGTATTGTGCGTGTGTCCTGTATCCTAGAGGTATGATGGGACCAATGGAATCAATGCCCCATTTGGCAAAAGCACGTACTCCCATCATTGGCCTTAGTGGCATTTCATCTCTCCTTTGGGATGGTTTTGTGCATTGACATTTATCACAACGTTTGACATATGTCTCTGCATCCATAAACAGGGTTAGCCACCATATGTCTAAGTGTAGCACGAGCCTTGCCGTTTTATTAGCAGAGAAATGTCCACCTAGCTGTCCTGAGTGTGCTTGATCTAAGATAACATAATATTCGTTTTCTGTAGCACACAGCCGTAGTTGTTTTTGTTTGTTGGCAATCAGCAAATATTGTTTGGCCTCTTCTTCTATAGTTTTCATTCTTGCTTTTCCCCATTCCTCTGGAAAGGTCTGGTTTTTTAAGTACTCAACTATGTGAGCACTCCATTTAGGTGCTTGTACTACTTGAAACAGGGTGGCATGTTCCATTGGGGGTTGTTTTGTACAAATATCGCAGGATTTTACATATGTATGGACACTGTGTTACATGTTTGGCCAGTAGACACCCAGTCTCTGTAGCCGTTGGCCTGTCTATGTTTCACCATTGTGAAATCACGTATTTTGTATATGAGCCTGTTTGAGGTAGTAGGTGATATCTTTGGGCTGTACACATAGTCTTAATATCTCATCCTTACCGTGTTTGTACAGCCGTCCTGCTAAAAGCTAGAGATTTCGCGTTTGATGGATAATTGATGGTTGTCTTTCTATATGCAATGAGACAAATGTGAGTAGAGGAATGACCTCTTTGCTCCATCTTGGCACCATTTTGATGTTAAACAGATATGAATCAGGAAGGTCATCATCGACACCCTCAGGTGCTTCCCCATGAAATAGTCATGAAAGACGATCTGCTCTTTTGTGTGTGGTCCCCTTTTTTACGACTACCATGAAGTCAAACTCAAGCAGTAGTATAAACCAGCGAACAATTCTTCCAGTGTTGCAAGGTTTGTTTACTAGATATAGTAGTGCTTGGTGATCCATGAAGAAGACAAACTTGTTTGCTAGAAGTTAGTGTCTAAATTTCTTAACAGCATAGATCACTCCCAGACCTTCTCTTTCCATAGTGGTATAATTTCTCTCTGCGTTGTTTAGTTGCCGACTAGAGTAGCAAATGGGAAAATCCATTTTCTTCTCTCTTAGCCGGGCTAATATGCACCCAATATCATAAGCTGATGCATCCACATGGACATGAAAGATTTTGCTCCATTCAGGCGCTTGCAAAATTAGACCCGAAATTAATTGCTACTTCAATTTTTGGAAAGCCTGCTCATATTCCTCCTTCCATTCGAACTTAGCAATAAGGGTGTATAACGGCTTAGCTATTATAGTATACATATATATATGAAACGTTTGTAGTATCCGCAATGCCTCATAAGTGCTTACACTTCTTTCATCTTCGTTGGTCTCAATAGTGCAACAATTATTTGTACCTTTTCTTGATCAGTTGAAATTCCATTTTTGGACACAATGTGGCCCAAAATTTTACCTTGTCTTACCATGAAGACACATTTTTCCGGGTTTAAGCAGATACGATACGTTCTGCATTTTTCAAAGACTTTTCCCAGATGAGTGATGTGGTCACTTCATTGATGAGAATGAACACAAAGATCATCCATGTAGATCTCCAAAAATTGTCTGAGATATTCTTTGAATGCGTGGCTCATTAGTCTTTGAAATGTAGCCGGGGCATTAGTCAGACCGAAAGGCATTACCCTGTAGGCAAATACACCCCACTCTGTCGCAAAAGCTATCTTATGTTGATCTTCCGCTTTAATCGTCAAACTGGTTGTAGCCTCAGAATCCATCCAAGAAACTATAGGCCTCTTTCCCTGCTACCCTCTCAATAACATGATCTGCTATTGGCAGTGGATAGTTTTCCCTGATGGTGGCTACATTTACCTGTTTGAGGTTTACACAAACACGTAGTTTGCCATTATTTTTAGGTACAACCACAATCGTGGACACCCAATCGGTGTGTTCAATCTCATAGATAAACTAAGAGTCCTTCAGTTTGTCTATCTCCTCCTTAATTTTTTTGGAAAAAGTTTCATTGTACGTGTAAGGACGTTGTCTGCATGGTCTGGCATCATTCTTAAGGGGAATCGTGTGCTGACAGATCTCAGGATCTATCCCCTTTAGATCTTTGTATGACCATGCAAAGACATCTTTGTATCGTCTGAGCGTATCGACTAGAAGTTGCTCTTCCTCATCAGTGAGGTCCATGGCAATGTATGCCGGTTTAGGCTCCTCGCCTGGTTCTACTAAGTTGATGCATTTGGTGTTTTTAGGCCCATCATATGAAGTTCCTGGCTCCTTGGGATCTCGTTTGGGTTTTTGCACCACGATTTTCCTATCCTGAATGGTATACTCCTTATAGTGGGAAGGTGCATCGAGTTTATCATAATTTGATTCCTCATCAGTAGTGGCATCCTTGTTCCTTAGATAGATATAGTCGTAACCCCAATCTTGCACCATTTGAGCTGACATATGAATGGTCTGCCCAATATGATGTCGAAATAGTTGCTCTCATCAAAATTCATAATAGGGATTAGTACCTCAGTTTTTGGAGCCGTAGGAACTGATGGTTCCATAAGCGCTTGAGCGGCTTGGAGGAGCTCCTTGCACATCTTTAGCCTCTCTTTCTCATAGCCTAGATGAGGGTACATTAACCACCTATCTATCCTCTTGGCTTTTTCTAGGCTTTGGCTAGGCTTTAGCCTTGCCTCATAAGCTTCTAAAATTGTGTCCAAAGGTTTGAATACTTTGTCTACCAAGATCGAGCCTCCTGATGGTAGATTCGATGGTTTTTTTTTCTCGATGTTTCCCTTAAGGTCTCTTTCCCTTTGCAGTTGTTCCTTTGTTTTTAGTAATTTGGTTTCCAATGCCGTTTTTTCCTTTTCTCTTTTGGCTTTCATCTTGTCTTGTTTTGCTTTCCAAGATTTCCTAGGGGTTCAGACAGACAAGTTTTCTATCTCTGTTTGGCTGGCCGGGACGTTCCTTGCTGTCTCATGTGCTTGAGCTCTAGTGATCGCGTTTATCAAAATGTTCGATTTTGTTTCTGATCCACTTGAGCTTGGCACAATCCCCATTTTGTTCATGACTACTTTTCCTTTGTTTTCAGGGTTTTTTGGACAGTGTGGAATGAGATGGTCGGTCGTGCAACCGTCACAAAATCCAAAAAGTTTCACCCGCTCTCCTTTGTTTGGACAAAACCTTTCCCAATGATCACCACCACATTCATAGCATGGTCCTACAGGTGGTGGAGAAGCTTGTTGAGCCCCCATCGGTTATCCTACTCTAGGAGGGTAGCCCCTAGGTTTGTAGCCCTGATTTGCCATGAACATGAGCATATTCTCATCGACCAAGTAATGGTTTTTAGTTGGTTGTGCTATGTATGAGGGTTCGGACATCTCTTCAGGAATTATCCATGGATTATGTCCCTCTGGAGCATATGCATTCCATCAACTCCCCTCTCATAAGTATTGTATAAATCTTCTCGGTATGAGACTACTTGGACCATACTCTGATAAGAAGGTGGTTCTATGGGTTGAGAAATCCTTACCATAGCCCTATTTTCCTGGGTTAAGGGAGTTTGATGTCCCAACACACATTGAGCTTTTTCTTGCCCCAAGCTTGTGTTATTTGGTCCTACTTGGTACCTTGGAGGGGGCGGAAGTTGTTGTCTTCCATGTGGTCCGTATTGTCTCTCTCTAACATAGTTTTGATTATAGAAACATTCGTGAGTTTCATGGTTTGTCCATTTTTGTTCGGTAGCACACCACTTTAGTATTCATTGTGCATTTACTCTTGGCCTTTGTTGAAGGTTGCACCACTGGGTTGGATGATCTCCTCCACAAGTGTCGCATTTTTGGGTGGGCGGTTGTCGTGTGTTTGGGTTTGTCCTATTTTCTTGGTTTATCCTCCTAATCACTTCCTCGATCATTTGATCAACGGTCGACACAGTTGGGTTTTGCCCTCCCAATTTTGTCGCGGACTCACTAGTGGTTGAAGAGGTGCTACTCGTCCTCTGATTTGTGTCTTCAGTCACCTCCCCATAAGCCTTGCAGTTATCTACCAGATACAACGCCTCTTTTGTGACTTGCTCAAAAGTTACACGTGCCTTCAAGTGCAAGTCCTTTTTTAGCGTGTCATTTTGCAATCCTTCTATGAAAAAGACTGATAGTCTTTCATCCTGAGCTAGTTCCCGAGCAGGGCATCTTTCTATGTATTGTTTGAAACGAAGCGATGCTTCCTTCACTTTCTCTTTTTCCTTTTGCCTAAATGCATAGGTCTGGGAGACAGTGTTATGCTTGATCCCCCTTTTTGAGAATTCCTCAGCTAATTCTCGGAGAAGTTTCTCAATACTTGGGAATGGGAATTCCAAGCTGTTTAATGGTTGGAACCAAGTCAAGTTAGTACCTTCTAATGTCAACCCAAAACCTTCATATTGAGTGTGGAAATCAGTTACCTGTTCCACTCTCAGCACTTGTTTGAAGATTGACACATGGGCATACGGATCTCCAGATCCATTATACTTTTTGGGTACGCATTTTGCCACCTGAGATGGTCGTATACGTATGGCCTTTGCAACCATTCTAACAACACCCGGTCCACCTGGTGTGACTTCTCTAAGTTCATAATCTCCTCTTGGTACTACCAGTGGTATCCTATCCGCTATACGTTCATCAAGTTGATCTCATGTAATAGTCGGAGGGATTCTAGTGGTGTAAGTGATGTCAGGAACAGTACTGGTCCTATGTGTGTTTATGGAAGCCCTAGATGCCATCGATCCTAAAGGTCCTATTTTTGGGACTTGTTCATGTCTATAAGAATCCTCCACCCTGGTTCTCAAGGGGCTCACAGGTACAGTCTCAGGTCTATTGTGAGTAGTCGTGGTTTTTACCTCTTCCGGATTTACATAGTATTGGTGGAGCGGTCCTCCAAAATATGTATACCTCTCTAATTCCTTATAATCCATTGGAGAGTACTTTCGGCCATACTTGTCTATTATGACCACATGAATACTTGTATACGTGTAAACATACAAGTTTTTCGGTCCGTTAATTTCTTGATATGGGGCTCTTCACATCTATAATAAAGTGTTTGTTCTCCATTATTGAACTTATAAAGGCCCACATACGTGTTTTCTGTGTTAAGGCACTCTGTCTTATTTGTGCATCTAAGTACCGCGATTTGTTTCTCCATTTTGGGTGGTTCATCGACCAGCTCATTATCTATCTTGTCCTTGGTACCAGTTATTCCCCATTTATCCACAATAAAAGGGTTATGAACCACCAGGTTCATTATTCCCTCTTGATCAAAATATATATCCCCTTCATAATCAACATCTACAAGGTCTGTGAACTCGCTCAGCTTATTTTCCAACTTAGCACAGTAGCGGTCCATTCCATCCTTATAGATTTTGGCCTTAAGTACATTTTCAAATTGAAACTTCAAATACAATAATTTTACATCAGATGCAGGCTGAGAAGGACCTGCACCCATCGAAGCTATTCCCTTAGGGTTGACTTGTTAGAATCTTCAATCATGAGGCTGTATGATCTCTTTGACAAAGTGTCAGAGAAGCTCTTCGCTAAAATGGGTTCTAAAGATGCTAATGGTCTATGATTCACACTTTCTTCCGTCGAGTGATTACTCCCCTGATCAAAGATGCTGGGATTCCTATTCTGGTACAATCTTCCTGATCTCAAATTCATGAAGAATTGGTAATACAAAATCCAAACCGAGTTACCTCATTAAGGAGTTTGAATCTTCCGTTTGATCTTGCTTGCTGGGTAGTATCCTCTAGTACCTGCAACCTGTCAAGAATTTGCTCGATAGCTGTGAGCTTACAGCCATTCTTGTTAGTTCTTGCTTTTAATCGACAAAACTTAGCTAGGTTTTTCAGTAGCACACAATTCTTGACACATTTTGACACCAAACTAGCACCATAGCTAGAGGGCATCACAAAGAGTCTAGTGGTCCTTCTAGAGTTGAATTTGGGTGCAAAAAAACATCCCAAAAGTCCAGAACTGACAAAAGCTCAGGAAAAGTGATAGAATCAACTTAGCCTCCAATCCAGAGGTTCATTTCTAAAAATTTTGATACCATAAGACCTCTTAATCATGTTAAACCTGATGGTAGCAACAAAAGTTCAATTGGCTTCTCAACATGGATCGCGATCCATGTATCTCTGAGTCAGAACAGAGACAGAAATTTACCACACAAAGAGCTAGTCCACAGTAACCTGGTGGTTCTTTCAAAATTGAAATTGGACATAAATTGCCTAGTGATGTTGGCTATATGGTTTTTGAATGTTTTAAAGCTTTTTAGGACAGACAAAAGTCAGTTTTAGGGTTTGTTTCAGTGGTTTCTCCCTTGATCTAATTTTTGCCCCCTTTTGTCCTCTTTTTGAACTTTTCTAATAAGGGTCATTTGGGAGAAAGTGTTCCAATTATTATCACTTCTCTGCTTGCCTATTAGCAGCTCAAAATTCCAAAAAGGTAAATGGATCACGATCTATGTTTGGCAAGATTTTGGACTGACACTTTGTGAGCTGATCACACAAGGTATGGTGATGCTATTCCCTAAGTCTTTTTGGATTTCATCAGTTTTTTCCAAGTGAAAAGCAAGATTTTGTGTTTGTTTTGCAGTGTTTTGCAAACAACTCCTTTTTTGGTATTTTAATCAGATTTTCCACTTTTTGTCTATGGCTCCTTTTGGAAAAGTTGTTCAACTAGTAATCAAGAGTACACTGATTAAATCTTAGTGTCAGATGTCTACTTGGAACATGGATCACGATCCATGTTGGGAAGCATCTGGACATGAAATTTGGTTCTATTGATTCCCTGCTTCTAGTTGATCCCAATTCTCATCCTTTTTTGAATTTGGACAAGTAAAAGTTAAGTTTTTTCCTATTTTCCCCTTTTTTCAAGGTTTTGCTCTGCTCACCCCAATCTTTTGATTTTTATGATCTTCTAGCACTCTATTTCTTACCAAACTCAAGGTTCTGATGCTGAGAGCCTATTCTATGCAAAGGAAATAGTTTTAGCACATTTTGCCAAAGGTACATGATCGCGATCCATGTTGGACAGGCAATTTTAAAGTTTTTTGCACAATCTTTTTCAGCAAGTGTTTTTATCCCCTTCTTGAAGGTTTTGCTGGGTTTGGTTTAGTTTTGAAGCTCTGACCATCACTTCTTCAACTTTTCAGAGTTATGTCTTCAACACAAAAATAAGGTTTTTGACAATTTTTCCCTCAATCCTTTTGGCCTCAAATGATGGTGTAATTTGTTTCCTAACCTACTCCTATAAACTGAAATGAATCTACAAACATAAATAAACTTAACAGTACAAAAATAACAACAAAGTGTGTGGTGGAACATCCCTTTCCAAGCATGTGAAAATCAAAGAACGAAATACTATCTTGTACTTGACTCACAACTTTCTTTGCTCTTAAGGAATAGCACTGGCTAGTCTCAGACTCCAGTCTCTACCAAGCACTAAACCTATGTCTAGCTGCTTCACTGTCTCCGTGTAAGCGGAATGGGTGTCAAAAGCTTTGAAGGGAGATTTTTGTTTTTGTACACTGAGTCACTGACCACCTAAGGATCGGTTTCCCCGGCAGTGGCACCAATGTTAGTGGGTCCCCGCGAGCAACGGACGTCTGCAACATAGCTCTTTTGTACTAACATAATGTCAGTATGCAAGGAAGTGACTCGGGATGCGGCACGGAGACTAAATAAGAGTGTCAAACTCACCAAAGTGAACTCAGAGGGCTACTCATTCTACGATAAAAGGAAATTAACCACTTCCTATAGTCGGATAATCAGTATGCGTCCAATCTCACCGCTCTAGGTCATCATGCCTTTTCGGCATCCAAACGGATCTGAAATGCAACGAAATTTAAGGAGAGGTATCACAACACTTAAGGGCTTAATCCTACCAAGTTCTGTCACCATCTAGGAAGGTACATAAACCACAATCCATCACAAAAAATGTGCAGAAAACTGAAACAGAAGTACTCGAAAAGGTCCTCCCTAAGCATAGAAACACTTATCCATGGTCAAAACATCAAAAAACAACCATTTTAACCTCCAAATCAATGCATTTAGCTCGCAAACAATGCATTGTGAACCACAGTAGAATTGAACATGATTACAATTAGATTGTAGATCAAGAGACAAGGAACGCAATGTGCTATTCGGAAACGAATTCTGATTACCAGTCGAGGAGAAAAGAAGATTACAATTTGTAGCAGTAAGAGACTCCCACAGTGCACGTTTCAAATCTTTCAAGCTAATGATAATTTTCTTCTCCAAACTAAGGGTCTTGACTTTTAAAAGTTAAGGGAGCTTTCCCATGGCCATCCGACCTCTTACAAGGGTGTAGACTCAGAGAGGTAGAGAGGGTATTGCCTAATTACATCATAATTCCAAATCATCATAGGCTGAATTACATGGCTTTCTTTGAAAAGTCGAGCAGTGTTATAGGGTCTGGTGTGCATACGCCTGTATACGCCTGTATCCACCAAACAGACTGGATCCCAAAAGATGTCGTTAAATATTGCAAAATTGATGGATTTCACGGCTTCAGAATTTAGAACCACCATAATGTCCAAACTATATGGAGACCCTGAGCTATTCTTAGCTCTTTGAGCATTCCTCTGGAGAACTGAAGGTTGGGCTACCACAATTTGCAAAGATGGATGGAGCTAGGGAGATGCCAATAGAGGAGGAACACTTAGATCCACAAACCAACCTAAATGAGAACCTTGTTGTAGAAATACATGTTAACAAGTTGGGACAATACTTTGAGGGCGATGAATCCAATGCAACCATACCAATCACTACCAAGGGATTAATTGTGAAGGCCCAATCCTTGATGGTGGCACTGGGGTTAGCATTGTAACTAAAAATTACTGGGAAACCATGGGAAGACCTCACCTTGGGACCACAACCATAGTCAATGGGTCTATTGTTAAACCTATTGGGATGCTAGAAGATCTCAAGATCAAGATCAAGATCTTTGGACATAAAATAAGAAATACCTTCATTGTTATGGATTTCTCAAAGCACACTATGGCATCTGAGATGATCTTAGGACGTCCTTTTATGAGGCAAAAATGGTGCATGAGTGGTCTAAAAACCATGTCTACTTGCAGTTCCAAGATTATATCATTCGAGTGGATCTTGTAACTAGTCGAGCACATCCTCTAGGAAACAAGTTTATCATTGATCATAGATCTGACACCATAGTTCACTCGGCCCCATTGCAGTATTTGTTACACATGTAAAGTGGACATTGATGTTGGAGAAGATTCTCCTTATATGGATGTATTGCCTGGGATGACTGAGTCGGACAATGTGGACTGGGTCCACTTAGCAACAACCATAGACACTTGGGAAAATAGGGGGAGGACGTGAGTAGCACCTGAGGCGATGAAATGCCACCACTCGTACCCTTAAATATTCTAGAAGCAATGCATATAGATTCTGATGACCTACAAGATGACGATTTGACTGGCATTGGAACCAGTAGCGTCTCACAAAACTATAGCCCACATGATTTGGGGTAGGAATCATCAATTGAAATTGACTTTGAGAACGAAGAATCTAAGTTAAGTCTTAGTGTAAATGTGGGGACAAACCATTCAGGGCCCAGTGGTACCCTAGATGACAATCTATCCAAGGGAGCAAAAGACACAAGTAACGATTCATCTGGTGACTCTTCACTAGAGGTTGACCGTAATGAAAATTAGACAAGAAGAGTAATAGATATAAGAGGCAACGATATTGAGAAAATCTGCGTGCTAGAATAAATGAAAAGAAATCTACCACAGAATGGCTTAATTATATAGGGGCATGTGATGCTCATCAAAAGTTGGTAGATAACAAGGTGATATACCTTCAAAGCGTTATGTGGTGTAGTCCACAACCCATTGACATCGCATAGCTAGAGGCTACAGAGAAGCAAAAGTTGAGCCGTACCATAAGGAGACGACAAAATTGAGAGTTAGCTCAACAACAAAAGGAATCAGAAGTGGAATCACAGTCCACTGAACAACAGGACCCCACAGACTTACACCGTGTACCTGAACAATTCAAATCCTACACCACAGAGGAATATAAGGTTGTGTATACAAAAGCTCAAAGAAAACCTATCGATGGAAGCAATGGAGTCTATGATGGTCCAGTGATAGTTAAGGAAATAGAGTTAGCCTACCCAAGAGAAGAGTCCAAATTTGTTTTCATTGCCCAAGATCTGACAGAGATCGAGGAGTGTGTACTTAAAGAACTTCTCAAGGAATTCAGGGATATATTTTCTTGGACATATCATGATATGAAAGGTGTTCCACTTTCCTTGGTGCAACACACAATCCCCATGAATAGCATGGCTAAACCATCTCAGCAAACAACGACCCTACCCAATGAATCCTAAATATGCAAAGATCGTTCAAGAAGAGATTGAAAAACTTATGAAATGTGGATTCATATACCCTATTGAGCACTCAGAATGAGTGTCTCCAATAGTGATTGTGCCAAAAAAGAATGGAAACTCAGAGTGTGCGTGGATCTCAAGAAGGGACCATTACCCCTTGCCATATTCAGAACGTGTGCTTGAAAGAGTTGTAGGGAAGGAAGCTAATAGCTTTTTAGATGGGTGCTCTGGCTACAATCAAATCACAATTGTGCTAGAGGACCAAGCTAAAACAGCCTTTATAACCGAATTTGGAGTGTTCGCATTTCGTGTTATGGCTTTTGGCTTAACCAATGCCCGTGCTACTTTTCAAAGATTAATAAATACTACTTTTAGAGAATATATTTGAGGGAGTTTTGTGAAGATTTCTTGGATGACCTTTGTGTTTATTCCTCTTGGAAAGAACATATATCATGCTTACAAGAAGTGTTTGAGAAGTGTTTGAGAAGCTTCTTTAGCGACCATAGCTACTGCTAAAAGACAGGAGCCTGGTAAGAGACGTCCCGCTTGCCCCAAGAAATGTAAAGAAACGTTGCATTGGATTTCTAAAAAACTATTGGAAGCCCAATGCTATTATAAAGGAAATTATCAAATATGGGTGCTAAAACGTAAATTGTGCTCTTACTTGTCACCTGACCCATGCGAGCCCATAATCGTAGCTCTGAAATGAATTGAAGATCGCAAAAAGGAAAAATCACAGAATGCTACACACCCATTCCAGAGCTAGTTTGGGTACTGAAGAAAGAAATATTTGTTCCACCTAGCTTAGGAACAAGGAATTCAAATGAAGCTTCTTGCTCTTCATGTACTTCCTATATGAAAATAGAAGCTTCGACACAACCTCCACCTACCATTGTACATATCCATACAAACAAAAAAGAGTTTGCACCTCCCGTTGTAAGTTCACCACCTACAACAACGTTGCAAATAAAATCATGGGAGAGTACCTTACCACCCTTGCAACTAGATGAAATGCATAGGGCGGTTGAAAACTATTGGCTGAAGCCTTCACCCATAACAACTTGGAACAATTGGTTTCAAAAGGTGACAACATCATTCCAAAAGGTATGATCTACCCAAGGAAGGGGGCAGTGTTGCTGACATACATCATTCACTTGCTTCCCTCTCAACCTTCCTCCCTGGCCTCTCAATCTCCCAATCTTAGGGAATGTATATATAAAGCGTTATACTCACAAAAAACAAAAATAGAAAAGTAAAAGAGCAAGAGCCACCAAACAATAATCTGGAAACTTACAAGTTCTATACATAACACAAAATCATAAAAACACATTATGCACAAGGATACGACCTTTGACACGACCCTTGTAATATTTGCACTCTAACCATCATCTATTTGTGTGTACAGATATGGCTAGTACGCTAAAGTCATCCACTCATGCCTTGGGTGAGAGGTACCCTTGTTACTTTTCACAAGTGTTTCACATGGTCTTTCCGTTGCTTGCCTATGAATGGGATTTGGTTGGTACGCTAGCATGTGAGAGGGATTTCAAGAAATTAGAATGTCTCTTGACCACAACTGATCCATACTTAGTAGAGGATGTCACCCCGATTTCACAAGAATACCATCTTGACCAAGATGACTGTAGGCATCTATTGACCTTCTTAGTAAAGATTGGTGCCTCTAATGTGATGAAGACAATTTACATTATTACACGGATGGTACATATGGTCTCATGGATGATGACTTTGTTTTTCTGGACGATGAGGATAGGGGTTTAGCCTGAGGGTTCCCCTCCAATCTCTACAATTTTATATTCCCCTGACTCTCTAGGGGAAGTGCAAATAATTAGGTTAGGGTTCCTTATGTTGTTTAATTGTGTGCAATAAGGGTTGATACCTCTTCCCACTGATGTGCCTCCTAGAGGTATTCTTTGTGTTTCCTAGTGTGTACAGGAACGTGTTGCTATTGTTAAGATTTGGACCTTCATGGAATCTTTCTCTCATTCACTCTTCAAATCAAGTGTGGCATCAACACAAACAGGTGTTTCTTGTCCATTAGCATTGCCCCTTATCTTTTTTGCATCCATGTTTGTCTACTTTAATTGTGATTGGTAGCATAAAATTCAGCGCGTTTGCTTAGTATCAAACATTAAATTCGATGTTATTTTTTGTCATAATCACTTTTCTAGGTTTAAAATCAAGCAGTCCGACTAAGCTAGTTTGACCAAGCTAGGCGTTAGAGATCTTCTCTTAATACCATGGGGAATGCCTTCCTAATAATCAATGGTTACTTAGGTTCTTAATCCGATTTAGGCAGCATTGTGTGCAATCTACTAGGGCTTTCTAGTGGGCTTAGTCCCTATTGACCTTTAGCTTAAGTATTATAAAGGGAGTTTACTAATGTGATGAGACTAGGGAGGGTAACAGTGTTATATGACCCCCAAAGTTACAAAATTAAAATACTGAAAATGAACAAAAAAATAAAAATAAAAAATCAAAGTGTCATAGTGTAAAAACTTAAGTGGGAAGAGAAATCTCAGCTTGATTTGGTACTTCACTCACATGTATCGCCTATGGTACTAGAACCCTAGAGGTTCCCAGTGTGGGCACTTTTCCTTGAAAAGCAAAAAACCCAAGGTATATAAAATAAGCACACACATCAAAAGTGAATCAATGAGAAAATACTTTGGGGGGTCAAAGAAAAGGGAATCAGTCATGCGATGATTTCATGAGAAATTCCTTTTATCGTAGCTTAACTACAAGGTCTTCTAGGTATAGCCTCTAGTCATCCCTCGGACATGGAGTACTTGGCTTTCGCGATTAAACAACTATTTGATAGGAGAAAATTGAGAAGCTTGCCCATGGTATTAATAGTTGATCTCTAGTGCCTCTCGACCGTTAAATTAGCGACCCCAAACTTATTTAGTTTTTTACCTTTACAATTGTTTATGTGTTTGATTATAATACAATTTAACGTTTATTGTTGACAAATGGTTTAAAAGTCTGTTACCAATCAATTTGTCTACCTACAACTGCATATGCTCGTAGGGCGGTGAGTGACACACCCTTGCTCTCTTGAGCTTGCTAGATTAGTCTTGTTGTGTGCTTGCAGCCATTTTTGGCTCGCACACAGTGTACGGCAAGTCCCTTGCTTTGACACGTGCGATAGACGTGCACAAGCCCTCAATCAAAAGACAATGCAGTGTCAAACCTACGAGGTGCCACAGTCAAAGACAGAGCGCATCTTCTTCAATGTCTTTTGTTTGGACCATGCAGCTTCAAACTAACCTCATCATCAACAACCCCTAAACATATGGTTCAAAATCCAGATCTTGCACCGCACTTTGTTTCCCAATGCATATCTTCCATTCGCATCCTAGCGCCACAATATACGGCTATGCATAAGACACTTACTTCGTACCCATGCACTTTGACACATGTTTGTCCGGGATGACTCACTATGGGAAGGGGGAAAACTAGCAGTAAGATAATCATCATCTTGTATATATTATTTTCTTTTTCTTTTGTTTTATCAGTTTTTTAGATCTTTTTAGCCCTTAGCAGGCATAATCATGAGCCATATTCATACCATTCACGAAAAATAAGATGTCATGCTAAGAATATGTATATGTGAATAATTACAATAAATTTGGCAAAATTTTGGCCAATTAATAATAATTATGGGTAATTTTCTTTTATTTTTAAAATACTAAAAAACTAAAAAAAGATAAATAATCAACAAAATTAATAAGTCAAGCTAGGAAAGTCGGAATTGACTTCTGAGAGAAAACACTGAATCTTCAAAGCAAGGGCTTCAAACATGGCAAATATGAAAAGGTTTGGCACAGGGTGGATTTTGAGCCAACTTCTGAAGGATCAAACTGCATATTAAAGGCCATTGGTTGATCGAATATCCGAATGAAGAACGGTTCAAACCGTAGGTGATATGAATAGGAATATATGAGCAATAGGTAAGTGTGAATGGGGCATTCCGAGTACGTAGGGAACATATAGTCAAAATGGGGCAAGATAATCTCATTTGCATTCACACACACACACACACACACACACACAGAGCCAGAGAATCTTAAAGAATCCTATCGTGTTTTTGCCTGCTGCAACCACTACAGTAG
This sequence comes from Adiantum capillus-veneris, assembly GCF_014529385.1. Lineage (NCBI taxonomy): Eukaryota > Viridiplantae > Streptophyta > Polypodiopsida > Polypodiales > Pteridaceae > Adiantum > Adiantum capillus-veneris. The sequence goes on along the minus strand of NC_140959.1, from coordinate 118,211,503 downwards.
CCCTTGCTCCATGAGATCTGACAGGTATGATCATTAACCCTACAAGAACATTTGTATATGCTCCACACTGCACCAGCAACACCAAAATAGCAGATCATATCAAAATCATGATGAATATTTTGCAAGTTGTCAAAGCTAATTGGGGAGTCCAAAACATGCCCAAAACCAAAATCCTCTCTTCAGTAGACACTTGACAGCTGACAAAATTACCCCATTGAAAAACAGTTGCAAGAGGAGTTGGAACATGGATCGTGATCCATGTTCCCAAAACCCTAAAACCCATAAACTTGGGGTAGTGAGTTCCCCATAATCCCAGGAGTAAACTCTACTAATTGGAATTCCAAAACTTGTCCCAACATGGATCGCGAGCCATGTACCTTGATGACAAAAACAAAGTAGAAGTAGATTATTGGCTAGAGGAAGCCAAAAGATAATTGACCATGCAAATTAATCACAAAACGGATCTTAAAATCATTAAAACCAAGTGATTTGGTACTTTCAGTCTGCAAAGGGTCATTTTGCATTTAATCAAGGCTAAAATGGTCTTATTTTCAAAAAACACTATGGAGTAGGGCTGAGAAGGGAACATGAAGCTAACTCACTAACCAGAGGAGCATTTGGAACTTCCAATGGCATTATTCAAAAGCTATACAAAACAAAAGGGAATCAAAGAAGTGTGTAAAACCCAACAATCAAGAGAAGCAACACTAAAGGTCTAATTAGGGGCAAAGCAAAGCAAAGGGATACCTGTAAAGTTTTGAAAATTGTCTGCATCAATTTCCCACTTCAGATGAATCCAGAAACTGATGAAATTTGGCGTTGGGAAAAACAGTGGTTTTCAGGCATAAATCATCGGGAGTCAATAAACTATCAGATATCGGTCAAGGAAAGTGCTCCAAATTGGATCCAAAAAACAGATATCGTCAAGACGGGACAAACATGACCATAAACTAGAAAATTGAGTAAACACGGGAAAAACAAGTTCAAACTTGAAAAAATTTCATTAGTGTGCTAGGAAGACCTACAAGAACATGTGTGCAAAAGGGTGCCCCAATACCCTTCCCAACATGGATCGCGATCCATGTATTTTTTTGTCCAAACAGAGACAAAATCACATCATTTGATTTAGAACATCACACCAAGTCTAGCCATGAAGTATCAATTCATTTGGATCCCAAAATCCCAACCAAAATGTCCAAATTCTCTAAGTCTGAAGAAAATTACCAAGAATTGGCCTAAGTTCCTAAACAGTGATCCAAATCTCAATTTTTTTGGACCAAGGCATCATCTTGATGAGCCCTACCAGATGGTATCATTAGATCTTCAAAATGTTTCCCAACATGGATCACGATCCATGTACCGCATACCAGATTTCATATGTGATCTCATGCCTTTGTGACCATAGTAATCTTAGATGCATTGGTGAAATTTGGTCAAATCTAGGGTAGTTTTGACAAAGTTACGTTCATTTTCATTTTATGGTCAAAGTTTGCGTTTTTTCAACTTCCCGACAATTTTTGGTCGTTGATTAACCCTATTTTCAATTTGAAACTAGCCTCAGGATGCCCCGCAGGAAAGCACAAAAGGAGTGGGAGGTGGCTCCATATAAGATCATTGATATCTCCTCAAATGAGAAAGCTCACATCATGGAACAGGAATTAGAAACAGTACCTGCAAACATATTCATCTAGAAGTTCCAAGCAACGGATGGAGTGATAGTGAAGGCCACCCTATTTCCAAAGGAACTGTGGACGTTACACCAAAGGTCTGAAGTGCTAGAAGGGGCCAAATGTCTACAATTGGACAGTTTCTTAAGACTACCTCCATGGAGAACAGATTTCTGAAGCGCCCATAAACTTATTAGCTCCATTCATTACAATGGGGAAGCCACTCTCATTGACAAAGATGGAGCTACAATCAAGGTCAAAATCACTGCAAAAATAATCAACGAAGCTGAAGCTCTCCACCTACAACAAGGAACACACAATTTATTGCAAAAAACCAAGGCAATAGACAATGACAAGGCATTTCTAAAGTAGATAGGAACCAAATTGACCTATCGAGATCAGATCTACTCCGAGATAGAGCTGCCACTACGGCTAATATCGCAACACTTCAAAGTACAAAAGCCACAGGGCTACAGGGAACCAATTTTGCACATGGCAGTGGTCATGGCAATGGGGTTGGTAGAAAGAAGAGTGGTCAGTTGTGACTTTGCCAACTACCTCCTTGACAATATAGTGGAAGCAAACATCAAAGGAAGTCACAAAAGCAAGTCATATATGAATGTTGGACCAATGCTGACCAGAATTGCCTACCAAACACTAGGCATGATTGATGAATTACCACCTGTTGAAGCACAATTGGATCTAGTCCACAAATCCAAAAGAGCAATGAAGCCACTAGCAAGACCATCTACAAGACCGCAACTAGAGATAAACCAAACAAGGCAAAGCTCAAGAAAACATGACACTGATAGCGAGACAAAATAGAATTAGATGTGCCAAACAGCGATGAAGCTAAGTCATGGACAATTCCTGTTTAGGTTGACGGGTGTTAGGTGGTTCATCTTAGACTATAGTTCAGGATCCTTGCTCACGGCTATCATGGTCTTTTGACTTTGTCGATTCTAGGTTTGCAGGTTAATCCATCTATACTTACCTTGATTCTAAATAATTCTTCAGGTACACACTCAAGATAAGATGATTTCTCGCATAAGAGTCATCCATAATCCACTGAAACACAGAACAAATTGCACGATACCTTAAAGCTCATTCCCCTAGAACAAGACCTTTTCTTGCTAGAAAGGGAAAAAACTATGTAATCTCTTATTCTAAATAGTCACTTTCTAATTCTTCAAACTTTTGTTACATGCCCTATCCCTCTCCCAAGGTCTAGAGCTTGCTTCGGAACCTCTTTCTATGGCTACCTCCCTTGTCCTTCGATGTATAAGCAACTTGGATGCATCACAACTTATCTATGATTCTATCCTTGCATTGCATTAGGAGAAAGTTGGACTCACTTTTGGGCCCTGTAAGAAGTGCCACGTCGGCTTAGAGAGAGAAAATGAAAATGTTAACTTGTGCATTTTATGTGATACTTTTCTGCGCAACAAAAAGCCAAAATGACATTCTTTGGTAGGTAGCCGTCGTCTTTATCATTCTTATCCTTCGTTCTCTTGTCAGGAATCCAACTAACCGTATGACTAATGATTTGAAATGCCAACTTACAAGCGTTCCCTCCAGAAACATAAGCCACACGAACTCTATCAACTCTAAACTTGAGAATATGGCTTTCCCTCCCAAAACCTGAGATATTTCTCCGTCTTCTTCTCTATCAACTCTAGGAATGGAGAACGCATCTTTTCCTGATGAAAACACTAATTTGAACTTACAATCCTCGGCCCCTTCATCTTTAACACTTACCCAAAGAAAGAACACACATCATCTTCATGTTGATGTATTGCAAGAGTACGCACCGTTGCAGAAACGTAACAGGGAGTCTTTCTTATCTCAACGGGAGAAAGAACTTAGAAGGACAAACAAGGAACATCATTTGGATTTGTGGACCGATGGGTCTATTTATCCAAAGGATCCTACGACAAATGCGCCACCTCCCTTTGCTAATATCACTAACCTCTTACATTTCACAGGCGATGGCAAGGATGGGCTATTGGGATACACCAAACATTTGGAAATGAGAGGATTGAATGTGGAAAGGCAAAGAAACTTCCAAGCAATGGAGAACATGCAGCTGAAGAAACTTAATGAAGCATGCTCTCAAAAGATTTCATCAAACAAAGAGACAATCCAAGGCCTTGAGAAGAAGATCACAAGTTTGCGAGAGAAAGACACCGTGCTTGGTAGTCGGAAAAGAAAACGAGATCTGTGCAACCTTGAGAACATGAAGGTTGGTAGTGGTGGCCTGAAAAAACGAACATGAGCTTTAAGGTAACTCGAAGTTTGTTTCTTCAATGTGCTTCATTAAGAAGTGGATACACTTACTTTCATATACATGATCATAACGCATTGTGCTTTTTTGGCAGGTCTTTACTGCATCCAAACTCGAACGGTGCAGGCTTCAATGCCGGAGTGCATTACAGCCGTCTAGTTCCAAAAGAAGTAGTTGAAGAGATGATAACTCAGAAAAAATTTCGTAAGTTGAAAGGGAGGCTACTTACCTCCTTCATGAACGAGAATCAGCTGGAACCAATGAAAGTGCAAGCAATACTTGATGAGAGTGGCATCTCACAGATGGGATACAGGGCACTCTTCAAAGCATTAGCTAAAAAATCTCAAAATAAACTGCAGAGAGGATCATTGCTGCCAAAGAAATCACATGTAAAGGCTGCTCGCCGGCACGTAAACGATGAGGTGTTTGAGAAACTTGGGTCACCATTCCATATTGAAGCAACGTTCTTAGGCAAGGGCGGCAGAGAGGTACAGTTTAACAAGCACAACAACCTCTTGGTTGATCTTGAAGCATTGCAAAGGTATGCAGTTCACTTCTTTGACATCAGTCGAGACGAGTGCAGTGGGGTTCTCAAGTTTGTTTTGAAGCTCGATGAGTGCGAGGTCCTAAAGAACAAGAAGTTGGAGAGAGTCACCATTACCCTCATGAACAGAGCTCTGGATCCATCAATAATGAAAGAGGATCCACGATACTTCAGCGTGCAATCAGAAAACAACATTCTATCTCTAGGATCATTTCAGGTATACTTCGTTCAATCTTTGATAACAAAAATATTGATTATTTGGTTGTTGATTTTGTGTTTTCATTTTTCACTGCAAGTTGATAAGGAAAATTTTGAAATCCTTGATTGGGTTTTTAGTCAAACCCAAATTCCTTCTATCATCAGTGAACAAAGAAACGGAGTCGTTCTTTCAATGGAAGGATTTGGCGACTACACAATGGAATGGCACAAGGGAGGTGACTTAAAGACTCTTAAGTGTATGTACAACATAACACACGGAGCAGCTGTGGAAAATCCATGCTTATATTGCATGGCTGATGCACAATCACTTGAGAGTGTGCAATGGATTAGAGCTCCCAACAGACATCTTCAAGATAAAACTTTTAAACCAGTGCTTGATATTCCTCTGAGTAGAGTTCACGTTTGTACACTTCATGCACTCTATCGAATAATTGAAAAGGTGGTTCATTTGTACATATGTTTTGCATGGACATTAAAGCCAGAGAGTGAGTCGAAAAGAGTGATCAAAGCATTAGAGGGAGTGCTCTCAGACATTGGTTTGCATGGAGGCAATGTCAAAATCGAAGAGGACCTTAAGATGTCTCAAAGTCTGTACAAGGTACCGAGGAAAGCATCGATAGGCGGAGTGAAGGCAAGAAGGTTTCTTGGGTTTAGCCTCAAAGATTCAGATAGAGAAGAAAGGAGAATCCTGTTCAACAAATGGAAACAGTTACATAAAGTGGTTAAAGACAATGCTGGTGGTGGGGCAATCCAGAATCACAAAGCGAACGTGTGGAAATCACTAGATAAAATTTTCCACTACCTTGAGCAACATTCTTGGGACCAAAGTAAGCTCACATCATTTCAAGCAGCCTTGCTAGATTGGAAAAAGGCTTACCTTACAGGGTGGGGTGGGCAACATATCACACATTACATGGTAGGTTGGCATTCTACGTATACAAAACAAAATTTTAAATTGTACTCAATTGACCATTTTGTTTTATTTCAATGCAGCACATACTATTCAACCATGGTCCATATTTTGCCAAGACATACGGCTCACTATCAATATGGTCCACACAAGGCATGGAAAAAACCCACTACATGGCAAGAACAGGTTATTTTAAGCACACTCGGCATGGGGGAGGAAAAGAAAAGGCCAATAGCCTATTAGAGTTACACCAATGGACTTATAGACGACTAATTCATAGAGCAAGGCAGAAGGAACTTCTTAAGAGTTCAGAAATTACACGATCTTTACAACACATCCACAAAGAGAAGAAACAGATGGCTTGGGGAGCTTCAAATGCGGCGGAGCGCCATGCGAAGTGGCGCCGGTCACGAGTCAGGTGCGGAAGAAGATGGACTTGAGCCCGTAGTTTTTATCCTCTTCGATGCACCTCCTTCCTCCTCACTTTGTACCTCTTCGATGTGCAAGCTCTGTAGACGAGCTCGTTCCTCTGTTGATGGCAGCATCCCTACGGGCATCATGCATCTTCTTTCCCTCAGAAACAGCCTCTTATTGTATGGATCTAAGCTTTCCGGGTCTTCAACCCCTGCACCCAGAGCCTGAGCTGTGTAGGACATGAAATATGGGGCTCTGAGTGCCTGACACCCATACCCAATGCCAAATACACGTAGAGCAAACTGTTTTTCAATCAGAATTACTCTTTCTGCGTTTAGTGGGAGGGGGTGCCCACCACACAATCTTGTAATAGCTTTCATTGTAAACAGAGGGAACTTTGCATTGTCATCGGAATATTCCTTGTGGTATATTATGATCTACATAATAATTGCAATCAATTTATTAGCCGTAAGTGAGATGAGTACAATTGTCAAGTACTTGAATTGTTTCTACAAACCTTTTTGTGGTTGAAACCCCCGATGTAGTGAGACAACGCTGCATCCTTGCCTTGGACTCCAGTGACAAGCCCTTCGCGTGAGCCTCTCGCTCTTCTAAGGAAACTATCGTCATACACTAGCACCTGGCAGCAAAAAAAAATGTTCATGATATTTTATCACTCGGCCATCTCTAATACTATCTGAATGCTTGACAAAAGTTACCATCTGATTCTCGTCCATTTCCAGCATCGACCTCCCCCATATGTGAATAGACTGACTATTCATTACATGATCTTCGGGTGCCACGTGTCTACCCATGTTTTCCAAGCCGAGTTGTTTTGTTGTCAATTCAAACTGCTCATCTGTTGGCAAATCGGCCTCTCCGGACTTCGCCTCATTGAACGTATCTTTAATCAATTGCGACCCTGAAGTGAACTGTGAGTCGTAGAAAGCTATGTCAACAATAAGATATTGATCCACTGCATCATCGTCCACAAACCCCATGTCTGCCTCACAAAAATTTGCAATTTCCGCTAGGCAGTAGCCCTCCCGTATATTGAGCTCATGCATGATATCTGTGAGCAGAATATAGTGGGTGTCTCCCGCCATAGCAAAGCTGGGAGCACAATTGAGAGGCAAAGTCGCTTCCATACTTGGGCTTTCTTGCCTGCACCCTATTGCTGCATCCGCAAGAGAAACAAGAGTTAAGCCCGCATCAAAGGTTTCCTTTAGTACCTCTTCCCGCTCTTCTTCTGGATTGAATTGCACCTCCACATCCTCTACCTCTTCCTCCGGCGCCAATGGACAACTACAGAAAGTTGTTGACTGCGAAGTCTCTGACTCGCCATCCGTCTGCAAGTATAAGTAACAGACAAACCCATGGTAGAATTCCAATAAGCGACATTTTTTAAAGTGCTTCATACACCTGTCTTGTACAAGCAGTGCATTGGAGGGACACTTTTCAAGACAGCGATTCAGTCTCCTTGAAGCACTCTTGTCAGGGTCAAGGTCGGCAGGGTGCACATATCTCATGCCATTAACTGTCATGGAATTGTCACAAGTGATTGCCTCATACATTTGCAAATGGTTTTGTAGGTACTCAAAGGAGCAATCTATAATCCTCTGTATAGAAAACTCCGCATTGAACATTCCTGATAGTTCTGGTGCACGGTGATGAGCTCGGGCGTTATATAAGACTGTGAATAGTTTTTCTTCACATGTATCCTCGCTCACGTCTGTCTCCAGGACTATGATCCCCATGACTGAAAGAAAAAGCAAGCCAAAACTATTTGGTGTCATAACAAAGCGAATGTTGGGCCTCGAGTACCCCTCAATGTCCTATTTTTCTTGGTTCAGCCCCGTGCGCTCATGTCATAAGAGGTGACATTAGTTGAGTCATAACCAAGTGAGTAGGGTCCCCAAGAATTTCCGAAGGACCCTCTTCGCTTGGTTCTATCCCGTGTGCTAAAGTCATAAGAGTTGACGTTAGTTGAGTCAGAACCAAGCGTGTAGGGCTCCCAAGAATTTCCGAAGAACTCTATTCGCTTGGTTATGTCCCGTGCGCTAATGTCATATCAACGGGTTATGTCCCGTGCGTTAATGCCATAAGTGGTGACGTTAGTTGAGTCAGTACCAAGTGAGTAGGGCCCCCAAGAATCTCTGAAGGGTCCTATTCGCTTGGTTCTGTCTTGTGGCATTCGGAACAGGTGGATAAGAACAGAGCATATTATGTTATCAGTGATAGATTTATAGGTCACATAAGGAGTAATTATTCCAACCATGAATGCGATACGGTCACCACATAAGGAGTAATTATTCCAACCATGAATGCGATACGGTCACATAATGAGTAATTATTCCAACCATGCATGCGTTTTTACCCTAACGCAGTGGCTTCGGTGCGTACACAGTTAACAACACACGGGAAGGGGAGAGGCAGGGAGAAAGAACCTGTCTCTGCAATATCCAATGGCGCCAAGTTGGATGGTGATGTCGCAGGCCACCGACAGCAAGAACCAGTAGGGGGGCGATGGCGATGGCGACGCGGCAGCAAAGGACTTGACCCAGTGGAGGTCACTCAACGCAGGATCACGAGAGCTAGGCAAGGGGAAGAGCGCAAAAAATGCAAAGGCGATGGCGAATGCAAGGGCGATCGGTGTCTGACTCTAAACGCAGGATCACGAGAGCTGGCCAAGGGGAAAGACGCAAAAAAGGCAAAGGCGATGGCGAATGCAAGGGCGATCGGCGTCTGACTCTAAACACGGGATCACGAGAGCTGGCCAAGGGGAAGGGCGCAGAAAAGGCAAAGGCACGAGAGCTGGCCAGGCAGAAGGTGCGAGATGGACATGGAGATGGCGACTGCAAGGGCGATTGGCGTTTGTCTGACCCTTAACGATCACTCAAAAAGGCACGTGGGCTGCGCTCTCAAGGACAACCAGTATTAAATGGTTTCAGATTCCCATGCAGTACGATTTACCAACCGCAATCTCGCGCATAAGTGAAGTTGTCACCCTCCCCGAGGTAAGCATTCTAAGTTGAGGCATTACCCCCGCCAAACATCTCAAGTTTCAACTATTCTGCCTCTTTTCCCGTCCTCTACTGCGCATCATTCTAATTAACTCTACCCCCATTGACGCTACGCGGTAATCAAACTCCATCACCTCTTACTCTCGCGCATCCTCCTTCTCTTACTCTTGTTCTGCAGTGCTTCAGCGGCGCGGAACTCTACACACATTGAAGAGGTATGCTACTTACTACCCTTCTACGCACTTGTATTTTGTGTAGTTGGTCAGTACCAAGCGAATAAGGTAAGGTCACTTAGTTCGAAGTGCCCTATTCACTTGGTACTAACCAAAAGAAAAGTTAAGTGATGTCTGCTAGTACAGAGGTCAATACTAAGCAAATAAGGGGAAGGTAACCCTTGCTTGTTGCGGATTTAGGGTTTTCCTTTGCCAAATACGCCTTTTGATTTCGGTCCCGTGCGCTTTAATTTGCTGTAGTTGGTCAGTACCAAGAGAATAAGGTAAGGTCACCTAGTCCTAAGGGTCCTATTCGCTTGGTACTGACCAAAAGAAAAGTTAAGTGATGTCTGCTATTACAGAGGTCAATACTAAGCAAATAAGGGGAAGGTAACCCCTGCTTGTTATGGATTTAGGGCTTTCTTTTGCAAAATACGCCTTTTGATTTTATAAGAAAGAAACAAAATTACAACTGAACACCGGGTTTGAGTTAGAAAACACTTCAGACTTTACAAAGAGTGGCCTATTAATTTCCGGGGGGTTTAGGGTTTAGGGGTTTAGGGGTTTAGGGTTCACAGCCAACTTATCTCTTCGCAAAGCATGTTTGCAAAGTTAATGGATTCCTCATATTTACTGGCTAGCTCAAGCACTTCATCCTTCATTTCCTGAAGCCAATTAATGATTGCCTCCATAGAGCCATTCTCAGCGAGCAATCGCTGCATGTCTTCAGGCCTTCTTGCTTCTAGAGAGTTTTTAAGGATTGAGACGCTCTGCCTGACGATCAACATTTGTTGTAGCTTCAGGCTAGCATCCTGCACAGAGCATTTAGCAAGTAAGCTCTTCAAACTAGGAGCTTGGAAATTGGGAGCAGAAAGCAACGAATTACCAGCAACTTACTTCGAGAATTGACTCCCGTGTTGACAGGAGCCACTCCCGAGCTGTGTCGGTCGAGAACATTAAAGGTAACATCGGGGGAGGGCCAAGGGGGGACCTCATGAGGAGGGCCCGGATGCGGTGTTGCTGGCGCTGCGGGAGTATACCTTGGAAAGGCATCGCGACTATCCTAAGCTTCTTTTAGTTGTTCTGCGAAACCCTGAGGGAGGTTCTGAAACAACTGCTTCTTAAATAGACTTTCAGACAAGCCTAAAAAGCAGAGCCTGGGCATGAGGTTTCATGAGAGGGTGGTACTGCCATGAGGTTTTATGAGAGGTGGACGTGGGAGAGAGAATCAATGGTATCATCCCCCCGATATTAGGGGAGGTGATCGGAGGGAACGACATGACAGTTAGAACCGCATCGATTTAAGATCTCCTTCACATTGCTATTTTGTATCAGCGGATGCAAACCTATTCGCTTGCTTGTACACTTTTTTGACCTCACCACCCAGCGAATAAGGTATTTTTTTGCAAGGGCTGCAAACCTGTTCGCCTGGTAGTGATCTCATAAAATGTAAGTGATATCTACTATTACTATTTTTGAAGTCACTACTGAGCGAATAAGGCAAGGCAAACTCTTTCCTATGCACCTATTCGCTCGGTAGTGACCTCAGAACATATAAGTCATGTCTACCATTACTATTTTCTGAGGTCACTACCAAGCGAATAAGAGGCAAGGCAACTCTTTCCTATCCATCTTTTCGCTTGGTACTGACCTTTCCTTAAATCTAAAGTCCCTCGTGCTGACAAATGAATTGTCTTTTGGTGTTATTGTATTTGTAGAGATGCCTCGTGTTAAGGCCTGCGCAGGGCAATAGGTGAATCTTTGAATGCTCAAGCAAGAAGATGTCGATATGAGGCGCACAGAGGTGTACTGCAAGAGCTGCGCAGAATAAAACGACACGTTCAACCTGCTATTCCACGTCTCCCTTTCCAGCGAGTAGTGCGGGAGATTTGCGAGCAATGGAGAGTCGGCATGCAATGGGCCAGCAGTGCACTCCTCTGCCTTCAAGAAATTGCTGAGGACTACCTCGTGGAATTCTTCAGCGATGGATATATCTTGGTTGCCCATGCACACCGGGTCACTATCATTCCGCGGGATTTTGATACTCTTCGTAGGCTTCATTTCCGATATGATGGGCTGCTTCAGCAAGTACCAATCTGGGATAGTAGAACCATGGATATTCTCAACATCCCCCCTCTCCATCCTCGTGCACGACAGACAGAGCCGTCAAGGGCTGAAACAAACAGCAGAAGGACCCGATCACGGGTCGAGAGAAACAACACAGATGGGCAGGCTGAGATAGCCGCAGAGGGCCAGGAGCAAGCCAGAGTGGACCCCGAGGCATTCATGGAAGAAACAGAGACAGTTATCGAGGATCCAGCTAGACACTAAAATGAGCAAGTCATGGAGGATCCGCAGCCCATCGTGGATGATGAGGGACAAGAGCAGGTCAGGGTGGAGCCTGAGGCATCTATGGAGCAACCAATATTGAAGGAAAATGATCCGGAGCCTGAGGCTATTAGGGAGGATGTTAGGGAGGAGCTTGAGGCAACCACGGAGCTAGCTCAAGAAAGGGAAGGGCAAGGCTCTGCATCAGAAGGGCCATCCAACGTATCGGATGAGTCAATTATTTTAGAGCAAATCAACGAGGAGAATGAAGAGGAGTTGAGAATTTTGTTGAGCTCAGCGCCTCTGCATGCGCACATACAGCTAACTACACCAACAACGATGTGCGACATTTTTCTGTAATGGCCATCCAGCATATTATAATCTCGGTAAACAGACGCACAAGAGAGGAAGCGGCGAGAGCTGATGAGTTCGAAGAGGCTCGCATTAACAAAATGACCCAACACCACAATCAGACTCAAGAAGAAGTTCAAAATATGCAAGAAGCAATACACCAATATTATGCGGACACCGTAGAAGTAGAGGAATGGGTTGCACGTCAACGGCAAGAGCAAGAACAGCAGGAAGCTTCACAGGTGCAAGAAGCATGGGAAGCCATGGAAAATGCCCATGATTTCGAGCGACGCGAAAGGATGCCCGAGACCAGCGTCCCCAGAGGCAGAGGTAGCAACAACCGGAGCAGAGGGCAGGGGAGCAACCGGAGCAGAGAGCAAGGGACGAGTGGCAGAAACCGAGGGAGAGAACAGGGGACGAGTGGCACAAACCGGGGGAGAGGACAGTAGCTGGGAAAGGGAGCAAATTACTCTTGACAGAAACAACACAATATGTAAAGTTTTGAAACATTGAAAATGTACATTTTTGAAACATTGTTTGACCGCCAAAAAATATCTCTGCATTAGTCATTTTGAAGAGTACATCATGGTTTGCATGGCATCAAAGCTCTTTGCGTGCACAAGGTATGTGACCTAGCTTCCGGTGGAAGCAATTAAGTGAAGTGTATTTGTTATGGACTCCTTGCACAATGTTGTTTTCTCCTTGCACCTTGGAATCTGAAAAGAAGAAAAAGTTAGATTCAGACATAGTGTATTAAAGACAATCAAAATTTATCGATTTAGTAAGCACCTTTCTATTGTTGAGACTGAATGCATACAATTCCGGCAAAAGTGGAAGTTCTTCACATGTAAGATCTATCCTGAGCTATGCCAGAGTTGTGCTTGACATTGTCTCCATCACAGTAAGTAGGCTATCTCAAAAGTAGAGCTCCATTGATAAAGGTTTGTTCTCGAGGCTGTTCTCTGTATCTTGGTCGAGTGGAATAAGCTGCCCACTAAGAAGATGATATCTAATATAGTAAAACAATACTAAGAAATTTTGAGAGCTTATAATGAACTTGCAAATTATGGACTTCTTTTGCAAAATACAGATTTTGTTCTGTGATTGTTTCCTATCCCAGTTATCATCTAAAAAGTCCAAACAGCTCTCAGACTTGCAAATGAACATTGTTGCGGTAGTTCTTATTTGCTCATCGAAGAAAAAATCTGCAAACACTTCAAGAGGCATAAATAGTGCGAGCCGAACTATTTTTGTGGCAATTGAATACTTGAGGGACTTTTGTATATCCTGAAACAACTTATTCCTGAAGCTTTCACTAGTTTGCGAAGTAGGCAGAGACCAATCCTTGCTATCAAAGGATGGAAGTGACAAAGGAGCTACACGACCCCAACCAATGGAAGTTCTCGGTTCCACATATGACATATCATAAAAGAAAATTCCATTATCTGCAAGTTCCTTGTGTTGTCTTCCTCGGTACATTTGCTCACCAATAAATGCATGGAAAGCATCAAAAATCCCAACTATACTCTCAACTGGTTGCCAATCTTTCCTATTCGATGGATAGATATCTGAAACATACCAAAGATGATATCCACCACTTAATATTCAAATATAATCATGCACTAAGCGAGATGCTGAAATAACTTACAGTTGGGTCGATGCCTTGGAAAACTTGGAGGAGATGTTTGCAACTTTAAGTCTGCATGATGGAAAGCATGTTGTATGAGAACCTCTTTCACCCGCTTGCTTTGTGCACACACTTTAAACTCTTTAACTTGACCCTTGAAAGCCTCCACGAAATCATTGCGTTGCCTCCTCTTCCTCCTCCTAGTTTGCAGTAGAACCCAACTTCCGATAGTTATACGAGATGGAATCCATGCTTGATCGTCTGTAGTATAACTGTTAAAAATGCTAACAGAGTCAATGGTAGTGCTAGGCCTTCGAGAAGTAGACATGGTGTGCAGTAGAATGAATACACACAAAGGTTAGCGCAAATATAAAAAAGGGAAGAAGTTTTGAGAGGGAAGTAGAGCTACTAAAGTCATATTTGGGCGGGAACAAAGTACTAGATAGAGTCTTCAATGAAAGTTCTGAAATTCCTCGGTACATAGTTAGTACGACTTACGGCATTTATGCCTTGAAAGCGTGAAATTGTGCAAATTGATGAACCAAAATAAAATTTCCTCCCTTTTTTTTAAAAGAGCTTGACTCCAAAATGTCGATTTTCAACGTAACGTTAGCCTCTTCCTCATTGGTCGAGCGCCACTCTCTCTCTAGAACTGAAAGGCCCAAAAGTGAGTCCAACTTTCTCCTAATGACAAAAAGTCATCTATCTTACATATGCTCTCCTTTAATGACTGGGTCATAATTTTGGCTATTTTAGACAAAGATTATGTGGATGGAATAGCCATGATCTCTCAATACATCGCCCAACTACATGTGTTAGCTTTACAAGACAATCAAGAGCTTACTCAATTTTCTTCTTCTGGTGCTAAACTTGCTAATTTTCTTAAGAAATTATGTGGACTCAATCCCGCTTTTGTTAGTACCCCTACCACCCCTATTATCCCACAATCTGGTGGCCTCTTTTGCAGAGACAATGCTACTCTAGAAGTTGTCAAAGAATTTCAGAATAATTTATGCACCCTCAATGACTCCACCTTGTTAGGAATGGTTCCCAAAGTCTTGAAAGTCTTCCCTTTTCTATTAGTCAGACAAATTGAATTTCAGTCCTTTGGTGTTGACCTTAGCTTTGGAGTCTTACCAACAAAGCTTTTTTGGCACCTATCCTAAGTGAAACTTGGGTATATCTTGCCAACCTTCCTGCTTCTAATGTGGAAGATTGCAGACTCAAAGTACTTAAAGGCGGATAGTTTCTCAACAAAGGGGAGCTCATAAAGTCCCCTTTCAACCTCAATTTTATTGATCACTCTAAATGCTCGTCTAATACTGGCCTATATATTCACATGAAAGGAATATATGGAGTTTGCCAAGAGCAATCCTGCCTTCTACGCCGAATCTATTTGGAATGTCTTTTGACCTTACTTAAAATGTGCTTGCAAATTCCTTGACCCAAAAGCCTCATGTGATTCCAACATTATGTGGTTTGACCATGCTATTTGGTACATTCTCAATCATTTGGAACATCTCTTTCCAAAAACAACTATTGACTTCCATTTATCCCTTATTTTCTCCTGGTTGGGTGGACAAGATAAACCCTTCGTATTAGCACAGATTGATTTCAATAATCTTTGAGGCATGATGCTTGACATTCTTAAAAAACTCAAACTGGATGAACCTGGTACTTATCTCACCACCTATGCCAACTACAAGGGTGTTAAAACTGCACCTAGATTACTCAAAACCGCATTGAGGATGAGGATTATCCATGACTTAAAAGACCTAACTCACTAACCACCCTCAATAGCTCTTTTACATGTACTATACATCTGTCATCCACAAACTTGACTACAAGACCAAGTCTAGCAAGTGCAGATATAGGCAAAAGATTCTTCTTGATCCCAAGGACATAGAATGCATCAACAAGTGTAAAAGAACTGCCATTTGCAGCAGTAAGTAAAATCTTTCCAACCCCCTGAACCGGATAAGAGACATTGTTGGCACAAGTAATTGAATTCCCATGAGAAACAGACTCAAGAGAGGTGAACAAATCACGATGTGAGGTAATGTGCTTTGTAGCACCACTGTCAAAATACCACACATGTGAATCTGTAGCATAACTGACATGCATGCATCATAGACAACATGATTATAGGTACACTCTACACTAAAAGCCCATTCTGCATCAACATCAGCATCACAGTCTCCTTTCACAAAGACTCAACAATAGTGGCATTTGTAGTGGAACCAGCATTTGCAGTGGAACCTCCCTCCTTCTTCATAGCCTCTTTGGCCTTCAACTTAGGACACTTCTTGATCAAGTGATCATTAGCTTTACAATAATGGCAACACGTCTTCTTTTTTCCCTTATCACTAGAATTTTCAGACGAATTGCTGCCAGTAAAAGCATTAGGAATAGGTAATTTTCCACTCGCAGAAGAACCATGAGAAGTGGTTGCATTACTGTTACCGCCTTTTCTTTGAGCAGCAATAAAGGCCTGTTCAATTGCACGTTGTCTAGTCCTGTTTTTTTGGAAAGCGGCTCTTGCAACAGCAATGTGCATAATGCATCAAACTTGACAACTTCAGGATTTCCTTGGGTCATAAGTCTCCAAGTACTAGCAAAATTCTGGTAAGAATCTGGCAAGGCATCAAGAACATTCTACACAAGGGAACTGTCTAAAATGACTTCACCTACAGAAATAAGTTGCTCATTGATATCCTTGACACCAATAAGGAAAGTGTCCATATCATCTTCCTCATGCATAATCTTTGACTCCAGCTCTTTACACAGCAATGCAATTTTTGCCTCATTGCGACTTGCATAAAGACCAACCACAATATCCCAAGCCTGTTTTGCATATTTCATTGAACGAAATATGTGTGAGGAGTAATAGTGCGCTTCACAGACAACTCAATCAATGCATGAGCCTGCGCATCTTTTAGATCCCAATGAGCTTGTTCTGTCGTAGGCAAAATAACTCTAACGGCAACAATCCTTGTAGCAAGACCTGCAACATCCTCAACATCACCTACATCCTCAGAACCAGGACGTACATCAATGCCCTGCACAATATTCTAGACACCCTTTGACACAAGAACGTGTTGCATCATGTAAGCCCACATAGGGTAATTGTCCCCATCCAATCTATCCTCAGCAGCAAACATCTTGAACACATCTATGTTGTTGTCGGCCATGGCGAATGCCTGCATCTGATGCGAAAACTGCCCAAAAATAGGAGAAACGAAGCGGGAACAACACATGCTATATAGCACAAACCGTAGATGACTATAAGGGACCTGTTATGCACAAAATGGCACTGACAAAAATTTTGCACAAAATGATAAAATAGCATGCACAGTACTGTCTGTAGTGGAAACGGAAGCCGAAATGAGCCCGAATTTAAAAAAATTGTCAACCTACGAACGCTCACAAAATTCGGAGAAAGTGAGCAGTGTGTGTTGGAGCTGCTGGCGACTAAGCCCGAGAGGACGCAACTTGCTCTGATACCAATTATTAGAATTAGGGTTGCGGGAAAACACACACAACTTGGAGAAGACGAAGGACGCTCAAGGCACACAACAGAGAGTGTATTACTTAGTGTGCAATGGAAAGATAGATAGCCCTAGAATGATAGACGTATATACAATGCACGGGGGAAAAACCTCCTAGTGAGGAAAAAAATGCCCCGACGGTCCTAAGTGTGTTCACACACATCACTACCACATGTATATGGTAACAGACATATGGCAAATATTTTAACCTACTTATAAAACATGGCTATCATATGTTTGTTTCTTTCACTCTTAGTGGTCCCCCCATAATTGAGAGTTGTCCTAATTCCGTAAGACTCTAGATGGTTTGTGTTCTAATCCACCTCGTGGGCACACATAGGTACAAAGTTTTAAGGGTGCATGTGTGTGACCGTGTGCAAATCCAAAACACCTACTTAATGATTAAATTTTCTATGCATATCTATCCAAAAATAGTATGTAGACACTAGTACCATCTCATTCTCAAATACATCAAGTTCCTTAAAAGGACACAGGAAACCAACATGCTATTATGCTTAGGGTAAAGGGGCCAATATAAGGCCATGTAAGAAAAAAAATTGTATTTTTGGGAGGGATTTTTCATATCCGGCCAGATTTGAAATTTGAAGAGTGCATTCAATTCCTCATGAAAAGACGCATTAGATGATATCAAGATTGATATTTTTTTTATTTTGCCTCAGCACTCTATTTGAAAAAGCGTAATTCTGAAGGCGTTTTAGAAAACAGAGACACTCAAGCCCCAATAGTAGTACACTTTTTAGCAAATCAGATGTGGACACCTAAGCAAGATTCCAAGCATATTCCTTTTTTTTTCTCTCTTTTGGGGGTGGAGCCATCTTCCTTTTGGGGGGTGGTTCCTTATTGGCCCCTTTACCCTAGCTAGGTCTAAGTTTCAATCTTGGACATGTGGCACTAGCATGTAGATTGCTATGAATACTAATTCATCTGGATGTGTACTATACCTTCCTAGCCATATGGCTAAAGGAGAAGGTAAAAGGAAAGTAAAGGTACACAAGGTGCAAGGATATCTTCATTTTCCTCTACATACAGTAATATTATTCCTCAAAGATCTTGCGTAGTTAGGATTTTTATGGCAAAAAATGCCTTGAAATTCCAATTTCTTACGATTTTAGTTGCTAGAGAGCAACTCGAGTCATGTATTGTATATTCAAAAAGACAAATAAATTTTCCATGAGGATCCTTGGATAGAGTCTTACCATACACCGAGCAAAATTTACCAAGCAAAAGGAAAAACCAAGTTAGACCTCAAGTGCCCTTGACAAGCTCTACGCATCCTCTCCTATCCACGAAAGGCTATTAATCAAGCGCTTGAAACGAAGTGGTTACTGAGAAGACAAATAAGCACGATATCTAAGTGTTGCTTTGTTTTATTCTTGAAACATCTTCGTGTCGATGCAGCATACATTCGGATAGAGTATAGAAAGAGAGAAAAAAAGGAGTCCTATTGAGAACCATGACATGAGAAGTGGAATGAATCCCTCTTGTTTTGCGCTCTACTCTACGTTACAGCACTAACATGTCACACTTTCAAACATATCACATGAAGAGAGAATAGACAAGTCATGTTGAGGATCAAGAGAGTGGGGGGGCCAATCATTTTTAATCCAAAATTGGCATGAATCTTTAAGGATGCCCATTGAAGAGAAAGGAGCTACTAATTCACAGTCGTAGCCTAAAAACAAAGAAGGACAAGGATCACAGAGTAGGGAGAAACCAATGCCCTCTATTTAGAGGCAAAAGGAGAAGGCACATTGTTGCGTAGGTCTTTCAGAAGGGACCATGAGGGAAGGTGGAGAAAGAGTGCTTGCATGGTGGACCATGGTCAACCTACTGCAACAAAGCCTTCGGCGATAACCTCTCTCTCTCTCTCTCTCTCTAACATCAAAATTGAGGAGGGGATTGCTTATCACAAGATGTTGGGTCGGGGTAGGAACAATCCCAAGTTTAGGTAAATCATGTACCTCACAAAAGTACATTTAATTATGGAAAAATTACCAAATTATCCCTCTAATTTGTGGAAATTCCCAAAAAAAACCTTGTATCTATTATGGTTGGATTGTTCAAGATTTTATAATCTTTATTCCTTTTTTACAATTGAGATCCGTTTTTGAGTTACTAACATGTAATTTGTCACAAATTACCTTGCAAAAAAGACGATTATGTCTAGAAATGATGAAGCAATTCATTTCCAAAGCCTCCACAACCAGCTCAAATTGTAGTTTTAGCATCTTGTGTGATAGAGTCTTCTTACGAAGAGCTACAAAAAAATTTACTTTTGGAGAAATTTACTCTCACAACGAGGGCTATTTTTTGAAATTTTGGAAGATTTGAAGGGCTTTGGGAATTTATGACAATATATCCGGCTTATTTTGGAAATTTCCACAAATTAGAGGTTTTTGGTAATTTCCCTTTAAAATATTGAGTAGCTTCCAATCACGGATGTATCGTAGAGGGGCGATCAGAGAGGAGGAAAGGAGAAGAAACGGGTGAGAGGGAGCGTGTAGGGGAGATGTTGCGAGGGCAGAGGAGAGGGCGTTTATATGAAAACCCGTTACGTGCTCAAAACCTCTTCGCACCAGCACGGTACGCTATTGAATAGGCAACAATGGCAGGCGCAATTGCCACTTTTAACAAGAATGATTTTTCCTTCCTTACGAACTTCCTTCGCTTGGGACAATGCTCGAAACGGTCCCACGCTGGTGCGGCACGCTTTCTGATAGGCATCCATGGTAGGCAAATTTCCACGCTTAAGTAAAATGAATTTTCCTTCCTTACAAAAGATTTTCTTCTCATTCATGCTTGGGACAGTGCTCGAAAAGGTCCCGTGCCGACGCAGGACCGTTTAGAGCACTATCCCAAGTGTGAATGAGAAGGAAGGATCAAAGTGACAGAATGCATGTGCAGGCATGATCATAGTGAAGGTGCAGGAGGCAGGAGGCAGCAAGGAGCGGGCAGGTGAGATGATGGCAAGGCAACACAAAGCTTGCGGCCACACACACAGACTACCGCCCAAGCTCGCCAACTTTCAATCAGAGCCTGAGAAAGGCCCTTTCAGGTAGCAATTGATGTTTTCGTTCTTGAATGATGTGTAGCCACTGCACTGAAAGCATTTCGAAGGTTTGAAGCTTCAGTTGGAGCGGGGTTGGTCACAGTTCAACGACCTGAATTTCTTATTCTCTTGGCTCTTTGATCCTTTCTTAGATCTCGAAGCTGCTATACCTAGTGCTACAAGTGTTGTGGCCACAAGTACAGTATTGGAAATGGGTGCAGCTTTGCAGACATGAAGACGGACATGATCACAAGGAAATAGTTTGCAGCAATGAAAGGCCAAGTGATCAATTGCTACATTTAGCAAGCACCCTAGCGGCAGCGTTCATGTCCTCCTTTGATGCTTCCCTCCACCACCCTCCTCCTTGATCTCTCCCATCCAGCTAGGCGCCTAGCACCTAGCACCGCAATTCGATTGTGCATGCTCCAAGGCCAGCCCGTCGCTAACCCACGACATCGTGCGGCCTCTATAGAGAGATGTTTATCAATCTCCACTTTAACTTTGACGTCGTCTGTCATCTCGCGAACTGCCGTGCTACATATATTGCCGGTCTCTACATTAATATCATCAGTGGTTCTCTTGTCAGTGGCCAAAGAGCCGACCTCATGAGCGGGCACACACACAGAATTGCTATTGCTTCTTCTCTTGCATTTTTTTTGGGAAAATTACGGAAGTACCCCTCAAATTTCAAAAATTTCCAAACACGTAATTTGTCATAAATTCCCAAAATGACCTTCAAAATTCCCAAAATATGGTTGTGAAAGTAAATTTCTGCTTTTTTTTTTTGTAGCTCTTCATAATAAGACTGATTGTCTATCATACAAGATGCTAAAACTACAATTTGAGTTGGTTATGTAGGCTTTGGAGATGAATTACTTCATTATTTTTTAGGCATAATTACCTTTTTTGTGATGTAATTACATGCTAAGCACTTAAAAACGGATCTCAATTGTCAATTGTCCCCCCCCCCCCCCCCCCCCCCCCCCCCCCCCCCAAAACACACAAAAAAGCATGTTGGACATGTCCTGCAATCACCGCATTCCGAAGGCGTCCAACTTGTAATCAAGCAACTTTCTCTCGCTCACGGCTCCCTCTAATTCTTCAGCTTTCTGCAGGTTAACATCTTGCACAAGGTGAAAGCAGCTAGAAAGGCTTCTATAGTTGGATTGCGCATGTGTGTGTGTGTGTGTGTGTGTGTGTGTGTGTGTGTGTGTGTGTGTGTGTGTGTGTGTGTGTGTGTGTGTGTGTGTGTGTGTGTGTGTGAGAGAGAGAGAGAGAGAGAGAGAGAGAGAGAGAGAGAGATGCCATCATAGCCTTCCATGCAACCAAAATATAAAGAGAGGGAGACATGGAAGTGGCCGCCGCTACATTTCACACACACACACACACACACACACACACACACAAAATCTCTTGAGATTCTCCTTACTTTTATTCTGTAAAAATCGTATGACATACTAGCTATAGAGCTATCAATTCGAGATAACCGTCCATGTTGTTGCTCCTAAGACCTTGTCACACTCATCTACCCAGATGACGTGCAAGCTTACTTGGTCTAATTGTTTGCTTTGCCCTCAACTAGCGATGTCACCGTGAGTAGTGAACAGAGACATGTTTAGGTGTTCTTCTTCGTGAGAAAGCCCTTCTTAGTGTTCTTCATGGCGTTCTTCCAACCTATGGTGGAGAATTTTTCAAAGTTTCTTGTAGTACCTATTACATTTTGTTAGTTTGGTTAGCTTAAGTAAGTATGCATTTTGTATCAAGTTTTTGACAACTTTCACTCGGAAAATTGCGTTGCTCGGTTTTGCTTGCTCGGAATGTGGATCCCCCCCTTGGAGATAGGATCATCATTTTTAAGCATGAAATATATCAAAAGATTTAAGTTTTGTGGCGGGACATAGGAAAGGATGCATGTGCGTGGAAATGTTGTTATGTTATTACCAAGAATTTTCCCAGTATGCTTTGGAGGAAAAAAACTTATTCCAAGCGGGTAAGTGGTGGTGGTCTTGTTGTCGGCAAGGCGGGGGGGGGGGGGGGGGGGGGGGGGGGTTGTCACCTAGTATGTAAAGGGATAATAGATTTCCCATAGTGGTGGTAGAGCTCAATCAAGCATTGACTCGAGGACGCCATTGAATGCCAAGAATCTCCAAGGTTCATGGGTGAGGGCACCCAAGGTCGGAGTGCCCATGAATGTTGGGCTAGTGTGGGTGGGTCGGGCACCATTATAAAGCAATACCTGAAGTTGTTATCCTCATACTAATGCATATCTTGAGTGATGCAAAACACACTCTCTAGCTCTCTAGGCCATGGTGCAATCCATGGTGTTGCTATGATTGTGTAAAATTAGAAGAGATTATAATCCTAAATCTGGATTTGTATGAGTACAATTGTGAGTTGGCTCATGGCTTGTTCCACATGAATGCCGAGGTGTGAATTTTGAGAGTAAAGAGGTCACAAGGAAATGATATTCCATGTACATAACATAATCCCATATGAAATACGGGTAGCAATGTAACTGCTAAAATACGTGCACTGCAGCCTTTTTGGCTCTGTGTGAGAACAATAGTATAACTTGTTCTGTCACAAAATCAATGATGTACCTCCAGTTGCAAGGTATGATTTTTTGGGATTGAATGGGACAAAATACCCCCATTTTCACTCTTCCATAGTTGTAAAATGTTGACTATTTCTTATTGGTTTGCACAATTTTACACGAAATCACAATCAATTTAGACTCAAGCTTCCATAATTTCACATTGATATTATACATTGATTACAATTGTGCAATACACATTTGGAAAGTGTGTAGTCAGTCCATGATTTCATAAACATGTCAGTCTAGTGATAGCAAGGACTATGGTAGAGATGAATTAATCTTCTAGCATGTTATTGGTAGCTACCACACTATTACTCTTGGTAGCTACCAAGAGTAAACCTTGAAGTTACTATACTATTACCAGGTTGATACCATAGCGTAACTTGGTAGCCATGATGGTAACAATACCAAAGCTAGTAGCAATTTGGTAGTAGTAATGAAAATTGTTTGGGGAGCTAGCAATCTACCTAGTGTCTCACCTTGTCAAGCTAAATTAACATGGACTTTGTTACGCTAGTTTTTTGTTTTGTTTTAGGAGTCGGGTAGGGCACTCCCAGCCGCTCTCCTCATACACCAGAAAAGTGCACAAGATGAACGACCAAAACTATGCACCTAGAATCCTAAGGCAGACGCTTTTGTCTGTCATGCTAGTAAGGTTGCAAAAAGTGAGTAAGGTGATTTTATATTAAAAAATGGTTGTGGTAAACATCAGTTTATATGGTATAGAGTGTTATTGTTGGTAGCTACCAATAAGGTGTGCATTAAAAAAAAATGATTGTGGTAGAGATCAATTTATCTGGTAGAGAGTGTTATTTATTGGTAGCTACCAAGTAGTAGCTACCAAGCTACTACTTGGTAGCTCCCAAGGTCTAACCTGAGAGCTATCATACTCCTATTAGGGAGCTACTTGCCAACTTATAGGGTATCAATAACACACCTAGTAGCAAGTTGCTAGTACTACTAATGGAAAGTGGTTGTGGCTTGTTGCTAGCTACTAATATGCCTATTGGTAGCTAACATGATATGACTATAGGTGTATGGTGGTTTCTAGGTTTTTAATAGTTGCTAGCTCTTACTACTTGGTGATTATTATTTTAGTGGTAGCTTACAATAAGTTGCCACCTCTCTAAAAATAAAGTTGCAATGTCTACCTAGAACTAGCTACTGCTGTAAATATTGGTAACAGGTAGTTGTTGTTAAAGTTTATGCATCTCAAGTGAATGCCCAATGTGATCCTAGTTTTTTTTTATGTTAGGTGTTTATTTCTATGTAGGGAAATTTCCATTGGGTAGTATATAAGCACACAAAAGCCCCCATTGTATTATCATCATCATTGTCGTGGTTGGTTGGTTTAGCATCTCTCTCTCTCTCTCTCTCTCTCTCTCTCTCTCTCTCTCTCTCTCTCTCTCTCTCTCCAGTTTCGCCGCGTCAACTTTGACATGGTATCAGAGCCCTTGGCTCATTGATTGTGGAGAGTGGTGTCATGACTTGGAGAGGAGAAGAGGATCGACAACATTTGGTGGGGGCTTTTTTTATATATTATGAAATGTAGGCATAGAGGGAGCTCAAGTGGCAGTTTTCCTAGTGAGCATAGGTATCTCAGGAAACAAAGGCCGCCTCGTGTAGCATTTTAGAACGCACTTCACTCCAGCTCCTACAACACCGTTCTGAAACACAAGGCTCTATAGTGTTATGCTTGCAATAGAGGGTTTTCAAAATGCGATGGGCAAGCACGAGGCAGCTTGTGACACATCATTTTGAAAGGAATAGAAAAAGGTAGTGGCTAGGATTGCTTCGTGTGTTGAGAATTTTGAAACAGCGTGTGCAAAAGGCTCCACATCGGCTATTGTTTTGCAGTTTTGAAAAGCTTGGCAAATGTAGCTTCTTGGGTTGGGGGCGCAAGTCCTTGCGGCAATAGGTTTTGCCAGTGCCCTCTTGCTCTCGATGAGGAGGAGTCTTGGACTTGCAGAAAGCTTCTAGGGTGAGAAATGTGGAATGGCGTCCCACGATCGAATGCCAAAAACAAACTAAATAGCAACAATTATTCTCATTGAAGTCTGATCATGAGGCTTTGGTTTACTCATAAAGGCTTATGGGACATTGTCAACGCACGAAGACGCGACCCATGAGGGCCAACAGCAATAGGTACACCCAACTTCAAGATGAATATTATAATCATGTGTTGATTGGGATGGGAGTAACGCAAAGGGGATGTCGGCCATTGTAGAGACACTCACAATGTAAATCTCTCCAGCTATACAAACTTTGAAAAATGTCGACCAGATGTAGTCAAAGATCATTGGAATGTTTGATCGAGACTCTACGATGCGACCAACCACCCTTCTTGGATAGTAATTTTCCATCAAGTTTGAAGCCCAAAGTTCCATGCAGTCTTTTCTAATGAAGGCAAAGGGGATCCATGATCAACTCGACTATGA
Source organism: Adiantum capillus-veneris (assembly GCF_014529385.1). NCBI lineage: Eukaryota > Viridiplantae > Streptophyta > Polypodiopsida > Polypodiales > Pteridaceae > Adiantum > Adiantum capillus-veneris. Next base: position 118,186,272 of record NC_140959.1, on the reverse strand, counting down.
AATTTGCATTGACTACTACTCAGTTAGGTGCCTCGGTACTTACAAAATTGCCTGAGGAGTACGGGATGGAGGCAAGGACATTACACTTGCAAATCACTAAGCAAAAGCTAGAATTTGATGATCTCAGCTCATTTCTCATTGAGGAGGAAGTTGTCTCAATCACCCAAGCCAAAGTTCTAGTTTTTGGAAAAGGTGGAGAGGCACATGTTCCTTCGGAAACTTCTTTGAAAGCGTGGTCATTTGTCTCGAGATTGCAAATCCAAAGGCAAAAGCAAAAGCTCAAAAAGACAAAGACAAGCGTGATGAGAATAGTAGTGGCATTGATTCTGCAAAAGACTCAACGGAGTCTGGCGGTGTGGTACAGATGACATTGGCAATAACTCCAACCTTCTAGTTTGTGGTGGCGATCGCAGCAACATGCTTCAACTAGAGAGAGGCAAGTAAGCGGTAGATAGGGACAAGTTGAGCACCCTATACTTGATTTGGACATATGTAAGGCACATTGCATCTGGCATGGAACTAGCATGATGTATACAAAATACTATGGATGTGTGAAAAGATGTGTTCCAAAGTTCATTATCTTGTAAAATGTTGGATGTGATTGTAGTTCACGAATGGGGATTCTTTGACATAATGTGGTCTATGATTCAATTTTCTATGAGGAAACTAGTGCTGAAGATGAAATTCTTTTCAAGTGACGAGTTGGTGGTAGCAAATCTGAGGTAGTGGCCACTGCTTAGGTGTCCATGGTAGCTTCTTCATCGACTTGGTCTCCTTACATATGTCCACTATGAACTACGGAAAGAGCATTAAAGTTTATACATTTCAAATGAATACCCAATGTAATCATAATTATAATTTCTCTTTAAAATATTTATTTTACTTATTTGATATGATTCTAGGTAGGGCACTTTCTATTGGGTAGTATATAAGCACATCCAAACCCCCATAGTATAATCATCAATTCGTTGTGTTTGGTTGGTTCATATCTCTCTCTCTCTCTCTCTCTCTCTCTCTCTCTCATGCATTCTCGCCCTAACTCTACGCTTCTCTCTCTCTCTCTCTCTCTCTCTCTCTCTCATGCATTCTCGCCCTAACTCTACTCTCTCTCTCTCTCTCTCTCTCTCTCATGCATTCTCGCCCTAACTCTGCGCTTCTAACAGTAGTCGTCAGCATAGCACATCCTTATGCCACTATTTACATCTAACTTCTCTGAACCATACAAAAAGCATTAGAAAAGTTTCTTTGATAAGCAACATTGAGAAAAGCATTCAAGAACTACAAAATAAGGCTCATAATTTTTTCCTGAAACAGTATTAAATATACACAATTAACAAAGTCACCAATATGTCCACACAGATTGTGACTAAACAGAAACTAGGCAGCACCCATTGTTATTTCTAAGGGCATAAAGAAACATACTCGCTGAAAATATGTGAACATTACCTGCTTAGTTTTGGAAAGCAGCAGTTCAAAACCACACGACAGTAAAAACCTCAAGGGGGCATATATCTCCATAAAAACAGCCAAGCAGTATATTTCTATTAATCCCTCTTCTTATACAAGTGAGAACATGACAACAGCTGATATGCACAGCTCGCATTGCACAAGGAGTGTCGACTCTTTAAAAGACTTACACAATGACACGAGCAACAAATGCTGCCTACTTTGTCTTTAAGGACACAGCAAGCCCACACGTGCCCACAAAGAATAATCTAGAGGCTGACAAAAATACAACGCATTGGTTCTGTGGTCACAGAATACAGCAGACAACAGTGAGACAGTTCCTTAGCTACATTGGTTTGACAAAGTCCTGCAAACAAATAACTTACATGGTCACTGATACACGAATACAATCAATATTGGTGCCCTCAGCCACACTGGTTTATCCTATTTTCAATCGCAAGCATGTGAGCACAAGAAACCTACTTGTCCATCTCAATATATATACCTAGATGAATCCAGGTTAAGCCCAGATTCACCCTTTAAGGAAAGTGCAAGGTACAGACTCATGGTAGTCACCCACAAGACAAAATAACCACCACGTCCAACATGCTTAGTATTGAGTAAATACTACAACATCCCCACTAGCATCGTCAATGTCCAATAGTGGGTGTAGAACTAGGTACCAATATATGCTCCCACAGACACACAAACATGAGCATTCATCAATACAAAGATCTGTGCACTGAGTTTCTGTCATAACTCTAGAGATGTAGGGCCACCTAATTGTCCATCTCAATTTCAAAAACCTCTAGATTAACTCCTTAAATGCATAACTATACCTTCATGAGGTAAAACACTGAACAGATGGAGTAAAATAAGGGCCACAAGCAAGAGGCATACACATTCTTTATGCAAATAAGATACTGAAATAAGGAAAAGACTTCATCCCTAGGTCAACTATATATTAGCTCTTTTTTTTCTTTAGTATAACTCACAATTGTGAGTGATATTATATTAATAAACCCAAAAACTTCCATATATAGGGTAAAAGCCCCGATGAGCGGACGGGTCCCTACAGACAACCCATCTTACTACCAATAAATCATCCCATTTACGCTTCAGAAAGTGTACACCCATGAGTGTATTCGTATTCTTGGTGTAGGTCAACTAACGCATGGCTTAATGGTTGGCCAGGGTGCGTGTTCAAATGACATCGCCGATTTGGTCTTTTGTTGGGGCACAGTGAGTCTTGAAATCGAGACCCGAATTTTTTACACTGAGAGACACAAAAGCCTGTCACGTTTACAGCGTGCTGAGCGAAAGCACTCAAGATTTGTTTTCCAGCTTGGCGGCCTCTTGATGCTATACTCTGCATCCTTCTAACCTCAAAATTCACTGCATATCCTTGACAGTTTGCCTGGACATTTTCAGTGTTCTTAATATGGGGCTTTTACCCTAGCTCCCTTCAGACCAAGCAGGAGAATCCAACACCACCACCAATCCATCCACAAAGTTACATTGGCAGATATGAGGAGCCACCCACCCAAAAAAGAAAACTATTCCAACTAACATGGGAGCCACCCAACACAAGTAAAGAAGGCTACTACCGCAACGGCTAACACAGGAGCCACCCAGACCAAGAGCAAATAACTAAACCTGATAATGATGCTGGAAGCGGCCACTAGAGAGCAAGAAGCTGCCACCTACATGATCCTTGGCTTTCCGCACCAAACACAGGCAAGACAAGATCCACCACCGAACCTGCAACCATCTGAGAAACCACAAACTGCCTCCAGGGGCGAAAGAATCACTAACCGAACAACATGCCGCAACAGATCAAGCACCACCAAGCCGCCAAAGAGCTGCAAATCAACTCCAACCACAGAACCAGGGAACGGGGATGGCACCAAGGAGCCTTGTCTACCACACGAGGCAGCTTATCCATGAACCAGGGCGCACCGCATACCACCACTGAACCAGGCACGCAGATTCTCCCCCACAAAAAGGGAAGGGTCGCCGCTAGACCCCAGGGCATAAATAGGGGGGTGACGAAGCCGAACGCAAAGAGAAGGCAAAAAGTAGCCGAGTCCCTCCACCCGAGAAGACCCCCACCCGTCTGCGATGCAGATATGCCCCTCCCGGTTGCTAAGCTGCCATGTCTAGCTTTCCCTCTCCCCTGCAGCACCTGCCAGGAGCACTCCCTGGCGCATGCAGAGTGCGCAAAGCTGAAGGGCGAACACAGAGCGCAGCTAGGGTTCACCACTCTACATGAAATCTATTAACGTAACATAATATGGCGTAAGAGGGAGCCTTTTACACGTGTGGCAATCTGTGACCTCAAGGTTAAAGTCTAAAACAAAAACAAACCCTTTTGCACACGATAAAGAGGGAGAGAGGGGGTGAGAGAGGCCGCCGAAGACAGCCGATCGTACTAATCTATTAACATAATATGGCGAAAGGGAGAGCCCTTTACACGCGTCGCAATCTGTGACCTGAAGGCTAAAGTCTAAAACAAAAACAAGCCATTTTGCACGCGATAACGAGGGAGAGAGGGGGAGAGAGAGAGGCCGCCGAAGGCGGCCAATCGTACTAGTACTAACTATATATTAGCTCATCCAATCATAAATAAGACACCGGGCTCTACGTTAAGCAAAGACAATCACCATTTTCTTTGCAGCTCCCCGTAGACCCTTTAATAGAAAGGGCCCTTTAAAATGTAGATGGACCCTTTTAAAAAGTTTAGTGCCCCATATCAACATCTATTTCCAAGTTTCCCATGTTGAAAAATTCAAAATGAGCAAAAAAAATAGGGAGGGAACTTCCGGTCATAGGTCAAAAGCTTAAATGACCTGGAATACCAAGTCGCAAAGGGCCCTTTTAAATCTAGAGGGTGGTTCAAGTACCCCCTAGACTAAACGGCTTTTTAGATCATGGCCCTCATTTAATGAACCTCTAAGAAATCTTGAAGGGTCTATGGGACAAACCATTTACCTTTAAAGGACCCTCTAAAAGCACCTTTAGAGCTAGAGAGCCTATGGGGGAGCGCTTTATAGCTGTATAGCTGCCACCACTATACAAACCATTTACCTTTAAAGGACCCTCTAAAAGCACCTTTAGAGCTAGAGAGCCTATGGGGGAGCGCTTTATAGCTGTATAGCTGCCACCACTATAATGACTATGATAATTAGAAAAATAATAATGGCTATACACATCCATTTTCTATAGCTCTTCTGCAAAGGCTATGCCATATCCAAACTCAAATGAACTCTTTCAATCCGAAGGAGAAATATCACTTCAAATAACACTCTTATTTGAGACGAGCAGGGTTTAACCCCCGCTTGTTTGAAGAGTAGTATGGCCGGCCGCCTTCAACGGGCTCTCTCTCTCTCTCTCTCTCTCTCTCTCTCTCTCTCTCTCTCTCTCTTTAACGCGTGCACAAGGGCTTCTCTCAATTTTGGAGTTTAACCTTCATGTCGCAGATTTCGACACATGTAAAGGCCTCCCCCTTCCGCCGTATTATGTTAGTTTAGATTTGATGTTACCTTGTCTTCTCTTTTGACATGGCCAAGCTTGGTTCAAGCTGTCCACTCTTTTCTCTTTGAATGTCAAAATCTATATGATGTGTGGTTCCCGTAAACTAGCTAAGAAAGCTTTTTTGGAAAGGGTCAAAAAAATTTGGTAGAGGGTCCTACTACCCATCTCACAAAGGATGTTGATTGTCTCTCTCAATCTAGCACCAAAAGGTCATCATTTAAAAACATAGTACCGTTTCCTACTCGCTTGTGTCTTATGCCACGCGATTCTGCAGCCACAAACACCATTGCAAAATGAGTCTTCACTACCAAGGCAATTAATTAATAGCCACATAAAAGTCCTTAGCGTATCATGCCAACAACGTAGTGATCCGGTTTGGTTGTCTCAAATAGCAGATTGAAAATCCATTTCACAAATTGAGAGGCAATCACAATCCTTAAAGCAATCTCATAGCAAATAGCTAGAGCCTTTAATATTATTTCCTCCATGTCTTGAATTAAAAGCTCTTGCAGACGTGAGCTCAACAACAAGAAGGAAATCTAAGTTGTTGCATGCCATAGAAGGTAACCTCAGCCCTTTGAATGGGACGATTCCATTTAACTTTTTAGCCAATAGCTGTGGTCACGCAAAGTATAGTTATCAATAAGATCTTACTAATCCAATTATGCCAAAATCTGCACGGTTACAAAAAGCCTTGCATAGTTGCATATACTAGTGCATGTGTGACCAAGCATGAGGCATAGTTAACTATGCATCACGTGACCATTCCCTAAGTGGGTTGCCCATCGGGTCAAAAGGTCTATGCTGATGGAGTGGCTAGAGGGCTTGCTTGAAAAGATTGATCTCGAGGGTTTGAACCCGAGGTAGGCACCCACATGGTCCATGTTTAAATAATGAATTTGACGTCCTTGAGGTTTGAGCCTTGAACTCATACCACAATAACTCTTGTTTGAGAAATGGCATCTTGGACATCTCTAGGGGAGGGAGGACCGCTCCCACCTTAAAAAGATTTGACTGTAGGTTTTTCTTTTTTGTGATTCTCACATTATGTGAGTATTATATTACTAAAACAACTCATGCCAGATTGTCCAACATGAGGAACAACACACCAAAAGTAGACATCGTTCTAGATCCGGCTAGCAAGAGAGCAACCCTAGCATGAGAGATGAGACAACAAATACTCGCTTATTTCTTCTTCTTCTTCGTTTTGATCGCATTGGAGCTTTCAGACGACTGACTCCGAGACACTTAGTAGGTGGTTGAGGAGGTTGATCTTTGGCTCATGAGGATCATCACCTGAACATGTTAGTCCACTGACCAACATAGCCTCAACTGAGGACACAAAGACAAAGCTTGAATCCTCCTGCTTTTCTGTCAAATGTGGATTAGCATCTTCAATTACTGCATCCTCAACCACATCCTTGACACACTTGTTCTCTATTGGTATGCTTGTATTCTCAACCAGAGGTAGCATGAAGTCTCAATCAACTCGCTTCCACATGGTTTTGATCATTAGGTTGCTTGCAATCCCATTCATAAGGAAATACCTAGCATAATGACCTATTTTGCGACATTTGTAACATGAAGTGTGGAATGAAGCAAAGGTTAGCTCTGGCCAAAGCGTCCGATATTGAGATCCATAAATTTTGGAATGGGTTTGTCCATGTTTCACAAAATTCACACTCTGATATCCAGTCTAGATCTCATCCCCTGCATCTTCAGTAGGAAAAGCACACGACCCAGCTTCAAGGCCATTTGGTATGAGTGTGATCATGTTGCCAAAGAGGGAGGCCTTTAAACATGACCCCATATTGGGTAGAAGTGCATAATCTCCTCCTTTGGGCAGAACTCCGGTGTCCATGACATTGCATATGCAAAATACAAGGTTGCCTATACCCCTCCTCTTATGACAAGGTCTTGAACCGCCTACTTAGAAGTGCATGCAACTACAAAGAAACCCTTGCCTACTGCTGTGAAGGGCAAGACCTCAGTTCTATTGTTGAACATAGTAACCGCCCATGCCCACAAGCCTTGGGTCATCATCCATTTGCCCATAAAGTAAAGCACTATGGACTTTGCATAGCATTCGTCAAGCTCAGCAAAACCACATCAGGACTAAAGTCCACTTGCATCTTCGACTCCTTTATTTTGGTTGAGCACATTTATATTGTACACAATGTGTGGTCGCCAAAAGGGGCCAGCTTGAGATTTTTCTCATTGTATCTATCAAAAACGCAGTTGTTTGTGGCACGGTTTTTACCCTAGGACAAGAAGACAAAATTGGATTGACAAATTTCACATCCGACCCCATGAGAGGTGCTCATTATGTTGATGTTCCATCTATAGAGGTATGTCTTGCCCCATGCTATCGCCACAGAGCTTGATATTAAGAAGTCCACACGAGGCACCCTACCTAGGAAGTCTTGGATAATAATTGCATAAAGAGGCAAGAGCAATAATTAAGCATATGCTTGCGGAGAAGGATACAAAAGCCTCGATGCTTGCACTGCTATGCTCTACCCACACCCTACAAACTTTTGCTAAAAAGTAAAATTCTACGAAAGGGAACCTATCCCGCACTGGTTAAGAACCTAACTATTCAGACTCTTACGATGCGCACATGCATAGTGTAACGCCCTGGTTCCGATTAAAAAGTGCTGCAGGCCCACCAACACGTCCGCACACCCCTATACAGTTTTGCCGTCTTCCTCACCGCCGCTATCGGAACATGACTGCTCCGTAGTTACCGTTTGACACCGGCAACCTGCCATTTGCAATGGAGGCTTACATCTCAACCACAGAAAATTCTTGATTTGGTAGACGTTGACTCCCGCCATCTTCAATCGGAGCCTTTGGGCGGTTCAAGCTATGCATGTGCGTGAACCTCCGGTCTCGATGCAGGCCAGGAGATCGCCCCCCTTCCATTGGCTGCCTAGGCGCATGTGCGCAGGCTATCTCCATGTGAATGGAGCTCACTATTCTTTCTGAAACCCACCGTGGGAACACCTTGCAATATTCTTGTCTCTTAATAATAATATTTCTTGTCTCTGAATAATGGGTGTTGTTTTCTCGAGGCGCGAGCATGGAGCATTCATGGCTCGAATTAGAAACACTATGCGCCAAGTACCCAGCAACCATTCAACACAAGAGCATGAAGGGGTTCCTAGCATCACAAGGTGACACTCTCCCTTGGTCGGGAGCTCACACTTTGTTGGTGGGTATTCCTCCCTACCGTCACAATGTGCTTGGTGTTGTTGTGGGTACTACGAGGTGTCCATGGTGGCGGTTGGCGATGGTCTCTCATTGCAAATAAGTAATGGAGCATGTGCAAAGTTATAAGTGAAAATGGCAACAATCATTTATGATACCATGTTTTTACTGATGATAATAATTTTTTTATAAAAAAATCTGAAGTTCACAATGTAATGAACATGTTTCACACGGATGATTCATGTGAACAATTTTCTAGAAACTAGGTTGTAAATTATTTGATTGCAAAAATAATTTGTCACGTGGAAGCAATCAAGGCCTCAGGACTAAGTAACACCCATATTTAAGAGGGGGAGGCAATGGGATCAAAGACGGAGAAGCTCACGCGCGAAAGCAAAAGAGATCACAATCGTAACAGTCAACTCAAAAACTAAACCTGGACGGGCACTAAATCTGGACACCCTGAAAAATGCATATCACCTCACAATATGAGGTCATAAAAACGCCTAGGCATACATGATGCGCGTGTGGATGAGGTGGTTAGCCCATGCGACCTCCACCTGGATTGCGAGGCCACGTGTTCAAAACCCAATAGCATGCCTCGTTTTTCCCATTGGCCGAGTTTACCATGCCTCGTTTTTTGTGCAGTCGTGTTTAATGAGCCTCGACATCCCGCCCCTCAACCCGAACCGTCAATCCCATTACTCCACCCCGCATTTAATATGGGTGTCACTTAATCCCAAGGCAATCAAGGGGTTGTACATGTCACAAGACCTCGATGTTATCTCCCTTGCATACACATTGTGCCCGGCTATGTACTCCTACATTGTGATTAGAGCCTACTATAAGGACGCGGAAAAATGGTTTTATGGAGCCAATTTTGGATCCATTTTACCCCTTTTCTAGAAGGTGAAAAGTATATTTGAGAAGGAAAGTTCTATATCAAATTTGTTTCGAACAAGTTTTGCATAAAATGAACCTACCTTTTCACGAGCCTTGCTAAAGTTTTGGATAAAGTGAACCTAGAGCCCTGCCAAAGTTTTTGGATGGTTGGCAGGAGGTTTTATCGTAGCTTTTTAAACTTGGTTACCCTTAGAGCAATAAAAACTAATGACGAATTCACGAGGCTTGCCTAGTGGGCACTAAACGGGTACACAACAAGGAAATTATGAATACAAACAGATTCTCTAGATTCTCTAAAAACTATCTCAATGTGCTACTCCACTATCATTAGGACTTGTTTGGGGTTTTTTGGCCCCTTTAATCTTCCCCAAGCCTACTGATAGCTAGTGGAGCAATAGGAGAAGGCCATGTGGACAAAAATATTGGGCTTGTCAGCCCTTTATTTTTAGGGGTCCAACTTGGAATGTAGGCTTTTTTTTTGTAAATGGACATGAAAATTGCAAAATCTTCAAAAATAAAAGATTCGGGCTTATTTTTTATTCTAAATTCTGTTGGCTAGAATAAATGGACCACCCTCAAAAAGTGGACTAGCCCCAAAAACCCTCCACTCGCTTCCTCTCTCTCTACATACAAGATCTGACCCCTCCTCTCTCTAAAAACAAAAATATCGGTTTTCACTCTCTCTCCTATTGAAAGAGTACCTTTATGGCCTTCTCTCTCTCCAATGTACCTTCCCCTTCTCTCCTAAGCCTAGTTCTGAGTTTTAGTTCCTTTTTTTCTATGGGGAGCTTCTAATACATTCCATTTTCCCCTTCCTGGATGTCTTCCTCTTATGCTTGCACCCATTCTCCACTCTCACCTTCGGGGCTCACATACATCTTGTAGAGCTTAGTAGCTTCAGCTACCCAAGCTTAGGATTTAGGGACCTTCAATTTACAAAGCTTTAGGGTTAGAGAGCTTCAACTTAAAAGGCTTTAGGCTTTAAGAACCTTCAACTTGCAAAGATTTAGGGGTAAGGGAGCTTTAGCTTTCACAATGCAAGAAGCTTAGATAGCATGATTTTTAGACCTTGTTTAAGGGTAGACTCATTCTGCTGTAGCAATGAGCAAGATGACAATGGCCATTGGGTAACCACAAGCTTTGTGATAGGCATGTGGGTGACAATGCGGCCAAGCACAAAGGGAGTCCACAAAGTCTCTCGTCAATTTATCGGATTGAAGTCCCATCATTGGAGGGTCGTATAGTGAAGATGAAGTAGGCGGTCGATGGAAGCAAGTAAATGAAGATACAACACATCTACAAAGCTTCTCAACTACAGATCAATGACGTTGGTCGCAAGCGCTTTCCTACTAATTGTAAGTATTTCTAGTGTTGTTTGTAGCAAACGCTATGTTTTCGCATGAAGTCTCTATTGAGGAGATTCTGCGAGCATGGTGTTTGGCTTGTGCAAATATTTTTCCATCAACATCTATGGAATAGGAGCCTCTAGAGGGGCTCTCCGGAATTTTCAAGGCTCACCACTCTGAGTTCGGCTCATTGCTATATTCTAGATGCACTGCGTCGGAGTTGCAGAATAATCCATCTTCTTTTTTGATGCAGAGTATATAGGCCCAACGACAAGAAACGGCTACAGGACCTTGAAAACACTTAGTCCACCAACTCTGATGGACGATGATTGGCCAACTCTTGACAGTACCTCTATTGTATTAACCACATGGCCGATTGAAAATGAAATCTTCAATGCAATGAAGTGCACGTACCTCTTTTATGCCTCTGCATCTTTTTTTTTTTCAAGGTAGACGATGTTCATTGCACACCTACCATGTGGATTGCTAAGGGTGGAACAACAATGAATGCCTTCCTTAAATCTGCTTGGCACTCATGGGCTTTTTGCAGAAGAGAACGTTTAAATTTTAATCATCGCTGAATATTTAAGTTTTATAAAAGTGTGCGTAAGTACTAACATGATGTTTTCTTGTCCATCGCAAGCCCCGCGGGCCATATGAACCCCATCATCGTGCACTTGACGGAATATTGAGCCGTTCCGTGGCCCATGTGCCACATGGCGACTTTTGGCAGTCTAACCAGGTCAAACTGCCAAAAGTTGCTCCATGGCACACGGGGCCACAGAACGGCTCTATATTTCGCCATGTGAATGGCGACAGGGCTCATATGGCCGGTGGGCTCGCGACGGGCAAGAAAACATCATGTTAGTACACAAATTTCTTGTGACGCACATTGAATCCATGAGGTGATCAGAACAAATGTTTCTACGCTCACAAAATAGGTGTTACTTGGCAAGTAGCAAATACATCTCATGTGGTCAAACTGCCAAAAGTTTTTCCATGGTAGACGAGGCCATGAAATGGCTCGATATTCCGTAATGTGCATAATGATGGGGTTCATACGACATGTTGGTCTCGGGATGGGCCACGTTAGCTCATATTTCTAATTTTGAGCTCACATGGACCCCGTGAGCGGATTGATTAGAGAAATTGACTTAAGTAACCACATTCAAATCCATAACCAACACAAGCTTAAAATTTCAAACAATACATTGTAATTGCCAAACATAGATATGATATTTTCATTTTCAAAATAGTTACATGAGAAAGTTGGTAAAGATGTCGCTGGAGAAGGTACAACGACTTTCCTATCTAGGTTTTACAAAAGCAATCATCACCACGTAGGAAAAGTGCTAAGCTCATATATGAGGGCTTAATAGTCACATGCTTAGCATGGGCCATTTCCAAAACGGCGTCTTGAAAGAGCGATACAATGATATCCTCCGCTGCTTGCTACAATGCACTTAGTGTCGCTGCTTCCACCCTTGTTACACCATCTGAATACTCATCCATAATCTCTTTCACAAGCCGGGAAAATGGGGCCTTAGGGATGATAAGGTGTACTCTTCTGGTATTTGCAAATTTCACGCAATGCACATGTGGCAGGTCTCCAGTGACGCTTCTTCTTGAGAGGTGGTGGTGGTGGTGGAGGCGGAGCAGTGCGAGCCCATGGTGCAATATCATTGCGGTACTTCTTGCACCTCTCATTAGATTGGTTGGCCTCCTCTGCAATTTATGGAGGATTCTTTCTCTTCTACATCGTCTTCCCTCTTTGTTGTCGGGAAGATACACTACTCGCAATTGCTAGCAAAGCGAGAACTAGGCTAAACAACAAGATGTCAACCAAGGACGAAGCTTGACCCATAGGTGCATGGAAACAAATAGATGGTTGTCAATCACCTACTTGAACTTCTAAGACAATCATATTACCAAAGGAAATCAACTGAAACACATTAAGAACACGGAACCACTACCTTTCTTATGAATCCAATGCTCACGAAAATGCAAGCTAAAGTCTTCAAATCGTCAGAAAACTCAAGGGCTAACCTTTGCACACCTAGAGGACCCCATCCTATGGTCTCTAACCCAACTTACCACCCATAAAACCCGGTGCATAAATTGCGTATGAAGACAGGCCAAAATTTACACGTCACCAATTCTCGACATGCTTAGGTCTAAGGTGTACCTCATCCTGTCATGTTCGCAATGACATATAGAAATCACTAAATGGATGCATGGTTGGAGAGAAAACTCACCTCGAAGCCCGTGGAAGAGCTCTTGCAGCAAAGAGACCAAAGCAAGCTTGACGTTGAAGTGTAGCTCTCACCATTGCTAACATAATGGTGAAGTCACCTTTGCAATGTCCATGAGCACGTATGGAGAAGAAGACCTCACTCTCTCTCGCAACACACAACACGCAGTCACGTATACTTAGTGGAGCTCAAAAGTTGATTCATTCAAAAGTTGTATTAGGTTTACAAAAATTGGCTTTTATACCTTAGCCTTGGAGGTTCTAAGTCACCAAGATTACATCCTACCATCTACTGTGGGGTTAAAGATTTTACATACTTACTAAATTACAATCTAGAAACTCAATTGAGTCCCAAAATAATTACACAACGAGTTTGTCAGAATACGTATTACAAATATTGGGCTCTTCTTGTGTGTTAGCCGTAGCTATCAACACTCCACCCCTCCGCGTCCATGTCGTCCCTGACATGACGGGTCTTGATCTCTTGATTTGGTAATAATTCTCAGTCTTGGAGTCGGTGGAATCCTTGAGGCTTTAGTAGCTTCAAGTATGACTTGTACCTTATGTTGTCCAAGGTGATTGTGGGGCCGAATATTTTGCTGTCGTAAGTAAAGAAGACGGTGTAGAAGGCTTCCTCAAAAGCTTGCATATGGTATCTTGGTAAGAAAATTAGCATTTTCTATAGCAGATGTAACACCTCCAGGGATGGCTGCTTTGACAAATCAAATGTCATTGTGGTGACAATGTCGCTCGTTGATAGTAGGGTTCAGTCCTCCGTAGATTTGGCCGGTGCGAACACTTCAATGCACGCCATGAGGGTTTTGCATATCTTCTTGATCATCACACACATCAAGTTGGGGGAGCCAATGAAAATCTTAATGGTGCCCTTCAAGGTTTTCACCATATAAGATACACTTATTCTCTCTCCTTCCTTGGGTGGTGGCATAGATGGATAATTGAGCCAGGTGGGATGTTTCTTCAAGATTCTGGTGTGGTTTGCCCATGTGCATACACGAGGGACTGGGCAAAACAAAGTGTCATCCCTGATGTTTTTGGGAGCTTCCACCAAGTGCTTTAGAAATGCGGGGTACTTGAGGAGCCACGCTTTTCTCCACTTTGGTTGGGAGTCCATTATCTTCTTTGCAGTATCTGAATCTTTGACATCTCCTTCATAGATTGGCTCTGTTGCTTCCACTTCAACTCTTTTCTTTATCACCAGCACTTCATACTTTAGGAGAGGGTATGGGAGTGAAGGTTGCATCCATTCCTCCCTAAGCACATTTGTAGTGAGCCCTTGGACTCCTACTAAGTGTATCATTTGCTTCTCCCACTCCAAGGCTGCCTTGTGGTCTTCAACTGTGGATTGTTCAATCAAAGTTTGGAGGCATGTCTCCTCCTCTGCAGTTAAAGGTTGCTCTCCTTCCGTCGATGTCTATAGAGGTTCTTCTAGGTATTTTAGGTCTTTTGCACCTTCAAGAACCTCCAAGGACTCATCTCTTGCATTAATGCCAAGGTCACTAGGCCCTGACTCTGTTTCCTGTGTCCTTGCTTCAACTACTTTATTATCTTTTGTTGAGCAAGCCTATATTTTGTTGTAGCTTCTTCTATTTGATCTACCAACAGCTCTTGCAGAGTACCTAACTATAGTTGGAGCATTTCTTGTTCTTTGCGGAGTTCTTGGTGTAGAGCCTTCATTCTCTCCTTCGCAGCTAGGGACCCTTCTTCCATATGCATTCTTTGTCTTTTTTCTAGCCGTAATTCCTTTTGTAGAGGAGTTATTTGTGCTTACAAACCTTGTATAGATTGTCTATCTGCTCTTGCATCTGCTCGTGCAGCCCTCGGGGTTGCTCTGAGTCTCTTGATTGTCAAGTCCTCGAGCTCTAATTTGGCTTTCAACTCCAGCACTTCATCTTTTGTTGCCTCCATCTCATCCTCCACTCTTTCCTTCTCTTCCTGGTGGAGACTCTTTACTTCACGTGAACTTCAGCCATTTGTAGTGTCAGAGTGTCTTGTTCACTTTTGACCTCTCTTAGTGTTTTACTGAGAGTCTCAAGCTCTCGTTCTGATTCCTCAGCTTTATGGTTCGTAACATCGATCATGTTTGTGAGGTGATCATGTTCTATTTGCATATTGTCTTCCCTGGTACTACGCAGCATATTGTTTTCTTTCGCCAGTGTTAGAGACCGCATTTTGATACTATCCAAACTTGATATGCGGATCTCACATCCTCTTCATTTGCAACCAGGCTTCTTGTTGATGGTCTGGGGATCGGGCCTGAAAAGGGAACTTGGTGTCCCATGTTGGGGTATAAAGCCCAATGTGGTCGCCCAGGTAAGTGGGCGGGCCGCGGGGTATGTACACATATTCTTTTGTAAAAACCTAATAAGAACTCACTATGCTCTACACATTACAGTAGAGCGAGTTCACCATATCATCGTGCTCTTCTTCTAGCACTCTCTCTCGCGTCGCACTTCCGCTTGTACTCCTTCAACTGGTATCAGAGCTCAGATCGAGGCTCGGGGCAGCACTGCAGGAGGCTAGAGTCACCAGCTCAGATTGGAGTGAAATTCGACAGGCGAAGACACGGCCCCAAATCTTGTGGGAGCACCCGTAGGGCTTGGTGTGCTCAGAATTTCATTCTGAGGTCATCTCGGCCACCGTTCGGCTTCGACAAAGGTCTGCGCAGGCCATTTTCGACTACGTGGTCTCGACGGGTGCAGATCCGACTCTGCAAATTTGGGGTTTTCGGCCTACGACTGCAAGTGCTGAGGATATCGACACTCCCAGAGTGTTGATTTGTGGCTGTCTACACATCGAAGGACGGCTCACGGTTCTTGGAGGCGTGTCACATACGACACGTGCGCATCTTTACACAGACTGTAGGCGACATCCACTAGTTCATCAGGTAGTTTGTGTTTGCTGCTTGATATTCCAGATTTCATCCTGACATTGCAGGTACTTCCACATGGGATGTATTGTCAGAGATGATGTATGTTTGTTGAGGGTTTACTGGCTGTGAGTCACGCAGCAAACAACCGCCGCAGCGGTTACAGCATATAGTGGGAAATTTGTGGATGTATGACTTTGTGGGAAGTCTATGTACTGTCAGATTTACTGCAGCCTTTGTTGAGGGTCGAGTGAGGTTTTATTGAGTTGGGGATTCTCGAATGTTGAGATCCTTTCGGTGATACAGGTCTTGGAGCGATCCCTCGAGCACCCTTAGATAGGCAGCTAGGATGTATTGACTGTGAGTTAGACAGTTGGGATTGCATCTTTGCTTTACTGCCGTTGAGGCATTGTCGCAGTCTATGCTTATAGGATAGTGACAGGACAGTCAGAGACAGTACAGCTGCAGGACAGGTTTACCCACAGCTTACAGTGTCAGAGAGACAGTGTTTTTTGAGCTGTTTTTTGGTCTGTTTTTTGAGTACACCAGAGCCATTTTACAAAGGAGACTCTGCCAAAATTTATGCAGAATCTGAAGCTTTCTTGGTTCATTTGACAGGTTGATATTGGTTCAGAGGTCAGTTTACAGGGGAAACTCTGCCGAATTTTTCCTAGGAAAGTAAATAACTGTGAAGCGTAGCTATGGTTGGATCACAGGACACTGCTCTTTACAATATCAAGAAGCTGGATGGAACCAATTTCCCATTGTGGAAGCAGCAGATTTGGTACGTGTTGGTACAAAAGAAGCAGATAAAACCTATAAAGCTCAAGGGGATAAAACCAGAAGATATGGACGAAGATGAATGGAGCGAAATGGATGAATTGGCACTTTCTACCATTATGCTGACTTTGGCAGAGAGCGTTTACTTCAATGTAGCAGACGAGATGTCGGCTTATCAACCATGGTTAAAGGTGAGTGATCTTTATGAGAAGCAGAGTGTAGCTTCACAGGTATACTGGCTTAAGAAGCTTGTTGACTTGAAGATGAAAGAAGGGACACCTATGTCCAATCATCTGAATGAATTCAACACAATCTATAGTCAGTTGTCAGCTCAAGGTGTCAAGTTTGATGAACCTGTTAGAGCTATGTTCCTGTTGATCACATTGCCGGAAAGTTGGGACACTTTTCGCACAGCTTTGAGTAATTCTGCACCTCTAGATGGTTTGAACATAGCAGGTGTAGAAGGAAGTCTGCTTACTGAAGAAACCAATAGAAAGACAATGGACAAAGGCAAAGGAACAGCCTTAGTTGTCAAGGGAAGGACCAAAGAAAAGTACAAAGGTGGAAAGAGGAATCAGTCTCGTAGCAAGTCCCGTAGTGCTAAAGGCAAGAGTGACATAGAATGCTACCATTGTGGCAAGAAGGGTCACATGAAAAGAGACTGCAGAGAATGGAAAGCAGAAAAAGGCAAAGAGAAAGCTGAAGACCATGGTGAGAAGAACAAGTCCTCAGTGAAGATTCAAGAAATAAATGTGACAAACACTGTTGCAGAGGATGACAGTCTAGTGTCAGGAGACATCTACTTCTTGAAGAATACAATGGACTCAGCTCTTCTTACAGCATCTGATGGAAATGCACTGAGTGACTGGATTATAGACTCAGGGGCATCACTTCATGTGTCTCCAAACAAGGAGTGGTTTACTTCTTATGTGACCACTAAAGATCATGTTCGGCTAGGCAATGGGCAGACATGTGAGATCTTAGGTGTTGGAGATGTTCAATTAAAGTTTCAGAATGGCTATTCTTTCACACTGAAGAATGTGAGACATGTTCCCACAATTACAAAGAGCTTGATCAGCACAGGTTTACTTGATGATGCTGGCTACGTCACCACTTTTGGACAGAACATGTGGAAGATATCCAAGGGTTCTATGACAGCAGCACATGGAGTAAAGTCTAGAGGACTTTACATGATTTATGTATCAAATGTCTCTAAAAATGTAATCAATGTAACCGAGCAGCCGAACGTTTCTTTGTGGCATAGCCGGTTAGGACATATGTCCAAGAAGGGAATGGAAATCTTGTCTCGTTCTGGTTATTTGCCTGGATTTTCATTTAATGATTTTGAATTCTGTGAACATTGTCTGTATGGTAAGCAAACACAGCAGCCACATAAGCATAGAAGCAGTATAAGAGATACACAATTGGCACTTGTTCATAGTGATTTGTGTGGACCTATGCCTAACCTATCTCTAGGGGGAGATTCTTACTTTATGACATTTATAGATGATTACTCGAGGAAAGTATGGGTTTACTTTCTCAAGCACAAGGATGAAGCGTTGAGTGTTTTCAAAACGTTTGTGACACTTGTGGAGAATCAGAGTGGCAAGAAGCTTAAATGCTTACGCACTGACAATGGTGGAGAGTATGTTTCAAAGGACTTTCAGGACTTTGGTGAGTCAAAAGGTATAAAACGTGAACTTACTGCTCCTTACAATCCTCCTCAAAATGGTGTTGCTGAGAGGATGAATAGGACCATACAAGAGAAGGTCATAAGTATGTTGTCTAATGCACAACTGCCAAATGGGTTTTGGGTTGAAGCTGTATCAACAGCTGTTCATCTTGTAAATAGATCTCCTAGCAAGGTTTTGCAGAAGGATTCAGTGCCAGAGATGGTATGGTCAGGCAAAATGCCCTCATACAAGCATCTCAGAGTCTTTGGCTGGGAGGCATATACTCACGTTCCAAAGGAATTTAGGAACAAACTTGAGCCAAAGAGTAGAAAGTGCATCTTTCTAGGCTATGGTAATTCTAGTGAGATGGGGTACAGACTTTGGGATCCCGAATCCAGAAAGGTTGTCCGCAGCAATGATGTTCACTTTAATGAATCCAAATATCATTCTAAACCAGAGAGGGTTGAGGAGATTAGAAGAGTTGTCTTCCAAGAAGATGGACCTGCCCGTGCAAGACAAAATGTCAGGGCTCAAGAGGAGCAAGGACAGGATAGAGTGGAACCACAGGTTGTGGCTGAGCCTGAGCCACCTATTGTGCGTAGATCTGGACGTGTCACGCGACCTCCTGATAGGTTTGTTCCATCTATGAACTATGTCATGTTGACTGATTGCAATGAGCCTTCATGTTACAAGGAAGCAGTGCAAATGAAGGACTCTGGGAATTGGCAATTGGCCATGCAGTCAGAGATGACAGCTCTGCATAAAAACAAGACACGGAAGCTAGTTAAATTACTACAGGGCAAAAAGGCTCTACCTTGTAAATGGGTTTACAGGTATAAGATCACCGCTCATGATAGTCAGCCAAAGTACAAAGCAAGGCTTGTTGCCAAGGGCTTTAAGCAAGAACAAGGCATTGACTTTGATGAAGTCTTCTCTCCGGTGGTCAAGATGACTACATTGAGATGCTTTCTTGCATTGGTTGCCATATTAGATTTGGTGTTGCACCAAATGGATGTCAAGACAGCATTCTTGCATGGTGATTTAGATGTGGAAATTTACATACAGTAGCTAGAAGGGTTTGTTGAGAAAGGCAAGGAAGATTGGGTATGCCAGTTGTTAAAGAGTCTTTATGGCTTAAATCAATCACCGAGGGCATGGTACCATAAATTCCACAAGTTTATGCTTTCTCAAGGCTACAAACGTAGTGAGTTCGATCATTGTCTATATACAAAGAAGGCTAAGGATGGTAGTTGGCTGATCCTTATTTTGTATGTGGATGACATGTTGATTGCTGGCAAGCACTTGGAAGAAATTTCAGCTTTGAAGTCAAAGATGGCAAAATCTTTTGAAATGAAAGACATGGGTGAGGCAAGTCATATACTTGGTATGCGCATTGAGAGAGACAGATCAAAGAAGTTGATTTGGTTATATCAAACAGAGTATATTGACAAGGTTTTGCAATGTTTCAATATGGAGAAGGGAAAGGCACTGAGTGTTCCATTGCCACCATATGTGAAACTTAGCAAACAAGATTGTCCTGTGTCTGAGGAAGAACAGGCTGAAATGGATAAGATTCCATATGCGTCTGCAGTGGGTAGTTTGATGTATGCAATGATTGCTACTCGCCCAGACATTGCATTTGCAGTGGGAGTAGTAAGTCGATACATGTCAAACCCAGGCAAGAAACATTGGGAGGCAGTGAAAGGAATATTGAGATACCTGAAAGCTACAAAGAGTACGCGTATATGCTATGGGAGTCAGGAGCTAAGTGTAAAGGGTTTTACAGACTCAGATTATGCAGGTGACTTAGACAACCGAAGGTCTACGTCAGGGTATGTCTTTAAATTGGCTGGTGGAGCAGTATCATGGCGTTCTAGATTACAAGATTGTGTTACTCAGTCTACTACAGAGGCTGAATATGTTGCAGCATCAGAGGCATGCAAAGAATCAATTTGGCTTAATCGACTAGTAACAGATTTGGGAATCAAAGAAGAGATGCCTGTGTTATATTGTGATAGTCAAAGTGCTATACAATTGGCTCGCAATCCAGTTTATCACTCAAAGACAAAGCATGTGGATGTGAAGTATCATTTCATCAGGGAAATGCTCGAGGATAAGCAACTTCAGCTTGTCAAAGTTCACACCACAGAAAATCCTGCTGATCTACTTACAAAAGGACTTCCCTCAGAGAGCTTTGCGCATTTTCGCAAGCAGTTAGGTGTAGGGTAGTACATCACTTCTCTACATCTCTTGTATATTAGCTTGTATAGTAGCTTCTCTCACACTTAAAGTACCACATTGGACTTTAAGTGGGAGGTTGTTGGGGTATAAGCCCAATGTGGTCGCCCAGGTAAGTGGGCGGGCCGTCGGGGTATGTACACATATTCTTTTGTAAAAACCTAATAAGAACTCACTATGCTCTACACATTACAGTAAAGCGAGTTCACCATATCGTCATGCTCTTCTTCTAGCACTCTCTCTCGCGTCGCACTTCCGCTCGTACTCCTTCATCCCATACTCAACATTACTCCTGTTGGAGGTGCTCTCCATGGGCTGGCTAAAGGTTTCCATTGTGGTGCATGCAGGATTTGGACCAACCTTGGTACTCCAAGCTATGGGGATTGCCTTTCTTGTGCCCTCCTCCATGTTTCTTGGTTTGCTTTCGATTGTTTTGATATGTCAGCTCTTACAGGTTCTTTAGGGATCTGATCCCTTTCTTGCTCTTGCCTGGCAACCCATGGTGGGGTTGGTGCACCATAGATTACCACAGAAGCCTCTATCGATGTGTATCCTGATTGGAGGAGGTCTTCATAAGTGTTCCTTTCTTCTCTTTCCTTGTCTTTTGGTGAAGGTGCTGCCTCTTCCGTCTTTTCTAGTGAGTGCGGTGGTTGGGATATAGAGGGCTTTGGACTTGGAGGAGGAGTAGAGGATCCTGGAGGTGAAGGTGGTGGAGTTGCACTTTTTTTCTGTTCACCTTCTTTGCTTCTCTCGAATGGAACCTCTCGTGTTTATTTCAGCTGCCTCTTGATATCCTGTACCTCTGCCATTGTGAAAGGCTCTAAGTTATGTTGTTCGATCACCTTTTTAGATTCTTCATAGGCTCGGATGTAATGATCGAACTTGATCCTCCATCGGTCTTGAGGAGCTTCCTCCAATCCTTGTTGGGTCTGGTACCCAATACTCCTCAAAATCTCCTTTGAGTGCCCGTTCTGCCTTGAATTGATCAATCAACCTCTCGATCTGAGTAGTCTTTTGGCTGTGTGTCTCTTTGAGCCTTGGTTCTTTTGTCATCGCCATCTTACCCTTGTTTTTTGGGGGCTCCTCAGACTCTTCTTTTGGTACAATCTCTAGCCTCTGATTGGGTTTCTTGTGGGAGTGGACCTTTACTTTGTCTTTTCTTTCTTTAATGGAGCTACCCTTATTATGGATCCCGACTGCATCTGCTATGATTTGAGGTGTAATCACCACCTCTGTCTTCTGTCCATCCAAAGCAATAATCACTACCTTTCCATCTCTGGATTGAGTTGACTAGCTCATAGACTCTTTGCACATCTACACCCGTTGGTGTTGTTGTGAAGAAGTTGTAAAAATCTGCTCTTTCAAGTTGGGTGAGTGTTTCTTCTTTGTTTGCATACTCCAAAATTTCTCATGGATTCATTGGGATATCAATTGTATTTCCTTGAAGGTCTCTAAAAGTTCCTTGATACACCACCAGTCCTTCTCTTTCTAATGTCATCTCATCTACCCAAGCTTTGGTTGGCATGAGCGTCTCTTCTGGTAGTGTGTAAGGCTCACTGGCTGCAACAATAATGTGCTTCAAGGACACAATCTATTCTTCTTTATTGGTGATCGGCTAGCTTCCATTGATCTTGCGAATTCTCCAAGTGTATCAAAAATTAGAGTAATTCTTCAGATCTGGTGTTATTACAACTTCTAGCTTTCCAAATAACTTCAAAATTGAAACACAAGCCAATTAGGGCCTAAGGATGCTATGAATGTGGCAAAAAGTGCATTTTGGGTGTGGATTCATGTTGTGAGACATCATACTCATATGATGTCTAAGTGCTCAGAATGAAGTTCTTTTTCACGTGTATGATGTCTAAGTGCTCAGAATGAAGTGCTTTTTTGTATGTGCATAGCTTATAGCATATGCATCATGGATACATGCCTACAATATTGTCTGGGTGTCATTTGGGCAAGATGTGACCACTTTAGCTTTTTCCGACCTTGGATATGTATTGCTTTAGCAAATTATGTTCAAATGGGTTATCACTTGATGAGAAGACTCATAAGCAGGTGGTATGAACATTGGCTAGGCAAAACTCCTCTCACAATGACATTTGAATACCATTAGAGATTATACGCGTACGATGTCTCTTGGTACAATTTTGCTTGAAAATGATGGGATAGTATGCCCATAACCTATGCATGATGTAAATGGCTTCATAAATGAATTTGGAATTGGATTTGTAGGTGGGAGGCCATAAAATCGGTTTGTGCGTTCATATTTCCACCTTGTGGACATATTATGGATAAATGATGTCCATTCATGGTGAAATTTGATTGGCAAGCTCATTAGGTAGTGATGGAATAGCTAGCCCTCCAACTTATCATTTTGTAGGGGTTAGACATCATACGGGTATAATGTCTCTTTCATCTTTTCTGGTTGTGATTGATTGTGAAGTTAGCTAAGGATGTGTGCATTGCTATGATGTGCCTGAAATGGAATTTGGATGAGGTTTCATGTGCTCAAGACCACAGAATGTGTTTTTGGATTCTTGATTTACAGAATGAGTTGTATGATGGTCAAGTCATGCCCAAATGTGCCCAAACTTGGTGTATGTGATGTATATACCATGAAGTACAATTTTGGATGGTCAAAATGCTGACAAAACTCTTCTATGATAAAGCTAGACATTATATAAGTGTATGATGTCTATACTTGTAATCAGACGTTTGATCATAGGGGCATAATATGTGTGATAAGTGCATGCTCGGTGCTTGTTTTGACTTGATTTGGAGCACTTTTGATAGGTCTAAAGCCAATTTTTGAGATTTAGCCTAGAATTTGCGTTTTTGGTTTTAGCCATCCTCCTTGGCACAAATCTCATGAAATTTTGTGTACTTCATGTTTAGGCTATGCATAATGTATCTGTGTATTCATAGGAGTGAGTTTTGTGCAAAATCTGTATGTGAGACATCATACGCGTATAATGTCTATTTGATCAAAATCATCTTTTGGTGCTTTGCAGTGCTTTGTGCTTGTTCCCTAAGCTCTAGTTGCTAGTGTCCAAATTAAAAAGTTATTGGTTTATGTTAACCCTCACGGCTCACGGACACCCTATCACCTACGACGGACGTTGTAACCTACGGCGGACATTGTATTATTTATTTGGTAGAGTCAGGTACTGGGCTTGTCGGTCCAATAGGAAAAGGGTAAGAGTGATCGCCGATGAGAGGCGCACTCTAACTGGAACATTCAAGGGATTAGTTGGCTAAGCATGGGCGCCCAAGTGTGAATGGGGCGAGCTCATATAAAAGTCAACTAAACCTAAAATCCACTCATTCTCTCATTTGTGCAATAGAAGAGTGCTCTTGCTCCATCTCCATCTCCATCTTCTTCTTCTTCACCTCCTTGTGTGTGTGTGTGTGTGTATGTGTGTGAGAGAGAGAGAGTGTGTGCGATCGAGCATTGCGGCGGCACGGCGGCGGTGAGGCGGTTGAGCGTGGCGCAGCGGCGTCTCCTTCTTCTTCGCAGTGAGGAATCCTCCACGAAGCAAGCGTAGAGCGGTGAGTGACACACCATCGCCTTCTTTGAGCTTACTAGTTTAGGCTTGTTGTGTGCTTGGAGCCATTTGTGGCTCGCACACGGTGTATCGGCAAGTTCCTTGCATTGACACGTGCGACATACGCGCACATTTTTGGCGCCACTGCCGGGGAATGCCATACATGAAGCTCGAGTAGCACTCTGTGCTTCTCCGTGGTGCAATTTCTATTGTAGGAAAGGTAAGGAAGGAGTGTGTGTGTGTGTTGAGAAGAGGGATTTGGTGTTATACTGTGTGTTTTTTTTATTAATGGAGTTTTCAAAGGTACTGTGTTTATTCTCTGTGTATTAAGGTAGTTAGTTTTCTTTGTTAATAGAGATTTCAAAGGTTCTATGTTTATTCTCTGTGTATTAAGGTAGTTAGTTTTCTGTGTACAGTAAGTAGGAAGTAGATTAGTGAGAGTTAATAGAGTGTGTTAGTGTGTAAGAGTAGGTGTATTAGTTAGAAGTAGGTAGAGAGAGTGTGTGTGTGCTCTCGCGCAAGCCGCAGCGGCCTTATCCTTTATAAATTTTTTTTAAAAAAATTAAAGGTAGGACCGAGATCGGGAATATCTCCCAGATCCAAGCCCAAACCTAAGCCCAAGCTCACACTCAGGACTAGGCCTCAGTCGCCTTTTAAAAAAACGAATTTTAGCTTCACACGTAGCTAAAAATTGATTTTTTGAGGACCAACGGAACGTTAGATGCATGAAAATTGTGATGTAAAGCACACAGCGACCCTTTAAGTGATACGCTCATTTCGATCTATCACACACTTCAATCAAAAAAATCAAACATTAAAAAAACATAAAAAACAAGAAAAAAATCAAGTAGAAAACGGGGTGCAAAACACCCACAAAACAAAGCAAATAACCTTTGAGGGTACTTGCCGACACTTGTAGGGCACCCAAAGCACATGTATCTACGCTCTGGTCGTGTGCTAGAGTCCGAACAACTAGCTAGTGCTTCGATTTACGGGGGTACTCACTATCCTTCCACGCTAGGGTCTACGTCCTCGGTCGGGACCCAAGGTAGTGCAACCCAAGACCCAAATATAGCGGCTAGCGACTCTTCCTCTGACTACGATATTATGGAAGAGCATCTTACACAAAGCCCCGGGGGAACAAATGAAACCGTACCTAGCTGGGCCCAACAACCTGGAACGAGTGTTTTTAGCCGTTTGATGGAAACTTTTAGTAGAGCTACGCGCTCTGAACCTACGGCTAGTGAAGTAAACGAAGGGGGTGGGGAAGTAGAATCACCATTCACATCTCCTGTAGACCCCACACTCCCTCAGAGTGTCCACGTGGACATTCTACCTACATCATTTAATGAGGGCTTTATCGAGCTACCACCTTCCAAAGTCGCCTCTAAGGTAGCGGTGACTAAAAGTCAAAACACGGGAAGCAACATTGCATCCACCTCACGGCAACCCTCTAGTACACCAAGTTTGGATGGGGTATTTCTCAATGAAAATTGGGAATATGACCTACACACGGAGACTTTGACCGACCTATACATGGGCTACACATACCATGTGGGTTGGTTAGAAGTTGTACAATCCACATCTAGTGCCACTAGTCTAGAGGAACAACAACACATGATATACAATGTCATCCATAGGATTATCCAGTCCGAGAGGCAAAATCGAGGAATAAACATACCTTCGACGGGTCCTATGCGATTTTTAGACACGGGCAAAGGGAAACAACCCACTATCACAAATGGAGACTCCCCCAGTGAGTCCCATCGATCCCCCATATGTTGTTTCGCCAGGGGTCTCAATGCAATCTGAGCCCACAAGTGATAGATTTACTTTTCCAACTCTAGCTCATCTTTCCCTGGATGACACCACGGATACCATGCCTACCCCAATGATGGGCATGCCAAGAAACACACCATGGACCTCGTTTGTTAGTAAAGCACCTCTACATGGTAGCTCAATGCCTGCAATAGTACCTACAAGTGCGTACCAATCGTATGCACCTATGGGTCATCGTACTCATGTAGTCTCTACTCCTCCCATTGTTTCAACTACCTATGCTCCACAACCACAATACACAAGTTCTTATTTCCATGGAACTATACTGGCTAGAATTAGCATGTCACATCTGACGTCTGCTATGCCTAGGGCCACTCATATGAACTATGGACCACCACATGGCACAACATCGTACCCAACGTGGAACCCAAGGGCTTCCTATGCGCCAAGCCCAATGCCAATACCTACTCCACATGTAGTCTCTGGAGCGCCTTCACCCACGGTGCTTGCTCACTTAGGTGACTTGGCAACATTTGCTCAAGCTATTGGTCGATCTATTGCTGAGAATATGCGTAACACGCCTGATAGAGAGCCCAGAAGTAAGGCAGTTCAAATAGCGAGGCTCACACAAAAATTTAGTGGAGACGGGGATGTGAGAAAGCATATCGAAGTGTTTGAACAAATATGCGATTCTCTAGGAGAACACAATGACCTACATAAGAGAAATGCTTTAAGCCTAACCTTAAGTGGAAAGGCTGGGGATTGGTATAGAACCCTAAGGGTGGAAGAAAAAACGATTTACCCTACTCTTAGGAGACTGTTCTTAAAGGAATACATACGAGAGGGAGTGCTTTGGGGTGTAGCCTCTCAGCTCCAGAAAGCCCAACGAGAGGAAGGAGATTCGGCGAGAGACTTTATAAGTCGCTTGGAGCATTTGAATTCTCGTTGTAATCCAAATGAGCACTTCAACAATAACCAATTGCTTGATAGATTCATTAGGGGGTTATGACATGAGGATATCTACAATGGCCTAGTCATTAGAGGTATCACCACTTGGGAAGCAGTCACCACCAATACGATCCAATTGGAGGATAATTTAATGATTCAAGGAGAAAGAGTGTCTGCTGAGCCTAAATCTATTAGCTCGCAAGCATCAGGGCATCATCCAATGACCCTAAAGCCTATTGCTAAGGAGCCAAAGATATCTGAGATGACTTTAGCAGATCTCACCAAGGCTATTCAAGAGAGTCTTAGAGACAATCGTGCTCCGCAAAACAATCATATGTATCCAAGAAGGGAGCAACAATGGTGCTCAGTATGCTATGGACCACATAGTACCAGTGAATGCCCTACTTTTAGAGTAAAATTCAATGGGAACTGCAATGCATGTGGGAGGTATGGTCATCAAGCTAAGGATTGCATAGTATTTAAGCGTGCGATGGCCAATAGACCAACCTTAGCATGGACAGACACACCTCGAGTGCCTGCCTTGATGCCGGCCCCACCTCTTGAACAAACAGCACAACACATGGTCCCTAGGGCCCAAAATGTTGTTCAAACAACACCCTTACCACCTCCAGTGCTAGGACCGCAACCACCACATCCGAGAATCACTTCTGTGAATCAAGTGGGTTGTGAGTCATCTATTTCTTGTTTGGAAGGCTATGAGGAAGATAGAGATCCTAATATCGCCTATGGGATGGATGTGCTTGAGAAAGTCCACAATACTACATGGAGGACTATTGGGGACAAGTCAAACCTGTATATCAAGTAGTTGCTCCTACGGAAAGAGGCCAAAATATCAATTACACCGCTAAGAGACCACCTCTTCAATGCTATGAGTGTGGAGGTCCACATCGTGTAGCCGAGTGTCCTATTAGGCTACAAAAGAACGCCACACTAATGCAAACCAATCAAGCAAGCACGTCTACAATGCCGATACTCATGTGTAATCGATGTGGCATAGATCATTTGATTGCCCAATGTCCAAATAATCCAAATGCACCGAAGATCACACCATTAAACTTGATTGAAGTTACCGAGGAGCCATCACAAAGTACACCTGTGGTACCAGTAAACGTACTCACACGATCGATGCTCCAAAAACAAAATTATATTCTTGAGGAAAGAGACACGGCATCAATTACCCAATCTCAGAAAAAGAAGAAAACACGAAGAAAGAGATCGCAAAAAGCAGCGAAGTCAGACCCTAGTTCAAAGACCAACATAGGGACTGGTGATGACCCCGTATATATGAACGACGCTGAAGAAGATTTTGATTCAGGTGAAACCATGGAGACCAAAACGACCACTAACATAGAAACCAACAAGGAAGATCTCCATGAGCCACAATGGCCAGGATCCAAAAAGAAGATAGGAACTTATCCAAACCCTACAGAGGAGAATGAGCGAGTCAAGCAATTAAGGAGTTTTGTAGAAGATACCCAAAGGGATCTAGAACCAGCACCTAGGAAGATCCAGATTACAGACACCGTGTTCCCTACGCAACAACAACCTCACCAAGTCCATAGACCCTTGGACATACCTAGTGTCATCCAAGAAGAAAGTGACTTAAAGTCATGGGAAAGTGGGCGTACTCACTTCTTGATGGAAAGAATGTTTACAGAGGGACTACCCGATCCTATCGAAGAAATGGAGATCCCATCTTCCCCACGTCAAGGCACTCAAGGCCAAAAGGTGCTGTTAAACATTGCCAAATTGATGGATTTCATGTCTTCAAAAGTTAGAACCACCATCATGTACAAACTATATAAAGACCCCAAGCTAGTCTCAGCTCTTCGAGCTTTCCGCAATGGAGAACTGAAGTTTGGGCTACCACAATTTTCACAGATGGGTGGAGCTGGGGAGATGCCAATAGAGGAGGAACACTTAGATCCACAACCCAACCTAGATGAGAACCTTGTTATAGAAATACCTGTTAACAAGTTGGGATAATACTTTGAGGGTGATGAATCTAATGCGACTATACCAATCACTACTAAGGGATTAACTGTGAAGGGAATCCTTGATGGTGGCGCTGGGGTTAGCATTGTGACTAAAAATTGTTGGGAAACTATGGGAAGACCTCACCTTGCGACCACAACCATAGTAGTGAAGATGGCCAATGGGTCTATTGTTAAACCTATTGGGATGCTAGAAGATCTCAAGATCAAGGTCTTTGGACATAAAATAAGGATTACCTTTATTGTTATGGATTTCTCCAAACACACTATGGCATCGGAGATGATCTCAAGACGTCCTTTCATGAGGGAAGCAAAAATGGTGCATGACTGGTCTAAAAACCATGTCTACTTGCAGTTCCAAGATTCTGTCATTCGAGTGGATCTTGTGACGGGTCGAGCACATCCTATAGGAAACAGGTTTATAATTGATCATAGATCTGACACCACAGTTCAGTCGGCCCCATTGCAGTATTGTTACACGTGTAAAGCGGACACTGATGTCGGGGAAGATTCTCCTTATATGGATGTACTACCTGGGATGATTGAGTCGGACAATGTGGATTGGGTCCACCTAGCAGCAACCATAGACACTTGGGGAAATAGGGGGACAACCTGGGTAACACTTGAGGGGGATGAAATGCCCGTGCCCTTAAACATGCTACAAGCAATGCATATAGGTTGTGACAAGAGTCATCCTAATATAACGAAGAAAACATACAAGTGGGTCCCTAAAGCTTCTTTAGAGACCATAGCTAGTGCTAAAAAAAAGAAGCCTTGTAAGAAAGGTTCCACTCGTTCCAAGAAAAGTAAGAAAACATGGCGTTGGATTCCTAAACGACTATTGGAAGCCCAAGGCTACTATCAAGGAAATGATCAAATCTGGGTGCCAAAACGTAGATTGTGTTCTTACCTGTCACCTGACCCATGTGCACCCAATTCTATAGCTCCGAAACAAATTGATGATAGTGGAAAGAAAAAAATCACAGAATACTACACACCCGCTCTAGAGCTAGTTTGGGTACCGAAGAAAGAACAATTTGTTCCACCTAGCTCAGGAAGGGGGGAGTCCCATGAAGCTTCTAGCTCCTCATGTAATGCATCCATGGAGGTAAAAGCTTCTCCACAACCTCCACCTACAATAGTGGACCTCCATAAAGCTACAAAGGAATCCACACTTCCCAGTGTTCAAGAATCACCTGATGAACCACTTCAAGTTCGATCCTGGGAGAGTACCTTACCACCCTTGCAACTCGACAAGGCACCTAAGGTAATAGAAAACTACTGGCAAAAATCCCCACCTATTACCAACTGGAACAATTGGTTTCAAAGGGTGACAAGCTCATTTCAAACGATATGATCTACCCAAGGAAGGGGGGAATGTTTGCTGACAGTCATCATTCACTCACTCCCCTCTCAACCTTGTTTCCCTGACCTCTCAATCACCAATCTTAGGGAATGTATATATATAAAGCCTTATACTCACAAAAAAAATAAAAAAATAAAGAGCAAGAGCAATTAGCAAACGAGTATGCACAATAAAAGTCAAAACATTGACCAGACCTACACTTTCACATCCGGTACACTGAAATAGAAACCTATGTTACCAAACACCTTTGATCCTCATCACTCGAGTGATGGAGGGTAGGTAGGATTAATACAATAGGAGTGTTTCTTTTTTAGAGTTGAGTGATTAGCAAAGTTCTTTTTTCCCACTGATGTGCCTCCTAGAGGTATTCCATGTGTTTCCTAGTGTGTACAGGAGAGTGTTGCTGTTGTTAGGATTTGGACTTTCATGGAATCTTTATCTCGACTCACTCTTCGAATCAAGCGCGACCATCGACACAAACAAGTGTTTCTTGTCCATTAGCATTGCCCCTTATCTTTTTTGCATCTATGATTGTCTGCTTTGATTGTGATTGGTAGCATAATATCCAGCACATTTTCTTAGTAACAAACATTTAATTCAATGTAATTTTTTGTCATAATCACTTGTCTAGGTTTAAAAATCAAGCAGTCCGACTAAGCTAGTTTGACCAAGTTAGGTGTTAGAGATCTTCTCTTAATACCATGGGGAATGCCTTCCTAATAATCAACGGTTACTTAGGCTCTTAATCCGATTTAGGCAGCATTGTGTGAAATGTACTAAGGCTTTCTAGTGGGCTTGACCCTGTTGACCTTTAGCTTAAGTATTATAAAGGGAGTTTACTTGTGTGATGAGCCTGGGGAGGTGTATCAGTGTTATATGACCCCCCAAAGTTACAAAATTAAAATGTTGAAAACGAACAAACAAAAACAAATCAAAGTGCCACAATGTAAAATCTTAAGCTGGAAGAGAAATCTCAGCTTGATTGGGTACTTCACGCACATGTATCGCCTATGGTACTAGATCCCTAGAGGTTCCCAGTGTGGGCGCTTTTCCTTGAAAAGCAAAAAACCCAAGGCATACAAAATAAGCACACACATCAAAATTGAATCACTGTGAAAAGACTTTGGGGGGTCAAAGAAAAGGTAATCAGTCAGGCGATGATTTCATGAGAAATTCCTTTTATCGTAGCTTAACTACAAGGTCTTCTAGGTATAGCCTCTAGTCAGCCCTCGAACATGAAATACTTGGCTCTCGCGATTAAACAACTTAATTGACCATAGAAAATTAAGAAGCTTATCCATGGTATTAATAGTCGATCTCTAGTGCCTTTCGACCGTTAAATTAGCGACCCCAGACTTGTTTAATTTTTTACCTTTACATCTGTTTATGCATTTGATTACATTGCAATTTAATGTTTATTGCTGACAAAAGGTTTAAAATTCTGTTACCAATCAATTTGTCTGCCTAAAACTACAGATGCTTTTTAATCGCTTATGAGAATGCAATTACTGTGCCAATGTTGTTTGATTTTGCAGTGATTGAAGAAGGCTAAGGAAATTCATCTCAAATGCTCTTCCACCTCGACGAACGAGCTTCAACTCAATAACTCCGAGGACGGAATCTAAATCAAGAAGGGGGGCATGTTAACCCTCACGGCTCACGGACACCCTATCACCTACGAGGGACGTTGTAACCTACGGCGGACATTGTATTATTTATTTGGTAGAGTCAGGTATCGGGCTTGTCGGTCCAATAGGAAAAGGGTAAGAGTGATCACCGATGAGAGGCGCACTCTAACTGGAACATTCAAGGGATTAGTTGGCTAAGCATGGGCGCCCAAGTGTGAATGGGGCGAGCTCATATAAAAGTCAACTAAACCTAAAATCCACTCATTCTCTCATTTGTGAAATAGAAGAGTGCTCTTGCTCGATCTCCATCTCCATCTTCTTCTTCTTCACCTCCTTGTGTGAGTGTGTGTGTATGTGTGTGTGTGTGTGTGTGTGTGTGTGTGTGTGTGTGTGTGTGTGTGTGTGTGTGTGTGTGAGAGAGAGAGAGAGAGAGAGAGAGAGAGAGAGAGAGAGAGTGATCGAGCATTGCGGCAGCGCGGCGGTGGTGAGGCGGTTGAGCGCGGCGTAGCGGCGTCTCCTTCTTCTTCGCGGCGAGGAATCCTCCACGAAGCAAGCGTAGAGCGGTGAGTAACACACCATCGCCTTCTTTGAGCTTACTAGTTTAGTCTTGTTGTGTGCTTGGAGCCATTTGTGGCTCGCACACGGTGTATCGGCAAGTTCCTTGCATTGACACGTGCGACATACGCGCACAGTTTAGCATAGAAACTCCATGTTTGGCAATTCAGTCTTCGAAAGGGGTTTCCTCATTTGGAGATGACTTTCCGCTGTAATTCTTCTTGAGATTCACCTCTAATCTTGTAGATGCAATAGAGCACCTTCCCATGGCTTTGGGGTAGCATTTGGTGTTATGGCTAACTTTTTTGGAGGTTTGTCGGCGATCAAATAGCGTCTTTTTGTGAGGAGATGATTGGTGACAATTTTTCTATGTTTGACCCTATATGTTGGTTGTCGATGATATGTTGATGATGCTTGTGAAGATTGGTAGCAAACGGACGCACCATTTGGCCATGAGAGCCAAATGACGCTTTGCATGTCCGAAGCCTAATTTGGTGTTTGGACCATCTTCTGATAGTTTGTTCATGCTAGAATTTGCATAGGCTTATAGGGAGCCTCGAGGAGCACTTATTCATGAAGTTTGGCAGCATTCTGGCTACTTTTCTCAGATTGGATTCTCCAGGATCTCGAGAATTATGGTTTTTTTGGCCAACATAAATCAGCATAGGAGGTCATAGAGTTGTTCCTCTAGCCTAGGGTTAACCCCCCGTCAACTTTTGTAGCAATCGGGTTAGCGGTTATTACGTGGCAGTACCATTTTAACTTCTTCCCGACGATGTCCCATTGCCCTTTTCGTTGGTTTTTCGCGATGAAGTTACTATAGAGCAAGTAGAGCTTATGGTGAGGAGACTACCTCTCATGTCTGGCATTGACCAGTGTCCTGTGTGCATTGTATAAATCCATAGAAGATCCACACGCTCTAGGTCTCTCTAGCTCTCTCTCACTTGTGAACAGTAGAAATGAGGTAGTAAGTGGGCCAAAAATATCTGATATCAGGGGTTCTCGAGTCACTTGTCATGAAATTTGACGTGATCCTATCTTGTAACAAGGTGCACCTTATGCTCAAAAATTTCTTCATTTGGACTCCATTTGTCCATTTCTAGAAACATTGTCCTTTCGTCCAAAAATTGCTAGAGTCGGGCTTTTTGCAATTTTTCCATAAATGCACCCCGACTTCACCGTATGTTATCCTTGACATGCTGATTGCTCCTGTCTCTTTCTTTTGAACTCGCCTCCATAGGATAGTAGGGTGACAATCTCCTCTGACCACTTAGGGATCATTTCAATGTTGAAAAGATAAGCATCAAGAATGTCATCGTCTATTCCTTCTGGAGCTTCTCCATTTGGTAATTGGAAAAGATGATCAGCTCATAGATGTGTCTTCCCCTTTTTAACCACAACTGTAAACTCAAACTCTAGCAAAATGATAAACCATCGTACAATTATCCCTGTATTGCATGGTTTGTTTACAAGGTATAGGAAAGCCTGATGATCGGTAAAAGAACACAAATTTGTGTGCAAGGAGATAATGCCAAAATTTCTTAACATCATACGTCATTCCCAGTCCCTCTCGCTCCGTAGTGGTGTAATTATTGCACTATTGAGTTGCTTGCTTGCATAACATATTGGTAGGTCCATATTTTCCTCTCATGGCTGAGCCAAGATGCATCCAATAGCAAAGGACAAAGCATTTATATGAACATGAAAGATCTTGTCCCAATCTGGTGCTATCAATACTAGAGCAAATATGAGCGCTTTCTTCAATTTCTCAAATGATTCCTCACACTCAGTCGTCCATTCAAAGGTTACTATAAGTCTATACAAGGGTTGGGAAATGACTATATACATATGTATAAACCTCTTGTAGTACCCACAGTGCTACACGAAGCATTGTACATGTTTTGCATTTTGTGGTCTAGGCATTTCTACAATCACCTTGATTTTATCCCGATCAGTTGTTATCCCATTTTTTGAGACAATATGTCCCAAGATTCTGCCCTATTTACCTATGAATATGCATTGTTTTGGGTTAAGACAAAATTGATAAGTCCTTCACTTCTCGAACACTTTTTTGAGGTGCTTGGTATGTTCCTCACTCAAGAGAGAGTGTACACATAAGTCATCCATGTAAATTTGCAAGAAAATTCTCAAGTACTCCCGAAGGCATGTATCATCAATCACTGGAATGTTGTCGGGGCATTGGTCAAGCCAACAGGCATCACCCTATATGTGTATGTACCCCATTCCATGGCAAATGTTGTCTTGTATTGATCCTCAGGGGCAATCGTGAGTTGGTTGTAACCTGAAAACCCATCTAAGAAGGAGTCAGCCCGTTTGTCTGCTACTTGTTCTAGGACCTGGTTTGTAAGAGATAATGGATAGTTATCCCTTATCGTGGCTGCATTAACCTTCTTTAGATTCACACATACTCATAATTTACCATTCTTTTTAAGTACCACCACGATGGGAGATACCCAATCGGTGTGTTCTATCTCATAGATTAACTCAATGTCTTTTAATTTATCAATCTCCTCTTTGATGCACTTAGCAAACGTATCATTGTACATGTATGGTCTCTGTTGGCTAGGCTTGGTATCAAGTTTTAAGGGAATCGTGTGCTAACATATCGTAGGATCTACTCCTTTCAGATCCTTGTATGACCAAGCAAACACGTCCTTGTACTCCTTGAGAAGACTTATGAGCTTTTCTTCCTCTGCTTGACTTAGATCAGTTGCGATTTAGGATGGTCGTGGCTCTTCTCTTGGTTCTGCCAAGTCTATCTTTTTTGCATCCTCGGATCCACTGTAAGACTCATTGTCCCTTCGTTTTTGGAGAGGTCGCATCATCACTATCTTCCTGTCTTATATGGTGAAATTTTTGTAGTGAGATGGCACACTCCTTTTGTCCTCATTCTTCTTGTTTTCCTCTTTGCCACTCTCTACTTCTCTTGTCCATACTTCCTTGAGAGTTTTCTTAAGCTCTCTATACCTCTCTTTTCTCTCTACCTTGGTCCACTTAGGCACTCCACTTTTATCCTCCCCAAGTTCTTTTATTTTCTTGGGTTTTGTTTCAGACTCTTGAGCTTGTTTTTTCATTCTTGCTTTTGTTTTTTCATCTAGGGTTTAAGAGTATCTCCCTGAAATTTTGTCCTTGATACAATCGTCAGCTTTTACAAGCATAAGAAACCGTGTTTTGTCCCTTATCCTAGGCATGGTGTTCTCTCTTGCTCTGCTTCTAGCTCTTCCTTTTTTCTAGTGCTCTTGACTTATAGGTTTTTGGTTTGAAAACTTGTAAAATCGGACATCAGCTCTTGTTTCCTCTTGGTCACTCAGATTGTACGAGCACTCATTGTCCGCATCATCCTCGTGTTCAAATTGCTCTAAAGAGTTGTAAAACTCTTCTTATGCTTCTTTCTCCATCTCATCAGTCCTGGGTTGTTTTGAGGGCAATTATCTGTGTTTGTTTCATGCCCTGATGGGATGATAGGTGTTGGGATTGGAACTTCTACCCCAGTCTTTGGTTTATCTTCAAGTGGTTCCAATAGAGTTTGAGCAGTTTGGATCATTTTTTGACACATCTCCAATTTTTGTTTCTCCAATTTTGCATAGGGATAAGTTATCCATTTGTGTTCCTGATTCTGGCTTGTGTGAATTTGCGCTTCATAGGCTTGCATAAGTGTGTTGAGGGGCTCGTTCACTTTCTCAACTAGCACTAATCCTCCTTAGCTTGCACTGCTCTGTTTCTTTATCCTGGTGGATTCTCTGGTCTCTAGAATTCCTATTTCTGGATTAGTTTGACTCCCTAATCTCTCTAATTTATCCTTGGCTCTTTTTAACTCTTCCATTAGGGCCATCTGCTCACGTTCCTTCTTGGTCTTCATATGTGCTTTCCTAGCCTTCCACGTGTTTTGTTGAATTTTCCTCTCGACACTAGGCGTATCTATTCGGGGTTCTTCAATCAATGATTCTTCTCTTGCCCTTTACGCTTGCACTCTCGTGATAACCTATATGAGTATCACTTTTTTGTTTTTTGACCCACTACTAGATGGCACAGCCCCTAGTATGTTCAATGGTACCTTTGCTCCCTTGTTAGGATTCTTTGCGCAATTGAGCATCAGATGAGTGACTCTGCACTCATTGCAATATGCATTCACTCTGATTATTTATTCATAGGGACAGTCTCTTAACCAGTGGTCCCCACCACACTTGTAGCAAGGTCCTTTTGGTTGGTGAGGTCCTCCCTGGGCTCCTTGTTGCTGATTAGCATGCCTTGGTCCCGCTAACCTTCCATGTGCGATGAACATCAATGTTCTCTCATCTAAGCTATATCTGCTTTCACCTGCAATTTGTGTGGCAGTTCGTGGTCCATCATTTCAACTCATGCTCCATGGTTCTGGTGTTCTCGTCTCTTTGGGTGGATAGTATACTTGGTTTTCCACTTAACCACTCGACTCTTCATAATATGCAGGCATAAGCACTAATGCTTGGTCCTGTGGTTCCTCTATGGTAGGTGTATACCTTACACCCAGTGGTCTCGCTCCTAGCAAGGGTGGTTGTTTCCCCAAGACTGGTTGTGGCCGTTCAACCCCTACAGGTCCTAGCAAGTTCCCTGTTGTATACCTAAGCATCAGTGGTACTTGATGAGGTGCTAATTGGGTTGGAGGGACATATTGTCTCTCTCTCACATATCCCTTGTTAAAGTAACACTCCTCTATTGCATGATTGGTCTATTTTTGCTCAACGGCACACCATTTTGCTTGCTTAGTCTGTGGCTTTGCAAATGGGATTATTCTTTTGAGCACTTTTGCAATGAGTTGTTCATAGCTCAAGTTTGCCTGTTTGCTTTGAAGTTGTTCTTAATCACAATGACTCACTGAGATGAGACCTTTTTGCTCAAGATCTTGCCTTTAGACATTATACGCATATAATGTCTCTTTGCTTAGAATGGAGTTCTATCTTTATCCCAGGTACCCCTTGATGTTTACAACATGCATGTGTGCTCATAGCAATATTTCAATCACTAATTTGCACAATATCCTCACTTTTGTCAAGGGATTTCTTGGAAAGAGTATAACTCTTTCAATACTCTCTCTATATGCTCAATTGAAGTGAAACTTTGTTCATGTGTTCCACTCAACTTGCACACTGTGGGTAAGCTATCAAAAGTTTAACTTATCTGATAATTCTACCCTTGAGACATTATACGCGTATAATGTTTATTGGTGAATTTTTGTACAAAACTCATGCACAAGCATCCCCTAGTCTTTGGTACTGCTTTTTGAACACTTTTACCAATCTTCCATGCAAAAATATGCACAGATTCACAAGTTTGCCAATTTTTTGCTTTTGACTCATAGCTTTTGTCTTTTGGGGACCAAATGGTGGCCAAGACTCTAGTCTCAAGGTGTGATTAAGGTATAATATCCCTTTGGAACACTCTGGTCTAGTCTGTTTTGTCAAATTTGGTCTCCAACTAGGGCCTAGACATCATACGCGTATAATGTCTGCTAATGAAAAATTGCACTTTTCTCATTCAGACCCTCTTGCATATGTGTTCTTTTATCCCCAGCAACACTCATCCATGCCCAATTGTCTATTGAAGCTTGTCTATTGCATTTATTTCCAAAAATCAACTTTTCTAAGATTGTAAATGCAGCCAAGCATGAAAGCAAAAATTTCAAAGATGGACAGCTCTAGATCACAATCACATGTCCTATTTACAACTACTCCTACAAAACATGTATAAGGACTTGTATTTATGAGTAGAGAAAACGCTTCACCATCTCTTTTGGACTTGTTCACGCTTGTATCTCCTCACAAATCACTCATCATCCAACCAACACTAGCTAAGACTAATACTACCTAGACAAAAAATCTTGGGTGAGACACACGCTCCCTAGCACTCCCCTAAGATCCAAAGAGTCCGACTCCTCGATCCTTCCTAAAGTGAAATAACACGACTCCAAAAATTGGAGGTACTTTTACCTCGTAGGACCAGTCTAAGGTCACCTACCTAGGGCTCTCATCCCTGGCAGCGGTGCCAATGTTGTTAGGTAGACACACTCCTCGCAATCGCTAGCAAAGCGAGAACTATGCTAAACAATAAGATGTCATCCAAGGATGAAGCTTGAACCATAGGCACATGGAAACAAATAGATGGTTTTCAATCACCTACTCGACCTTCTAAGACAATCACTACCAAAGGAAATCAACTGAAACACATTAAGAACACGCAACCACTACCTTTTTTATGAAGTCAATGCTCACCAAAACTCAAGCTAAAGTCGTCAAATCATTACGAAACTCAAGGGCTAATCTCTGCACACCTAGAGGACACCATCATATGGTCTCTAACCCAACTTAGTACGCATAAATACCCGGTGTAGAAATCGTGTATAAAGACAGGCCGAAATTTATAGGTCACCTATTCTCAGTATCCTTAGGTCTAAGGTGTAGCTCATCCCGTCATGGTCTCAGTGACATATAGGAATCACTAAACGGATGCATGGTTGGAGAGAAAACTCACCTCGAAGCTCGTGGAAGAGCTCTTGCAAAGAGACCAAAGCTGCACAAGCTTGACGTTGAAGTGTAGCTCTCACCATTGCTAACACAATGGTGAAGTCACCTTCGCAATGTAGCCACCGTAGAGCATGTAGGGAGAAGAAGAAGACCTCACTCTCTCTCAACACACGACATGCATTCATGTATACTTAGTGGAGCTTGAAAGTTGATTCATTCAAAATTTGTTTTAGGTTTACAAAAATTGGCTTTTATACCTCAGCCTTGGAGGTTCTAACTCACCAAGATTACATCCTACCATCTACTGTGGGGTTAGAGATTACACATACTTACTAAATTACAATCTAGAAACTCAATTGATTCCCGAAATAATTACAACGAGTTTGTCAAAATAAGTATTACAAAATTGGGCTCTTCATGTGTGTTAGTCGGCCGTCGACACTCTTGGTGCATGACTACTTTCACCTGCTGCTTTGGTTTGGGGTTGTTTGGCCTTCTTTGGACTCTTCTGGGGTGGCTTCTTGGGTCTCTTTTGCGTGGCCTTTTTGGACCTTTCCTTCTCCACTCTCTTTTTTGCTTCTTCTCTGTTCCTTGCAAGGTGGCTTTCCTCTTCCATCCTTGCCCTTTGTCGTTCTTCTTCCATCCTCCTCGCATTGCTCAAAGACTTCTCATAGATTTCTTGAA
The DNA here is from genome assembly GCF_014529385.1 of Adiantum capillus-veneris. NCBI lineage: Eukaryota > Viridiplantae > Streptophyta > Polypodiopsida > Polypodiales > Pteridaceae > Adiantum > Adiantum capillus-veneris. Next base: position 118,146,963 of record NC_140959.1, on the reverse strand, counting down.
TCGTGCTATTACAAACCATCTCTATGAGATCGACCACTTGCTTGTCCGTGAGTAGTTGTGGATCTTTGTTAGGCCTCTGGTCTTGACATCTCTTGTACTTTGTATTGACCTTTATGCTCAAGACCTCAATAATCTTGTTGTGTGGGTATCATCGCTCTTAGAACATCTTGTGAGTCCTGTTTGCTTCTACGATCAGATACTTCTCTTCCTCTACGTAAAACTCTTGCATTCTCGCCCTTTGCATATCCTGTTGAGCTTGATCAAAGTTTGCTGGCTCTTGGCACTCACTCTCAGCCCGCAAGTGCTCTGCCTCTTTGTTTAGTTGTTGTATATGCTCGATGTTTGATATCATTGACCTATGCGCATGTCGGAGTAGACCGAGAGTATCAAAGAAATGATGAATTTTGATGTTATCCAAGTTCTCTGGGACATTGTTGGTTTCTTGATTGTTTGCTTCTTGATTGTTGGTTTCTTGGTTGTTGGTTTCTTGGTTGTTGGTTTCTTGGTTGTTTGTTTCTTGATTGTTGGTTTCTTGGTTGTTGGTTTCTTGGTTGCTAGTTTCCATTGGCAAGAGGTGAGAGTAGGGAGGAGGAGACATGTGTGTGTGTGTGTGTGTGTGTGTGTGTGTGAGAGAGAGAGAGAGAGAGAGAGAGAGAGAGAGAGTATCAACATTATGTCATGCCATCAACAAGAGGCCCTACATTGCCAAGCCAGGTAGCAGTAATAATAAACAACATACCCCAATGAACAGTAGAACGCAAAAAAGTACCCAATGGGATTCAACAATAGAAACAGTGCAAAAACATATCAGAACCCCCCAAATGGGGTTTACATGATTTGTGGAGGATATACCCTTTTGCATCCTTCCTTAATACCATGGAATTTTCACTCAAGTGTCATGCCTTATGATATAGCAGCACCAATATTGCCATAGTAAAGAAACATCGCTTACCTGTGTTATTTGAGTTGAGAGCTCCATGTAGAAACAGTCATGCAGTTGCTTGATGCAAAAATAAAGAACACAACCAGAGCTAAGTGAGGGGCAGAGATGCGCCCTCACCTTTTAAATAGAGGAAGGAATGAGGGCGGTTGCCCAGTTTAGCGTGCAAATATCCATGAGTGGGGAGATCCACAACGGGTATGGTGAGGCCGCCTTCACGTTGTAATGAAGAGGAACCCCAAACCTATTCACGCTCGGCCACGCCAGAGGTAGTAACACTACACAGTTCATAGGTTAACTACAAGGATTGTGCCCCATGGTGATAATATATGGTAGTGGTCCTAAGTAGGCTCTTAGGTTAATTAAGCTGCCCTGGGTAGAGAGTTGTGTGTGTGTTTATCATTGCCAGAAAATAAAAAACCACCCCCAACAAGTCCCGAAAGAAGGGCTAGGTCTATATGTGGTCTAGTTAAAGTAAGCTAAATTTTTTAATTTAAAAAAAAAACAAGAGTACTAAAGTAACACTGTGTGTGTGTGTGTGTGTGTGTGTGTGTGTGTGTGAGAGAGAGAGAGAGAGAGAGAGAGAGAGAGAGAGAGAGAGAGAGAGAGAGAGAGAGAGAGAGAGAGAGAGAGAACTCACAAACTTATAAAAGACTTTAAAAACTCACTTTGATATTTATAGGGCCCAACTTTTAAAAAAAATTCAATTTATCATTAATATGCTCCAAAAAGTGGAAATTACAATTGTTACTGCATGAGAAGCTACGCACGCCCTACTCGTCATTGATTTCTCCTCCATGCCAATGCTCTCTCATGTGCATTCAACCCGTGGTATCCTTGCTTTCATCGGACACTCACCATTTTCATAATATGGTGCCTAAGAGACAAGTTGCCCCATGCCCTTTGCTTCTTCCTACCAGTTAGTGCATGGTAGAACCAATTGAACATCTCGTGAAACGTGTTGCTATGGATCTTACCACCACCATGCTGAGTGCTCTTAAAATAGGCTACCTTTGCCAGATAGTGTGACCTTTTCATCCTTGATTGCTCCAAAGTGCAAGGGGTCTATACTCATCAAGAAAGTATGGACCGTGGGCGAACAAGATATTCATGTAATGTGTGATATCGGTTTCACCCGATGCATCGACCATTAGCTCTGTGAATTTATTAATAGAGACCTTGAATGATTGTATCTCATCTTCACTAAGGTACGGCCACTCAAGAAGCCTCATCATCTCATCACATGCTTCCCACACACGTGCTCTCTTCAACCCTAGTGATGCCGCATTGCCAAGGTAGGTTGTTATGTCACACACCTGCTTCTATATCTAAAAAGGAGTATGGCTTTGAGTCTCACCATAGTTTGAAATCAAGTGTCTTGCATTTGCCCCACCCATACATATCTTATTAGGGTTATCCTGTGTAGTTTCTGGGTTTTTGTGGTCCTTTGAGAGGGTTACTGCATCGGAGTGAAGCCCCATCGATGACAAAGTAATTTCAAGAGCATGAATGCACTCCTCTCGCGCAACTCTGGCTCCATGTTCCATGCATATTTATGTGGAGCATTAGCAACTTTTTCAAAATTCTAAGTCTCAAATACAAGGAACACACATAGATATAAACAATCCAGTTTAGCAAGTCAAGGCCACCAAGTTTCCCTTTGTTACCATACCAAACCCACCTCAGATAGTATGTAATGTAAAAAATCATTTTTTCATAAGCAACTACTAATGAGATTGCATATTTTTTTATAAATTTTCAATTAAAGTGAGCAAGACTGGAAACTAGCAAAAAAGCCATTCTCTTTCAATATACTAAAGTACAAAAAACCTGTCATAATCATCCAACAAAGCAATAGATTATCTTAAACTTGATATTTTGAGGGAAATATAGAACTTGTGAGCAGAAGTGTTCTCAAAATAATCTCTCAAGTGTCAGGGGAAAGACAAGTATAATTCCAATGACATCTTGTTCTTTCATTACTAGTACAACAACTGTTGCCCATATCAAGTTGTTTGCACGGGGCAGGATATATCAAAAACCCATTTGCCCAAAACCTAAAATATTTTTGTTTTTCCTGTATGCTAATAGGCAAAAGACAGACCCAAGTCTAAGTGAAGGGAAGATCCCCTCACCTTAATATAGGGGTAGTGGTTGTGTATGTGTCAGAAGCATGTCAGCATTCATCCCCCGAACAACATGCTCGGTATGGCCGCACTCTGCTAGCTCTCTGCTGCGCGCAATCCCCATCCGGATCATGAGTGGGCCCTAGAGAGGAGGATATATCATAAAAAGGTTGAGCTACAAGCCTCACCACGCCGCCATCATCATCAGAAAGGGGAGGGGATTGGTGCCGACAGATATTTCATAGAATTCCTATTCCTCGCAGTGATTTAAGCCAGGCAACGCCATACAAGGGAAGGTTTACCTTTTAAAGTTAGAACCACAAGGGATTTTTATTTTTAAGGGTTAATTCCACAAGGGACTACTCCCACAGAGTTAGGTTTTTAGAGGCATCATGCTACCAAAATAGCATAGTGGATAGCTTCACTTAGCCATTGTGTTCTCTATAGCAAAAAGTTAGCAATGATCATTATGTATAGTAAAGCATAAGGTAAAATTTCCATAAGGCACCAACTAAAATTTAGATTGAGTGTAGATGGTTGAATGTCACATTTTTTAGGTCAGATACAGTGATTCAGAACACCATCAGAATCCCTCCAGATACTATCAAGGTCAGATGCTGTGACCAAGTGTGTGTGTGTGTGTGTGTGTGTGTGTGTACGCGCGCACGTCTGTCGCATGTTTCAATGCAAGGAACTTGCCAATACACTGTGTGCAAGCCACAAATGGCTCCAAGCATGCAACTAGCCTAAACTAGTAAGCTCAAAGATGGCGATGGTGTGTCACTCACCGCTCTACTCTTGTTGTCATGGAGGATTCCTCACCGCGAAGAAGAGGGAGACACCGCTACGTTGCGCTCAACCGCTTTGCCACCGTCGTGCGGCCGTCGCAATGCTCTCTCTCTCTCTCTCTCTCTCCCTCTCTCTCTCTCTCTCTCTCTCTCTCTCTCTCACGCATACACACACACACACAAGGAGATGAAGAAGAAGAAGATGGAGATGGAGCAAGAGCATTCTTCAATTGCACAAATGAAAGAATGAGTGAATTTTAGGTTTAGTTGACTTTTATATGAGCTCACCCCATTCACACTTGGGCGCCCATGCTTAGCCAACTAATCCCTTGAATGTTCCAGTTAGAGTGAGCCTCTCATCGGCGATCATTCTTACCCTTTTCCTATTGGACCGACAAGCCCGGTACCTGACTCTACCAAATAAATAATACAACGTCCGTCTTAGGTGATAGGAATGTGCATGAGGGTTAACATGCCCCCCTCCCTTATGTAGATTCCGTCCTCCGAAGCTATTGAGTTGAAGCTCGTTCGTCGAGGTGGAAGAGCATTTGAGATGAATATCCTTAGCCTTCTTCAGTCCACTGCAAAATCAAACAACATTGGCACAGTAATTGTATTCTCATATACAATAAAAAAGCATATGCAGTTGTAGTGTCATAATAATCAATATCTAATTCTCCTAAATGATTTTCTCATATTAAACTGATCATTTAATGTGGGGAAGTGCCAAGGGAGAAAAAGCTAGAATATTGGTTAAGTTAGCAGACCGGCCACAGTAGGGATCCAAAGGAGGGAAAATAGGGATCCAAAGGGGGGGCCATCTGCAAAAGAGCCATGTGAAACAACGGGCTAAAAAGACCCTAAGGTTCAGCCCATTAAGACTTCCAAAATGCTAAGGTTCCAAAATTCAAAGGTTGTGTCCAAAGGTCAACCTTAGGGAAAATTGGATGCTTAGTGTGTGCCCAAAAAGTCTTTCTACATCCCTACATGGGAGGGGGCGAGCCCCAAAGCTAGGGGATGAGAGAGAAAGCCACACACACACACACAGGCTCCCTTTACACAAAGGGAATGAGGGACACATGTCAGCTCCCTAGGCCAGATGCCCACAAGGTATGCCCAATTCCTATTGGAAGACCCTTGAAGTGGACCAATGAGAATTAGGCTAGAGTAAATCTAGTTTAATTAATTTAAAAACATTTAATAAAAGAAACCAATAAGAATTAAGTGTCCTAGAAGACTATTGGGCAGTCTCCCAAGGGGTCCAATGAGCATTCAGGAGCCCCATGGCTTGCCTGATTCCTATTGGCCAGGAGGCAAAGGGGTCCAATGAGAGTTTAGTTTAATTATTTAATTATCTAAAGCTCTCACAAAAGGGGAAAGGGGGACACATGTCAGAAGGCTATCACTTATGCTGCTTAATCCCTATTGGCTTGACCTGGGGAGGTCCAATGAGGCAAAAGCCAGACTAACTTAGCAGCTAGGGCTCGCCCAAGAGAGAGAGGGGGCTGATTTTTGCTTGGCATTGACACTCACACTCTCCCACTTGACCATGTGTGAAGGGAAAATACTCTATCTCCTCCCAAGCTTTAATGGAGAGCTCATCATCTACTCCAAGCTTGTGAGATAGAAGCCTACATCAACACTCTCTTGGCATGTGGATGCAAATCCAACCAAGAGCCAAGCTTCAATGCATGCTCATCTTCTCTACCAAGCTAATTACTAAGCTAAGCTATGCTAATATGAGTGATTATGTGAGGAGATATACTTCTTTCTCGTAAGATACTTCTTTTTCCTCTCAATCTACTCTCATACCCTGCTAGCTCTCACCATCTTCGAAGGTGTGTGAGGTCTTGGGTCTGAGAACGGGGATAATTCAAGTTGTGTTTGATTAAGTGTTTTGCTTGGTGTATGAAGCTTCCATCTTCATTGCACTAGCTAGTCTTGAAGGAACACAAAGAATTGTATTGTACAATGTCTCTCTTGATGGGAGAAACCATAATACAAAGCCTTTTGGAGGGGGGACCGGCTCCATGCAAATCCGGTCCTCAACTGTTGTCAATAGCTTAATTGCTCTCTCTTTTGAAAGTATTGTCGATGCTATCTAACTAGGTGTTATGCTTTTTGTTGCTCTCTCCACCCAAGCACTCTTGTAATTCTCATTAGGAATCAACTCTAATGAAATGTCCACTATGTTCATGCTAAATTCCGCTACACATAAGATTTTAGGCCATTAAATGTTACATTGGTATCAGAGCTCAAGGTTTCTCTTTTCTTGCTCAAGAAGGGAGGTCCTCAAGCTAGCTACAAATGGTTGGTATTATTAATTGCCTGTGAGTAAGTAGAATAGGGATTTTTCAGCCTTTCAGTGCGCCTGCCTTTGTGCAGTTAACGGGGCATCACCGTCGAGAGCTATGGTCTTAATAATGGAGTCCTACGGGGCTTGCCTACGGCTTAACCACTATTGAGCTATTAGAAGCTTGACAGGAGCCGGTGCTGTTTTGGTGTCGAAAGACCCTCTCTTCTATTCCTTGCAATTAATGGTATTCGAGCCGCGGGTACAGTAGCTTGAGTGCTTTTTCTAAAGGGGTAAAGAGGAGTAGCAACTAGGGCTTGAAGTGCCAAAGTACACCTAAAAAGTTTACACCTAAAAGTTGTTAGAATGGCTGACAATAGTAAAGAGAGTGAAATTAATGTTGATAACTTTGATTTTGCTCATGAGCAAGCTACTAATGATGCTTCAATGCTTGTTAACTATCTTGTTTCTAGGCTTCAACAAGCCATGGGCAATCCATCTCTCCAAAGTGAAGTGCAACGGCAGCTCCGTGCTCACGGGATTCTCCAAGCTCATCACCATGACGAGAGAACACCTAGGAAGCCTCCTTGTGAGACTACCAAAAGAGGTCTCTCTCCGATTCGGGAAGAAGAAGAGAATCCATATGAAGGGCTCAAGAACTTACTTCTTGATGATGCATCTCCTTCCCAAAGGAGAACTCAAGAGCCTCCACCGAAGGAACGAGAAAGAAGCGAGTCTCCCGCCACCTCGGCGGAGATGGCTCCACGAAGACGGCGGGCTAAACGCTCTCCATCACCACCAAAGCGGAGAAGACCATCACACTCTTCTCCACGCCATAATTCAAAGAGGGATGATAAAAAGCAAGAGAAGAAAAAGGCGAGAAAGAGGACACCCTCTTCTCCATCTTCTTCATCCTCTTCCTCTTATGAAAGCTATGGTGAAGACGACAAAGATCAAGACAAGAAAAAGGCGAGAAAGAGGTCACCCTCTTCTCCACCTTCTTCAAATTCTTCATCTTCTGAAGAAAGTGATGGTGCAACTTTTGAACCATCAAAAAGAAGAGGCCATAGGAAATCCTATGCCGCATGGAAGAGGTCGTCCAAGCTGAAGAAATTCAAAGAGGGAGGGAAGAGCATCTCTTTCCTTACCTATGATGGCACCTTTGGTGCTACAGACAAAGTTTTGGCCTTTATCCAGCAATTCGATGCGGCGTTTGGAGATGAGGGCTTCACGGAGTCCTCTAAGCTACGCCATGTAGCTATGCACTTTCAAAAGTCCGCCAGACAATGGTGGTCTAGCCTACGAGCCAACGGTGAAGCTCCACGAACATGGAAGGCTTTAAGAGCTTCCATTATGAAGCAGTTTTTGGCCACCGATGCCAAAGACAAAGTACTCACCGAATGGCGAAGCTTAAAGCTCTCTCCCAATGAATCCATCCACAAATATGTAGACAAGTTTTGGGACCTACAACTCAAAGCCACTGTCTTCAAAAAGTTGGATTTTGGAGAGCAAAAGCAACAATTTTGTGCGGGCTTAACCGAAGAAATGGCGGAGTATGTCAACTCCCAAAGGCCACGTACCATATCGGCGGTAATACACCATACTATGGTGGCCTCGCGAATCAATTTCCAAACGGGGGGTAAAAGAAATAATAAGCCCCCGGAAAACAAGGGTTCCAATGAGCCTAAGGGGAAGGACAATGTCCAAAAGTCTCCTAAGGGCAATTCCAACAAAGCTAAAGAGAAGGGAGTTTACAAAGGAAAGAATAAACTCTCTCCTGAAGAGCTTGAGCGTTATCGTAAAATAACCGGTGTTTCAAGTGCGGCGAACAAGGGCATGCGTACCGCGCTTGTCCCCAAAAGAACAACCGCCAAGATCCTCCTAGAGCTTCTTTGGTTGAAATCCAAGAGGAGGAGATTCACCAAACTCACCACAAAGGATCTCCTCTATGCCATGCTTGGGGAAAGGTAAGAGAACATGATGCTTTTATTCTCTTTGACCCTGGTTCTACTCACAATTTCATATCTATGGAGTTAGCCACCAAGCTAGGCATACAATCCTACGAGATGGGAGATATCCTACCCGCAGACAGTGCCTTCAAGGGGCAAGAAGCTTCAGTCACTCCCTTAATCGGGAAATTGAGGCTTCATGTCCAAGGCTATGTGGACAAAGAGGATTTCTTTATCTCTCCTCTCAAGCATGAGGATGTAATCCTAGGGGCACCATGGTTTGACCGTCTGGCTGCCCATGTTAAATTTCCTGAAAGGAGAATCTCCTTTAAGTTCAGGGAAAAGGACATGTATATAGATGCTAGGGAGATGGGTAACACCATCCCCATTGTACATACACCAGCTTTCAACAAGTCAATAAAGAGCTCTATTTCCGTGTACATGATTTTTGTTAAAGATTCTCAAAATGAACCTAATGCTTTAGCAAAAGAAAATAAAAGCAACCAAAAGGAATTAGAGTTATCCAATTTTCTCAAGGGGTTTCAAGATGTCTTTATTGACGACATCCCTTGTGAGCTACCTCCTAAACGAGGTAATGACGACCATGCAATTGAACTTCTTCCAGGAAGTTCACCGCCTAACAAACCTCCTTATAGAGTTTCTCAAGCTCAACAAGAGGAGATTATGCGGCAAGTGCATGAGTTAATTGAGAAGGGCATGGTTAGGCCTAGCTCATCTCCATTTTGCTCACCTGTGCTATTAGTGCAAAAGAAAGACGGCACATATCGTATGTGTGTCGACTATAGAGCACTAAATAGGATCACTATCAAGAATAGGTTTCCCGTTCCACGGGTAGAAGACCTATTTGATAAGCTACAAGGATCGACCTACTTCAGTAGGATTGACCTAAAAAGTGGCTATCATCAAATAAGGATAGTTGATCAAGACATTGTAAAGACCGCATTTCGTACTACATTTGGTCTTTACGAATACATTGTCATGCCTTTTGGCTTGACTAATGCACCAGCCACATTCAACCGCTTGATGGAGAAGCTGTTCAGGCCTCATCGAACCTTCACTGGAGTGTTCTTTGATGATATTATCATCTACTCTAATTCATTGGAGGAACACAAGCAACACCTCCAGGTAATATTTCAAGTTTTAAGAGAGAATAAACTTTATGTTAATCGAAAGAAAAGTGAATTTTTCTTGCAAGAGATTCAATATTTAGGTCACATTATCTCTCAAGATGGAATCCAAATGGATCCATCCAAGTTAGAGGTAATAAAAGGATGGCCTAAACCAAGGAATCTTCATGAACTAAGAAGCTTTATAGGTATGTGTGCATACTATAGACGCTTCATAGAAAAGTTCTCACAAATTGCGGGACCATTACATGACCTAACAAAGAAAAATGTTAGGTATACGTGGTCTGCTAAGGAGAACAATGCTTTCGAAAAGCTTAAAGAAAAGCTTATCTCTCAACCTGTGCTTACACTACCGGATCTCTCAAAACCATTTGAGGTCCAATGTGATGCTTGTGGTGATTGCCTTGGGGCTGTTTTGCTCCAAGAAGGGCACGCCATAGGCTATGAGAGTCGAAGGCTCGACCCTGTTGAGCAAGCTCTAGGCATATACGAAAAAGAACTCCTTGCAGTTCTACATGCCTTAGACTCATGGAAGCACTATTTATTGGGGACTCCTTTCATTCTGCGAACGGATCACCAAAGTCTTAAGTACTTCATGACGCAGACCAAGCTCTCCGACAAACAAATGAGGTGGGCAAATTTCCTTTCGCAATTTCATTTTCATATTGCTCACATTGCTGGCAAGCATAATCAAGTAGCCGATGCACTCTCAAGACGACCGAGAGTGAATGCGGTTTCCATAGCAACTCACAATGATCTATCTTCAATGATAGATGAGTATGCTATTGATCCCGATTTTAGAGATGTGATTTCAGCCCTTGCATTAGGGAAGAAAGAAGAACCATTTACTTTACAAGATGGTTATCTTCTCTATGGCAATAGACTATGCGTTACTAACTCACTACGTGAGAAAGTAATGTATGAATCTCATGCTCCCCCATATGCGGGGCATAGAGGGATTCAGTCTACCCTAAAGGGAATTGAAACATATTTCTATTGGCCTACCATGAAAGTGAACATACACGAGTATGTTTCCAAATGTGTGGTATGTCAAAAGACAAAATTTGATAGAGGGAAGCAACTTGGATTGCTTCAACCCTTGCCAATCCCTAATTCACCGTGGGAGAGCATATCCATGGATTTTATCTTTGGATTGCCTAAGTCTATCCATGGGAATACGGGAATATGGACGATAGTAGACAGGTTCAGTAAACAAGCTCATTTTATACCTGTCAAAAAGACTATCAAAGCCCATCAAATGGCAACCCTCTTCATTTCACAAATTTTCAAGTACCATGGCTTGCCAATGTCCATAGTGTCGGATAGAGATCCTAGAATGACCAGTAATTTCTGGAAGGGTCTCTTTGAGAATTTAGGAACAAGGCTAAACTTCTCTTCGGCCTATCATCCACAAACTGATGGCCAAAGTGAAATAGCTAACCTAACCATTCTCGATCTACTAAAAGCCTATGTAACGGAAGTAGATCAAAGATCCCAATGGGAGAAGTACTTACCCTTAGTAGAGTATGCTTACAATAACACTGTACATACTTCTACAGGAAAAGCACCTTTCGAGGTAATTGAGGGAAGATCAAAAAGTCCCTTGCTACTTAAGGTACATGGGAAGATCTTCGCTGCAGATGAGTATAGCCGAGACCTACAAGAATCTTTCCAAAAGATTAAGGATGCTATCTCTATCTCACAGCAAAGGCAAAAGGCTGCTGCTGACAAGCACAGAAGAGCCCAAGCCTTTAAAGAAAACGATTGGGTCTTGTTAAAGTTTCCCAAGGCTCGATTAAGGCACACGACGGGCAAGAATCCTACGGGCCACCAAAAGTACTATGCTAAACTAGCAAAAAGGTACTATGGTCCCTTCCAGATTCTTAGGCCAATCAATGAGATGGCCTATCAACTTAAGTTGCCCAATCATTGGCTCATACACAATGCTTTTCATGTGAGCCTCTTAAAGCCTTACAAAGGAGAGCCACCTCAAGAACCAACTATTGAAGACCCACCGGAGATCGAGGACCACGAGGAGGTGCTGCAGCCCGAGTCCATTCTCCGACATGAAGACAAGGTATTAAGAGGCGGTAAGACTATCCGACGATATCTTATTAAGTTTAAGAATTATCCTTTTGAAGATGCTAGATGGATGCAAGGCATACAATTAAAGGATAACCTAAACCTTGTCAATGCTTACAATGCTTCCCAAGAGTAAGCAAATGTACAAAATGTTAAAAATGAACAAAAATTTTTGTCTTATAAGACTCTCTTTTTCTTTATTTGTGCACAAAAATGAAGTAGTATGCATGCTTAGATCAAGTTTGCGGAGACGACGTCTCCCAACACCAAGTAGAGCTTGTCACTCTACTATGGAAGACTGATAGGACTAATGTGCAGACATGCTTGCGGCAGCCTCAGGCTCTCAAGCGCCAAATGGACTAGTCATCCATTATGGAATGATGTCGTAGGGTAACATAGGGATCCTCTACCCGCTAAGAAAAGGACTCATGCATATGCTTTATCTTCTCTACACCATAGTCGAGGACGACTATGATTTCAAGAGAGAGGTAATGTCATAATAATCAATATCTAATTCTCCTAAATGATTTTCTCATATTAAACTGATCATTTAATGTGGGGAAGTGCCAAGGGAGAAAAAGCTAGAATATTGGTTAAGTTAGCAGACCGGCCACAGTAGGGATCCAAAGGAGGGAAAATAGGGATCCAAAGGGGGGGCCATCTGCAAAAGAGCCATGTGAAACAACGGGCTAAAAAGACCCTAAGGTTCAGCCCATTAAGACTTCCAAAATGCTAAGGTTCCAAAATTCAAAGGTTGTGTCCAAAGGTCAACCTTAGGGAAAATTGGATGCTTAGTGTGTGCCCAAAAAGTCTTTCTACATCCCTACATGGGAGGGGGCGAGCCCCAAAGCTAGGGGATGAGAGAGAAAGCCACACACACACACACAGGCTCCCTTTACACAAAGGGAATGAGGGACACATGTCAGCTCCCTAGGCCAGATGCCCACAAGGTGTGCCCAATTCCTATTGGAAGACCCTTGAAGTGGACCAATGAGAATTAGGCTAGAGTAAATCTAGTTTAATTAATTTAAAAACATTTAATAAAAGAAACCAATAAGAATTAAGTGTCCTAGAAGACTATTGGGCAGTCTCCCAAGGGGTCCAATGAGCATTCAGGAGCCCCATGGCTTGCCTGATTCCTATTGGCCAGGAGGCAAAGGGGTCCAATGAGAGTTTAGTTTAATTATTTAATTACCTAAAGCTCTCACAAAAGGGGAAAGGGGGACACATGTCAGAAGGCTATCACTTATGCTGCTTAATCCCTATTGGCTTGACTTGGGGAGGTCCAATGAGGCAAAAGCCAGACTAACTTAGCAGCTAGGGCTCGCCCAAGAGAGAGAGGGGGCTGATTTTTGCTTGGCATTGACACACACACTCTCACACTTGACCATGTGTGAAGGGAAAATACTCTATCTCCTCCCAAGCTTTAATGGAGAGCTCATCACCTACTCCAAGCTTGTGAGATAGAAGCCTACATCAACACTCTCTTGGCATGTGGATGCAAATCCAACCAAGAGCCAAGCTTCAATGCATGCTCATCTTCTCTACCAAGCTAATTACTAAGCTAAGCTATGCTAATATGAGTGATTATGTGAGGAGATGTACTTCTTTCTCGTAAGATACTTCTTTTTCCTCTCAATCTACTCTCATACCCTGCTAGCTCTCACCATCTTCGAAGGTGTGTGAGGTCTTGGGTCTGAGAACGGGGATAATTCAAGTTGTGTTTGATTAAGTGTTTTGCTTGGTGTATGAAGCTTCCATCTTCATTGCACTAGCTAGTCTTGAAGGAACACAAAGAATTGTATTGTACAATGTCTCTCTTGATGGGAGAAACCATAATACAAAGCCTTTTGGAGGGGGGACCGGCTCCATGCAAATCCGGTCCTCAACTGTTGTCAATAGCTTAATTGCTCTCTCTTTTGAAAGTATTGTCGATGCTATCTAACTAGGTGTTATGCTTTTTGTTGCTCTCTCCACCCAAGCACTCTTGTAATTCTCATTAGGAATCAACTCTAATGAAATGTCCACTATGTTCATGCTAAATTCCGCTACACATAAGATTTTAGGCCATTAAATGTTACATGTAGGCAGACAATTTGATTGGTAACATAATTTTAAACCATTTGTCAGCAATAAACATTAAATTGCAATATAATCAAATGCATAAACAGTTGTAAAGGTAAAAAATTAACCAAGTCTGGGGTCGTTAATTTAACGGTTGAAAGGCACTAAAGATCGACTATTAATACCATGGGCAAGCTTCTCAATTTTCTCTGGTCAATTAAGTTGTTTAATCACGAGAGCCAAGTATTTCATGTCCGAGGGCTGACTAGAGGCTATACCTAGAAGACCTTGTAGTTAAGCTACGATAAAAGGAATTGCTCATGAAATCATCGCCTATCTTATTTCCTTTTCTTTGACCCCCCAAAATATTTTCATAGTGATTCAATTTTGATGTGCGTGCTTATTTTGTATGCCTTGGGTTTTTTGCTTTTCAAGGAAAAGCACCCACACTGGGAACCTCTAGGGCTCTAGTACAATAGGCGATACATGTGAGTGAAGTACCAAATCAAGCTGAGATTTCTCTTCCAGCTTAAGATTTTACATTGTGGCTTTTCAGCATTTTAATTTTGTAACGTTGGGGGGTCATATAACATTGTTACCCTCCCCACGATCATCACACTAGTAAACTCTCTTTATAATACTTTAGCTAAAGGTCAATAGGGACTAAGCCCACTAGAAGGCCCTAGTACATTTCACACAATGCTGCATCAATTGGATTAACAACCTAAGTAACCATTGATTATTAGGAAGGCATTCCCCATGGTATTAAGAGAAGATCTCTAACTCCTAACTTGGTCAAACTAGCTTAGTCGGACTGCTTGATTTTTAAACCTAGACAAGTGCTTATGACAAAAAATTACATTGAATTTAATGTTTGATACTAAGAAAATGCATTGAATATTATGCTACCAATCACAATTAAAACAGACAAACATGGATACAAAAAGATAAGGGGCAATGCTAATGGACAAGAAACACATGTTTGTGTTGATGGTCGTGCTTGATTTCAAGTATGAACGAGAGAAAGATTCCATGAAGGTCTAAATCCTAACAACAACAACACATTCCTGTACACACTAGGAAACACAAAGAATACCTCTAGGAGGCACATCAGTGGAAAAAGGTACCAACACTTATTGAACACAATTAAAGAACATAAGGAACCCTAACCAAGTTATTTGCACTCCCCCTAGAGAATCAAGGGAATAGAATATTGTAGATATTGGGGGGAAACCCTAAGGCTAAACCCCTATCCTCATCGTCAAGAAAACCAACATCATCATCTGTGAGACCATATGTGCCATTCGTATAATCATGTAAATATTCTTCATCATCAAAGGCACCAATGTTTACTAAGAAGGTCACTAGATGCCTATAGTCATCTTGGTCAAAAGGATAGGCTTGTGCAATGGGTGATACACTCTCTACTAAGTACGGATCAGTCGTGGTCAAGAGACGTATCAGCCATTCTAACTCTTCGAAATTCCTCTCACATGCTAGCGTACCTACCAAATCCCATTCACACGAAAGCACCGGAAAGACCATGTGAAACATTTGTGAAAATTAACGAGGGTACCTCTCACCCAAGGCAAATAGATGATGGTTAGAGTGCAAATATTGCAAGGGTTGTGTTCTTGTGCATAATGTGATTTTATGATTTTGTGTTATGGCTCTTGCTCTTTTACTTTTTTATCTTGTTTTTGTGAGTATAAGGCTTTATTGAGAGGTCAAGGAGGAAGGTTGAGAGGGAAGCAAGTGAATGATGGATGTCAGCAAACACTCCCACCTTCCTTGGGTAGATCATACCTTTTGGAATAATGTCGTCATCCTTTGAAACCAATTGTTTCAAGTTATTATGGGTGAAGGATTTAACCAATAGTTTGCGACCGCCTTATGCGTTTCATCTAGTTGCAAGGGTGGTAAGGTACTCTCCCATGATTTTGTTTGCAACATTGTTGTAGGTGGTGAACTTACAACGGCAGGTGCAAACTCTTTCTTGCTTGTATGGATATGTACAATGGTAGGTGGAGGTTGTGTCGAAGCTTCTATTTCCATATAGGAACTACACGAAGAGCAAGAAGCTTCATTTGATTTCCCTATTCCTGAGCTAGGTGGAACAAATCGTTCTTTCTTCGATACCCAAACTAGCTCTTGAGCGGGTGTATAGCATTCCGTGATTTTTTCCTTTCCACGATCTTCAATTTGTTTTGGAGCCACAGGATTGAGCTCACATGGGCCTAGTGACAAGTAAGAGCACAATTTACGTTTTGGCACCCATATTTGATCATTTCCTTTATAGTAGCCTTGGGCTTCCAATAGTTTTTTAGGAATCCAACGCAACGTCTCTTTACATTTCTTGGGGCGAATGGGACGTCTCTTACCAGGCTCCTATCTTTTAGCACTGGCTATGGTTGTTAAAGAAGCTTTAGGGACCCACTTGTATGTTTTCTTTGCTATATTGGGATGGGTCTTGTGTGTCTCAAGCTTTATTTCAACTACATCAGTTAAAGCTCTAGAGAGTTGGGCTATGGGGACATATAGTTCAACCTCTTGGACATGCAATGTTTTGGGTTTTATTTCCTTAAGAGGCAATATCTCAGGGACTATGGCTTGAGTGGTAGGGCTAAGAGTTGGTTTCTGTGTTGTGACACCCCCTGTCTCCCAATCAATAGTGTATTTGGTGGCTATCATCCACGTGCATCCTAGGTTTATATTACCCTCCATAGTTCCAACAAGCATGACCAAAAAGTTTTGAGCTACAACCCCATTTTCATAACTGACAGACATTAGGAAATTTCGGAGGTCATTTGGAGGGCCTTCTAAGAAAATGTATTTTTCTCACTCTCTCTCTAGAAAATATGGCGAATAATAGAGGTGGGTCTTTCATGGTAAAAGTTCAAAAAGTGTACTTTAAGTAGATTCTTTACTCTTCTGAACATTCGTCCGTAATGATTGAGGGATAATCTTCTTTTCAGTTGCATTGAATGAACCTCGTCCACATGGAGGGAATGAGGCTAACATGGAGGGACGAAGGCGCAGCCGCTATTCACTTTCCATTAAACCTGCACATTTGGCTAATGGCGCACTCCTAAAATGGCACAAATGTTACCCAGAAACGAGCCAAATATCACCTTCACATTGATTTGGACAATGAGTACCAACCATTGATTAAGCGTAGTAAAACAAACACACATATACCTCCCGCTTCCATAGACACGCTCAGAGCTCAGGGAGCTAAACACATAGATATATGGACGAGAGGATCTCTCTACCCTAAGAATCCAATGACTAATGCGTCTCCACCGTTTGTCAATCCTACAAGCTTATTGACCTTTGTTGGTGATGGAGAAAAGGGCCTTCTGGGTTATTGTAAATCTCTTACAAGAGAAGCTGAAACTTATAAGGGCATTCTCCAAGCTCAACAATGTGAGATTGTTCGCCTTTCACATTTACATTCTACAGATCAGGTTACCATTTTGCAACACAAAACAGAGGTACAAGAACTGAAAGGAAAGGTACGAAGTTGTCAAATGAAGGACACCATCTTGGGTAGTCATATCCGAAAGAAGAAATTGCGCAATCTTGAAACATTGCAGGTTGCATCCGGAGGTCTCAAGAAAAGAATCTGAGCATTAAGGTGATGTTTGTTGGTTGGCTACATTGTCTTAGTTAAGTAATCTTTTTGTTTTTTCTTGTTATGCATTGTTTTCATGTGCCTAAATAGTGTTAGTGAAGCAAATTTTCTGTTATTTACTTATGCATTGTCTTCATGTAGAGATTCAATCTCTCCTAACAAGGAAAACATTGACCCCAAAGCCAATATAGGAAAGAGATTGAAGCCACTCATAAGTAGAAGCCTGGCAGCAGATATAGTACATGACAAGAAGTTTAAGGTCCTACAACGAAATGTAGTGGACCGCTTTATTTCAGAGAACTCAGTGCCTACAAAAGAGATACAAGGCACACTTGATTCACTTGGTGTAAGCAAAAGAGGATACTCGGCTATACAACAATCTGTCTCATCCGTCTTTGTTAAGAAGGGTATAAAATCCAAACTTTTACCATCAGCCTCAAGTGTTTGGAAAGAGAGGCTTCAGCTTAACGAGGCACAGGGAGACTATCTTGGACATCCCTTTCATATTAAAGCAACTTACAATGGCCATGGAGCAAACATGGCATATGATGAGTTCAATAATATTTTTATGGACGTGCAGATGTTACAGAAGAGAATGGTGGAGTTTTACAACATCACATTTGAAGAGTCAGGAGGGGTATTACATTTTGTGTTAAAGCTGGATGAGTGTGAGCTTGTTAAAGAGAAAAAGCTAGAGCGTGTTACGATTACTTTAATGAATAGACCCCTCTCAAAGTGTCCCAGTGATGATCCTTTGTACTTTAGTGTTCAATCAGAATCTAACATATGGTGGCTTGGTGCGTTTGAGGTAAGCGAGATTCTCAGGTAAGCTCAAATGTTCACATCTACTTAAGTCTCATTTATTTTGTGTTGCAGGTAAAGAAAGAAGATCATGAGATTCTATATTGGGTGTTCCATCGAACTAATATTCCAGAGGTGATTGATAGACAGACTAACCAGGGAGAGGTACTACGTCTAGATAGAAGGGGAGACTTTCAAGTTCAGTGGCATCTTGCAGGTGACCTCAAAACATTAAAATGCATGTATAATTGTGGAATGGGTGCAATGGCAAAGTCGCCGTGTTTGTTCTGCATGGAGCCTGCAAAGGTCATGGACCCAAAGTGGTGGAGAAACGCTCCAACACGTCACATTGAGGATCCTGCTTTTAGATCGGTTTTGAAAATACCACTTGTGAATGTCCACATCTGTACAATGAATGCCCTTTGTAGAATTGTGGAGAAATTGGTCTACTTATATATCGGGTTTGCTTGGAAGATTAAGAACTCAGTAGAGCGACAAGTAGCCCTGCAGTGCTTAGAATTGGTACTGTCAGATATGGGGCTTCATGGTGGCAATGTGAAAATCCAGCGGGATGAAAAGAGATCAACTGCTGAGAAGGATGTCCCATGCAAACCATCCATTGGTGGGGTGAAGGCACGGAGGTTTTTATCTAAACCCCAAGGTACAAGAGATCCGAAGCTAACAAAACATGGAAAAATATATAACACATCTTATGTTAGCAAGGTAGAGTATCAGAGCTGGAAAAAGCTACATATTGCAATCAAAGACCAAGAACCAACTACTCGTAACGCGAAGGCTGAGGTTTGGCGATCAATAGACATCCTATTTTTGATGTGCGACAAAGATGACTGGTCACAAGGTGATATGAACAAGTTCAAGGATAATCTCAACCTTCTCAAAAAATCATTCAAGACAGCATGGATAGACACCCAAATTACTCACTACATGGTATTATCGTGTATTTGATTCTATTTTATGTGCAACTATGTGAGTGTAAAACATTCTAACTAATCTGTTTTCATATCCAGCACATCATCTTCAATCATTTACCATATTTTATACAAAAGTATGGGAACCCGACAATATGGAATACCCAAGGGATGGAAAAGTCTCATTACATGGCGAGAAATGCTTATTTCAGGCACACACGACATGGTGGCTCTCGAATCAAGGCTAACAGTTTGAGAGAACTATTTGAATGGTTCTATCGTAGAATCATTCATCGAATGCAGGCAAAAGAAGTCTTGGCCTCTTCAGCAACAGCACAAGCCATCAGACATTTACAACAACAAAAAGTTAGAAGATCAATGGCATACAACAACTCCGGTGCTCGTGAAAGTCAACGAAGGTGGAGAGAGACAATGGTGTATGTGAACCACAAGTGGAGAAAGATACTATGAGTGGATGACATTGTACAAAATTTATGTAATACATGATCTTATACAATTGCTACTTGAAGTGTATCAAGATTTTGAAGGTTCAATTTTGTTTTTTGGCACATCACCCTTGTAACGAATCATGAGATGTTTTCCATACTCTAAAAGTTCATATGGGTTTTGTCTACCAAGAGCTAGTGCCATTGTTGTGTCAGTGTAGTAATACGCTGCCCGACCATCTGTATAGCCCGGGCAGTAACCAAAACAATCTCTAGCAAACACTTTGTCCACAAGAATGACTTTATCTGCACTTTTGGGCAGCACGGGTCCACCCAAGAAGCGTGATAGTGTCTTGAATGTGTAAGTTGCTATTGAACCCTCTTGTGACATGGAATTGTGAAATACTACTATCGGCGACTCGCAAAGCTTTGAAAGGTACTGCGCTAGGGCCACATCCCTTCCACGATACTCTCGAGTCCGCCACCGAAGGAAGTCATCCTTGTCAGCAATCCAAGACTGCATATATCATGTCAGAGTAAGTGACACACATAGAGAGAGAGAGAGAGAGAGAGAGAGAGAGAGAGAGAGAGAGAGAGAGAGAGAGAGAGAGAGAGAGAGAGAGAGAGAGAGAGAGAGAGAGAGTTACCATGAAGCTATCATCCTGCAGAAAGAGGTTTTCCTGCCCACAGGCCACAGGTCTACAGATGTAGTTGACCCCTGACCTGAATGGTTAAACCAATCCTCCACTTCTTTGTTACTTGTTGATGGTCTTAGGCTTTGTCTTATTGCTTGGAAGGTGGCTTCATCAGGTAGTGTCTCCTTGTATTTTTCAGCTTTCTCAAAGCATCTTCAGAGGAATTCCATTGGATTGTTGGATGTTTCCATTGCCTCATCATCACTACTATCCTCTGAAACAAATCCACTCCTCTCCTCTTGGACTCTGGAAATGATAGCCAGGGAGAAGTCCTCCCTTAAATAAAAGATGCTTTGCACATCATGTAAAAAGATATAGGTCCTGTCTCCAATCCTGAAGTCAGGCACAGCAGGCAGCATCATCTGAGCATGCTTCTCAGTGAAGTTATTGACATCCAAAGGTAGTTTGATTTCTGTGGTTTTCACAGAGAGCATCTTACTTCTTTGTATTTCAATTGCCTCAACCTCAAGGTCGACTGTATCTTCAACCTCCTCGACTTCTTGTATATGTGTTGTCTCCTCGCATTCTTCATCTGGTGCTACATCCTGCTCCTCTAACACCTCATCAGGATTCTGCATGAGGAATCCAAACAGGTTGTTCAGGTAAATCATAAAGCCAAAGGATTCCTGAATAAGTTTGCACTCTTTTTGGTGCCAAGGGCACGCTGAATGTCGGCAAGCAGGTGGTAATTCCCTATACTTCTTCAGTCCCTGTCCCTTTCCACCACAGTCATTTAAATGCACAACAATCATAGTGGGCAGAACAACCCTCCCTACATGCACCATCACTTCAAATTTATCTCTGTAGGACGGCAAGAATTCACTGTGCTTAGCTAACAGGTCTTCAATGTCAAACTTTGGGTTAAACATAGAATGAACTAGATCAAATTTGTCCCCAGCACCACAAGGTGCTGCAAAATCGAACAGCCTCTCATCAGTTGCAACTGGGTCTTCCAGAGAAGACACATTCTCTTTGGCTTTACCTTTAGTTGCATAGGGACTACTTTCTGGCACATCTGCATCATCTAAGAAGTCTATATTCCTCTTTCTTGTATTTTTCTTGACAAGTACTGTAGAGGGTGAGGGACCCTTGTAGGGTGAGGGATCCTCTTGGCCTGGTGACCTCTCTGATTGATCTTCACCAATTGAATCTTCTTCAGATATGTCCTGACAAAAGTCAACAGTTCTTTTGGCAGAAACATTAAGCAACTGAGCCTGCAAAGGCTGAAATCCTGGCACAAGCTCTGGGTCTGGTTTCAGCCTCTTCAGCCTACAGGACCTTAATCCTATTCATCAGGAAACATGACAAGTCTCTCTCTCTCTCTCTCTCTCTCTCTCTGTATGTGTCTCTTTGTACTAAAGGCGCGCATAGACAAAAACATACTTTTTACAACTCTCTACGCACGCCTTAAGTACAATTGAGAGAGAGAGAGAGAGAGAGAGAGTCATAAATTTACTATAGGCACGCGGAGAGAGCTGCAGTCAGTGTTTGGTTGGCTCTGCGCGTCGTTAGTACACGGGGACAGAGAGAGGGAGAGAGAGAGAGAGAGAGAGAGAGAGAGAGAGAGAGAGAGAGAGAGAGAGAGAGAGAGAGAGAGAGAGAGAGAGAGAGAGAGAGAGTGTCTATGTAAGTATGTGTTGAGGTGTATGTGTGTGTGTGTGTGTTGAACAACAGTATGGGTTTTTCTTTGTTTACACACACACACACAATTTGCTACCAACTGTTGGAAATACAGAGAGACAGAGTGAGAGATCACCTTTTGTTGGTGGAGTTTGCAGAAACTCCATGGAAGGTGTCTCCTCCATTGCTTTTTGTCTGTCAATCTCTCTCTCTCTCTCTGATAGTGATGAGTCCCCCTCTCTATCTCTCTCTCAATCTGTCTCTCTCTCTCTCTCTCTCCCTCTCTCTTTCTATGGTTCTCTCTCTCTCTCTCTCTCTCTCTCTCTCTCTCTCTCTCTTTTTCTATGGTTCTCTCTCTTTCTCTCTCTCAAAATTACACTTATAACGGATACACACGGCGGCTCCCCACGTGTTACTACAAAATAGAATATAATTGCATGCTGTCGCACGTGCGGTCATTAGTGAGCCCGTATACTTTTGTATGTCACATATAAAGGTCATGAGAGAGAAAAACCACACCACCTCAAAGAGAGTGAGAGAGAGAGAGAGAGAGAGAGAGAGAGAGAGAGAGAGAGAGAGAGAGAGAGAGCCGTCGTCTGCGTCTCCGGCAGAAAGCGGACCCATCTTCGACATAACGCAGGTCTGCGTCCTTAGAAGGTTTGGCCCTCTCCCTCTCTCTTTCTCTCTCTCCCTCTGCTTCTAAAATGTACCTCTATATGTCCCTCTACCTTTCCCTCTATCTCTCTCTCTGTTTCTGTCAGAGTATATTCCATATCTAGCTTTGTCTTAACAAACAACACACACATACACTCACAAACACACACAAATACAACACACACATACACTAACAAACACACACAAATACAACACACACACACACATACACAAATATAACATACACACACACACAGACAAATATAACATACACACAAACACACAGACACAAATATAACATACACACACACACGCGCACGCACACACACACACACACACAAATACAACACACACACACACACAACCTCTCTCTCTCTCTCTCTCTCTCTCTCTCTCTCTCTCTCTACTAAAGGCGCACGTAGAGAGGTACATCCGGTTTGCATGTCTCTTTGCACGCCTTTAGTACTGTGCATCCACGAGTGAGAGAGATGGAGTGTATCCACGAGTGTGTGTGTTTGTCTGTGTATGTGTGTGTGTGTTATAGAGAGAGGAAGAAAGTGTAGAGACTGGGGAAGGAGAGAGAGAGAGAGAGAGAGTCTTTCTGTACCCTTATACTAAGGGCACGCGGAGGTGTTTTTTGGGGTCAAAACATGCTCCACGCGCGCTGTTAGTAATGGGAGTCTCTCACTCTCTCTCTTTAAAGATGCTAATCTATAGAAAGGGGAGAGAGAGAGAGAGAGAGAGAGAGAGAGAGAGAGAGAGAGAGAGAGAGAGAGAGAGAGAGAGACTCCCCTATTTTTATACAGTGAAATGGCTAGAACAAAAGCAACTACAAGGAAGGCAGGCAAGGGACCAGGATTAGCAGCTAAGGCAAGTAGCAGATCTGCAACCCCAAAGAAGAGACCTGGAAAACCAAATAAAATTTTGAAAGGTCCAAGGGTGAAGAAGTTACAAAGCTGCATGGGACTTTTCAGAGAAATCAGAAAGGCACGGAAATGTGTAGATTTGTGCATACCATAGCTGCCCTTTCAGAGGATGGTGAGGTCCATATGTGAAGAAGCTACCTGGGGCACTAAAAGGTGGAAGGTGGTGGCTTTGATGGCTCTACAAGAAGCAGCAGAGGACTTCCTACTCGAGTACTTCAGTGACATCACCATTGTAGCAGCCCATGTCCACAGGGTTACTGTAATGGACAAAGATAGTGAGACACTAAAAAGAATAAGGTGGAGGTATGACAAACTACTGGTCCCCAATGTCTGCAGGGATAAGAAAATGAGGGAAATTTTTTTATACCCCCCTGAGCTATTGCCACAACTCACAGTTGTAGATGTCACACATGATGTGAATACAAGGGCAAGGGTAGAGACTGTTGCTCGCCAAACAGAGGACATGAGGGAAGCAGAGCTTAAGGAGAAAGCAAAAGTAGCAGTGGAGTCCCAGAGGCAAACAGAATGCAATGTGACCCTGTCCATAGAGGCAAGCAATCAAGAAACTCTACTTTCAATGAAGGATGGTTTGCTTGCAGAGATACCATTTGTAGATGGAGCCAGAAAGCTAGCTCTGGAAAAAGTGGACATTAATTTATTGTTGAATCCAAATGCTCAGATCTCATACACAATTATCTGTGCTTGTCTTAAGTAAGTGTTACTATCTTCTAACTTTGAAAACTCAGATAATAGGTTTACTAACTCAGGTATACTCTCTGCAGCTTGATCAAAAGTCAACTCCCACCGCACACCCACACGGAGGTGTTTCTTCTTGATCCACAAATGTCAGTGATTATTAGACAGAAGAACAGTCCATCTGGGACCTTTGAGAGTTGGTTTCTCCACTGTGCTATGCTGGAAGTAACTGTCATCATCTTTCCATATGAGAACAACCATCGTTGGAGTCTCATATGCCTTGATGTTGACCAACTAGCAGTGTGGGTGTTCAATTCAATAAAAGGAACCCACCCCGAAATTAGGCTGTAAATGTTATGTATCAGAAAGTGTTTCTTATAGATATCCATGTAAATTTGAAGCCTCAAGCTAACATCTTGATACTGCTTTGTGCAGTTGTATAAAGAGGTTGTTGCTTGCCTATGGCAAGCTATGTGGAAGGTATGAACTATACAAGGCCCCAATCAAAGATGTACCTGTCCCAAATCAAACCGATGGAAATTCTTGCGGCTGGAGATGTCTTCTCTATGCAGAATATGTCCTGCAAAGCTTCTTTGCATTAAAACCTTTCATGACTAAGGTAACCATTTGGCAATGCATTCAGTCAGTTTTGGTTTAGTTTATACAAGAATTCTCACCATGTGGTCTTTCAATTTTGCAGAGTACTTTAAAAAACTACACATATGATTATTTGCAAAGATACCGGGTAAGTTTAATACAACACCTGCTTACTATGTCGAGCCCCAGAGAACCTGAAGATAGCAGCTTGGACGACCGCACAATTGATATGACAATACATGACGTGCCACCACGATAAACCCCTGCATCCGATACAGTGGAATCACAACGGGCCAAGGGGGTCATATCAGCTGAAGATGAAAGAGCCGAGGATGAGGAAAGGTCAAATGAGCATATGGAAGGTGCTAGTGTACAACCAGAGGGGCTTATGGAGGAGACAATGAAAGAGCCAAGTCAGCCAGTGGAGGAGCCAAAAGAGCTTATGGATGAAACCCAAGATGAGGAAAGCAGGACAATGGATGAGCAAAAGGATATGGATGAGGAAAGCAGGCCTAGGGATGAGCAAACTGATATGGATGAGGCAAGGATGGATGATGCAAGCCGGTCAACCGAGGTAGAGGAAAAGACTTTGGAGGAAACCTTGAATGAGGCAGAAAGAGCCATGGGGGAGACCCTTGATGAAGATGTGAATGATGACTATGAAGATGTGAATGATGAAGCTAAAGCAGAGGAGAGCAACAACAACAACAACAACACTACAGAGACCTAGTATGGACCCTTGCTACCTGTAGATACGGTTGTTCCGGTAATGTCTATTCAGATATGGCAAAATATGTTCATCTTCTAACTACTTATATGTACTTGTCAACTTTTACAGAGGTTGATTATCTTGGACCTCAATGGATTGCTACTGATGCGCGTGCCTCTCGGTGACACAGAACCCTTTGAAGATTTGCAAACGTTTTGGATGGGAACTTGTCGAGTCGTGGTTCATCCAGGAACCAAGAAATTTATTCAGTTTCTTCTTCCGCGCTTTAGAGTTGCCATATGGTCTTCAATGCAAAGGCAAAACTTGTCGCCACTAGTTACAATAGTTTGCGGTGTATGCGACGCTCACACGTCAGATTTTGCCTTTTTGTATGATCAAAGAAAATGTGTTACCGTCGAGGGCCACTACCACCCTAAAAAACCACATTTACCTCTTTTGTACAAACCATTTAGCCAAATCGGTGTACCCTTTGATGCAACTAATACACTACTGATTGATGATACTCCTGAAAAGGGAGAACTAAATCCACCGGGAACAACTATCTCACCACCTTCTTTCGAGGGGCATTCCTTTGATTTTTACCTTGAAGACATTCTGATTCCATACTTACAGAAATTGTATCTCAGTCCATTGTTCACGGACGAGTTTGTACTTTCTAATGAATTAAGATGACTCTTCTATCATGTCTTTGTCTTGTCTAACATTGAGAGAGAGAGAGAGAGAGAGAGAGAGAGAGAGAGAGAGAGATTTGACATGCTAAAGAAATGTATTTCAAGAACACTTATATTCACAGGGCACAATTGACAAATGAGCTCAAAAAACTTCATGTATTGAAAGTCATTCGTATACACTTGGGTTCACAAGAATCTCTATTACATTGACACTATTTCAACCCGACCATCCAACTCTTTGTAAAAAATATCTTTTTCCCTTCGCCGCATCACCTTACGGCCAACTAGGAAAAAGGAAAAATCTGATAGGTCCCTGTCCATTGACTCTTGAATTATGTCATGCCGCAACTGCAGAAGACTGCATAGCTCCCTTATTGTAACCACCAACATTAGGCCATGCTCTTTATCAATCACTTCCACATCCACAGCAGGATTATCTTCCAAACCTGCAAAAACCTGGTCCATAGGAATGTACTTACCATTGAGCATTTGTGATCGCATATACCAAAAGGAGAGTAACAGTGATTGGCTTGCAATCATGTACTTGACAACTAGAGTATCAAGCGCGACCTCGCACTGTAAGCCAATCTCTTCCTTTACATACCATCCTCTGTCAAGAAGTTTGTCACGGGATGACTGTTGAAATGACTTGCACATGAACATAGTTTTCGTAACACGGATATTGTAGCTATGAAACAACTCTATGAAGAGTGCAGCAGGACAAAAGTTTGCAATTCTAACCAGCTTGGTGGGAATAGAGCTACGTAGAGACCTCTGTATATCCTTGTAGAGCTTACTTCGCATTGCCTCCACCATTGTTTCCTCGGGAACTGGCCAGTCCACAGTGTTCCAATCGGTTGGTAGAGGCAGTTTCACCAACATGCCATTCTTATTCCCTGAGATGAGTTGGTAGAAGTGGTCATAAAAAAATATTCCTTCATCAGCCACGCTTTTGCTGCTCCTCCCTGAATACTGTAGAGAACCAATGTGGGCATGAACAACAAGGAAGAGGCCTATTATGCACTCCACAAGCTCCCATTGCTCATAAGAAGAGGGATAAACATCTGCAATATATATAAGAAGAATTAAACTAAGAGTATCAATAAGTAAAAATGACAAATCTAATGTAGTTGAGCTGTGAAGAATGGAGACATTTCTCACAAGAAGAGGGATAAACGTTGCAAAATATATAAGAAAAGTTATAATGAGAGTATCAATAAGTGAAATGACAAATCAAACGAAGTTCACATGTCAAGAGTACTTACAATTGCAACGTGGTTGATGTATATCTGATACATTTCCACCATTTGCTATCACGTTTGGATGGGTAAACACATGCTAAACAAGAACTTCCTTTACAGATCTTTTGCCGATTTCAACTTTGAAATCCAACACTCTGGCCTTCCATGCTGAGCGGTAAACATTGATACCACTAGACCTCTTGGGTCTTCTTGGTTGCATGAGGACCCATGAACCTTTGTTTATCCTTTGTCCAACACATTGGTTCTTTGCACTTATTGAAGTTGATATTGTAATTGAGGATATGCTACTACTTGGCCTTCTAGGCAAAGTGCAGATGTTGGTTGTTGGTGTGAGAGACAGTAAACACCTAGAGCTTCTTGGGCGAGAAGACGTGGAAGCCATAGCTCTCAGAGAAAAGCTTTAGTGGAGGGAGATTCACTTTGAAAGCATTCTAATGGAGGGAAAGTGTTTTAGAATTCCAATATCTTGTGCGGGCTTAATGGTCACCCTCCAGTACGTTAATGACCATAAGAAAATATCAGCAGTGGGACCACTGGCAAGCACCTAACAGCTCGATAAAAGCAAAGAAATTACGATGCCACAATCCAAGATTTTAGGCTATTTTCCTATTTTTTGAGTCTTTCCACGTACTTTTCTACGTAACATAGCCCTCATGCTCATTGGACACGCTCTATTTTTCTCTCTCTTCATATGGCCCTCCAAATGACCTCCGAAATTTCCTAATGAGTGTGTAAAATTCCAAAAACTGTAGTTTTTTTCTTGTTGGCACCCTTGACTTGGATAATACTCTCAGATAGAGGTGGCTTCCCTACCTAATTGACACCACACCCCATATGATAGCAGATTATATTTAGCACCCGTGTCCAATAAGGCGTGATATAGCAGTTTTCCATAGGTGCTGTTTAGCTCAATAGGGTATCGTAGAGGTGTGTCAGAGTCCAACCAATCCTTGTCGGTTTCAACGTGGAATGCATGTGTAACTCCAAGGTTAGCCTCTTGTTTTCTTCTTATGCATTGTTGTCGCTCCTTAGCCTCAGCTTGAGCTTGTATCTTCTTCAATTCTGTTTGTGCCTTGGCTGCCTTTTTTTTATGGATGGCACGTAGCTCCTCTTGGCTTAAAGGATCATAGTATCTTTTACATTTTCTCCCATTGAGGAATCCAATGGTTTCAAGTCCATCAAGAGTCTCCACACAAATGGTTCCTTGTGGGGTGATCTCACATAATCTATATGGTCCTTTTTCCGTATATTTCAATTTTTTCTTTTTGTTACGTACTCCATACATAAGGACTTTATCACCAACATTGATATCTTTGTTCTTTAGATGACGGTCAAACCATTTCTTCCTCCTATCTTTCTCCACAAGTGCATTTTGCACAGCTAATTGCCTCTCTTCATCTAGCCTTTCAAGGATATATAATCATTCAACTAAGGGGTACCATCCCAACCTTCTTGAGAAGCTACTCGAAGACTAGGAACGACAAACTCCCATGGCATAACCGCTTCTTGGCCATACATCATCTTAAACGGTGTGCGTTTAATGGAAACCTTGTACGCCGTATCATAAGCCCATAGAGTCGATGTAAGCTTTAAATCCCAATCTGTGCGATGAGCTTCCACTTTTTTGGTTAAGATAGAGATGGTCTTGTTGGTGCTCTCAGCTTGGCCATTTGCTTGTGGATACTAAGGTGTGGACTTATGGTGAGCTATCATAAAGTTGGTAGTGAGTTCTTTTATTACTCCATTTATAAAATGAGTACCATTGTCACTCACAATCTCAAAGGGACAACCAAATCTTGTAATAATATTCTCAAAGAGAAACTTGGCAGTTGACCTTGCATCGGCCTTACGTGTCGCCCTGGCTTTCGTCCACTTTGTCACATAATCAGTGGCAATGATAATATATCGAGATTGAGTGCTACGAGTTGCCGGACTAACTGGGCCTACAAAGTCCAAACCCCATTTTTCAAATGGTTGAGTCACTTTAACAGGATGTAAGGACATCTTATCCTTTCATTGTGTAATCTTGTAACATGGGCATTCATCACATCCTTTTGCAAAAAGTGATGCATCCTTGAATAAGGTAAGCCACCAATAGCCTGATTGCAACACCTTTCTAGCTGTTAGTTCCCCTGAGAAATATCCTCTGGCTATACCCATGTGGGCTTCTTGCAGTATGTATAAATACTTATCCTCATGGGCACAACGTTTAATAATATCATCCTTCCCTAGCCTGTAGAGAGTTCCTGCAATGAGAGAGTACGGTTCACATTCTTTTAATAGTTTTCGAGCTATGTCCTTATGAAGCTCTTTGGGTGGAAAACCATTAACTAGAAAGTTCACAATCTTCTCACTCCATTCAGGTATGGTTTTGACTAGGAATAGAGAAGTATCGGGCAACTCATCATCGACTCTAGTAGGGGCTTCACGTTTGGGTATGCGAGACAAATGATCCGCCATGACATGTCTTTCACTAGGTCTCACCACAATGGTAAACTCAAACTCAAGGAGAATTAAAAACCATCGTGCAATTCTTCCTGTGGAACAAGGTTTATTTACTAGATACAACAAGGATTGATTATCAACATAGAAAACAAACTTGTTGGCCAGAAGGTAGTAGCAAAATTTCTTCACTGCATAAATCATACATAAACCTTTTCGCTCTGTAGTGGTGTAGTTTCTCTCGGCATCATTCAATTGATGACTTGCAAAGCTAATGGGGTAGTCCAATTTATGCTCTCCTGGTTGAGCTAGAACACACCCAATAGCAATGTTTGATGCATCAATATGCACATGGAAAATTACTTTCCAATCGGGCACTCGTAGAATAGGAGTGCTAGTCAAGGTCTTTTTCAATGACTCATAAGCATGGTCACACTCTGCGGTCCATTGGAACACAATAAGAAGCTTATACAAAGGACGAGCTATCTCAGCAAAGGTTAAAATAAACCGTCGGTAATAACCAACATGGCCCATGAACCTTTGAACTCCTTTATAGTTTGTAGGAGGTGGCAATTCAGCAATGGCTTTAATTTTCTCTCATCTGTGGAAATCCCATTTTTGGACACTATATGTCCTAAAATTACTCCATGTTTAACCCAAAATTGGCATTTGAAAGGGTTTAAGGAGATGCGATACAATCCGCACTTCTCAAACGCTTTTCATAAGCATGATAGATGTTCTTTCCAAGAGGAATAAACACAAAGGTCATCCAAGAAAGCTTCACAAAACTCCCTCAAATATTCTCTAAAAGCAGTGTTTATTAATCTTTGAAAAGTAGCAGGGGCATTGGTTAAGCCAAAAGCAATAACACGAAATGCGAACACTCCAAATTCGGTTATAAAGGCTGTTTTAGCTTGGTCTTCAAGCGCAATTGTGATTTGATTGTAGCCAGAGTACCCATCTAAAAACCTATAAGCTTCCTTCCCTGCAACTCTTTCAAGCACTTGTTCTGAATATGGCAAGGGGTAATGGTCCCTCCTAGTGGCGGCATTGACCTTCTTGAGATCCACGCACACTCTGAGCTTCCCATTCTTTTTTGGCACAATCACTATTGGAGACACCCATTCTGAGTGCTCAATAGGGTATATGAATCCACATTCCACAAGATTTTCAATCTCTTCTTGAACTATCTTTTCACATTTAGGATCCATTGGGTAGGGTCATTGCTGAACTGGTTTAGCCATGCTATTCATGGGGATTATGTATTGCACCATGGAAGGTGGAACACCTTTCATATCATGATATGTCCAGGAAAATATATCCCTGAATTCCTTGAGAAGTTCTTTAAGTACACACTCCTCAGTCTCTGTCAGATCTTGGGCAATGAAAACAGGTTTGGACTCTTCTCCTGGGTCTGCTAACTCTATTTCCTTAACTATCACTAGACCATCATAGGCTCCATTGCTTCCATCAATAGGTTTTCTTTGAGCCTTTGTATACACAACCTTATGTTCCTCTGTGGTGTAGGATTTGAAATGTTTAGGTGCAGGGTGTAAGTCTGTGGGGTCATGTTTTTCTGTGGACTGTGATTTCACTTCCGATTCCTTTTGTTGTTGAGCTAACTCTTGATTTTTTTGTCTCCTTACGATACGGCTCAACTTTGGCTTCTCTGTAGCCTCTATTTGTGCGATGTCAATGGATTGTGGACTACACCACATAACGCTTTGAAGGTATTCACCCCAGTTATCTACCAACTTCCGATGAGCATCACATGCCCTATATAATTAAGCCATTCTACGGTAGATTTCTTTTCATTTATTCTAGCACGCACATTTTCTCGATACCGTTGCCTCTTATATCTCTTACTCCTCTTGTCTAATTTTTTATCACGGCCGATCTCTACTAAAGAGTCACTAGATGAATCGCTTCTTGTGTCTTCTGCTTCCTTAGATAGTGTTGGGGTATAAAGCCCAATGTGGTCGCCCAGGTAAGTGGGCGGGCCGCCAGGTATGTACACATATTCTTTTGTTAAAACCTAATAAGAACTCACTATGCTCTACACATTACAGTAGAGCGAGTTCACCATATCGTCGTGCTCTTCTTCTCGCACTCTCTCTCGCGTCGCACTTTCGCTCGTACTCCTTCAACTGGTATCAGAGCTCAGATCGAGGCTCGGGGCAGCACTGCAGGAGGCTAGAGTCACCAGCTCAAATTGGAGTGAAATTCAACAGGCGAAGACACGGCCCCAAATCTCGTGGGACCGCCCGAAGGGCTTGGTATTGTCAGAATTTCATTCTGAGGTCATCTCGACCACCGTTCGGCTTCGACAAAGGTCTGCGCAGGCCATTTTCGACTACGTGGTCTCAGCGGGTGCAGATCCGACTCTGCAAATTTGGGGTTTTTAGCCTACGACTGCAGGTGCTGAGGATATCGACACTCCCAGAGTGCTGATTTGTGGCTGTCTACACATCGAAGGACGGCTCACAGTTCTTGGAGGCGTGTCACATACGACACGGGCGCATCTACACACAGACTGTAGGCGACATCCACTAGTTCATCAGGTAGCTTCTGTTTGCTGCTTGATATTCCAGATTTCATCCTGACATTGCAGGTACTTCCACATGGGATGTATTGTCAGAGATGATGTATGTCTGTTGAGGGTTTGCTGGCTGTGAGTCACGCAGCAAACAACCGCCGCAGCGGTTACATCATACAATGGGAAATTTGCGGATGTATGACTTTGTGGAAAGTCTATGTACTGTCAGATTTACTGCAGCCTTTGTTGAGGGTCGAGTGAGGTTTTATTGAGCTGGGGGATTCTCGAATGTTGAGATCCTTTCGATGATACAGGTCTTGGAGCGATCCCTCGAGCACCCTTAGATAGGCAGCTAGGATGTATTGACTGTGAGTTAGACAGTTGGGATTGCATCTTTGCTTTACTGCCGTTGAGGCATTGTCGCAGTCTATGCTTACAGGACAGTGGTTAGACAGTCAGAGACAGTACAGGTGCAGGACAGGTTTACCCACAGCTTACAGTGTCAGAGAGACAGGGTTTTTTGAGCTGTTTTTTGGTCTAATTTTTTAGTACACCAGAGCCATTTTACAAAGGAGACTCTGCCAAAATTTCTGCAGAATCTGAAGCTTTCTTGGTTCATTTGACAGGTTGATACTGGTTCAGAGGTCAGTTTACAGGGGAAACTCTGCCGATTTTTTCCCAGGAAAGTAAACTACTGTGAAGCGTAGCTATGGCTGGATCACAGGACACTGCTCTTTACAATATCAAGAAGCTGGATGGAACCAATTTCCCATTGTGGAAGAAGCAGATTTGGCACGTGTTGGTACAAAAGAAGCAGATAAAACCTATAAAGCTCAAGGGGATAAAACCACAAGATATGGACGAAGATGAATGGAGCGAAATGGATGAATTGGCACTTTCTACCATTATGATGACTTTGGCAGAAAGCGTTTACTTCAATGTAGCAGGCGAGATGTCGGCTTATCAAGCATGGTTAAAGTTGAGTGATCTTTATGAGAAGCAGAGTGCAGCTTCACAGGTATACTGGCTTAAGAAGCTTGTTGACTTGAAGATGAAAGAAGGGACACCTATGTCCAATCATCTGAATGAATTCAACACAATCTATAGTCAGTTGTCAGCTCAAGGTGTCAAGTTTGATGAACCTGTTAGAGCTATGTTCCTGTTGATCACCTTGCCGGAAAGTTGGGACACTTTTCGCACAGCTTTGAGTAATTCTGCACCTCCAGATGGTTTGAACATAGCAGGTGTAGAAGGAAGTCTGCTTACTGAAGAAACCAATAGAAAGACAATGGACAAAGGCAAAGGAACAGCCTTAGTTGTCAGGGGAAGGACCAAAGAAAAGTACAAAGGTGGAAAGAGGAATCAGTCTCGTAGCAAGTCCCGCAGTGCTAAAGGCAAGAGTGACATAGAATTCTACCATTGTGGCAAGAAGGGTCACATGAAAAGAGACTGCAGAGAATGGAAAGCAGAAAAAGGCAAAGAGAAAGTTGAAGACCATGGTGAGAAGAACAAGTCCTCAGTGAAGATACAAGAAATAAATGTGACAAACACTGTTGCAGAGGATGACAGTCTAGTGTCAGGAGACATCTACTTCTTGAACAATACAATGGACTCAGCTCTTCTTACAGCATCTGATGGAAATGCACTGAGTGATTGGATTATAGACTCAGGGGCATCAC
Source organism: Adiantum capillus-veneris (assembly GCF_014529385.1). Classification (NCBI taxonomy): domain Eukaryota; kingdom Viridiplantae; phylum Streptophyta; class Polypodiopsida; order Polypodiales; family Pteridaceae; genus Adiantum; species Adiantum capillus-veneris. The sequence goes on along the minus strand of NC_140959.1, from coordinate 118,113,255 downwards.
TTCATGTGTCTCCAAACAAGGAGTGGTTTACCTCTTATGTGACCACTAAAGATCATGTTTGGCTAGGCAATGGGCAGACATGTGAGATCTTAGGTGTTGGAGATGTTCAATTGAAGTTTCAGAATGGCTCTTCTTTCACGCTGAAGAATGTGAGACATGTTCCCGCACTTACAAAGAGCTTGATCAACACAGGTTTACTTGATGATGCTAGCTACATCACCACTTTTGGACAGAACATGTGGAAGATATCCAAGGGTTCTATGACAGTAGCACATGGAGTAAAGTCAGGAGGACTTTACATGATTTATGTATCAAATGTCTCTAAAAATGTAATCAATGTAACCGAGCAGCCGAACGTTTCTTTGTGGCATAGCCGGTTAGGACATATGTCCAAGAAGGGAATGGAAATCTTATCTCGTTCTGGTTATTTGCCTGGCTTTTCATTTAATGATTTTGAATTCTGTGAACATTGCCTGTATGGTAAGCAAACACAGCAGCCACATAAGCATAGAAGCAGTAGAAGAGATACACAGTTGGCACTTGTTCATAGTGATTTGTGTGGACCTATGCCTAACCTATCTCTAGGGGGAGCTTCTTACTTTATGACATTTATAGATGATTACTCGAGGAAAGTATGGGTTTACTTTCTCAAGCACAAGGATGAAGCGTTGAGTGTTTTCAAAACGTTTGTGACACTTGTGGAGAATCAGAGTGGCAAGAAGCTTAAATGCTTACGCACTGACAATGGTGGAGAGTATGTTTCAAAGGCCTTTCAGGACTTTTGTGAGTCAAAAGGTATAAAACATGAACTTACTGCTCCTTAAAATCCTCCTCAAAATGGTGTTGCTGAGAGGATGAATAGGACCATACAAGAGAAGGTCAGAAGTATGTTGTCTAATGCACAACTGCCAAATGGGTTTTGGGCTGAAGCTGTATCAACAGCTGTTCATCTTGTAAATAGATCTCCTAGCAAGGTTTTGCAGAAGGATTCAGTGCCAGAGATGGTATGGTCAGGCAAAATGCCCTCATACAAGCATCTCAGAGTCTTTGGCTGTGAGGCATATACTCACGTTCCAAAGGAATTTAGGAACAAACTTGAGCCAAAGAGTAGAAAGTGCATCTTTCTAGGCTATGGTAATTCTGGTGAGATGGGGTACAGACTTTGGGATCCCGAATCCAGAAAGGTTGTCCGCAGCAATGTTGTTCACTTTAATGAATCCAAATATCATTCTAAACCAGAGAGGGTTGAGGAGATTAGAAGAGTTGTCTTCCAAGAAGATGGACCTGCACGTGCAAGACAAAATGTCAGGGCTCAAGAGGAGCAAGGACAGGATAGAGTGGAACCACAGGTTGTGGCTGAGCCTGAGCCACCTATTGTGCGTAGATCTAGACGTGTCACGCAACCTCCTGATAGGTTTGTTCCATCTATGAACTATGTCATGTTGACTGATTGCAATGAGCCTTCATGTTACAAGGAAGCAGTGCAAATGAAGGACTCCGGGAATTGGAAATTGGCCATGCAATCAGAGATGACATCTCTGCATAAAAACCAGACATGGAAGCTAGTCAAATTACCACGGGGCAAAAAGGCTCTACCTTGTAAATGGGTTTATAGGTATAAGATCACCGCTCATGATAGTCAGCCAAAGTACAAAGCAAGGCTTGTTGCCAAGGGCTTTAAGCAAGAACAAGGCATTGACTTTGATGAAGTCTTCTCTCCGGTGGTCAAGATGACTACATTGAGATGCTTTCTTGCATTGGTTGCCATATTAGATTTTGTGTTGCACCAAATGGATGTCAAGACAACGTTCTTGCATGGTGATTTAGATGTGGAAATTTACATGCAGCAGCCAGAAGGGTTTGTTGAGAAAGGCAAGGAAGATTGGGTATGCCAGTTGTTAAAGAGTCTTTATGGCTTAAAACAATCACCGAGGGCATGGTACCATAAATTCCACAAGTTTATGCTTTCTCAAGGCTACAAACGTAGTGAGTTTGATCACTGTCTATATACAAAGAAGGCTAAGGATGGCAGTTGGCTGATCCTTATTTTGTATGTGGATGACATGTTGATTGCTGGCAAGCACTTGGAAGAAATTTCAGCTTTGAAGTCAAAGATGGCAAAATCGTTTGACATGAAAGACATGGGTGAGGCAAGTCATATACTTGGTATGCGCATTGAGAGAGACAGATCAAAGAAGTTGATTTGGTTATCTCAAACAGAGTATATTGACAAGGTTTTGCAACGTTTCAATATGCAGAAGGGAAAGGTACTGAGTGTTCCATTGCCACCATATGTGAAACTTAGCAAACAAGATTGTCCTGTGTCTGAGGAAGAACAGGCTGAAATGGATAAGATTCCATATGCATCTGCAGTGGGTAGTTATATGTATGCAATGATTGCTACTCGCCCAGACATTGCATTTGCAGTGGGAGTAGTAAGTCGATACATGTCAAACCCAGGCAAGAAACATTGGGAGGCAGTGAAAGGAATATTGAGATACCTGAAAGCTACAAAGAGTATGCGTATATGCTATGGGAGTCAGGAGCTAAGTGTAAAGGGTTTTACAGACTCAGATTATGCAGGTGACTTAGACAACCGAAGGTCTACGTCAGGGTATGTCTTTAAATTGGCTGGTGGAGCAGTATCATGGCGTTCTAGATTACAAGATTGTGTTACTCAGTCTACTACAGAGGCTGAATATGTTGCAGCATCAGAGGCATGCAAAGAATCAATTTGGCTTAATCGACTAGTAACAGATTTGGGAATCAAAGAAGAGATGCATGTGTTATATTGTGATAGTCAAAGTGCTATACAATTGGCTCGCAATCCAGTTTATCACTCAAAGACAAAGCATGTGGATGTGAAGTATCATTTCATCAGGGAAATGCTCGAGGATAAGCAACTTCAGCTTGTCAAAGTTCACACCACAGAAAATCCTGCTGATCTACTTACAAAAGGACTTCCCTCAGAGAGCTTTCCGCATTTTTGCAAGCAGTTAGGTGTAGGGTAGTACATCACTTCTCTACATCTCTTGTATATTAGCTTGTATAGTAGCTTCTCTCACACTTCAAGTACCACATTGGACTTTAAGTGGGAGGTTGTTGGGGTATAAAGCCCAATGTGGTCGCCCAGGTAAGTGGGCGGGCCGCCAGGTATGTACACATATTCTTTTGTTAAAACCTAATAAGAAATCACTATGCTCTACACATTACAGTAGAGCGAGTTCACCATATCGTCATGCTCTTCTTCTCGCACTCTCTCTCGCGTCGCACTTCCGCTCGTACTCCATCAGATAGATTGTCATTTAGGGTACCACTGGGCCTTGAATGGTTTGTCCCCACATTTGCACTAAGATTTAACTCAGATTATTCGTCCTCATAGTCAATTTCAATTGATGATTCGGACCCCAAATTGTGTGGGCTATATATAGTCTTGTGAGGCGCTACTGGTTCCAATGCCAGTCAAACCCTCATCTTGTAGGTCATCAAAAGCTATATGCATTGCTTCTAGCATATTTAAGGGTACGAGTGGTGGCATTTCATCCCCCTCAGATGTTACCCAGGTCGTCCCCCTGTTTCCCCAAGTGTCTATGGTTGCTGCTAGGTGGGCCCAATCCACATTGTCCAACTCAGTCATCCCAGGTAGTACATCCATATAAGGAGAATCTTCCCCAACATCTGTGTCCGCTTTACACGTGTAACAATACTGCAATGGGACCAAGTGAACTCTGGTGTCAGATCTATGATCAATTATAAACCTATTTCCTAGAGGATATGCTCGACCAGTCACAAGATCCACTCGAATGACAGAATCTTGGAACTGCAAGTAGACATGGTCTTTAGACCAGTCATGCACCATTTTTGCTTCCCTCATGAAAGGACGTCCTAAGATCATCTCCGATGCCATAGTGTGCTTGGAGGAATCAATAACAATGAAGGTAATTCTTATTTTATGTCCAAAGACCTTGATCTTGAGATCTTCTAGCATCTCAATAGGTTTAACAATAGACCCATTGGCCATCTTCACTACTATGGTTGTGGTCGCAAGGTGAGGTCTTCCCATAGTTTCCTAGCAATTTTTAATCACAATGCTAACCCCAGTGCCACCATCAAGGATTCCCTTCACATTTAATCCCTTAGTAGTGATTGGTATGGTCGCATTGGATTCATCACCCTCAAAGTATTGTCCCAACTTGTTAACGGGTATTTCTATAACAAGGTTCTCATCTAGGTTGGGTTGTGGATCTAAGTGTTCCTCCTCTATTGGCATCTCCCCAGCTCCATCCATCTGTGCAAATTGCGGTAGCCCAAACTTCAGTTCTCCATTGAGGAAGGATCAAAGAGCTGAGACTAGCTCAGGGTCTTTATATAGTTTGGACATGATGGTGGTTCTAACTTCTGAAGACATGAAATCCATCAATTTGGCAATGTTTAACGGCACCTTTTGGGTTTCAGTCCCTTGACATAGGGAGGATGGGATCTCCATTTCTTCGATAGGATCAGGTAGTCCCTCTGTAAACATTCTTTCCATCAAGAAGTGAGTACGCCCATTTTTCCATGACTTTAAGTCACTTTCTTCTTGGATGACACTAGGTATGGCTAAGGGTCTATGGACTTGGTGAGGTTGTTGTTGCGTAGGGAACACGGTGTCTGTAATCTGAATCTACCTAGGTGCTGGTTCTAGATCCCTTTGGGTATCTTCTACCAAACTCCTTAATTGCTTGACTCTCTCAATCTCCTCTGTAGGGTTTGGGTAAGTTCCTATCTTGTTTTTGGATCCTGGCCATTGTGGCTCATGAAGATTGTCCTTGTTGGTTTCTATCTTAGTGTTCATTTTGATCTCCATGGTTTCACCTGAATCAGAATCCACTTCAATGTCGTTCATATATACGGGGTCGTCACCAATCCCTATGTTGGTCTTCGACCTAGGGTCTGACTTCGCTGCTTTTTGCGATCTCTTCCTTCGTGCTTTCTTTTTTTTTGAGATTGGTCAATTGATGCCGTGTCTCTTTCCTCAAGAATATAATTTTGTTTTTGGAGCATCAATCGTGTGAGTACGTTTACTGGTACCACAGGTGTACTTTGTGATGGCTCCTCGATAACCTCAATCAAGTTTAATGGCGTGATCTTTGGTGCATTTGGATTATTTGGACATTGGGCAATCAAACGATTTATGCCACATAGATTACACATGAGTATCGGCATTGTAGACGTGCTTGCTTGATTGGTTTGCATTAGTGTGGCGTTCTTTTGTAGCCTAATAGGACAGGCCACACGATGTGGACCTCCACACTCATAGCATTGAAGAGGTGGTCTCTTAGCAGTGTAATTGATATTTTGGCCTCTTGCAGCAAGAGCAGCTACTTGATAGACAGGTTTAACTTGTCCCCAATAGTCTTCCATGTAGTATTGTGGACTTTCTTCAAGCACATCCACCCCATAGGCAATATTAGGATCTATATCTTCCTCACAGCCTTCCAAACAAGCAATAGATGACTCTCAACCCACTTGATTCATAGAAGTGATTTTCGGATGTGGTGGTTGTCGTCCTAGCACTAGAGGTGGTAAGGGTGTTGTTTGAACAACATTTTGGTCCCTAGGGACCATGTGTTGTGTTGTTTGTTCAAGAGGTGGGCCCGACATCAATGCAGGAACTCGAGGTGTGTCTGTCCATGCTAAGGTTGGTCTATTGACCATCGCGCGCTTAAATACTATGCAATCCTTAGCTTGATGACCATACCTCCCACAGGCATTGCAGTTCCCATTGTTTTTTACTCTAAAAGTAGGGCATTCACTGGTACTATGCGGTCCATAGCATACCGAGCACCATTGCTGCTCCCTTCTCGGATACATATGATTGTTTTGCGGAGCACAATTGTCTCTAAGACTCTCTTGAATGGCCTTGGTGAGATCTGCTAAAGTCATCTCAGATATCTTTGGCTCCTTAGCAATAGGCTTTAGGGTCATTGGCTGATGCCCCGATGCTTGCGAGCTAATAGATTTAGGCTCAACAGACACTCTTTCTCCTTGAATCATTAAATTATCCTCCAATTGGATCGCATTGGTGGTGATTGCTTCCCAAGTGGTGATACCTCTAATGACTAGGCCATTGTAGATATCTTCATGTCATAATCCCCTAATGAATCTATCAAGCAATTGATTATTATTGAAGCACTCATTTGGATTACAACGAGAATTCAAATGCTTCAAGCGACTAATAAAGGCTCTCATCGACTCTGCTTCCTCTTGTTGGGCTTTCTGGAGCTGAGAGGCTACACCCCAAAGCACTCCCTCTTGTATGTATTCTTTTAAGAACAGTCTCCTAAGAGTCGGGTAATCGTTTTTTCTTCCGCCCTTAGGGTTCTATACCAATCTCCTGCCTTCCCACTTAAGGTTAGGCTTAAAGCATTACTCTTATGCAGGTCATTGTGTTCTCCTAGAGAATCGCATATTTGTTCAAACACTTCGAAATGCTTTCTCACATCCCCATCTCCACTAAATTTTTGTGTGAGCTTGGTTATTTGTACTACCTTACTTCTAGGCTCTCTATTGGGTATGTTACGCATATTCTTAGCAATAGATCGACCAATAGCTTGAGCAAATGTTGCCAAGTCACCTAAGTGAGCAGGCACTGTGGGTGAAGGTGCTCCACAGACTACATGTGGAGTAGGTATTGGCATTGGGCTTGGCGCATAGAAAGCCCTTGGGTTCCACGTTGGGTATAATGTTGTGCCATGTGGCGACCCAAAGTTCATATGGGTGGCCCTGGGCATAGCAAACATCGGATGTGACATGCTAATGCTAGCCGGTATTGTCCCATGGAAATAAGATCTTGGGTGTTGTGGTTGTGGAGCATAGGTAGTTGAAACAATGGGAGGGGTAGGAACTACATGAATACGAGGATCCATGGGTGTATATGATTGGTACACACTTGTAGGTACTGTTGCAGACATTCAGCTACCATGTAGCAGTGCTTTACTAACAAATGAGGTCCATGGCGTGTTTCTCGGCATGCCCATCATTGGGTTAGGCATGGTAGCCGTGGTGTCATCAAGGGAAAGATGAGCTAGACTTGGAAAGGTAAAGCTATCACTTGTGGGCTCAGATTGTACTGAGACCCCTGGCGAAACAACATATGGAGGATCCATCGAACTTACCAAGGGAGTCTCCATTTGCGATAAGTTCGGTTGTTTAGCCTTTCTTGTATCCAAGAATCTCATGAGACCTGTTGAAGGCATGTTGATCCCCTTGTTCTGTTTCTCTAACTCAATGACCCTATGGATAACCTCACAAACTCTTTGTTGTTGATCCTCCACACTTGTAGCACCCATTGTGGATTGTAGGACATCTAACCAACCCACGTGATAGGTGTGACCTGTGTATAGGTCGGTTAGAGTTTTCGTTTGTAGTTCGTACTCCCAGTTCTCATTTAAGAACGCTCCATCTAGGATTGAGGTGCTAGGGGTTTCCTTTGAGCTAGATGCAATGTTGCTTTCTAAGGGTTGGCCCTTAGCAGTTGCTAAGTCAGGAGCACTCGATTGCTCTCCTAGCAAGGATATTGATATAGGGGCTTTCTCTTTTAACTCTCTTCGTTGCTCCGCCTTGCATAAGCTCTCGATTTCCTTTTCCTAGTCGCAATGATATTTTGCTCAACCTCTTGCACTTCGGCAAGGCTTCTATCATCGGGTAATATGACCTCGGAGGGAAATAGCTCTGAAGAGTCAAGGGGTGCAGTGAATGAAGTATTCACGTGCACACTCTCTAAGGGCATAGGGTCTACATTGGTCATGAATGGCAAATTTACTTCCCCACCCCCCTCATTTACATCATTAGCTCCATGTTCGAAGCAAGTGGCTCTACTAAAGGTTTCCTTCAAGCGGCTAAGCACGCTCAGTCCGGACCGCGGGCCCATGGCATGCATGTCTTGGCTTGAGCTATCGGGATTAGGCATTGGGAAACCCTCCATGACGTCGTAGTCAGAGGAAGAGTCACTAGCCGCTATGTTTGGGTCTTGGTTTGTACTACCTTGGGTCCCCGCCGAGGGCCCGGAACCTAAGGTAGGTGGATAATGAGAACTCGCGTAGGTCGAAATTCTCTCTAGTTGCTCCATCTCAAGCACACGACCAGAGCACAGATGCATGTGCCTTTGGCACCCTACAAGCGTCGACGAATAACGTTGAAGGTTAACCGCTTAATTTTTTAGGCGTCCGTTTTCACTTGTTTTTTTATGTTTTTTGATGGTTTTTAATGATCGATTTTTTGATTAAAGTGTGTGATAGCTCGAAACGAGCATATCACTTAAAGGATCACAGTGTGCTTTATAACACAACATTCAGTCATCTGAAGCTCCGTTGGTCCTCAAAAAGGTCAATTTTTAGCTACGTGTGAGGCTAAAATACGTAATTTTAAAAGACGACTGAGGCTTGAGCCTGAGCATGAGTCTGGGCTTGGGTCTGGGGGATATTCCTGATCCCGGTCCTACCTTTAAATTTTATTTTATTTTTTTAGAAATAAGGTCGCCGCGGCTACGATGTGCGCGTGAGCACACACACACCTAACCTACCTACTTACCACTAATACAGCTACTGTTACACACTAAAACACTACTACAGCAACTCACTGTTTAACAGAACTACTTACTTTACATTACACAAAACTAACATTATGGATCTACAACCTTAATACTGACACCTTATCACAGAGAAAACACACAGTACCTTTCAAAACCTTATTAACAAAGAAAACACAGTACCTTTCAATTCCTTATTAACAAAATACTACACAGCAGCAAAACAAACTCCTTCTTCTCAACACACACACTTTCCTTCTCTACCTTTCCTACAATTGAAATTGCACCACAAAGAAGCACACAATGCCATTCAAACTTAGTGTATGGCATTCCTCGGAAGCGGCGCCAAAAATGTGCACATCTGTCGCACGTGTCAATGCAAGGAACTTGCCAATACAGTATATGCGAGCCACAAATGGCTCCAAGCACGCAACTAGCCTAAACTAGTAAGCTCAAAGATGGCGATGGTGTGTCACTCACCGCTCTACGCTTGCGGTCGTGGAGGATTCCTCGCCGCGAAGAAGAGGGAGATGCCGCTACGCCACGCTCAACCGCTTTGCTGCCGTTGTGCCGCCGTCACAATTCTTGATCACTCTCTCTCTCTCTCTCTCTCTCTCTCTCACACACACACACACACACACACACACACACACACACACAAGGAGATGAAGAAGAAGAAGATGGAGATGGAGCAAGAGCACACTTCAATTGCACAAATGAGAGAATGAGTGAATCTTAGGTTTAGTTAACCTTTGTATGAGCTCGCCTCATTCACACTTGGGCACCCATGCTTAGCCAACTAATCCCTTGAATGTTCCAGTTAGAGTGTGCCTCTCATCGGCGATCACTCTTACCCTTTTCTTATTGGATCGACAAGCCCAGTACCAGACTATACCAAATAAATAATACGGCGTCCGTCTTAGGTGATAGGAATGTGCGTGAGGGTTAACAGTGTGTGTGTGTGTGTGTGTGTGTGTGTGTGTGTGTGTGTGTGTGTGTGTGTGTGTGTGTGTGTGCGCGCGCGCGCACGCGCGTGTGTGTGTACCCGCCCTATCCCAGGCGCCATACACAATGGGTTTCGGCAGTAGGACCATTGTGTATGGGCATACTACCTCATCAAAAAGATGAGTTTAATCAAAAAGTCTTTAGCATAGATGTGCCAATTTAGAGTGTCCTTGAAGAGGGTAGAATTGTTTGTATAATATCAAATATCGCCTTCAAGGAAGACATTACTCTTGTAGGAGTTTTAAGGCTTTGTCAACCAGTTTTGCATGAAAGTATGGTTGTCATTGAGTAGTGATATATGCCAAGCTTTTCCTCTTGTTCCCAAAAGTCTTCGTTTGTGTAATAGGTAGCTTGTTCCTGTAATTGTCAAAATATAGTTTACTTAAGCATGGGTGAGTAGAATTGGATTAACCTCCTACCCTAAAACGAATGAGCCAAAGGACTTTGTGAGTAGGAATCCAGTCTATAGTCAAGGAGGGACCACCTAACACCTGAAAACCACTCAAGGAACTATAGATAGTGGGTCACTCAAAGCCTAAAGACAAGAAATATCCAAAGCTAGCGTCCTCGTCCTTCCAGTTGTCTGGGAGGGCCTGATGTTTAGGGGTGTGTGTAGCTATTTTAATTATAATAAATACACACCAATTAACAAGATTTTCAAAAAGACGGCTGGCTAAAGATGTCTAGGCAAAGATAAGTACAGAAACAACTCGGTCTTTGATTCATATTGTACAACATAATAAGAATGAAGTATCATTCCAAATGAGTTTGTACAAAGGTATCAGAACTATCCCAATTGAATCATCGAGTGTTTTCAAAGTCGGACTGCAGCAAGCTAAACCTTTTTAAGCCAAGATAGAATTTGCACCTGCATCCATATAGTCAAGACAACATATATGTTAGACTTGGCTATGTATGGCAGGCTTCAAAGAATCTATCAGTTGTTATCCATGTCAAACTTAAAGATTATTAGACTACCTACTCTCCTACATATTTAAAAAATTTCATGGAATTTTTATTTTATAAAAATCATATTTCTGTCAGAGTATCATTATTGGGTTTTTTAATGATTTATTGTACCAAATATCAACTAACCTATATTATTCTATGTATTGCTTTAGCTAACAAAGTATTGAAAAAACTTGCATGCAATGCAAAGTTCTGTAACTTCATCTACTAAAATATGCTTCGAGGTCGAGCCATTTATATAGAACAAGCCAACTACTCATAGTAAAACTGACTAGAAATTTCTTTGTACCCAACTGTTTTTAATACAAAAGCAAGCTTTATTGTAACCAGGGTATGTTTGTCCTATACCCGAAAAAATGATCCATCATCTCTAAGAACAAGATCCTTTTGTGTTAAAAAAGTCAACTAAGAGTATCTTGAGACCTAGATAAAGGCTAGTACTTTGCAGTAGGTAAGTATATTTACCATAAAGGATTGAATTTCAAATTATTAGCAGATTTATTAGCCCAGAGAAGTAATTGGCAGGGTCAGAGAAGTATTAGCCATAGCCAGAAAGCTAGAGCTAGCCAAAGAAACAGGCCAACTAAAAACCAATCCTTCTTTTATTTAAAGAGGTGAGGGTGCATGCATCCCCTTACTTAGCTTTGCGTGTCTTTTACTTGTGTCAAGAGTGAGGACTATGTGTTTTCTTCACCTCTATTGTACCAAGCATGGAGCTTACAATTCAGCCAACTCAGGTTGGTCACTAAGCTTAGTATCGATAATTTTGTTATTGTCATTTTTTTTATTAAAAGGTAAAGTGTTGTTTCATAAAAATGCATGTACTATAAAAAATGGTGTACTTAAATAATCGGATGACTATACTTAGCATGGCATGATATAGGTGATTGGACCTCTGTTTGGTGGGCTTTGTTCCCCATTCTATAGCATGGTAAGGACCACTACAATGGTTGGCTTTGACTGGCATTACATGGTAAAGGTGGTTTTTTTCGGGAGCATTACTATGGTACTATTACTGGGGTTTTTTCCCAGATGGTCATTACTTAACTACAGGTACATAAAAAAGGTTTTTCATACCCTATATTCACTGTTTTTTTATTGTTTGATAATGGCACTTAAGCGAGAATCTGAAACGATTTATTGGGGGGCATAATCAGTTGTATAGCCTAATGAAATGAAAACCACCGTGTGGTGGGCCGTGGCTAAATATGGCACATCTGAGAAGTAACTTTCCCTACTGTTTAAAACAGGTATAATCCACCTTATGGGTTGGCGAAGTCTATATAGTTGGGCCGCTACTGCTTACTGTGTTGCAGCACTATATACGAAAAATGTGTTGTAGACTGTGTTTCCTATCTTAAACACAGTTAGCAGAAGACATCTACATAATGAAGCACAGATATAAACAATCCAGTTTAGCAAGTCAAGGGTGCACAGACAAAAGAGGGATTGAGCCCATATAACTTCCTAAGAAAGTTAGACAGATCAGCACCAGAGGAGGAAAATAGGGCAAGCTCTTACTGGTATGTGAGGATAATAGAGGAAGCTGGGCAAGGTAATGGGTAATTAAATTCACTCCTTCCATGGAGTCTTTATCCAAAGTCGCCAAAATTTTGACCCAATCATTAAAAGATAGCATATGTAAGAGCCGAATCATTAATTAGTTGAAAAGCATCCAAATTGCTAATACATCTAAGTACAAGAGAAGTGGCCACTAAGAGGGGCTCCGAGGAAAATTCCAATCCTTGTGAGAGAGCAAGAGTCTGCAATTTTTCAAAAAAGTGTGGTGAGGTACATTTATACTTACCATAGTAAGTAATACAATCTTGGGCCTTCCTAGAGAGGAAGGGTCTAGTTCTAACTGCCAAAGCATTCTTTGGTTTACGGCCCTTAAGGTATAGCTTAATCTGTTTGAGAATCTTTGCATGATTCTCAGGGTTGTGATAAGTGCTCATGCAAGCTGTCTTTCTATAGGGTAAGCAGTCCTGAAAATGGAACAGTGTAGACATAAATAAAAGTAGAAATAGTAATTGTAATTTTTTGGGCCTGTAAACCTTAAACTGACAAAGTCAAAGACTATAGTAGTCGTGAGCAGGGGACCAGAAAAAGATTCTAAGAAGGACCACCTAACACCAGTCAACCGGTTAAGGGATTACAGACTGTGGGTCCAACTTAGAACTCAATTTCGAAAAAAAATTCCAAAGCCAGCATCCTGGTTTCTCTTGGAAAGAGAAACCTTATGTATAGGATGTGTGTGTAGCTGTTAAATCTTAGATAATAAGACATAATTGAATTTTTACATTCAAAAGACAGCTGGCAATAGAACAAGGAATAGATAAGTACAAAAACAACTCAGTATTAGAATCATTTAAGTACAAAGTTTGTAGGAAAGAGATCCCCTTTCAGTATGCAGATAGTAAAGGAACTTCCCAAGTCATAAGTGAGTGTTCCATCTAGAGTAGGATAGCTTGCCAAAGTTAAAAAAACCTTCCAAGATAAAATAGAGTCCGTACTTGCATCCATCCAAACAAGACAACAATTCAGTTAACCTTGGATGTGTTTTACAGGTATCAATGGACCATACCAGTTGTTATCCATGTCCATCTTACAAACTTTTTTTTACTTTAACACGCTTAGTGATATATGTGTACAAAATGATCTTCTTTTTCTCTTTTTCATATGTCCAAGTTTCGAACAGAAAATATTATTCTGATTAGAAGGCCACCACCCCTTCTAATCCAAGTGTCATAGTCCCCTATTAGAATATCCTTCAAGAATAATGAAACTCAACCATATCAATTAATAAAAGAAGCTATAAAAATTCCTATTAAAGTTCAAAAAAGTATCAAGCTAGTTTATGTTTTTTTAGGTCAAATAAAGTTTATGCTCATCATGGTATATGGAATCCAAAACTTCTTTAGTTTGTATATCTTTTACCAGATAAAACTCTCAGCACATTAAGTGGCAAGGAGCCCTTGAAGTAAAACCCATGAAGCTGTAGAGAAAAAAACGTGTCATTATGGTTTTTGTTTCTAAACTTTATCTGTCTTTGTGATACAAAGTTCTTTAACAAGACAGCCAATAACTAAATAAGCCCAGTATTTGTAAGCAATAAAAAAAAACCAAATAACTAAAGAATAGCTCAATACCCATATGTAGCCAGCAGGCCAAGCCTCCCAAAATTATACCATAAGCCAGAACAGAGCTAGTATCGATTCTTGAACAAGAAGATAATCGGCACCATAACATCCCTATGCCAATCCAAGGGGCACATACTATATAGTCAAATGCAGTCAAATGCAGAAGATAATGCAATCAAAGAACTGTCCCATAGTGTTTACTTACCTTAATTGGTAGAGGCTCTTTAGTAAAAAAAAGTTTTGTTATAAAGCAGCAGGTGCAACAGATCTTGGATTCATTTTTTTACATAATTTATACCCGCCAAGCGGATGCGACAGAAGTAAAAGATTAACTAGTTAGTGAGTTGGTACAGCAAACGTATGCAGCCGAGTATGCAGCCGGGCCAACCACCCCCACAGACAGTGTGCAAGAAGTCAAATCGGCACTCCTCATATTCACATAGCCAAACCGATGGGTTATACCAGGTTGTAGTTTTACGAAATAGACAGTGAGCCATTAATCCATGCTTATCAATCCAATCCCAAACTATACATGCTCATGCAAATACCTCATTAAACCAGTCAAGTAATGAACCAGTATAACATTGGTTAGAACCCGAGGAAAACACCCTGTTAATATTCCTGTATAGCAAGTGAATTATAGGCTTTAAGCCAGCCAAGGGATAACAACCCCAATTTTCATTTACCAATGGATGTAAGTGACAATTTTTACCTGCCATCCTTAACAGCCTTTTCCATGCTGAGTAAAAAAATAGAAAACCTATCATACATGAGTAGTATATACACTTGCTGCGCACAATGTGAAAAAAAGACAGTTAACGAGAGCCGTAAAACCTATCCTAACCCAACATGATCACAAGCAGTATACACCTGAGGCAAGGTAAAAACCACCACCATGCTATCGTCCGACAAACTTTTAATGCTTACCTTACTGTGCCAACAAATAGCAGATGAATGCTTAATGTAAAACTAAAAAATTCCAACATAACCAGTAGCGAGGCAAGCCAAGGTAGAAAAAAACCTGAGACACCTGAGTAGTGAGCTCCATAGCTCCTTTTGTGAAGCAAGCAGTAAGTCTTTTAAAAGAAAAACATGACAGAACAACACAGGCTAAGTGAGGGGCAGAGATGCACCCTCACCTGTTTAAATAATGGAAGGAGGATGGACTGCCAGTCCTCTGAGCGGGAGCCATGAGTGAGCTGGGCCGCCTTCCTGTGTGTGTGTGGTAGCTCTAATCGGCACGTAGATACCCATGAGTGGGGAGATCCATAGCAAGGAAGGAGAGGCCGCCTTCACGGTGTAATGAAGAAGGAGAACTTAATCACGCTCGGCACACCAGAGAGATCTTTACTTTAGATCCTAGTTTAATAATCAAGGGCTATGCCCCATGGTCTCTACAAAGTAATGGCATTTTTTGAGTAGTAACCATAAAGTGACCCAGCAGTTTCTGGGCTAGATCAAAGTGGTATGTGTGTGTGTGTGTGTGTGTGTGTGTGTGTGTGTGTGTGTGTGTGTGTGTGTGTGTGTGTGTGTGTGTGTGTGTGTGTACCCACCCTAACTCAGGCACCACACACAATGGGTTGGTAGTAGGCCCATTGTGTATGGGCCTACTACCTAATTAGAGAAATGAGATTCTTTTGTTTAAAGTGTAACCCAGGCCAATTATGTTGGGTGAGAGCTTGTATAATAGTGTTTCAGATCTGATTTCTATGAAACCCGTTAAGGCAAACTTTCTGATTAGAAAAAATATCTCCTCACAGGCAAGAAAAGGGTTAGAGGAAGAATAGAAAATTAAGTGTAGCAGGCTGATACAAGAACTAATAGCCACCTTGTAAGGCCTATTGCTATTCTTTTTTATGAATTCTATAAGTGGAAGTTTCAGGAGATCCCTTTTCCACACAAACCTTAGGTCATACCCACCAACAGATGGAATATGAAGTGAGATAGAGAGGTTAAGGAATTGGACAGATGTGCAGAAAGCCCCATGTTAACCCTCACGGCTCACGGACACCCTATCACCTACGACGGACGTTGTATTATTTACTTGGTAGAGTCAGGTACCGGGCTTGTCGGTCCAATAGGAAAAGGGTAAGAGTGATCGTCGATGAGAGGCGCACTCTAACTGGAACATTCAAGGGATTAGTTGGCTAAGCGTGGGTGCCCAAGTGTGAATGGGGCGAGTTTATATAAAAGTCAACTAAATCTAAAATTCACTCATTATCTCATTTGTGCAATTGAAGAGTGCTCTTGCTCCATCTCCATCTTCTTCTTCTTCATCTCCTTGTGTGTGTGTGTGTATGCGTGAGAGAGAGAGAGAATGAGTGTGCGATCGAGCATTGCGGCGGCACGATGGCGGTGAAGCGGTTGAACGCGGCTTAGCGGCATCTCCTTCTTCTTCGCGGCGAGGAATCCTCCATGATAGCAAGCGTAGAGCGTTGAGTGACACACCATCTCCATCTTTGAGCTTACTAGTTTAGGCTTGTTGTGTGCTTGGAGCCATTTGTGGCTTGCCAACAGTGTATGGGCAATTTCCTTGCATTGATACGTGCGACAGACGTGCACATTTTTGGCGCCGCTGCCGGGGAATGCCATACACTAAGCTTGAATGGCACTCTGTGCTTCTTTTGTGGTGCAATTTCAATTGTAGGAAGGGTAGGGAAGGAAGGTGTGTGTGTTGAGAAGAAGGATTTTGTGTTGCTACTGTGTATTTCTTTGTTAGTGAAGTTTTGAAAGGTTACTGTATTTTCTCTGTGTAAGGTGTTAGTATTAAGGTTGTTACTTCTGTGTAATGCAAAGTACAATAAGTAGGAAGTAGATCTATGAGAGCTAATGAAGTGTGTTAGTGTGTAACAGTAGGTGTATTAGTTGGAAATAGGTAGGTAGAGTGTGTGTGTGTGCTCGCGCGCAAGACGTGGCAACCTTATCCGAAAGAAAAATTAAAAAATTTAAAGGTAGGAGCGCGATTGGGAATATCTCCCTGACCCAAGCCCAGACCCAAGCCCAAGCTCACGCTCAGGCTCAGGCCTCAGCCGCCCTTTAAAATTACGTATTTTAGCTTCATACGTAGCTAAAAATCGACTTTTTTTAGGACCAATGGAGCTTCAGGTGTTTGAACGTTGTACTGTAAAGCACACCACGACCCTCTATGTGATACGCTCTATCACACACTTTAATCAAAAAAATCGATCATTAAAAAACCTTAAACAACATTATATAAAAAAATGAGTGAAAACGGACGCCTAAAAAAGTAAGCGGTTAACCTTCAAGGTTATTCGCCGACGCTTGTAGGTTGTCAAAGGCACATGCATCTGCGCTTTGGTCGTGTGCTAGAGACGGAGCAACTAGAGAGAATTTTGACTTACGCGAGTTCTCATTATCCACCAACCTTAGGTTCCGGGCTCTTGGCGGGGACCCAAGGTAGTACAAACCAAGACCCGAACATAGCGGCTAGTGACTCTTCCTCTGACTACGACGTCATGGAGGGTTTCCCAATGTCTAATCAGTGATAGCTTTACCTTTCCAAGTCTAGCTCATCTTTCCCTTGATGACACCACGGCTACCATGCCTAACCCAATGATGGGCATGCCAAGAAACACGCCATGGACCTCATTTGTGAGTAAAGCACCGCTACATGGTAGCTCAATGCCTGCAACAGTCCCTACAAGTGTGTACCAATCATATGCACCTATGGGTCATCGCACTCATGTACTCCCTACCCCTCCCATTGTTTCAACTACCAATGCTCCACAACCACAACACCCAAGTTCTTATTTCCATGGGACTATACCGGCTAGCATTAGCATGTCACATCCGATGTCTGCTATGCCTAGGGCCAAACATATGAACTTTGGGCCGCCACATGGCACAACACCGTACCAAACGTGGAACCCAAGGACTTCCTACGTGCCAATCCCAATGTCAATACCTACTCCACATGTAGTCTCTGGAGCACCTCCACCCATAGTGCCTGCTCACTTAGGTGACTTGGCAACGTTTGCTCAAGCTATTGGTCGATCTATTGCTGAAAATATGTGTAACACGCCTGATAGAGAGCCTAGAAGTAAGGTAGTACAAATAGCCAAGCTCACACAAAATTTAGTGGAGACGAGGATGTGAGAAAGCATATCGAAGTGTTCAAACAAATATGCGATTCTCTAGGAGAACACAATGATCTACATAAGAGCAATGCTTTAAGCCTAAACTTAAGTGGAAAGGCTGGGGATTGGTATAGAACCCTAAGGGTGGAAGAAAAAACGATTTACCCTACTCTTAGGAGACTGTTCTTGTAAGAATACATACGAGAGGGAGTGCTTTGGGGTGTAGCCTCTCAGCTCCAGAAAGCCAAACGAGAGGAAGGAGAGTCGGTGAGAGACTTTATTAGTCGCTTGAAGCATTTGAATTCTCATTGTAATCCAAATGAGTGCTTCAATAATAATCAATTGCTTGATAGATTCATTAGGGGGTTACGACATGAGGATATCTACAATGGCCTAGTCATTAGAGGTATCACCACTTGGGAAGCAGTCACCACCAATGCGATCCAATTGGAGGATAATTTAATGATTCAAGGAGAAAGAGTGTCTGTTGAGCCTAAATCTATTAGCTCGTAAGCATCGAGGCATCAGCCAATGACCCTAAAGCCTATTGCTAAGGAGCCAAAGATATCTGAGATGACTTTAGCAGATCTCACCAAGGCCATTCAAGAGAGTCTTAGAGACAATTGTGCTCCGCAAAACAATCATATGTATCCGAGAAGGGAGCAGCAATGGTGCTCGGTATGCTATGGACCGCATAGTACCAGTTAATGCCCTACTTTTAGAGTAAAATTCAATGGGAACTGCAATGCCTGTGGGAGGTATGGTCATCAAGATAAGGATTGCATAGTATTTAAGCGCGCGATGGCCAATAGACCAACCTTAGCATGGACAGACACACCTCGAGTGCCTGCATTGATGCCGGCCCCACCTCTTGAACAAACAGTGCAACACATGGTCCCTAGGGCCCAAAATGTTGTTCAAACAACACCCTTACCACCTCCAGTGCTAGGACCGCAACCACCACATCCAAGAATCACTTCAGTGAATCAAGTGGGTTGTGAGTCATCTATTGCTTGTTTGGAAGGCTGTGAGGAAGATATGGATCCTAACATTGCCTATGGGGTGGATGTGCTTGAAGAAAGTCCACAATACTACATGGAAGACTATTGGGGACAAGTCAAACCTGTCTATCAAGTAGCTGCTCTTGCTGCAAGAGGCCAAAATATCAATTACACTGCTAAGAGACCACCTCTTCAATGCTATGAGTTTGGAGGTCCACATCATTTAGCCGAGTGTCCTATTAGGCTACAAAAGAACACCACACTAATGCAAACCAATCAAGCGAGCACGTTTACAATGACGATACTCATGTGTAATCGATGTGGCATAGATCATTTGATTGCCCAATGTCCAAATAATCCAAATGCACCGAAGATCACGCCATTAAACTTGATTGAAGTTACCGACGAGCCATCACAAAGTACACCTGTGGTACCAGTAAACGTATTCACATGATCGATGCTCCAAAAACAAAATTATATTCTTAAGGAAAGAGACACGGCATCAATTGCCCAATCTTAGAAAAAGAAGAAAACACAAAGGAAGAGATCGCAAAAAGCAGCGAAGTCATACCCCAATTCAAAGGCCAACATAGGGACTGGTGATGACCGTATATATGAACGACGCTGAAGAAGATTCTGATTCAAGTGAAACCATGGAGACCAAAACGACCACTAAGATAGAAACCAACAAGGAAGATCTTCATGAGCCACAATGGCCAGGATCCAAGAAGAAGATAAGAACTTATCCAAACCCTACAGAGGAGATTGAGCAAGTCAAGCAATTAAGGAGTTTGGTAGAAGATACCCAAAGGGATCTAGAACCAGCACCTTGGTAGATCCAAATTACTGACACCGTGTTCCCTACGCAACAACAACCTCACCAAGTCCATAGACCCTTAGCCATACCTAGTGTCATCTAAGAAGAAAGTGACTTAAAGTCATGGGAAAGTGGGCGTACTCACTTCTTGATGGGAAGAATGTTTATAGAGGGACTACCTGATCCTATCGAAGAAATGGAGATCCCATCTTCCCCACTTCAAGGGGCTAAAGTCCAAAAGGTGCCGTTAAACATTGCCAAATTGATGGATTTCATGTCTTCAGAAGTCAGAACCACCATCATGTCCAAACTATATAAAGACCCTGAGCTAGTCTCAGCTCTTCGAGCCTTCCTCAATGGAGAACTGAAGTGTGGGCTACCACAATTTGCACAGATGGATGGAGCTGGGGAGATGCCAATAGAGGAGGAACACTTAGATCCACAACCCAACGTAGATGAGAACCTTGTTGTAGAAATACATGTTAACAAGTTGGGACAATACTTTGAGGGTGATGAATCCAATGCGACCATACCAATAACTACTAAGGGATTAACTGTGAAGGGAATCCTTGATGGTGGCACTGGGGTTAGCATTGTGACTAAAAATTGCTGGGAAACTATGGGAAGACCTCACGTTGCAACCACAACCATTATAGTGAAGATGGCCAATGGGTCTATTGTTAAACCTATTGGGATGCTAGAAGATCTCAAGATCAAGGTCTTTGGATATAAAATAAGGATTACCTTCATTGTTATGGATTCCTCCAAACACACTATGGCATCTGAGATGATCTTAGGACGTCCTTTCATGAGGGAAGCAAAAATGGTGCATGACTGGTCTAAAAACCATGTCTACGTGCAGTTCCAAGATTCTTTCATTAGAGTGGATCTTGTGACGGGTCGAGCACATCCTCTAGGAAACGGGTTTATAATTGATCATAGATCTGACACCACAGTTCACTCGGCCCAATTGCAGTATTGTTACACGTGTAAAGCGGACACTGATGTTGGGGGCGATTCTCCTTATATGGATGTACTGCCTGGGATGACTGAGTCGGACAATGTGGATTGGGTCCACCTAGCAGCAACCATAGACACTTGGGGAAATAGGGAGACGACGTGGGTAACACCTGAGGGGGATGAAATGCCCGTAACCTTAAATATGCTACAAGCAATGCATATAGTTTCTGACAAGACACATCCTAATATAACAAAGAAAACATACAAGTGGGTCCCTAAAGCTTCTTTAGCGACCATAGCTAGTGCTAAAAAACAAAAGTCTTGTAAGAAACGTCCCACTCACCCCAAGAAATGTAAGGAAACGTGGCATTGGATTCCTAAACGACTATTGGAAGCCCAAGGCTACTATCAAGGAAATGATCAAATATGGGTGCCAAAACGTAGATTGTGTTCTTACTTGTCACCTGACCCATGTGAGCCCAATCCCGTAGCTCCAAAACGAATCAACAATCGCGGAAAGAAAAAAATCACAGAATGCTACACACCCACTTCAGAGCTAGTTTGGGTACCAAAGAAAGAATGATTTGTTCCACCTAGCTCAAGAACGGGGAAGGCAAATGAAGCTTCTTGCTCTTCATGTAGTTTCTATATGGAAATAAAAGCTTTTCCACAGCCTCCACCTACAATAGTGGACCTCCATAAAGCTACAAAGGAATCCACACCTCCCAGTGTTCAAGAATCACCTGATGAACCACTTCAAGTTCGATCCTGGGAGAGTACCTTACCACCCTTGCAGCTCGATGAGGCACCTAAGGTAATAGAAAACTACTGGCAAAAATCCTCACCTATTACCAACTGGAACAATTGGTTTCAAAGGGTCACGAGCACATTTCAAACGGTATGATCTACCCAAGGAAGGGGGGAGTGTGTGCTGACATCCATCATTCACTTGCTTCCCTCTCAACCTTCCTCCCTGACCTCTCAATCACCAATCTTAGAGAATGTATATATAAAGCCTTATACTCATAAAAAAACAAAAATAATAAAGAGCAAGAGCAATTAGCAAACGAGTATGCACAATAAAAGTCAAAACATTGACCCAGACCTACACATTCACATCCGGTACACTGAAACAGAAACCTATGTTATCAAACACCTTTGATCCTCATCACTCGAGCAATGGAGGGTAGGTAGGGTTAGTACGATAGGAGTGTTTCTGTTTTAGAATTTAGTGATTAGCAAAGTTCTTCTTCCCACTTATGTGCCTCGTCGAGGTATTCTTCGTGTTTCTTAGTGTGTACAGGAAGGTGTTGTTGTTGTTCGGATTTGGACCTTCATGGAATCTTTTTCTCGTTCACACTTCAAATCAAGCGCGACCATCAACACAAACACGTGTTTCTTGTCCACTAGCATTGCCCCTTATCTTTTTGCATCCATATTTGTCTTCTTTAATTGTGATTGGTAGCATAATATCCAGAACATTTTCTTATTATCAAACATTAAATTCACTATAATTTTTTGTCATAATCACTTGTCTAGGTTTAAAAATCAAGCAGTCTGACTAAGCTAGTTTGACCAAGCTAGGTGTTCGAAGAGATCTTCTCTTAATACCATGGGGAATGCCTTCCTACTAACCAATGGTTACTTAGGTTCTTAATCCGATTTAGGCAGCATTGTGTGAAATGTACTAGGGCTTTCTGGTGGGCTTAGTCCCTATTGATCTTTAGCTTAAGTATTTTAAAGGGAGTTTACTAGTGTGATGAGCCTGGGGAGGGTAACAGTGTTGTATGACGCCCCAAAGTTACAAAATTAAAATGCTAAAAACGAACAAACAAAAAAAATCAAAGTGCCACAATGTAAAATCTTAAGCTGGAAGAGAAATCTCAGCTTGATTTGGTACTTCACTCACATGTATCGCCTATGGTACTAGACCCCTAGAGGTTCCCAGTGTGGACGCTTTTCCTTGAAAAGCAAAAAACCCAAGGCATACAAAATAAGCACATACGTCAAAATTGAATCACTTTTGGGGGGTCAAAGAAAAGGTAATCATTCAGGCGATGATTTCATGAGAAATTCCTTTTATTGTGGCTTAACTACAAGGTCTTCTAGGTATAGCATCTAGTCAGCCCTCGAACATGAAATACTTGGCTCTCGCGATTAAACAACTTAATTGACCAGAGAAAATTGAGAAGCTTGCCCATGGTATTAATAGTCGATCTTTAGTGCCTTTCAACCGTTGAATTAGCTACCTCGAACTTGTTTAGTTTTTTACCTTCCCAACTATTTATGCGTTTGATTATATTACAATTTAATGTTTATTGCTGACAAATGGTTTAGAATTATGCTACTAATCAATTTTTCTGCCTAAAACTGCATATGCTTTTTAATTGTATATGAGAATGCAATTACTATGCCAATGTTGTTTGATTTTGCAATGACTGAAGAAGGCTAAGGACATTCATCTCAAATGCTCTTCCATCTTGATGAACAAGCTTCAACTCAATAGCTTTCGAGGACGGAATCTACATCAGGAAGGGGGGCATGTTAACCCTCACGGCTCATGGACACCCTATCACCTACGACGGACATGGTATTATTTACTTGGTAGAGTCAGGTACTGGGCTTGTCGGTCCAACAGGAAAAGGGTAAGAGTGATCGCCGATGAGAGGCGCACTCTAACTGGAACATTCAAGGGATTAGTTGGCTAAGCATGGGCGCCCAAGTGTGAATGGGGCAAGTTCATATAAAATTCAACTAAACCTAAAATTCACTCACTCTTTCATTTGTGCAATTGAAGAGTACTCTTGCTCCATCTCCATCTTCTTCTTCTTCATCTCCTTGTGTGTGTGTGTATGCGTGAGAGAGAGAGAGAGAGAGAGAGAGAGAGAGAGAGAGAGAGAGAGAGAGAGAATGAGTGTGCGATCGAGCATTGCGGCGGCACGACGGTGGTGAAACGGTTGAGCACGGCGTAGCGGCATCCCCTTCTTCTTCGCGGCGAGGAATCCTCCATGATAGCAAGCGTAGAGCGTTGAGTGACACACCATCGCCATCTTTGAGCTTACTAGTTTAGGCTTGTTGTGTGCTTGGAGGCATTTGTGGCTCGCACACAGTGTATCGGCAAGTTCCTTGCATTGACACGTGCGACAGACGTGCACACCCCATTAGGTGTGACGATCTCATGGAGAGAGGTAGGTTCAATTTTAAGGCATTGAGGGTAAGTTAGAGAAATTCCATTGGGGAAGTCTCTATTGTTGACACTAAGTAAG
Organism: Adiantum capillus-veneris; assembly: GCF_014529385.1. Lineage (NCBI taxonomy): Eukaryota > Viridiplantae > Streptophyta > Polypodiopsida > Polypodiales > Pteridaceae > Adiantum > Adiantum capillus-veneris. The sequence goes on along the minus strand of NC_140959.1, from coordinate 118,089,431 downwards.
TCATCCATGTATCTATAGGTATGTCTGAACTGTGAAAGTTTATTTTTGTAAGATTCCATGGTCTTGAGACACCACTTGTATTCAAAGAAAGCAAGGTAAATATTACACATAAGTGGAGAGCATGAGAATCCCATGGGGATGCCTAGGCATTGGTTAAAGCAAAGACCGCATGAAACTATAGTGCAGTTACACAGCAGCCAGGAGATCTAGGAGCAAAGCGTAGCTTCATTAAAGTGTAAGGAATGTACGGAGTGAGATACGTTAATCCACCTGGGTTTTTTGGAAAGAGAGATGTAGAAAAGCTTCTTCTTTCTAGCATTGGAGAAAGCCAATTTAATCACCTTGGCAAGAATAGTCTTAAGGCCAAGATCCCCTTCAAGGGGAATGTTTTCGTAACATTGTGTAATGTCAGCAGTAAAAATGTGGAAGATATGCTGAGGAAGGTTAAGCGAGACCTCTATAGAGTTTTTTGTAAGCCAAAAGGGATTATATTGAACATGTAAGAAGTCCTGGTAGATTTTCTGTTTAGTGGCACAAATAAGCTCAAATTCAGATAGTATAAGGTCAAGGCAAAAAGTAATATCCTTGGTGATATCAGTAAAAATACTATTGGAGGCATCGGATATCCACCTGAACTTATGCTTATGAATTTTATAAGTGGGAAATAACACCGGTAACTCAGTGTTCGACACAGAGTAGCCTAGAAGCCCTAAGTGTTTAGCAATTTTATTGGTAACTGTTTGTAGTGGAGATTTAATATGACAGAATTCCTTACCAGATACTCGATTACGAGCGGCCTTCCAAGCAAGGTATTTGCAAATGATAGTGGGATAGTTAGAGCTTTTGTCAAGCCCGACAACAAACCATTTATAAGAGATATTTTTAAAATCAAAAGTTAGCTGAGAAGTAAGCCAAGAATCATCAGATGATAGCCATTTACTAGATAGTTGTGATATTTTATGAAGGAAGCATTCCTTTACAACTTCCCTTAAGTCCAGTAGACTGTCATCTCCAGTCGGAGAGCACTGACAAGGTCAGTGAGACAGCTTAGTATAGCTAACAGAGCAAGTTAAGGGTTTTTGGGAAAGTTAGATATATGATTGAGCCCTTTGGCCAAAATTCTACGTATTTTAGTATTTTCAATAATGTTAAGATCACAAGTGCAAACATGGTTACCAAAAGCCTCAAAATTTTTGCAAAAGGTGGTAAACTAAAAGCATGTACGATGAGGAACAGAATCCTGTCGAAGAAAGTCATTATTATAGATCAACCTCTTTATGGGATGTTGATATTTTCATCCTGAGTATATTGTCGAGTAATTTGTGATTACCAAAACACAGATTAAAGCACTCACAAAAAAAGATTTTTTGGTTGAATCCAATCCAGGAGTACATTGTGAAAGAGACAGTGTATGTAGATGAAACCATTGTCCAGATCCACTTTGTTGAGAGTTCTTCTTTCGCAACGGCTTGTAGTAACCTGCAATATCACCAAGGTTTAAAATTTAGGGAAGTTCTTGATGTGGGGAGACCTGCCTCTTCCTCTTGTAAATCTACGAACTCTTCCTCGGTTAGAAGATGAACTAGGTGTTAGGAAGGAAGTGAAGGAGTTGGGGGTGATCAAAGAGTTAGCCCTTTTGAGAGCAGGGGAGTCATCCTCATCAGTACAAGGTTTAAAAAGACTAGGGATGAGCTTAACACCTTTAAAGTTAGCATAAGTAGTTAAGTAAATACCGGGTTCATCAGATTTCAACTCCTTCAAGATATCAAGCATCAGTCCATGGAAGATGTTGAAGGCAATCTGTGCAATCACAATTTGCTTAGCTTGGCCACCTAACCAAGATCAAATGAGGGAGAGATGAAAATCCACAGGTTTTTCCGGGAAAAGTAAGTCTAGATGGTTAAGAATAAACCAAATGGTATGATTGAACCACATGATGCTGCATTCACAAGAGGCTTTAGGGTCAAGAAATCTGCAGGCACATTTTACATAGGGACGAAAGACATTCCAGATGGATTCTGTGTAAAAATCAGGGTTACTCTTGGCAAATTACATGTTTCCTTTTGTACGGATGTATAGGCTTGTATTGGAGGGGCACTTGGAGTGGTCAATGACATTGCCGTTGAATGGTGCTTTGATAAGCTCCCCTTTGTCCAAAAATTGACCTCCTTTTAGAATCTTGAGTCTGCAATCTTCCACAGTAGAGGCAGGGAGGTTGGCAAGGTATACCCAAGTTTCATTCAAAATAGGTGCTAAGAAAGCTTTGTTGGGCAGGACCAACAGCTGATGGTCAACCCCGAAGGATTCAATTTCAATTTGTCTAACAGGCAAGACAGAAAAAACTTTGGATATTTTAGGCACCATCTCGAAGAGGTTTGAGTCATTGAGGGAGCAAAGATTACTCTGAAATTCCTTAACTGCTTCAAGGGCTGCACTATCTCGACAGAAGATTCCACCAATTTGTGGAATAGATGGAGTAGCAGGTGCACAGACAAAAGAGGGATTGAGCCCACATAACTTCCTAAGCAAGTTACGTAGATCAGCACCAAAGGAGGAAAATAGGGCAAGCTCTTGCTGGTATTGTGAGGATAATAGAGGAAGCTGGGCAATGTAATGGGTAATTAAATTCACTCCTTCCATGGAGTCTTCATCCAAAGTCGCCAAAATTTTGATCCAATCATTAAAAGACAACATATGTAAGACAGATAATTTCTTGTCAGAGGTAAGAGCCGAATCATAAATTAGTTGAGAAGCATCCAAGCTGCTAATAAATCGAAGTACAAGAGAAGTGGCCACTCCGAGGACAATTCCAATCCTTGTGACAGAGCAAGAGTCAGTAATTTTTCAAAAAAGTGTGGTAACGTTCACTTATACTTACCATAGTAAGTAATACAATCTTTGGCCTTCCTAGAGAGGAACATTCTAGTTCTAACTGCCAAAGCATTCTTTGGTTTATGGTCCTTAAGGTATAGCTTAATCTGTTCGAGAATCTTTGCATGATTCTCACGGTTGTGATTAGTGCTCATGCGAGTTGTCTTTCTATAGGGTAAGCAATCCTGAAAAGGGAACAGTGTAGACATAAATAAAAGTAGAAACAGCAACTGTAATTTTTTGGGCGTGCAAACCTTAAACCGGCAAAATCAAATACTATAGTAACCGTGAGCAGGGGACCAGAAAAAGAGTCTAAGAAGGACCACCTAACACCAGTCAACCGGTCAAGGGATTACAGACTGTGGGTCCAACTTAGAACTCAATTTCGAAGAAAATTTCCAAAGCCAGCATCCCGGTTTCTCCTGGAAAGAGAAACCTTATGTATAGGATGTGTGTGTAGCTGTTAAATCTTAGATGATAAGACATAATTGATTTTTTACATTCAAAAGACAGCTGGCAATGGAACAAGGAATAGATAAGTACAAAAACAACTCAGTATTAGAATCATTTAAGTACAAAGTTTGTAGGAAAGAGATCCCCTTTCAGTATGCAGATAGTAAGGAACTTCCCAAGTCATAAGTGAGTGTTCCATCCAGAGTAGGATAGCTTGCCAAAGTCAAAAAAACCTTCCAAGATAAGATAGAGTCCTTACCTACATCCATCCAAACAAGACAACAATTCAGTTAGCCTTGGATATGTTTTACAGGTATCAATGGACCATACCAGTTGTTATCCATGTCCATCTTACAAACTTTTTTTACTTTAACAAGCTTAGTGATATATGTGTACAAAATGATCTTCTTTCTCTCTTTTTCATATACCCAACTTTCTAACAGAAAATATTATTCTGATTAGAAGGCCACCACCCCTTCTAATCCAAGTGTCATAGTCCCCTATCAGAATATCCTTCAAGATTAATGAAACTCAACCATATCAATTAATAAAAGAAGCTATAAAAATTCCTATTAAAGTTCAAAAAAGTATCAAGCTAGTTTATGTTTTTTTAGGTCAAATAAAGTTTATGCTCATCATGGTATATGGAATCCAAAACTTCCTTTAATTTGTATATTTTTTACCAGATAAAACTCTCAGCACATTAAGTGGCAAGGAGCCCTTGAAGTAAAACCCATGAACCTCTAGAGAAAAAAAGTGCCATTATGGTTTTTGTTTCTAAACTTTATCTGTTTTTGTGATACAAAGTTCTTTAACAAGACAACCAGTAACTAAATAGGCCCAATATTTGTAAGCAATCGGAAAAAACCAAATAACTAAAGAATAGTTCAATACCCATATGCAGCCGGCAGGCCAAGCCTCCCAAAATTATACCATAAGCCAGAACAGAGCTAGTATCGATTCTTAAACAAGAAGATACCCGACACCATAACATCCCTATGCCAATCCAAGGGGCACATACCATATAGTCCAATGCAGTCAAATGTAGAAGATAATGCAGTCAAAGAATTGTCCCATAGTGTATACTTACCTTAATTGGTAGAGGTTCTTTAGTAAAAAAAAATTGTTATAAAGCAGTAGGTGCAATAGATCTTGGATTCGTTTTTTTTAGAATTTATACCCGCCAAGCGAATGCGACCGGGCCAACCACCCCCACACACAGTGCGCAAGAAGTCAAATCAGCACTCCTCATATTCACATAGCCAAACCGATGGGTTATACCAGGTTGTAGTTTTACAAAATAGACAGTGAACCATTAATCCATGCTTATCAATCAGATCCCAAACTATACCTGCTCATGCAATTACCTCATTAAAGCAAGTCAAGTAATGAACCAGTATAGCATTGGTTAGCACCCGGGGAAAACACCCTGTTAATATTTGTTTACAGCAAGTGAATTCTAAGCTTTAAACCAGCCAAGCGATAACAACCCCAATTTTCATTTACCAGTGGATGTAAGTGACAATTTTTACCGACCATCATTAACAGCCTTTTCCATGTTGAGTAAAAAAATAAAAAACCTATTATTCATGAGTAGTATATACACCTGTTGCGCACATTGTGAAAAAAAGACAGTTAACGACAGTCATAAAATCCGTCCTAACCCAACATGATCACAAGCAGTATACGCCTGAGGCAAGGTAAAAACCACCACCATGCTATCATCCGACAAACTTTTAATGCTTACCTTACTGTGCCAACAAATAGCAGATGAATGCTTAATGTAAAACTAAAAAATTCCAACATAACCAGTAGTGAGGCAAGCCAAGGTAGAAAAAAACGTGAGACATCTAAGTAGTGAGCTCCATAGCTCCTTCTGTGAAGTAAGCAGTAAGTCTTCTCAGAAACAAACACGATAGAACAACACAGGTTAAGTGAGGAGCAAAGATGCGCCCTCACCTGTTTAAATAGTGGAAGGGGGATGGACTGCCAGTCCTCTGAGCGGGAGCAATGAGTGAGCCGGGCCACCTTCCTGTGTGTGTGTGTGTGTGGTAGCTCTAATCGGCACGCAGATACCCATGAGTGGGGAGATCCACAGCAAGGAAGGAGAGGCCGCCTTCACGGTGTAATGAAGAAGGAGAACTTAATCACGCTCGGCACGCCAGAGAGATCTTTACTTTAGATCCTAGTTTAATAATCAAGGGCTATGCCCCATGGTCTCTACAAAGTAATGGAATTTTTTGAGTAGTAACCACAAAGTGACCCAGCAGGTTCCAGGCTAGATCAAAGTGGTGTGGCGGGGGGGGGGGGGTTGGTTTTGAAAACAACAAGAATACCATAGTACCACTGTGTGTGTGTGTGTGTGTGTGTGTGTGTGTGTGTGTGTGTGTGTGTGTGTGTGTGTGTGTGTGTGTGTGTGTGTGTGTGTGTGTGTGTGTGTGTGTGTGAGAGAGAGAGAGAGAGAGAGAGAGAGAGAGAGGTTTGCAAGAAGGGAAACCAAGAACCAATGCATGACATATGGCAAAGAAATGATTTTAGCCTACTTATAGAACATGGCTATCATCTATTTGTTTCTTTCACTCTTACTGGCACCATATTTGAGAGTTTTCCCAATTCCTTAAGACTCTAGATGGTTTATGTTCTAATCCACCTCATGGATTAGAACACAAACCACCTTGTGGGCACAGATAGGTACATTTTGAGGATGCATGTGTGTGTAACCGTGTACAAATGCAAAACACCTACATAATGATTAAATTTTCTATGCATATCTATCCAAAAATAGTGTGTAGACACTAGTACCATCTCATTGTCAAATACATCAAGTTCCTTGAAAGGATACAGGAAACCAACATGCTATTATTCTTAGCTAGGACTAAGTTTCAATCTTGGACATGTGGCACTAGCATGTAGATTGCTAGGAATACATACTTAGTTCATATAAGCCCCCATGGTGGTGTAACACTCTTTGTCCATAGTGGTGCAAGATCTTCATTGGTGGACATCTTTATATGAAACATGGCCTAACTCGCAGATGTGGTAGATGAGAGAGGGTCATAAGTTAATGTACTTTTGGAGGGTAATCTTCAAAGCATACCTTCAAAAAGTGCTTGCAAAGACCACAACAGTTCAATGATCATAGATGAGTTATGATGCATTGGTACCTTGTGGTATCTATTTAGAGTGTGGTGGGCATGGGATGTGTACTATACCCTTCCTAGCCATATAGCTAAAGGAGAAGGTAAAAGGAAAGTAAAGGTCCACAAGGTGCAATACAATAATCTTATTCCTAAGATCTTGAGTAGTTAGGATTTTTATGGCAAAAGAATGTCTTAAAAATCCAACGCCTTCCGATTTAAGTTGCTAAAGAGCAAATCAAGTCATCTATTTTATGTTCAAGAAGACAAATAAATTCTCCATGAGGATCCTTGGATATAGGATCATCATATCAAGCATGAAATATATCAAAAGATTCAAGTTTTTTGGCGGGATATAGGAAAGGATGCATGTGCTTGGAAATGTCTTTATGTTATTACCAAGAATTTTCCCGGAGGAAAAAAAACTTATTCCAAGCGGGCAAGTGGTGGTGGTTTTGGTTTTCGGGGTGGGGGGGAGGAGAGATGTTGCCTAGTATGTGAAGGTGATGATAGGCAGCCCGTAGTGGTGGTAGAGCTTAGTCAAGCATTGAGAGGAGGCCATCAAATTCCAAGAATCTCGAAGATGCATGGGTGAGGGCACCCAAGGTCAGAGTGCCCATGAATGTTGGGATAGTATGGACAGGTTGGGCACCATTATAAATCCATACCTTAAGTTGTTATCCTCATACTAATGCATATCTTGAGTGGTGTAGAACACACTCTCTAGCTCTCTAGGCCATGGCGCAATCCATGGTGTTTTTATAATTGTGTAAAATTGGAAGAAGATATTATCTTTAATTTGGCTTTGTATGAGTATAATTATGAGTGGCTCATGGCTTGTTGCACATGAATGCCCCTAATTTCAATAATTGCCAAGAGATGTGAGTTTTGAGAGTAAAGAGGTCACAAGGAATAAATATTCCATGTACATAACATAATCCCATATGAAATACAACTAGCAATGTAATTGCTAAAATACGTGTACTACAACCTTTTTGGCTTCGTGTGAGAACAATATTGTAACTTGTTTTTCCACAAAATCAATGATGTGCCTCCAATTGCAAGGTATGATTTTTTGGGATCGAGTGGAACAAAATACCCCAATTTTCACTCTTCCATAGTTGTAAAATGTCACATATTTCTTATTGGTTTGCACAATTTTGCAGGAAGTCACAATCAATTTAGACTCAAGCTTCCGCAATTGCCAATTGATATTACACATTTGTATGGTTACGTAGCGATTACAATTGCACAATACACATTTGGAAAGTGTGTATAGTCAGTCCATGATTTCATAAACATGTCAGTCTAGTGACAACGACGACTTACATGTCTACTTTGAGGAAGCAAGGACTACTTCAATTTTTTGACTATGGTAGAGACAAATTAATATTCTAGCATGTTATTGGTAGATACCACACTATTACTTGGTAGCCACCAAGAGCAAACCTTGAAGTTACTATACTATTACCAGGTTGATACTATGGCGCGACTTGGTAGCCATTATGGTAACAACACCAACGCTAGTAGCAATTTGGTAGTGGTAATGAATATTGTTTGGGAGCCAGTAATCTACTTAGTCTCTCACCTTGTCGACATATATTAACATGGACTTTGTTACTCTAGTAAGGTTTCAAAAAGCAAGTAAGTTTTTTTTTTTATGATTGTGGTAGACATCAATTTATCTGGTACAGTGTTATTTATTGGTAGCTACTAAGCTATTAATAAGGTGTGCTAAAAAAAATTTGATTGTGGTAGAGATCAATTTATCTGGTACAGAGTGTTATTTATTGGTAGCTACCAAGCTACTACTTAGTAGCTCCGAAGGTCTAACGTGAGAGCTATCATACTCCTATTAGGGAGCTACTTGCCAGATTATAGGGTACCAATACCACACCTAGTAGCAAGTTGCTAGTAGTACTAATGGAAAGTAATTGTGGCTTGTTGCGAGCTACCAATATGCCTATTGGTAGCTAACATGATATGACTATAGGTGTATGGTGGTTTCTAGGTTTTTAATAGTTGCTAGCTCTTACTACTTGGTGATTATTATTATAGTGGTAGCTTACAATTTATATCAAATCTTGAGTGGTAGACAAGTTGCCACCACTGTAAAACTAAAGTTCCAATGTCTGCCTGGAACTAGCTACTACTGTAAATATTGGTAGCTACTAGTTGTTGTTAAAGTTTATGCATCTCAAGTGAATGCTCAATGTGATCCTTTTTCTTTTTTTGTTAGGTGTTTATTTCTATGTAGGGAAATTTCCATTGCGTAGTATATAAGCACACACAAGGCCTCATTGTAGTATCATCAATTCATTGCCATGGTTGGTTGGTTTAGCAACTTTCTCCATGTCTGTGTCTCTCTCTCATGCACTCTCTATATCTCTACGCTTTTGCCTCGTCGACTTTGACATGGTATCAGAGCCCTTGGGTCATTGATCATGGAGAGTGGCATCACAGCTTGGAGAGGAGAAGAGGATCGACAGCATTTGGTGCAGGCTTCAAGCATAGAGGGAGCTCAAATGGCAGCTTTCCTAGTGAGCAGAGGTATCTTAGGCAACAAAGGTCACCAGGTGCAGCGTTTTAAAATGCACTTCACTCCACCGTTTTGAAACACAAGGCTCTATAGTGTTATGCCTACAATAGAGCATTTCCAAAATGCGATGGGAAAGCACGGGGCAGCTTGTGATAGCGGCTAAGATTGCTTCGTGTGTTGAGCGTATTGAAACATCGTGTGCAAAAGGCTCCACATCGGCTATTGTTTTGCAATGTCTTGAAGGTGTAGCTTCTTGGGCCATGGGTGCAAGTCCTTGCAGAAATAGGTGCCCTCTTGCTCTCGGTGAGGAGGGGTCTTGGACTTGTGGAAAGCTTCTAGGGTGAGAAATGTGCGATGGCATCCCATGCTTCAATGCCAACAACAAACTAAACAACGACAACAATTAATCTCATTAGAGTGTGATCATGAGGCTTTGGTTTACTCGGAAAGGCTTATGGGACATTCTCAACACACGAAGACCCGGCCCACGAGTGCTAGCAGCAATAGGTACACACGACTTCAAGATGAATATTACAATCATCTGTTGATTGGGATGGGAGTAATGTGAAGGGGATGTTGGCCATTGCAGAAACTCACAAAGAAAATCTCTCCAGCTATACAAACTTTGAAAGATTTCAATGAGATGTAGTCAAAGCTCGTTGGAATGTTTGATCGAGACTCTACGATGCAACCAACCACCCTTCTTGGACAGTCACTTTCCATCAAGTTTGAAGCCCAAAGTTCCATACAGTCTTTTCTAATGAAGACAAAGTTGATCCATGATCAACTCGAGTATGAAAAGTGCATTGACTACTACTCAGTTAGGTGCCTCAGTACTTTACAAAAAGTACGAGATGGAGTCAAGTGCATTACACTTGCAAATTACTAAGCAAACGATAGAATTTGATGATCTTGGCTCATTTCTCATTGAGGAGGAAGCTGTCTCAATCACCCAAGCCAAAGTTCAAGTTTTTGGAAAAGGTGGAGAGGGACATGTTCCTTCAAAAACTTCAAAGAAGTCCAAGAGCCGTTGTTATAACTGCAGAAAGCGTGGTCATTTGTCTCCGGATTGCAAATCCAAAGGCAAAAGAAAAATCTCAAAAAGGCAAAGGCAAGCGCAATGAGAACAATACTGACATTGATTCTCCAAAGAACTCAATGGAGTCTAGTAGTGTGGTACATATGACATTGGCAATAACTCCAACCTTCTAGTCCGAAGTGGCAATGCCGCAACATGCTTCAGGTAGAGAGAGGCAAGTGAGCAGCACCCACAGAGGGACAAGTTGTGCGTCCTATACTTGATTTGGACGTATGTAAGGCACATTTCCATCTGTCAAGGAACCAACATGATGTATACAAAACAGTATGGATGTGTGCACAATCCATTGTTGTTGGTTGGACTATAGACAAGATGTGTTCCAAAGTTCATTATCTTGTAAAATCTTGACGAATGGGGATTCTTTGACATAATGTGGTCTACAATTCAACTTTCTATGAGGAAACTAATGCTCAAGATGGAATTGTCTTCAAGTGACAAGTTGGTGGTAGAAAATCTGAGGTGTATCTAGTAGTGGCCATTGCTTGGGTGTCCATGGTAGCTTCTTCATCGACTTATGTCCACTATGAGCTACGGAGAGAGCATAAAATTTTATGCATCTCAAGTGATGCCCAATATAAATTTAGTTATAATTTTTCTTTTAAATATGTATTTTACTTATTTGATATGATTCTAGGAAGGGCACTTTCTATTGGGTAGTATATAAGCACATTGTATAATCATCAATTCGTTGCCGTGTTTCGTTGGTTCATCTCTCTCTCTCTCTCTCTCTCTCTCTCTCTCTCTCTCTCTCTCTCTCTCTCTCTCTCTCTCTCTCTCTCTCTCTCTCTCTCTCTCTCTCATGCATTCTCTCCCTAACTCTACACTTCCACATTGTCAACTTTAATAGTAGTCAGCATAGCACATATCCTTAAGCCACTATTAACACCTAACTCCTCGAAACCATACAAAAAGCATCAGAAGAGTTACTTTGATAAGAAACATTGAGAAAAGCATTCAAGCACTACAAAATAAGGCAAACAGAATGATGTTTGATGGCAAAAAAAATCAGCTTTAATTAGATACGGCATAGCTATACATTCAAAGGAGTGCTATTATAAATAGCCTCATACATAGTTTGGGATAGTAGGAATCTTCTCCCAGGATCCACTTGTCACTTTGGGAATTTACTAGCTCTTACAAGGTGGGCTTGCAAGGTAGTTTTGGCTTTGAAAAATCAATAGCTCATGAGAGGAGCTTTGACAACATAATTGTCATCAATGTGGAGCACATAACTCAAAGAATTGTGGTGTCTCCTCAACTGCAAACTTATCACTGTCATCATCATCTTTGGCACCATTTGAATGGTCAGTTGTATCATACTTTCACTTAAGAAGTGTTTTATTGTAGCATCTCCTCCAAAGTCCTTGTGTACAAGCATTGCATAAGCATGAGAATTGGTTGAACTTGTAAGCCTTTCCATTTTTCAAGGAGTAGCCAAAGACACAATGTAAACCATGTACATTGTCAATAGGTTTACAATTCCAACGGTTGCTTCTTTCCACATCACCCTCTTTGACCTCCCAAAACAAGATAATAGGTCATACTTTATATGCATATGTGGCTTTAGCCCCATTGAAATGGTTTTTCTCAAGAATGGAAACACATCTACTACACATTGCAAACTTCATAGTTTGGCTTTAGTCGCTTTTAAGTGAGATGCATCTTACTAATAGCACTTACACTATCATGTTCCCTCTTCCATTACCAAAATCTAAGAAATGATGTGTCAATTTCAAAGCTATGACCATCTTGTATCAATTAGCAAAGTAGAAAGGCCTTTCTCCTCAATCTTGTCTTAACTCAACCACCATAAACCATGGTTTACCCAAAAACATCGGTAAGATTCTTGATGTAATAGCAATGCTATCAAACCTAGTTGCCACATCCACATTGGCTACAAACAACAAAATTTAATTGATTATCTAAGGCCTTTCAACGAACATCCTGGTAACATTTCAGAATGGGTTCTTTTATTTCCCTATAGTCTCCCCACAGGATCTTTATATTTATGGGTAAAACCTTCTACTTAGTGCCAAGTATTCTTCCACGGAATATAGTACAATGAAGGTGGTGCATGAGTTTTAGCGTAGAGCTTTCTATTGCAAAAGAAGAAGGCGCACACAATGAAGTACTTCTCGGAAGGCATGACTGGCTTAAACTTGCTAAAAGGAGCATGATGAAGTCTGAAGATAGAGCTCGAGCCTATGTGCTTGCATAGGAGACCTCTTACTTTTGGAAAAGGGAAGAAGTCTAAAAGTGCTTGACAAGTATCAAACCATGAAAATAGCTCCATGTCTAAAATTGCCACCAAGGGATTGTGAACTATTGTGAAAGGTTAAATATTTAAGACGTTTGGATAGAAATACTTGTTGATAATCAATCGCTTCCACAAGTGCATGGGAGGGTACTAGAATTTAAGAAAAGAGAGTTGAGAACACAAGTGACAAAGGTAAAGAGGAAGGATATGATGAAGAGAGCTCAACATGAAAATAAGCACTATCAAAAAAGTGATTTCCTTAGTTTATAATAGAGCCTTTCAATAAGGTTTTTAACGGAAAAAACATTGCTAACATTAGTTAGAGAGGGAAGCAACTGAAATATCCAAGGCTTGACCTTGTGAGGAAAATAGGGTCAAATAAAGATTACACTAGAAGACAATGAGAAATTAGGCACATTTCAGCACAATGGTGGATCTTTCACTTTCTACACCTTGAGAAATGGTGGATGAGAAAATGCCTTGGACCTCTTGAACCTTTGCACACCCACTTCATTTGAATGAAAACAAGGACCAAGGCAAGGGTGTTTGTATGATAAAGCATACATCTAGGTCCATAAAATTTGCTATCATTGCCAAGAGGAGTTTCAACAAGTTCTCTATTCATACTCATTGTTATCACCTTACTCTTCTAGTGCATTTTCATTCCTTATCCAGCATCAAAAGTAAATCATCTCTTCAATTTTCGCATCCCCTTTGACCGATTGAGGTAGATCAAACAATTTCTTTGTCAATAGATTTATACTCATTGTTATCACCTTTCTCTTCTAGTACATACGCATTCCTTTATATCCAACATCATAAGTAAATTATCTCTTCATGCTTGCACTCAAGTGTGCAACTTCCATTGTCCGTAGCACCTACATGTTCTTTTCAAAAACACAACATAAAGCAGCTACAACAATGCTACCAGTACCCATCCCCCTTTCTCCACAACCAAAGATCTTGACACAAATTGCAAACAATTAAGCTAAAATACATAGCATTGTCTAAATTTTGAACGGAAACATAGCCAAGCTATGTCTAGGAAATGCCCCAACAAAACTCCTTTCCCTCCTCCTCTCTTCCAAGAAAAGAAAAACAAGACGGAAAGCAAAGAGAAAAAACATGCAAAGGGGATAATGAGTATATTTGAGCAGGAAAAGTACGCAATCGTGCAATCAAACCAAGGCATTAATGACAATACAATTCCATCACAACATACCTTCATTATGAGAAGAGACACCCTAATCATTAGCTTTACATGCCATGTTCTGTTGGCAACAATCCCACTAGGGGGGCTGCATCGCGCGAGCAAGGCCATTGTTCAATAAGAACTAATCTCAAGATGCCAAAATTAGTAAGGAAGAAACCCAATCTCAAGATGCCCCCTTGCACCTCAGATTTGAACCCTCGCTACAAGGGTGAGAGGTCCGCACCCTAACAATTATATTGGTTTTCTTGTTTAAATGTGAAGCCATGGGGCTCTCTCACCCTCGCTACTAGGGTGCGAGGTAGGCACCACAATAATACTAATTTTCTTGTTTAGATGTGAAGCCATGGGGTTATAAATCTAAAATTGATCATCTTGAGATAAAACCTAACATCGGGATCTTAAGATTAGTTTTGGAGGTCGATACACGAGTTCAAGCAATGGAGCGACCTTTGCATAGCACAATTGATCCCATGCACACGACCCCATGGCAAATAAAGTTGAGGCACCCCAATGAAGAAAAAGAGTGTTGGTCCATTACAGGAAGATGTTAGCCTTATAACCCAACAACCCAAACAACAAACTTTCTATAGGACCCACAGCAGCCCTCCAATAGCCTATTGTAAGTTATCCCACAGCTTTTTGGCCTAAGTGGTGATTCATACTATACTCCAAAGCAATCCAAGTTCGGCAGATGTAATTGGTGAAGTGTAGCAAGATAGCTAGACGAGGATGAAAAGAATCAAGAGACCCATCCACCAAGCCAAGGCACTCGCTCCAAATCATCCAATTGGTAATCAACGCATCGCTTCCACTACCTCCAAAGGAAACGACTTTGTCCCAAACACATCAAAAATCACTTCCTAGAATAATGATCCCTCGTCCATTTTAAAGGAGATATTAAAAGTAATTTCATGGAGGCACAACTAACTCTCCAGAATACCAACCTGGGATGAGATCTAATAGCTGAGAAATTATCTATCAAGAACCGTTTGAGAATGCCTAGCAAGCAACAAAAGACTAATTGGGGGTCACTACATATTGTTGTTTTGTCTACTAATAGACTTAATACATTTTTACCGTCAACTTTAAACGGAAGAATTGTTGTGCACCCTCACATTGTTCATCCCTGTCAATAACCTTGTCCAACTCCATGACACTTGATGAAAGAAAACCATTCCCAAATTTGTAATTCCCATTCACAAAGGACTAGAATTCTTGCATTCACAATTTCATACCTAGAGTTGCCTCTTAACAGAAGACTTTCGCACAACAAAGTCATCGGGAACACAGACTCGACTACATACTGCCCATAATTTTTTTATTGAAAGAACATTGAAATATACACAATTAACAAAGTCACCAATTTATCCACACAGATTATGGTGCCAATTATATGGCTAAACAGAAACAAGGCATAGAGAGACATACTCACTAAAAATATGAACATTACCTGCTTAGTTTTGGTTTACATCTTAGTTTTGGTGCCAATTGTATGGCTAAACACTGTTATTTCTAAAGGCATAGAGAGACGTACTCAATGAAAATATGTGAACATTACCTGCTTAAGTTTAGGTTTACATCTGAGAGATGAAAATATGCAGTTGTAGTTCTTTCAAGGGAAAATTACCAAAATACCCCTCTAATTTGTGGAAATCCCCAAAATACCCCTCAAATTTCAAAAATTCCCAGAACACCCCGAATATTTTGTCATGAATTCCCAAAATGCCCTTCAAGTTTTCCAAAATTCCCAAAATACCCTGGTTGTGAAATTAAATTTCTCCAAAGATTAAAAAATTTGTAGCTTTTCATAAGAAGACTCATTGCTTATCAATATAAGATGCTAAATCCAAAATTTGAGTCAATTATGTAGGCTTTGGAGATGAATTGCTTCATTATCTTTAAACATAATTGCCTTTGTGGCAAATTACATGTTAAGCATGCAAGAACGGATCTCAATTATCAAAAAGGAATAAAGATTTAAAAACCTTGAACAATCCAACCAAAATAGATACAAGGGTATTTTGGGAATTTCCTCAAATTAGAGGGGCATTTTGGTGATTTTTCTTTCTTTCAATGTGTAATTACAATATTCCCAAAAACTCTGGAAAGCGAATTTCCATAGCAAAATACTTCTTTTCCATATAGAACAAGGGCTTCGAAGTGTTACGCTGGCATTCTAAAACAAAAGCAAATATGAAAAGAACCCATATGAGGCTCTTAAATGAAAGTTTGCAACATGATAAAAATACCAAAGACTTCAATCATTCAATGCTTCGCATGCAAAACTTAAATGTATGCCCATGTCTCTTCTTCACTAAAGCTTGTTCTAGAAAGCCAAAAATGATCTTTAGAAACACAGGTAGCGAGATATACAATTAACCGCAAGTCATCAAAAATACATCACCGATGTCAACGCAAAGCTATGGTCCAAATTGTACGACTTCAAGACGAGTTTCCAAGATGTACACTTGACAGACCCAACATCGAGCTATCTCACATTCAACCACAAAATGCCATAAGGAAACCAGCAGTTCAAAACCACACGACAGTAAAAACTTCAACGGAGCATATATCCCCATAAAAACAGCCAAACAATCTGTTTCTATTGATCCCTCTACTAATACAAGTGAGAGCATGACAACAAGAGTTGCCACAGCTCGCATCGCACAAGGAGTGTCGACTCTTAAAAGAAGACTTATACAATGACGAGGAGCAACAAATGCTGCCTACTTTGTCTTTGAGAAGGACACAGCAAGCCCACACATGTGCCCACAAAGAATAAATCTAGAGGCTGAAAAAAATACGACGCACACTGTAGTTTTATGCTTTCTTCGTGACTTCATCCCTGGGTCAACTATATATTAGCTCTTCCAATCATAAATGAGACACCGGCAAGCATTGGCTCTTTTATATCCTACGTTAAGCAAAGACAGGTAAGAAAGACAATCACCATTTCCTCTGCAGCTCATTTACGCCTGCTTACTCTTCCAAGGCTGCAGAACTGCCACCACTATAATGACTATGATAATTAGCAGAATAATAATGGCTATACACATCCATTTTCTAGAGTTCTTCTGCAAAGACTTTGCCCTTTGGAGTAATTTTGTCCCATCTACCACATGCTCCACGGCATTTGATACCTGAAAGAACATAATGAGCAGGAGAAGAGAAGGGGATTGATTGTATTCTAGGAAAACCGAACGGCTAATACCTGCGTTTCAATATTGTCCAGCAATTCCCCTTGCTCATCCACCAGTACAGCCATATCCAAGAATATCTGTGTACCCAAATGAACTCTCAATAAAACGCCAATCCGAAGGAGAAATATCACTTCAAATAGAACACAACAGAATTGACAAATGAAAGAAAGCGTGCACTGATTTGATGGGCAACTAATGTAGAACCTGATGTAGATCCAAAAGCTTCCTCTCTATGTCTTTCACAGCATCATGTCGCTGCTGGATTTCATCCAAGGTATCCAATATCTGCCAGACAAATAAGCTCCCTCAATAATGGCATCAGCTATCCAGCAAGACTTGAGATAAAAGTAATACATATAGCAGCCCACCTGCCCTCGTCCTTGCTCCTGAATAGCCTTGTGGAAAATCTGCTCACTATCTCCAGTTTCTATCAAGCGATCTATGGTCTGTGCACACAAATTGTATCAGATACAGCAATAAACCCCGGTATATGTCTAATATGACTAGGAAGGAGTACTTAAGTCAACCTCTTCATCGAGCTTCTTCCCAGTTACTGCAATACCCACCAAAAACCAAAGAATTGAGAACTTTCAACAACCTTGATTCCACCATACCACTGTTCAAAGAGAGCACACCTGTGAAAACTCGTCTTTCAACCACCTCTCTATACTCGCTATGAATCTTCTGCCTTAACGTCTGTCAATCAGGCAGAAGAAAAGATTATATAGTTAAGACAAACCCACAACAAAAACTGTGTAGGGTGACAGAACCCAACCTGAAACTCATCCATTAGCTCCTTTAGCTTTTTTTTTAGAGTTCTGTGGTCACGGAATACAGCAAACAAGAGTGAGAAGGTTCCTTAGCTACAGTGGTTTGACAAAGTTCTTCAAAACACTAACTTACATGGTCACGGATACACGAATACGATCAATACTGGTGCCCTCAGCTGCACCGGGTTTTTTCCTATTTTGTAAATTCTGTACATCATCAATTGTAAGCATGTGAGCACAAGCAACCTACTTGTCCATCTCAATATATATACCTGGATGAATCCAGGATAAGCCCAGATTCACCCTTTTAAGGAAAGTGCAAGGTACGAACTCATGGTAGTCACCCACAAGACAAAACAACCATCAACTCCATCATGCTTAGTATTGACTAAATACTACAACATCCCCACTAACGTCGTCAATGCCCAATAATGAGGTTCTGTCATAACTCTAGAGATGCAGGGCCACCTGATTGTCCATCTCAATTTCAAAAACCTCTAGATAAACTCTTCAAATGCATAACTATACCTTCATGAGGTAAAACAGGTCTGAACTGATGAAGTAAAATAAGGGCCACAAGCAAGAGGCACACATATATTTTTTATGCAAATAAGATACTGAAATAAGGAAAAGACAAATATGGCATCCATTTAATATCTATTATTTCATTTGTTGGGAATAAAAACAACTTAACCCCAAAGTAGACATAAGAGAGGGGAAAATTAAATGAGAAAAGTTTACTTGCGTATAATTCATCTATCTTTGATAAAACTCTGCTTTTAACTTACTCACATGAAGGGCACGACAGCGCGAAGACAAGCCCAAACTTCAAATTCTCACAACCACTCACTAAAGACAAAAGTGCAGATTCCGAAACCCTATTAATTGAAGTAAGATAAGATTTACAACAAAAGGACCTGGAGCAAACAGCGGTGTACCACTCAAAGTCACACAGCATACCACAAATTGTCTGCACGTCACAGAAATGCTGATTACAGGTGAATGGGGTATGACCTCTGTTTGCAAGACCACTTGCAATATGTCAGGCTTACCCTGGATTCGCTGATTCAAAGAAAATCAAAATGTTTCTGTACTTTGTCCGCTCAAGCAGGAGCAAACAGCGGTGTACCACTCAAAGTCACACAGCATACCCCAAATTGTCTGCACGTCACAGAAGTACTGATTACAGGTGAATGGGGTATGACCTCTGTTTGCAAGACCACTTGCAATGTCAGGCTTTCAGGCTTACCCTGGATTCGCTGATTCAAAGATAATCAAAATGTTTCTGTACTTTGTCGCTCAAGCATGAGAGAAAAGGTAGGACCACTAAATCTGTGAAGAATAGAGCATTCTTGTCTTTATCATCATTAAAATAATCTGAGGTCTTTGCCACTAGGCACAGAGCATTCTTGTCGTTATCATCATTAATTGCCACTAGGCACTTCCGTTGCGTGGCCATTATCTGATTGGGTAAAGCGAATGGACACTATGAATACAAGCTTTAGCAATAAAAGACCAAATATTTTTGTCCAAAGCCTCCCAACTGATAGCACAGAACAGATGAGCAAGTGACTCTTAGTTAAAATCTAAAATACTCACACACTAGAGCTGTAGGTTTCATGCTTCAGTGCAGTACACTCACCGCCCTGTCTAAGGCCTCCAGCTTGTCCTTGATGTGCTTTGCCATAGTGCTCACTTCATCCACATTAGCTTCCATGCGTTGCTTAAGAGCTGTACAAATTCCAACAACCAAATCGTCAGTTAAAACCTCACAACTTCCCCCTGATGGGGGAAGTGCTTTGAATAATATCAGCAATGTCGCCTCTCTGTATAGCCAGGCCAAATTCATCTTTCTTGTTTAAACTCCTACATAAAAAGATTGAGCTCCAGCCATACCTTTCATGGCAGCCGCTTGGGTCACAGACTTTGACTCCTCATGAGCTCCCTGCAAATTGTCCAAGAAACAACTCCATACTCTCAGCTAAACAAATTTTTAGCAGATGCTGGGGATGTGATCCACAAAAAATGGTATATTAACAAACTAGGAAACGGGCAATGGACAGCAAACTTTTAAGACACAGTGCGATGGATACAAATTTCAGCACGCTTGAATAGAGAAGGAGAGGGAGAGAGAACTCGAATCACCAAAGCACACAAAACACCTGCACAACATAGACCAAGAGAGGGCGAGTTTCCCTCAGAGACAGATTGTCATGAGGACGTGGCAATTGTTAACTATGTC
Organism: Adiantum capillus-veneris; assembly: GCF_014529385.1. Taxonomy (NCBI): domain Eukaryota; kingdom Viridiplantae; phylum Streptophyta; class Polypodiopsida; order Polypodiales; family Pteridaceae; genus Adiantum; species Adiantum capillus-veneris. The sequence goes on along the minus strand of NC_140959.1, from coordinate 118,069,650 downwards.
AGGGAGGACGTGGCAATTGCTAACCTTAGTTGTTGGTTTCTTTCCAATGATTTTTGTTTTATTTTTGAGACCCTCTTTTTGAAGTTGCAAATGGTCGAACATTGTATGGCCAATGTGAACGGTAGTTTCACCCGCAAACGAGAAGTTGGTCGGCACTGGAATTCGTACAGTAAGAGGATGTCTAAGCTCAGTCCAAGGTCATGTAGGTCCCCGGGTCGCACTTAGCAAGTTGGTGGATACTAGGAAGTGAACTCAATAAAGGCATAAAGTCAAGGTGGGATCACCAACAGAAAGTATCCGATAGTTGGGCCACATTGCACTTTTGGATGCCGTCCCAATGAGGATAGATGGTCAGAAGACCAATGGGAGCCCAACGAAAGCATCTCCTAAAAATTAGGGAACTGCTATTTTGGGCCGTAAAATGTGTTCGCGTCATTACCTTCGGAATGACAAGGGGAACATTTTACAACTCTGACGCGAAGTCAACTGGGCAACCAGTCATGAGATTTTTAGACGACAACCCCGAAACGGGCAAATGCTTGTAATTGTGCCAAATGGCACTTCCTTGTGTACTTGCCTCATACAATAAATTGGGTGCTGAATTTTAAGCTGGGAGAGGCCTCATTTTGCATTTGGCAAGGGTTAAGAGCTATGGAGTGCTTCTTTCCACTCTATGTACAGTGTGGTGCTGGGAGTGATGCCCTGCACACTACACATTGCTCTCTCTCCCCCCTACGTGCAGTTATGTGATGCCCCACAAGAGGGCTCTTCATTTGACTGATGTACAGCTGTGTGGTTTCATGCTTTTGTGCTGAGGCAAGAGCCTCCTTGAGCAGGAACAGGTGGTAGCTAACTGCTGCTACAAAACAGGCACCGGTAAGGGTCATAACCTCACCGTACAGGTGTGTTTTCAGCCCAATGTATGCGCTGTAATTTGATTGTTTTTCAGCCATACGGATGCCGGAACCATTGGGAACATTGCCCCATTGGCAAAGCACAGTTCGGAGACTGTTTAGGGCTGAAAACAGGGCAAAAACCAGTAAATACAGCGTGCTGAATTTATTGTTTTTTGGCCAGGAATCAGAGGGTTTATGCCAGTGGAAGTGAGTTCCAGCAGGGGAATTGGTTTCGCGCAAGTTTTTGGGCTGTTATGCTGCCGAAATTTGGCCAAAACAAGTGGTGTCTAGCCGGATACAGGTAAAACGATTCCCTAGGATGATGTGTTCAGGACTCAATTACTTGCCGCGGTGAATGTGTTTTCGCAACTAGTGCAGAACCCAAGGTTTATGGAGTTCTTGCAAGCACCACCAGTGCAACAGCAAAATAGGCAACCTACACCGTGTACGGAGCTTGTTGAGGCTCAAGCCCAAGTACTTCTTGTGACTCAACAGGATAGGGAACACTTGCACGTTGCGAAGTCGGGGGCTCCAAAACAGGTTCCTCCCGTGCTTGAACAGATGGCTAGAACGCCTATTCCACATGTTATGCCAGTTCAGCCCGCCACCTTTCAGAGCCCGCATGTTGTCTTGAATGGACAGGAAACTGGTTACCAGGCAATGCATCCAGTTTTTCCACCACCCAAGGTACATCCTGGGTATTTTGGGGGTGGATCTGTGTTCCAAAGTATGGCTGGTTATGCGCCTGGAAGTCCACCGTACATGCCAGGAACAGTGTTTGGGGGTATGCAAGGCATGATGCCAAACCCCATGTATGGTAGTATCGGCATGTAGCAAGGTTTTCAGTGCAACCAAGGCCAGTTTGGGGTGCCACAGGGTCATTTTGGCATGGCTGGTTTTTCTGGACAGCAGCCACACATCGCACCTCTGATGCAAAATGTTAAAAGGCAAAGATGTGCCGATCATGCCTGCTACAGTGCCCATGTTGCAGACTAGTCCCTATGACAATTTGGGGACACTGGAAAAGCCGAAAGCTTACAAAGAAGGTGGTGCAGCTGTGAAGTTCAGCACTTTCAGTGGCTTCGAGGATAAAGCAAAGGCTCTCACTTTCCTCAAGCAGTTTGATACAACTTATGCAGGAGGGAATTTTACAGAGGCCTCTAAAGTAAGGAAAGCTGCCACTTTCTTAAAGGACAATGCGCTTACATGGTGGACAACATTGTTAATGCAAGGACAGGCACCCGCCACTTGGGTTTACTTCAAGGAAATGTTTGCATCTGCTTCGTTGTCAAATGAATTTGAAGCCGACATCATGACAGATTGGCACCAGCTTACTTCGGCTACATGCAAGAGCTTGCTGGAGTACAATCGGAGGTTTTGTAAAGCGTTACTCTCAATGACCTCCTATAGATTTGTGCCATTGACAAAGCAGATAGAGAAGCATTGTTGTGGGTTGCCTAAAGGGCTTCAAGATTACTGTACCAAGAACAGAGTGGCTACCCTCACTCAGCTTATGGAAGTTGCTAACACTGTCTTGCCTTGTTGAAAGGAGAGGACAGTGGGTTTCCGAACAACGAGAAAGAAAGGCAACAAAAAAAAAATTCAGCGAAGAAGCCCTTTGTGAAAAGGGCTCCTGAAGCGTCACAGGGGTCAAAAAAGGCCACCAAAAACAAGGATTCAGCCGGGACTTTTGGAGCGCAGGCAAAGAAACAGAAAAGGAAGCCTTTTGTGCGCAAGTCGCTCGAGGAACAGAAGGTCCTAATGGCTGAAAACAAATGCTTTATATGCGAGCAGCCCGGTCACTTTGCTACCAATTGTCCACAAAGGAAAAGACCAGCTAACTCAGATAATAAAGAGGACCAGAAAGTCAAGAAGCGTAAACCCAGGGCAGGGTTGGTGCCAGATATGGTGGGTGATAGGCCCAGTGTTAGGTGCAACGGAATGAATGTTGTATTTTCTCAAGATTAGTGATCTTTACTGCTTAAGGTTCCTTTTAGTTCTTAGGGAAAGAGAGAGCTTTCCGTCTTATAGAGAGTGTGGTAATCACGAACAAAGTGAGTGGATCTAGTGCGTGCAAATGAATGAGACTGAGAGAAGGAGAGAGAAGAGATACGACACCAAGGGTTTGTAAAACCCTCCTCCGAAGGCCCCACTCTCGTCGGCGAGAGTGGTCTATTTGATTGTGCAATGGACTATGCCAATGATGATGAAGACGGCCGCAACTTAGGCTGAATCTGGGATCTTGCTTGTGGCTGAAGTTGGACTGTTCCTGTCGGGCTGAATCCTGGATAGAAACGCTGAAGGGGATCTAGGTTTCTGGTGCGGCTGAAATTCTGAGAATAAAACGCTGCCCTTTCACTGCACTTAGGTTGTGTTGTGGGTGTCGACGGGCTGCTGAAAACGCTGCCACACAGCAGGTTTGTAAGGGCTGCAATTCGCTGTAAAGGCTGCTCCAGAAAACGCTGCAAAAACTTGGACTTGTTGGCGTTAGTGGCTGCAAAAACGCTGGCCTGAACTGTGACAAAAAACGCTGATCGGGTCTCTTTGCTGGCGATCCTGGCGATGGTGGAAACGCTAGGCAGCACCAAGTATGGCGATGGATGGCTATCTGGTAAACACCGGCGAGGAGAAGATGCTCTATGCTGAAAACGCTATGCTTGATGGTCTGGCCTCGCCAAGGGGATGGGGAGGTTCTTGCTGAGAGGGAGGGAACACCTGCTGCTTGGGGAAGCCTGTTGTGCTCTCTGCTCATCTGCCAATTTGTGCTAACTTGGGTTTGCTTATGAATTAACTTACCCAATTTGCCCTACTGACTACCCAACAAAAGTCGCTTAATAAATAAGTGAAAAATGTCAAAAATAGGGAATAATGGGATAAAGTCATCTGAAAAATCCCCAAACTGACTCTGATGGAATCTGATGAAAATGCTTATGCTTGTGCTTATGCAACCAGAGGATATGCATCTACAATGAGTGACTGGGCATGCACGGTCTACGAAGAGACTCACAAAAGTGCCAGATCACTCCTAATCTAACTTGACTGGACTTGGACGGAAATCCTGTTATGGTGTAGCTTGTCCACGGACACATAGGGTTGGGATGTATCACGTGACATCCCCTCCTTTTTAAAGTGAGGTACTGGTACCGAGCTGCATGGCTTCCTTGTAGTCTGCCAACAACTCTGGGTAATCCTTGAAGAACTCTTCGTCTACCCACACCGCTTCATGGGTTCCTCGATCTTTGAACTTCAAAAAATACTGTCGTACTTGTTTCTTTGACCCATGGCGAAACCGATGCAACAAAACTTACTCTGGCTCCATGACTTCTGCTTCATCGATGATCTCCGGTTCTTCTTCTTCCGAAACGTCCTTTGGAGGTGTTCCCTGAAACACTTTCAACCAAGAAACATGGAAAACGTTGTGTATTGACCATGAGTTAGGCAACTTTAATTTCATTGAAACCTCATTAATCTTTTTGATGACTGGAAAAGGACCATACATACGAAAAGATAATTAAGGACATTTTTTTCCAACTTGCTTAAGACGCTGTTTCATAATCCGTAGATACATCCAATCTCCTTCCTTCATCGAGACCTCCTGACGATGCTTGTTAGCCTGTCTAGAATAAGATTCATGAGCCTTGCTTAGCCGAAGCTTCACACTCTCAGAAATCTCATCCAATGACTGACTCTCAGCATTGGCATCAGGCATTTGACTGACCGATCGAGTCAACAATGACTGGAATCGACGGCCAAAAGCTGCCTCATCCGGAGTTCGACCAATAGCAGAAGAGAAGGAATCATTGAGAATAGCCTGTACCAATGGGAGATAGAGCTCCCATTGAGATTGCTCATCATGAACATAAGACTTCAACACATCAAAAGCTAACTGATTATAAATTTCCGTTTGACCATCTGACTGTGGATGAAAAGCGTATCAAAAATTCAACTTTGTGCCAAAATTTTCAAAAAGTGCACGCCAAAAGTTGGACGTAAACTTAACATCCCTATCTGTAACAATGGACTTTGGCAAACCACAGAGGAGGTACCAATGCTTTATGAACAATCGTGCAACATCCTGTGCAGTAACTGTGGCCTTACAAGGAATCAACATGCAGAATTTGCTGAAACGATCAACAATAGTTAAACATTGAATGTTCCTTGAATGCTGACTTGGTGGTAAGTTAGTCACAAAATCCATAGAGATATCCTAGAAAGGTCCCTCCGGAATAAGCAGCGGAAGCAAGAGGCCTTGCTGCTTACCCCGAGGAGCTTTCACTTTTTGACAAACACTGCAATGTGTGACATAACTAAACACATCTTTTCGCATTTTAGGCCAAAAGAAAAATCGTTCAATCTTTTCCAATGTTGTGTTCATACCCCTATGCCCACCCGTGAGAGAGTCATGTGCATCATGCAATATGGCTGGCCTAAGAGAGAGCAACACACATAGACGCTGACGAAAAAATAACAATCCATCACGAATGAGATAGTTGCTGGGCCCTTGGGAAGCAAGAGCCTGCAACCAATACTTACCAAACTCCGAATCTGCATATTGATTCTTCATGCTGTCAAAAGACTCACCCTGTATAGAAAATGTGGTTCTTGACTCAAGAGCCAAAATCTGTCCTTTGCGACTCAACGCATCTGCAACAGGGTTAGCTTTTCCAAGCACATACTCAATCAAACCACCAAATTGCTCAAAAAATTGTGACCACCGCGCTTGGCGATCACTCCAATGTGCACTAGGCATAGACTGGAGCCACTTGAGGGCTTGATGATCTGTGCGCACTGTAAACTCTCTACCATATAAAAAATGCTTCCAATGCTTATGAGAGTGAATGACAGACAAAAGTTCTTTATCATAAACTGAATAATTCTTTTCCGCACTATTGAGCTTCCGGCTAAGGAAAGCTACTAGGCGACCATGCTGTTGGAGCACAGCGCCAATGGCGACATTGCTTGCATCCGTCCATACCTCAAAGGGGTCATCCCAAGAGGCAAGGATAAGACACGGTGCTTCTGTCACCGCAACCTTGAGAGCTGCGAAAGCCTCAATGGCTGCCTCGGACAAGTCTACGAGCTGACGGCGAGTCTTTACCCCTTTCAAAACATCAGTCATAGGTGCAGCAATGTGTGCAAAATTCTCTATGTGCGAACTATATGCTTGACATAACCCAAGAAAAGAACGCACATCATATGCAGTTTTAGGCAAATCCCAATTACGAACCTGTTCCACTTTCGCGGGGTCTAGCTTGACCCCTTCTGCAGAAATGATATAACCCAGATAAGTGACTTCAGTAAGAAAAATTCAGACTTCTTCGCTGCAATGTACAACTGACACTCATCCAAACGAGTTAATACCCTTTCAACATCCCTTTCATGTTGTTCCCACGATGCAGAAAAAATGAGAATATCATCTAAAAAGATGAACACACATACACCTACCATGTCGCCGAAACGACCTACCATGAGACGGTTGAATGTACCCACGGCTCCTGTCAATCCAAAAGGCATAACAATATACTCCCATTGCCCTCGCTCGGTGCGAAAGGCGGTCTTGAAAATGTCGCCTTTGAATACCCGTACCTGATGGTATCCACTTTTGAGATCGACCTTGCTGAAAAGCTTTGCCCCATTGAGCCTATCCAAGATATACTCAATGCGGGGCATCGGAAACTTGTTTTTGACGATCATCTTGTTCAATGCCCTGTAATCAACACACAAACGAGACGAACCATCCTTCTTGCGAACGAACAAAATAAGAGCAGCAAAAGGACTTACACTATGACGTATGAATCCTCTAGCCACCAACTCCGTGAGTTGTCGCTCTAACTCTTTCTCCTGTGACTTGTTCAAACGGTAGGGAGCCTTACTGACTAGTTGCGCTCCCTCCACAAGCTCGATGCGATGGTCCTCCGGCCGCTCCGGTGGAAGCCGAGGTGGAAGATCATCCTGCAAAAAGAGATGTTTAAACTTCGTAAACAACTCCGAATACTTACCTAGAGCCTGAATGCTCTGGGAAACCGGGGCAGCATATATGAATGTCGCTTATGCTTCTCGTCGTAATTCACGCTTTACCTGCACGTGCGAGATGAGAGGCAAAGAATGCAAGCCCTCCTCAGCACGAATGATGAGGGGGGAATCTGTCTTGGCATGCAAAGTGAGAGTTAGAGCCTCCCAATCAACGAGAGGGTTCAGTTCACGAAACCACTTCATGCCCAAAATCATATCACATCCTGAGAGAGGAGACACAAGAAATTTCCTACTAAGCGAGGCTTGTTGAACGGTAAACATCACATCAAGGCACTCCTTCATGATGAGAGAGTCCATACCAGGAGCGAAGCTAGAAACCTCGATAGGAGATTACTGACTAACTTCTAGGCGGGCTCTCTCAACAAGAGGGGGACTAATCACATCATGCATACTACCTGGATCAAACAATATGATAAAACGTTGTCCTTTGACATGACCATAACACTTCATTAGAGATTCATCAATGTGTGTGTCAGAGTCATGAGAAGATGAAGGTTGTGTTGTGACAGAGTTTGTGGTAGTTGCAGGTGCCTTTGGTTCTTTAGGTGTGACTGTCTTAGGACAGTTTTTCTTAATGTGACCCTTAATGTGACATTGAAAACATCTACCTTCTTTAGCATAAATCACTTGTTCTTCAGCCGTGATGTATCCTCCTACAATTCCTTGAGAAGCTTTTTCATCAGGGGTTAGCTTAGGTTTTGCCGGTGCTTTAGCTTTACCCTTAAATTCATTGTTAGAGTTCTTTTCCGAGGAATTAGAGGAAGAAGGGCTAGAAGAATTACCATTCTTACCGTTCTTACCATTCTGTGTGTTCTGAGAAGTCTGCGGAGTTGCTTGAGAAGTCTTGTTTTCCTTAGGCTTTCCTTTGTTGTGTTTCATCTCGTGGGCGAGAGCAATGGCTACCGCTTTGTTGAGATCGGGTGAATCGAGTACTTCAACATCATACTTGATATACTCGTCCAATCCGTAAAGAAATGCCTCCTTGCGCTTCTTATCCGATTTGCATAATTGAGTGCCGAGCTGCAAAACCCGATCAGAGAAAGCCATAACCGACGTACCGTTTTGCTTGAGAGCTCGCCAATCGTCCTTTAGTCGTGCAAGGTACTGAGGTGGCATAACCCGCGTCTTGAGCTTGTCTTGGTAATCAGCCCAACTTAAAGAGAGGGACGTGAGATCGTCGGCTGCCTCTAGGTGCGCGGCTAGCTGTGCCTCTTGCCAAGCCATATACCAATTTATGGCATCACCGGCAAGGTACATAGCTGCCGTCAAAACTTTGCTATTGCGTGTTTTCTTAGCTGTCGCAAAATAAGCATTAAATTGATGCAACCAAGAATGAATAACAGTAGCATCCATCTTACCGTCATACTTACTGAAAATCAACTTCTCTGTGACTGGATTGTGTGAATCCGCCTCGTGGCTTGCGCCACTTGACAAACTCCCGTAATCTTTGGGTGATTCGGCCTTCGAGGCTAGGACTTGCGAAATAAACTCTTGTTGACGAATCTCCCTTTGAGCTTCTCGCTCGGCGCTCCTTTCTGCTTTTCGGTCTTTGCGTTCAATGCGCTCGCGTTCGAGGGCAAGTCGCTGGTCTTCTTGTCTTGCGGCAATGGCAATGCGCTCACGTTCCTGAGCAAGGCGCTCACGTTCGATGTTCTTCTTGTTGTGCAACGAGTTTGTCGCTTTGTTTTTCGCGCTCACGGTCCTTGGCATCTTGTGCACGGGTCTTTGCCGCTTGTTATTCTTGTTGTCGTGTCATCATGTCCAACATTGACTTGATCATCATCTCCATAGGAGTGAGGACAACGCGTGGCGTAGATGGCGAAGGGGGAGGGTCGCAAAAATCTCTTGGTGGGGAGAATCCTTCGTCGCCTCTCTCATGCTCATCACCTGAATGCGAAGTATCCATGCCGCTTCGGGTGACGAACATGCACTGGGATCTTTGGTTCTTAAGTTCACGAGGAACTTGGGTCTTGAGTTCTTGAGATTCTTGAGGTTCTTGAGGGTTTCTTCCGCTTGCAAATCACGTTGGAGAAGGATCTTCTCTTCACCCGAGTTCTACCCTTTTCTGCGGACGCACCCCTTGGCAGCCTTGCGCTCACACCAAGGTTGCTTTTTCCCACCTCACGTCGATTGGCCGGCCGCTAAGTGCACGGTCCGCTTTCAATGAGTGAAAAGAGACACAAGGGGAGGCTGGACAAGCCCTTCTTTCTTGGGATTCCTGTCACTCTTCAACAAAACACGATTAGGAATCGCCACGCCCAAGGAAACTTGGGTTCGTGCGACCGCAACAAGCAATAAAAATTCTTGTGGTTCTTTCCTTGAGTAATGTAGAACACTTCCAAAGCTCTGATACCAATGTTAGGTGCAGCGGAATGAATGTTGTATTTTCTCAAGATTAGTGATCTTTACTGCTTAAGGTTCCTTTTAGTTCTTAGGGAAAGAGAGAGCTTTCCGTCTTATAGAGAGTGTGGTAATCACGAACAAAGTGAGTGGATCTAGTGCGTGCAAATGAATGAGACTGAGAGAAGGAGAGAGAAGAGATACGACACCAAGGGGTTGTAAAACCCTCCTCCGAAGGCCCCACTCTCGTCGGCGAGAGTGGTCTATTTGATTGTGCAATGGACTATGCCAATGATGATGAAGACGGCCGCAACTTAGGCTGAATCTGGGATCTTGCTTGTGGCTGAAGTTGGACTGTTCCTGTCGGGCTGAATCCTGGATAGAAACGCTGAAGGGGATCTAGGTTTCTGGTGCGGCTGAAATTCTGAGAATAAAACGCTGCCCTTTCACTGCACTTAGGTTGTGTTGTGGGTGTCGACGGGCTGCTGAAAACGTGCCACAGCAGGTTTGTAAGGGCTGCAATTCGCTGTAAAGGCTGCTCCAGAAAACGCTGCAAAAACTTGGACTTGTTGGCGGTAGTGGCTGCAAAAACGCTGGCCTGAACTGTGACAAAAAACGCTGATCGGGTCTCTTTGCTGGCGATCCTGGCGATGGTGGAAACGCTAGGCAGCACCAAGTATGGCGATGGCTATCTGGTAAACACCGGCGAGGAGAAGATGCTCTATGCTGAAAACGCTATGCTTGATGGTCTGGCCTCGCCAAGGGGATGGGGAGGTTCTTGCTGAGAGGGAGGGAACACCTGCTGCTTGGGGAAGCCTGTTGTGCTCTCTGCTCATCTGCCAATTTGTGCTAACTTGGGTTTGCTTATGAATTAACTTACCCAATTTGCCCTACAGACTACCCAACAAAAGTCGCTTAATAAATAAGTGAAAAATGTCAAAAATAGGGAATAATGGGATAAAGTCATCTGAAAAATCCCCAAACTGACTCTGATGGAATCTTATGAAAATGCTTATGCTTGTGCTTATGCAACCAGAGGATATGCATCTACAATGAGTGACTGGGCATGCACGGTCTACGAATAGACTCACAAAAGTGCCAGATCACTCCTAATCTAACTTGACTGGACTTGGACGAAACCTTGTTATGGTGTAGCTTGTCCACAGACACATAGGGTTGGGATGTGTCACGTGACACCCAGTACAGATGCCAATGAGTTATGCAGGGCATGGGGTAATGTTAGGGATCAGACAGCACTCATCTTTTTTTTATCCAGGTGCCAAAGCCAACTTTATCTCACCAGAGTTAGCTATGAAGCTGGGCATCAGAGCTGACGAGATGGTTGGCATGTCCTGGTCACTCAGAGTGTGTTACTCCCATTATTGGAAAGTTGTGTCTGCATATTCAGTCGTCTATGGACACAGAAGAGTTCTATATCATGCCATTGGAAGGGTGCGATGCGCTACTTGGAATTCCGTGGATGTTCAGAGTGCATGGCGTGTTGGATGCCTTCGGCAAGACGATCACCCTTCAACATAGGAGCAAAACTCATGTTTTGGATGTAAAACTCAAAGAGGAGTCTGTCCCTATTGTATCTGCTTCTGCTATCACTGCTGTAATAAAGAATCATCTTTCTGTGTACTTGATATTTGCAGGTGATGTCTCAGATAATGCTCAGTCAAATTTATCTGTGTTAGATAAATAAAGGTCAGCATTTTTGCAAAATTTTAGTAACTGTTTTTTTGATTCATTACCGTCACAATTGCCGCCAGAGAGACCCGAGGACCATCGGATAGATTTGGTGCCAGGGTGTAGCCCACCAAATAGACCTCCCTACAGGGTTAGTGCGGCGCAGCAGAAAGAGAATATGGGCCAGGTTGAGGAGTTATTAGAGAAGGGACTGATTCAGCCTAGTTCTTCACCCTTTTGCTCCCCGGTGCTCCTAGTGCAGAAAAAGGATGGCTCATGGCGCATGTGTATTGATTACCATGCGTTGAACAAGAATACCATCAAGAATAGATTTCCTATTCCTAGGATTGATAATATTCTCGATCGTTTAGAGAATGCTGCAATTTTTAGCAGGATAGACCTTAAGAGTGGGTACCATCAGATTCGTATAAGGCCAAAGGATGTGCACAAGACTGCGTTCAGAACGACATTTGGTCTTTATGAGTTTCTAGTGATGCCGTTTGGGCTAACAAATGCTCCTGCCACGTTCAACAGAATGATGGACCGGATTTTCCGCTCGCATAAAGAGTTTGTTGGGACGTTCTTCGATGACATGATAGTCTATTCAACGAATGAAGAGGAGCATAGACGTCACTTGACCATTGCGTTCGAAGAGCTGCGCAGTCACAGGCTACTTGTCAATCCTAAGAAAAGTGATTCTTCTTGGAAGAGATTCACTTTCTTGGCCACATACTCTCAAAGGATGGTCTCGGAATGGATCCTGCAGAGGTCGAAGCTATTAAGACATGGCCAAACTTGAAGATTGTGCACGATGTTAGAAGCTTCTTGGGATTGTGCTCCTATTATAGAAGGTTTATCAGGAATTTTGCAGAGATAGCACCACCTCTTCACGCTTTGCAAAAGAAAGAGGTCACTTTCAGATGGACCCAAAAAGAGATTTCAGCTTTTAGTCTAAGGAAAAGTTGACTGCAGATCCAGCAATTGTTTTGCCAGATCTCAGGAAGTCATTTGTGGTCCAATGTGACGTGTGTGGCAGTAACATCGGAGCAGTGCTAATGCAAGACGGACGGGTAGTAGCTTATGAAAGACGAATTTTGCAAGGGCCAGAGAAGACTATTGTCATGTGACACATCCAACCCTATGTGTCCATGGACAAGCTACAGCATGACCAGGGTTCAGTCAGTCAAGTCAGTCTAGAATAGAAAGTAATCTGGCACTTTTGTGAGTCTGTTCGCAGACCGTGCATGTACAGAGACACTTAGATTAGATGCATATCCTCTGGTTGCACACAACATAATCATCAGCATTACCATCAGAATCCATCAGGGGAATTTTCTAGTGCATTAAACCTATTTTTCCTATTTTTGACATTTTTCACTTATTTATTAAGTGACTTTTGTTGGGAACTAGGTAGGGCAATTTTGCTAATGAAATATATAAGCAACCTAGGGCTAGCACTATCTAGCAGAGGAGGAGAAAGGGCATCAGGCAATTCATGCAGCAGGCTTCTCTCTCCCACTCTCAGCAAGAACAACCCCCCCTCAGCCTGGTGTTTTCCAGCCCTTCACTTGGCATTTTGCAGCAGCGAATTCAGCCTTAAAGACTCAGTTTTTCCAGCGACTAAAGACCCAGCAGATCAGCGTTTTTATGACCAGCATCTCCAGCGTTTTTGAAGACCATCAGACCAGCTACTTCAGCCTTGGACAGCGCTAATTCAGCCCTCTGTTCCAACGTTTTTGTAGGACAGCAGAATCAGCGAATTCAGCCCCATAGCCAGCGTTTTCCTAGACAGCAAACCTGTGTTTTTCAGCCATAGAAAACCAGCGTTTTCCATCAGCAAGCCAACGTTTTTGACAGCAAGAAGAAGCAGCATTTTCAGCATTCAAAGCCACAGCAACAAGTTCGTCATCGTCATCACCGTCGTCTTCGAAGCATTCAGTTTTCAGCCCTAGTCTCGTCATCGTCGGCACCACCGTCGGCCTCGACATAGCATCACTTAGTTTTGCATCAACATCTTGTACCAGATTGTGCAATCAATAGTAGACCACTCTCACCATCGAGAGTGGGGCCCTTGGAAAAGGGTTTGACAACTTCCCGGTGTCGTAGTCTCTTCTCTCTCTATCTCTCAGTCTCATGCACCTTCATTCACAATGTTCATCCACTTTGTTTGTGTCCATTGCACTCTCTCACTAAAGGAACGGAAGGCTCTCCCTTCCCTAAGTAAAAGGAACCTTGAGCACATTTCGGAGCACTCATCTTGAGCAAAGTTCAACATTCATTTCCGCTGCACCTTACAACTATGCAAGTCTATGAGGAAGAGCTCTTGGCCGTGATTCATGGGCTTCTAGCTGGAAGCACTACCTCTTAGGCGCTAAAATTTTGTTATCCAAACAGACTATCAAACCTTGCGATACTTCTTGACACAGTCAAAGTTATCCAAAAAGCATATGCGATGGGCAAACATTCTTTCTATGTTCCACTTCCAGATTATGCATGTGGAAGGCAAGAAGAATGTTGTGGCTGATGCGTTATCAAGGAAGCCACAAATTTCAGCTGTGTCAATTCCTTATCATCATGAGTTAGATGACATGAAGGAACAGTATGCTATTGATGAAAATTTTGCAAGGATCTTTGAACGGTTGCAAGAGGGGCAACATCATCAGCACTACCTCCTCACAGATGGTTTTATGATGATGCATGGCAGACTTTGTGTCACTAGGCCATTGCGACATAAGGTCATGGAAGAGAGTCATGTCCCACCGTATGCAGGGCATCGTGATATTGATGCGACAATTAAAGCGGTAGAGACATTGAGAAGAGATGCGGATGCCTTTGTGCGAGCATGCGTGATTTGCCAAAAGGTCAAGTTTAACAGGCGAAAGGCACCAGGGCTGTTACAACCACTGTCGATTCCAGATAAGCCATGGGAAAGCATTGCTATAGACTTTTATCTTTGATCTTCCAAGAATGCCAACAGGGAATGATAGTATATGGACCATTATCTGCAGCTTCAGCAAGCAAGCCCCTTTTATCCTGTCAGGAAGAAGATAAAATCTGATCAGATGGCACGCTTGTTCATGTACAATGTGTTTAAGTACCATGGTATGCCACAATCGATTATCAGTGATTGTGATCCTCGCATGACCAGTTTGTTCTGGAGAGGATTGTTTGAGAACATGGGCGTAGTACTACGCTCAAGTTCTCGTCTTCGTTTCATCCACAAACTGATGGGCAGTCAGAAGAGGGTAATTCTACTGTCTTGGATTTGCTGAAATGCTATGTGTCAGATAATAAGGGCAAGTGGGAACAATATTTGCCTATGCTTGAGTTTGCGTACAATAATACAGTGCATTCATCGACTGGCAAGGCACCTTTTAAGATTGTTGAAGGCGGCAAAAAGGTCCCTCCCATTTTGCATACAAAGCACAAGATCTTTGAGGCACATCGATATGTTGAGAACATGGATGAAATGTATAAGAAAATTAAAGTTGCCTTGGAGAAGACTCAGGCAAAGCAAAATCGTCACCGTCGTGAATTGCTGTTATCACCTGGTGATTGGGTTTTGTTAAGGTTCGAAAAGGCAAGGTTAAAGAAAATGAAGGGCAAGGAACGGTTGTTCCTAAGCTCAGCATGCATTACTATGGGCCTTTTCAAGTGCTTGACAAGATCAGCGATGTGGCTTACAGGCTGAAATTGCCTGATGCATGGAAGATTCATAACGCATTTCGCGTGAATCTTCTAAGACCCTTCGTGGGTGATGTGCCAGAAGATTTGCCAGATGAGGATCAGCCAGAAGGTGAGGAACTTGATGAGATTCTGGTACCTGAGCAAGTTTTGGTACATAAGGACAGAAAAGTTAAAGGACAGGTTGCAAGACGCTATTTGGTGAAGTTCAAGAACTATCCACCTATGGATGCAAAGTGGATGGAAGAGCATGAACTGTCAAAGTCACCAAATGTATTGCAACTTTACCTTGAAGCCTTTGGGTTACAACCTACTTATGCCCCAACCCAACGTGCGAAAAGGAGGGGTAATGATACAGCTAGCACATCAAATGTACATATGAATTCAGTGTAATAGATGGAAATGACAAAATTATGAAAGGTCTCATTAAGTCATTTGTATCTATGTGTTACGACCTTTCTTGCAAATACATGAGATGATAAAAGAGTACTAACGACACAAGATCATCAATGGCGTGTATTTATGGTATGCAATCGAGGACGTTTGCGATTTCAAGAGGGGGGTATATCACGAGGACGTGACAACTATTAACTATGTCACGAGGACGTGACAATTGCTAATCTTAGTTGTTGGTTTCTTTCCAATGATTTTTGTTTTATTTTTGAGACCCTCTTTTTGAAGTTGCAAATGGTCGAACATTGTATGGCCAATGTGAACGGTAGTTTCACCCGCAAACGGGAAGCTGGTCGGCACTGGAATTCATATAGTAAGAGGATGTCTAGGCTTAGTCCAAGGTCATGTAGGTCCCCCCGTCGCACTTAGCAAGTTGGTGGATACTAGGAAGTGAACTCAATAAAGGCATAAAGTCAAGGTGGGATCACCAACAGAAAGTATCCGACAATTGGGCCACATTGCGCTTTTGGATGTGGTCCCAATGAGGATAGATGGTCAGAAGACCAATGGGAGCCCAACAGAAGCATCTCCTAAAAAATAGGAAACTACTATTTTGGGCCGTAAAATGTGTTCGCGTCATTACCTTCGAAATGACAAGGGAATTACAACTCTGCCACGAAGTCAATTGGGTAACCAGTCGTGAGATTTTTAGGCGGCAACCCCGAAACGGGCAAATGCTTGTAAATGTGCTAAGTGGCACTTTCCTGTGTACTTGCCTCTCATGCAGAAAAATGAGCACTGAATTTTAAGTTGGGAGAGGCCTTAGTTAGCATTTGTCACAGGTTCAGAGCTACAGAGTGCTTTCTTTCCACTCTATGTACAGTGTGGTGTTAGGAGTGATGCCCTGCACACTACACACTGCTCTCTCTCCCCCATACGTGCAATTATGTCACAAGAGGGCTCTTCATTTGATTGATGTACAGCTATGTGGTTTCATGCTTTTGTGCTGAGGCAAGAGCCTCCTTGAGCAGGAACAAGGGTAGCTAACTGCTACTCCAAAACAAGCACCGGTGAGGGTCATAATCTCACCGTACAGGTGCGTTTTCAGCGTTGTGTATGCGCTGTAATTTGACTGTTTTTCAGCCATACTAATGCCAAAACCATTGGGAACAGTGCCCCACTGGCAGAGGACAGTTCGGGGACTCTTTAGGGCTGAAAACAGGGCAAAAACCAGTAAATACAGCGTGCTGAATTTACTGTTTTTTGGGCAGGAATCAGAGGATTTATGCCAGTGGAAGTGAGTTCCCGCAGGGGAATTGGTTTCACGCAAGTTTTTGGGCTGTTATGCTGCCGAAATTTGGCCAAACACGCGGTATCTAGCGGGATACAGGTAAAGGATTCCCATGACTCTCCTTTGTGATTTATCCTGTCAAAGTATAAAGAAATGCCAAAAAGGGCGCCAATTTTGGGGCCTACAAGTTGTCGGCATCTGCTCGGAGCACTCTAGCTTCTGAGCCATGTGTGTGCTGAAGTGTTAATTCCCGTCGCAGGTTTCCTTAGCACGTTCTCTCTGTGTGTGTCTAAAGTAAAAAATTTCTGGTCTGAATTTCACCATATTTGCTCCATAGATCTAAATGAAATTCAGCATATCAGCTCCTTGGTCTGAAATTCAGCATATAAGCTCTAGGTACCAGAGATTCACCTGAGAATCAGCTTCATAATCTAGAGGTCTGAAATTCAGTAGATCAGGCCCATTGGTCACGTATGAGATACATATCAGCCTTCCTCGTCATTAGTGCCACATCATCTGACATGTAAGCAGTTGGTCACAGCATAGGATCTCTCTTATAAATTGCCTCCCTCCTATCTCCTGACCCCCTTCCAGCCCCTGCCACTGCCCAAAGCTACGCCTGATTATTTCATGCTTGTTTTGAGTATTAAATTATTGACCCAATTTCTTCATCGATTATGCTAGAGCTGGATTGGCGTCTCAACAGCGCAAAGCTTTCTTTTACCCCACTAAATTGCAACACTTGTCTTCAAATATATGGCAACTAATTCTGCTTGTATAGAGTCAGCAAGTTGAGCATAATCGATTCCAAGATAAACGGAACGACAAGTCGACCGGGTGGTTTGGTGTGTTGCTAATTGGACTTTTTTTTTATTTTTAATGATTAATCTCTTTTTAGGATATTTTATTATGTGCACTAAGAACTGTTAAAAGATTGTAGCTACAGGAACTGCCATCAAGAACGAACAAACTCTGATGTGTCATTTGATGGGTGACGGTAAACATCACAAAGGAGTTTCCGTAAGTTAAGTCGAAAGGGCCGGGTTACGAGTGCCCCTGATGCGTCACATGATGGGTGACGGGTGCATCAGTAAGGGGGCATCCCGTAGGCTAAGGAGGAAATCCGAACTGAGTAAGAAAGTACGCGTAAGAACTCAAGCACAAGAATAAAGATGGGTTCAATGACGCTTTTTACGAAAAGCAGGAACGGTCGCGGGAGGATAGATGTTTTCCCGCGAGGAGTCTGTGTCTGCATTGCATCTGTGTCGTGTCCTGCACCCGGGGACGCCTGGAATGTGTCCGTGTAGCATTGTTTTCACTAACTGAGTGAGTTTTTAAAGTTTGAACAAGTTCACACTTTATTTTATAAAGTGACCGGTCACTTTTAAGTGACCGGCCCCTTTATTAATAAAATAAAGCAGGCAAGGCTCTTATAGAAAAAGCCAGCGCTAAAACCAAGGCAGGGGGGCTGAATTGCGATCTCTCTCTCTCCTCTCTCTAGAAAACACGGTTTTCTCTCTCCTTTCTCTAGAAAACGCGATTTTCTCTCTCCTCTCTCTAGGAGCGCCAAGCTCTGCTTTTGGACCCCTATTCCTGCCGGGTGTCAGACCCTACAAAAGGGTAGCCAGCGTTTCAGTTTGCAGACAACGGAAGCAACAGAAAGTGCAAGCGCTGGGATTCTGGAGCAAAGACTGGCGACGGAAACTGCAAGTGTTCGCGTCACGACTGAGTACCGAGGTCGATTCTCCGAGCAAGGAGCGACAAGTATAAGGTGTTGCTACGCATTGAGAATTGTTACTCTGTGTGATTTGTTTTGCAGGAATCTCCCGTCTTACGGGAAGGCCCTTTACGAGAAAGTACGGCTTCACGCCTAAGTCCCTCACGGGAAAGTACGGCTTCGCGCCTAAGTCCCTCACGGGAAGGAACGGCCTTGTGCCCAAGCCCTTTACGGGAAAGCACGACCTACGGGTCTAAGATTACAGAACGGAGGGGTTTCCTTGGGTTCTCGTGCTTGTATAAGAATTCTCCCTGAATAAAAGAATACTCTTAACGGGGGGGACCAGCCCATCTTCTGGTCCCTAATACTGTGTCGATCTTCTCCCTTCTCTCTCTTTTGCAAAGTATTATAATTTTCAGATTTCTAAGTGCTCGTGTACGCTCCCGTTTTGTGACAGTGGTATCAGAGTTCGGACTCCTCTCTTTCTCTGCAAAGCAGGACGATTCCGGGAAGAACGGGAAGAACCATGTCGGGCCAAGGGAGAAGCGTTGAAGAGGAGCTTCAACAAGTGCAAGCTCAGCTTGCGGATTTGCAACAAATCTTGCTGTTGCCAGACATCCAAAAGCTTTTGGACGGAATGAAGAAAACGAATGGAAATGATGCAGCCAAGCATCCAGACAACACTGTTGGCGTGAGACCACAGGAGGCAAGAGAAGAAAAACGTGCCGAGGTGCACAAAGGATCTTCGGATCGGAATGAACGGCCTACTCCAAGGAAAGGCCAGGAAAAAGCGCTCTCTCTGGTAGACGAGAGCAAGGACATCTCTATCTCATCTCCATCCTACTCTCCTGATTATACTTCCACTTCTCGATCATCTCGTCAGAAGAAGGAAGCCGCTACTATTGCCACTACCTTACGTCAACCTAAAGATAAGCCTCGATTCAAGAAGCATGGTCGCAAGTCTCAACATCGCATGAGAGTCTTCAAATCGGGCGACAAGGACATCAAGTTCGAAACCTACAACGGACAGAGAGACATCTCCAAAGCATTGTCCTTCATCAAACAGTTTGAAGTTGCCTTTACCAATGGGCACTTCACAGAAAGATCCAAATTACGCCATGTGGGGATGCACCTCAAGGAAACGGCAAGTAATTGGTGGTTAGCCAAGATTCTGGAAGGTTCTCAGGCCAGAACTTGGGAGAGCTTCAAATCTGAATTTTATGAACAATTTCTTTCGTCTAACTTCGAGCAGGACATACGGAAGGAATGGGACTGGCTTGCCCAGAAGGAACATGAAAGAGTAACGACTTATGTGGACAAGTATTGGTCGGTTCTTCTGAAGGTCACTCCCTTCATGAAGATTACCGACGAGGAAAAGAAACGAAAGTTCGAAGCGGGTCTTCAACCGCCGCAGCTTCGAAAGAGTATGAAAGTGTATCCGCATGATACTCTTCAGAGGATGATGGAGTCAGCAATCATTGCTGAGGATTTGCACTCAACTGGGACACCCAGAAAAATGGAGCATAGCACTTACCGTGAAAGACAAAGAGGGGTCTACGATGACCAAGGGAGCCAAGGAAGAAAACGTCCTCAATCTAGGGACGATGACCACTCTAAGAAGCCAAAGGGCACTGGCAAGCGAACTAAGTATCTTTCTCCTACTCAACTTCAAACTTTCAGAGAGGAAGGAAGATGCTTCTACTGTGGCGAGAAAGGACATATGAAACCGGATTGCCCGCTAAAGCAACAACGGCAAGAGCAAGCGTCTACGAGGCAAGAGAAAGCAAGGAAGGAACCCGCACCACCAAGTTCGAACTCAATCCCAGATGTTCAAGGAAACACAGAATCTGAGAAAGGGAAGCGTCAACTTCTGAAGGGCTGGGGGTCTTTGAACAACCAGCGAGTACTGATTCTTTATGATCCAGGATCCACGGATAACTTCATCTCCCTGGGTACTGCGGAACAATTGTGCCTCACACCGGCTCAGCTTGGCACACCGGTTACATCCGGATCGGCATTCGAGGGGTTGACAACCAATGCAACTCCTGTGCAAGGACAGCTCAATCTTCGGATTGGCGAGTACAAGGACCGCGAATCATTTTTGATGGCACCCATCGGGGGATGTGATATCATCTTGGGTATGCCATGGCACTTTCACATGACACCTATTCCCGATTATGTGGAAAAGACCCTCACTTTTGATCATGGGGGTAAGAAAATAAAGATTCAAGCTGATGCAGGAGATTGGCAATTCCCAATTGTAGGCCATATCTCCATTAAGAAAGAAATGAAGAAGTGTGTTTCTGCTTACTTGATTTTTGCACGTGAGAAGGATAAAACTAGTAGGGACTCTCTCTCTAGTCTGGAAATTAAGCGTCTTCAATTTATTGAAAAGTACAAAGATTGTTTCACGGAAACACTTCCTGATGAACTCCCTCCGGTACGCCCGGAAGATCACCGCATAGATCTCATACCGGGTAGCTCGCCTCCCAATCAATCCCCTTATCGGGTAAGTCTTGCTCAGCAAGAGGAAATTTTGAAGCAAGTCAACGAGCTTCTAGAGAAAGGGTTAGTACGGCCAAGTGCTAAACCCTACTGCTCTCCAGTTCTACTGGTGCAGAAGAAAGATGGCACGTTTCGAATGTGCATAGACTATAGGTCTTTAAACAAGATCACAATCAAGAATCGCTTTCCGATCCCTCGGATTGATGATATACTTGATAAGTTGCAGGGTGCAAGTGTCTTTAGTCGCATAGACTTAAAGAGTGGGTATCATCAGATACGGATCGCCCCTGAGGATGTCCATAAGACTGCTTTCCGCACAACCTTTGGACTATATGAATTCTTGGTAATGCCTTTCGGCTTGACCAATGCTCCTACGACGTTCAATCGCATGATGGACCGCATTTTCAGCCCGTATCGAGCTTTTACGGAAGTATTCTTTGACGACATACTCATCTTCTCTAAGTCAGAAGAGGAACATCGGAAGCACTTGGACTTAGTGTTTCAAGAATTGCGAAAGCATGAATTGCATGTGAATGCAAAGAAGAGCGAGTTCTTTCTCTCAGAGATACACTATCTCGGCCATATAGTCTCTCACAATCAAGTGAGTATGGATCCTGCCAAGATCCGAGTGGTCGAAGATTGGCCTACTCCCACTACGGTACATAATGTACGTAGCTTTCTCGGATTATGTTCATATTATCGAAGGTTTGTCCGAGGATTTGCTCATGTAGCAGGACCACTTCATGATTTAACAAAGAAGAAGATTCCTTTCAGATGGGGATCGAGACAACAAGGAGCTTTTGATCGGCTCAAGTACTTGCTAAGCCATGGACCTATTTTGATAGTGCCTGACTTAAGGAAACCATTTGAGGTTCACTGCGATGCTTCACGCGATTGCATCGGAGCAGTGTTGAACCAGGAAGGCCATGCAGTGGCCTACGAAATCAGACGGCTTAAGGATGCAGAGTTGCATGCATCAATCTACGAAAAGGAACTCACGGTTGTGATTCACGCCTTATCCAACTGGAAGCACTATCTTCTAGGAGCGGATTTTGTGATCAAGACTGATCACCAGAGTTTGCGGTATTTTCTTACGCAAAGGAAACTATTTGAGAAGCAGATGAGATGGGCAAACTTTTTGTCTATGTTTCACTTCCAGATTCTTCACACGACTGGGAGTAAGAATGTGGTCGCGGACGCATTGTCTAGGCGGCCAAGGGTGAACGCTATCACTTCGGTGTATCACCAAGAATTAGAAGCACTACCGGATTTGTATCCGAATGATCCAGACTTCTCCACCATTTGGGGAAAGCTACATCGTGGAGAGAATGAGTTTCCCTATTCCATTCGGGACGGTTATCTCTACCACCATCAGGCCATATGTGTGGCGGAACCATTAAGAAAGAAGATCATGGATAAAGCACACGCTTCGCGGAACCAATGCTCCTACGACGTTCAATCGCATGATGGACAACATTTTCAACCCGTATCGAGCTTTTACGGTAGTATTCTTTGACGACATACTCATCTTCTCTAAGTCAGAAGAGGAACATCGGAAGCACTTGGACTTAGTGTTTCAAGAATTGCGAAAGCATGAATTGCATGTGAATGCAAAGAAGAGCGAGTTCTTTCTCTCAGAGATACACTATCTCGGCCATATAGTCTCTCACAATCAAGTGAGTATGGATCCTGCCAAGATCCGAGTGGTCGAAGATTGGCCTACTCCCACTACGGTACATAATGTACGTAGCTTTCTCAGATTATGTTCATATTATCGAAGGCTTGTCCGAGGATTTGCTCATGTAGCAGGACCACTTCATGATTTAACAAAGAAGAAGATTCCTTTCAGATGGGGATCGAGACAACAAGGAGCTTTTGATCGGCTCAAGTACTTGCTAAGCCATGGACCTATTTTGATAGTGCCTGACTTAAGGAAACCATTTGAGGTTCACTGCGATGCTTCACGCGATTGCATCGGAGCAGTGTTGAACCAGGAAGGCCATGCAGTGGCCTACGAAATCAGACGGCTTAAGGATGCAGAGTTGCATGCATCAATCTACGAAAAGGAACTCACGGTTGTGATTCACGCCTTATCCAACTGGAAGCACTATCTTCTAGGAGCGGATTTTGTGATCAAGACTGATCACCAGAGTTTGCGGTATTTTCTTACGCAAAGGAAACTATCTGAGAAGCAGATGAGATGGGCAAACTTTTTGTCTATGTTTCACTTCCAGATTCTTCACACGGCTGGGAGTAAGAATGTGGTCGCGGACGCATTGTCTAGGCGGCCAAGGGTGAACGCTATCACTTCGGTGTATCACCAAGAATTAGAAGCACTACCGGATTTGTATCCGAATGATCCAGACTTCTCCACCATTTGGGGAAAGCTACATCGTGGAGAGAATGAGTTTCCCTATTCCATTCGGGACGGTTATCTCTACCACCATCAGGCCATATGTGTGGCGGAACCATTAAGAAAGAAGATCATGGATAAAGCACACGCTTCGCCTTATGCGGGTCATCGGGGTATTCTCCCTACGACCTTAGCAATGGAAAGATATTTCTTTTGGCCTAGCCTTAAAGCAGACATTGATAAATATGTCAAGGAATGTTTGGTTTGCCAAAAAGTGAAGTATGATCGGCATAAGACGCCTAGGTTGCTACAACCTTTGCCTGTGCCTAATGAACCTTGGGAAAGTATTGCCATGGACTTCATCATGGACCTCCCTAGAACTGAGACTGGAAATGACGCGATCTGGACCATTGTGGACAGGTTTAGCAAGCAAGCACACTTTGTACCAGTCAAGAAAACGATCAAAGCAGATCATATGGCTAGGGTCTTTCTAGCACAGATCTTTAAGCATCATGGAATGCCTAAGTCTATTGTGAGCAATCGAGATCCTCGCATGACAGGAAATTTTTGGCGTGCCTTGATGGATAATCTTGGTACAAAGCTGAATTTCTCATCTGCCTACCATCCTCAAACGGACGGGCAAAGTGAGATAGCCAATTCCACAGTATTGGATATGTTAAAAGCTTATGTGTCAGACCGGCAATCTGACTGGGAGAAATACTTGCCTCTTGTCGAGTATGCGTATAACAATACCATACACTCATCGACAGGGAAAGCACCTTTTGAGATTCTCTATGGTAAGCCTTTGCTTCCACCCATCCTTTTAACTAAGGGTAAGATCTTTGTTGCAGATGAATTTGTCCGAGATTTGGACACAACCTACGGGCAAGTTAGGAGAGCTATTCTACGCTCTCAGGAAAAGCATAAGAAAGCTGCAGACAAGCACAAGAGGAATCTCGACTTAACAGTCGGACAGTTAGTCTTACTCAAGTTTGAGAAGGCAAGACTTAAGAAACAAGCGTCTCATAAGGGGAAGATGGTAAAACTTTCTACCCGTTATTATGGGCCATCTAAGATCACTGAGCGAGTGAATGATGTCACTTTCCGATTAGAGCTACCGCCTAATTGGAAGATTCATAATGCTTTCCATGTCAGTTTACTCCGGCCGTATGTGGGACCACCTCCAAGCCAACCTAGTGCCGAGGAACCTCCTGAGGTTGAGGAAACAGAAGAAATACTCCAACCGGAGCAGATAGTAAGTCATCAGGAGCGGTCTCTCAAATCTGGAAAGATAACACGCAAGTATTTGGTTAAGTTTAAGAACTATTCGAATCTAGATGCTCAGTGAATGACGCAGGAGGAATTAGCAGCTTATCCCGAGATACTGGAGGTATATGTCCAAGCACTATAGTTGAGGTCAACTGTTTAGAAGCCATAGGGATGTTGCTAATTGGACTATTTTCTTATTTTTAATGATTAATCTCTTTTTAGGATATTTTATTATGTGCACTAAGAACTGTTAAAAGATTGTAGCTACAGGAACTGCCATCAAGAACGGACAAACTCTGATGTGTCATTTGATGGGTGATGGTAAACATCGCGAAGGAGTTTCCGTAAGTTCGGTGAAAAGGGCCGGGTTACGAGTACCCCTGATGCGTCACATGATGGTACATGATGGGTGACGGGTGCATCAGTAAAGGGGCATCCGTAGGCTAAGGAGAAATCCGAACTGAGTAAGAAAGTACACGTAAGAACTCAAGCACAAGAATAAAGATGGGTTCAATGACGCTTTTTACGAAAAGCAGGAACGGTCGCGGGAGGACAGATGTTTTCCCGCGAGGAGTTTGTGTCTGCATTGCATCTGTGTCATGTCCTGCACCCAGGGACGCCTGGAATGCCTCCGTGTAGCATTGTTTTCACTAACTGAGTGAGTTTTTAAAGTTTGAACAGGTTCACACTTTATTTTATAAAGTGATCGGTCACTTTTAAGTGACCGGCCCCTTTATTAATAAAATAAAGCAAGCAAGGCTCTTATAGCAAAAGCCAGCGCTAAAACCAAGGCAGGGGGCTGAATTGCGATCTCTCTCTCTCCTCTCTCTAGAAAACGCGATTTTCTCTGTCCTCTCTCTAGAAAACGCGATTTTCTCTCTCCTCTCTCTAGGAGCGCCAAGCTCTGCTTCTGGACCCCTATTCCTGCCGGGTGTCAGACCCTACAAAAGAGTAGCTAGCGTTTCAGTTTGCAGACAGCGGAAGCAGCAGAAAGTGCAAGCGCTGGGATTCTGGAGCAAAGACTGGCGACGGAAACTGCAAGTGTTCGCGTCACGACTGAGTACGGAGGTCGATTCTCCGAGCAAGGAGCGACAAGTATAAGGTGTTGCTACGCATTGAGAATTGTTACTCTGTGTGATTTGTTTTGCAGGAATCTCCCGTCTTACGGGAAGGCCCTTTACGAGAAAGTACGGCTTCACGCCTAAGTCCCTCACGGGAAAGTACGGCTTCGCGCCTAAGTCCCTCACGGGAAGGAACGGCCTTGTGCCCAAGCCCTTTACGGGAAAGCACGACCTACGGGTCTAAGATTACAGAACGGAGGGGTTTCCTCGGGTTCTCGTGCTTGTATAAGAATTCTCCCTGAATAAAAGAATACTCTTAACGGGGGGGACCAGCCCATCTTCTGGTCCCTAATACTGTGTCGATCTTCTCCCTTCTCTCTCTTTTGCAAAGTATTATAATTTTCAGATTTCTAAGTGCTCGTGTACGCTCCCGTTTTGTGACATGGTGCGTTTGTTTGGGTTGCAGATTTGCAGAGAAAGTGGGTTTTCACAGGAGGAGACAAGCATAAAAAGTATGTCAAGCTATAAAGCAATCATAACATTGATTATCCCTTCTCAGAAACTCTCATTGCAAGGGGTGAAATCGAAGTTCTGAAAGGTTTGCCAAATGGTTTGAATGACATATATGTGGATGACCTGAGAATAAAGGGTTAGAGATATAGATTTCTCAAAAGCAAAACAAAGTTTCCTTTCTATCGAGTCGTAACCAATGGCAACATGATATATAAGCTCTTGAATAGAGAAGAATGTTCACACAATATTCTCAATCAGCTAAAGTGTAATCTTTGAAAATTGAAGCCGATAGGTAAGCATCCCAAAACTTATAACTCTAGTCATCCAAGGTCTCCTTAGGCTACATAGTGAATTGGTTCCAAAAGTTTAACTTGCACGGTTACCAAGTCTTGTGTGCATTGGGTTTGGCAATAAGAGTGCTCCATCACTCCAACACATTGCCTTGAGAAATCCAACAACTGTAGCAAGCTCAAAACCTTTAGAGTTGAAAACAGCATCAAATTGTTGAAGAAATTATAAACCTTTGGATTGATACTTCACACTGTCAAAGTCGACGATGCAAAAGCGTAGAGACCAAGGGGAGACAGCGCGAGAGAGAGAGAGAGAGAGAGAGAGACTCTGAACCAACCAACTTTGGCAATGAATTGATACTTATACAATGGGGGCAATGGGTTACATATATAGTCACCTCAATAAATTGCCCTACCCAAACTTTGACAAATACCTAAAAGCCAAAATAAATAATGATATCACATTGGGCAGTTCACTTGAGATGCCATAACTCTTAACACCCTCTCTGCAGCTCATAGTGGACGTAAATAGTGAGACCAGATCGATGAAAACACACCATGGACACCCCAAAAGCGGCCGACTACTGGGTACAACTCGGTTTTGCTACCCTCAACTTTCTACCTTCGAAGAATTCCATTTTGAGCATCGGTTGCCATTAGAAAATTGAATTGTAGACCACACTACGTCCAAGAATCCCCATTCGTGAACTGTGAACACATCACGTCTAGACTTTCCAGACAATGAGCTTTGAAACACATCTTGTCCATAATCCGACCAACAACAATAAATTGGTGTGCACTCATCCATAGTGTTTTAGATACGTCTGATTGGTTCCCTGCCAAATGCATGTGCCTTGAACTCTGATCCACGGATTCATACATCGATAACTTGAACTGCAACACAAGGGTCCAAATTAATTATACAAAGCACTTCTTACCCCTCTCTGCCACTCACAAGCCTCTCTCTAGCTGAAGCAAGTGGCGGCAATTGCCTACTGACTAGAAAGCTGATGTCGGTCACGACCACGAGTGCCATGCCGATCTCCTCTGTCAAATCTTTATTACCATTATCTCTGTCCAGATTGCCTTTGTCTTTGTCTCCTTGTGAGTTCCTGCTTTTGTCTTTGGCTTCAAACTCCTGAGCCAAACAAAGCGTCATGTCACATTTATAACAACTGTTGTCGGACCCCGTGGGTACCAAGGCAACTAACGGAGTACTGGACCTCGTCAAGCGTGTCTTTGCCTCTGTCCTCTAGCGAACTTGTGCATTTTCTTTTGACTTCACAATCTCAAGAGCAGGTTGACGGTTTCCTTGAGAACTTCGTCGGTGCATAGGATGTTAATTGGGCGACGGTTGATGATCTTTCCATAGACGTGTGTTGGTTTTGGTTCATCTTTGCTTCTTGAGACCGCCTCGGGAACAACCTCTTGCCAAGCCGAAGACTTGCTTAGAGTCCGTAGCATAAGACTGCAGGCACGACTAGCCATCTCTTAGGAATTTCAATATGCATACTGAAATCGGCTCTAGAGGGTCTAGATTCCCTACAACATTTCAAAACGCTGTCTGAAATCGCATCCTTGAAGCCTGTTCTCCCTTCCATATGAAAACGCCATGGGAAAACTGTCCTTGGAACCTTCAAATGATCGACATCTCGAAACGCTGTGTCACAAGGTTGGTGGTGTCACAAGGCGGGCACCACGTGCCAATAGAAAAGAACAGACTGAACAAACTTTTAGCACTTCAATAAATACAAACCTGAGAGAGAGAGAGAGAGAGACGACACGCGACACGAAGTGGCGGAATTCCACCCCAGAGAGTATTGGCCCCAAACCTTGGCGCCCCTTTCGGTTTTTCTTTATATTGTATCAACACAGTACAAGCTGGTACTCCAAACTCTGCACCTTCGCCAAGAAGCATGCCAAAGAATGAGCCCTAGCCTCATATTTAAAGGCCCTTGGCCTGAAAAGCAGTTACAGTAAAAAGCTTTTAAAATTCAAAAGCTTTTGGTCCAAAAGCAAAGCCAAAAAGCTGCCAGCTTTTCGTAAATCGCGTTGGTGTCCGTACAGCAGGCCACATATCAGCCCGCCACGTCAACAAATCAGGGTTAGGGTTTTTTATTTTAGGGTTAGGATTTTGGGCAAAATTAGGGTTTTTGATTTTAGGGTTAGAATTTCAACAGAATTAGGGTTTTGGACAGAATTAGAGTTTCTCATTTTAGGCTTAGGGTTTCAACAGAATTAGGGTTTCGGGAAGCATTAGGGTTTTTTAATTTAGGGTTAGGGTTTCAACAGAATTAGGGTTTCGACACGTCAACAGTTTGTTACAGTTGGGGAATCATTGCCAGTAAGAGCCTCTGCAATGGCGTTTAAATTATCAATTTTCTTGTGAGAACGAGAGAAGTGTTGAGCTTTGATACCAAGCACCACTTGAAAACTAACATTGCATTGTAAGGAACTTGTGAGAGGCGCACTTCCTCCAAGAAAGTTGTCCCCCAAATAGATGCCCATTGCAATAAGTCTTTATTTGTATTGATTAAGCAAAGTATCAAAGCCTGAAGGCCCTCCACTATAATAGACCACTCGTCCATGCCATCGATCTATCACCATCATCATTGATTTCCAAAAGTTCTCCATAGCTCATTAAGCTGATAAAAAAATCTAGATTGGATTGTCACAAATGAATAATGTAATGCGCTTTGATACAATGGAATCAGCTAGTTGTACAAGAACACGAAATATGAATTCAATCACATCACGTTGCTTAGGGAGACGACTCTCCACAAAGCTACATGTACATATATACATATATATGTGTATACATACATACATACATATGTGTGTGTGCGTAGTATATGTGGCCTTAGCAACAATAGGTAAATTGGCAACCAGTAGATCGACGATATGGTTATTAGTTGTGCCAATACCGACCCACTGATAGAAACTAGCCCACTTAGATTTCCACCCAAACCAATGAGCCCTTGATGATTGATCATCCAAGAATTGGGATGGCAACCCTTAGCAACAATAGGTAAATTGGCAAGCAATAGATCGACGATATGGTTATTAGTTGTGCCAATACCGACCCACTGATAGAAACTAGCCCACTTAGATTTCCACCCAAACCGATTAGCCCTTGATCATTCCAGGATTAAGATGGCAACCCATAAGAAAGAAGGAGAAATCGACGATGTGGAAGACGGTCACGCCCAGGGAAAGTTGTGCGGTGACTAGGAGGATAGGGTGGTGAGGGATGGAGAAGCTAAACTTCCCCCCTCCAATCATGATTCGCTTGACGATGCGATGGGAGATATCGAGGAGGTTGTCCCATTTATCGCCGATTATCATAACATTTTAAACTCGGACAAGGGTGCATGCGGACAATTTAAGTCTAGTCCAATCCAAGTGGATCCCGGAGCGAAAACATTCACAAAAACACCGAAGCAAGGCACACAAGAAAACGGACAAAGAAGAAAAGTTGGACCACCTACGTAGGTGGAAGAGAATGAGAGAGAACGGCCCAAAAGCAATAACTCAATATAACTCATGAGAGTGCTCATACAAATTGATAATGAGAACGAGGGGAGCAAGGATCCCTATATATGTTGATAAGTGACATAAGAGTCCTGAAAAACGGGGGCACCCACAACTCTTAAAAGTACATCATAAACTAGCATAATACCTAACAAATATATCACACTCGCTATAAATATGCCACATCAACATTAAAGCTAATAAATAGGCAAAATGGACTAAAAATGCAAGCAAAGAGCCATTGTGACCATACAAACAAGAGAGGTCGGTCTACCATCTAGTAATGACATGTCTCCATCAAAAACTGCCACGTCATCTCTACATTTGTATCACCTACCACATCATCACCTACATCCATATAGTCTCATGTCCATACAACCCCACATCAGTAGCACTGCCTCCATCCAATCATCCACATCAATAGGCCGATCAATCCAAGCAGGTGCCATGTCAGCACTTTGTGGTACAAAGTTCAAACCCACTGTAAGCTTTGGCACTTCAATTTCAAATCAAAATCCATAACATCACAATCAATAAATTTCTACATAACGTAATTAGGGCACTCAGAAACTTTATAAATGGGGTATAAATGCTCTTGCATAGCCTTGAGTATTAGTTAGCACCATAGCTGACCTTGCGACCCCCCACAGTTGTAATGCTACCAAATCAACACTCCACCAATATCATCAAAGTGCACGCCAACGATTGTCACATTGTCACTAGTGAAAGATAGGACTCACTAGATCTTGATGAGAAGAGATTCGAGATCCCCAATTAAGCGTTACCATTATGGATCTCCATTGAATTTCCAAAGCCTCTTTTGTCACTATCAATAACTTCACAAACGTGACTCTCACACTCAAAGACCACCTTTGATAGGGTTGTGACACTCTCTTTCCCACTAAGCTACTCCAAAGGGGGTGTGAGTGCAACGATGAATAGTCTATCCCACATGATGTAATCTACATGATTAGCCTCAAAATGTTTCAACTTAAAAGAGCGTATTTGACCCCAGAATGTTTCATCTTTGATGATGGGCTTAGAAAAATGTATTGATGACCTGAGTGAATAATACAACAAATAAGTTAAGTGCGTACATATATGTATACATACATTTCAAAGCCAAGTGAGATCTTGACTAATATTTTTCTATTTCCAGCTTTGCCATTCTAGCATGTAAGCAAGCTCTAACAACATATCTAGTTGTGTCCAAGGTAAGCCCCAATTCCCGCGTCACCATCAAAAATATCACAAACCATGTGAGTCGTGACTCACACTGAAAGACCATTTGATAGGGTTGTTTGCGTTTTCCCGCTGAGCCTTTGCAAACGGAGTGTGTGTGAGTGCAATGACAAGTGTTTTATCCCACATGATGATTAGCCCCAAAATGTTTCAACTTGAACAAGCGTGTTTGACCCCAAAATGTTTCTTGATGATGAGCTTAGAAAAATGTATTGACGAACTGATTGAATAATACTACAAGTAAGTTAAATTCATAGATATATATGCACATGTATTTCGATGTCAATTACAAAGTGAGATTTTGGGTGAACATTTTTCGATTTCAAGCTTTGCCATTCTAGCATGTGGCAAGCTCTAACATATCTAGTTGTGTCCAAGGTAAGCCCCAATTCACTTGAAAAGGGAAGTCCAAGATATACACTCATGGGTTGTTCATAACATAAACACCTAGATGAAATCGGATAAGCCCAGATTCACTTTCAAAGGAAAGTGCAAGGTATAGACTCATGGAAGTCACCCACAAGCCAGTATAAACATTAACTCCATCATGCATGGTGTTGACTAAATACAACAACATCCCCACTACCGTCATCAATGCCCAATAGGGGGTGTAGAACTAGGTACCAATATATGCTACCACACCCACTTCACACACACACACGCATGAGCATACATCAATACAAAGATCTGCATACTGAGTTTCTGTCAAAACTCTACAGATGCATGACAAAGCATTAGATAGGGTAAAATTAGCAAGTAGTCCGTAGGGCATATGCACCAAAAGATAGAAAAAATTAGCACAATATCAAATGGTCGTAAGTCGGACAAAAACTTCACAATGTGAAGTCTGCATGTCCGCTATATGACAAAAAAATATACCTAGATGAATCCAGGATAAGCCCAAATTCACCCTTGAAGGAAAGTGCAAGGCATAAACCCATGGAAGCCACCCACATGATAATATAACCATCAGCTCCTTCATGCATAGTATTGACTAAATACTACTACATCCCCACTAACGTCATCACTACCCAATAGTAGGTATAGAACTAGGTACCAATATATGTTTATACACACATATGCATGAGCATACATCAATACAAAGATCTGCGTATTGATTTTCTGTCATAAGTCTAGAGAAGTAGTGCAAAGACCTGTAACTGCTGCAAATGCTTCCGAACCTGTGCCATCAAGTTCTTAATTTCTGCAACCTGAAAATCAGCAGGGCCTTGTTCATATGATAAGTCACAGAAGAAAACAAATCGGTAACTAAGGTTTCCGCGTGCAGGCTAAGCCATAACCTCTTCAAAAAACTGGGCCATAGCAGGATCTTTGGAGGGATCAGTGGAACCTGTAGCACCCATCTCAAGGTCCACAGTATGACTAACTCCTTTCCCATTTTCAAAGCGAGTATGTGCTGAATCCTGCCCACAAAAAACAAAAATTAAAAGACGAAAATTACCATCCAGAAGTGTACGTGACTGTTTCCATGCAACAAGCAAGTGTCAACCGATCAACCAACAAGATAAATGCCATCAAGGTTAATAAACAAAAGCCCGCATAAAAACTTATCAAAGTCTGCGCTTTAAAATAGGCCATCGTTCTCAAAAAGCTGGGCATGAGAAAGCATACAATGAGATTTCAACTTCAACTGCATACTTAAGATGAATCGACACTAAAACAGCTAAACAACCGCATGAGGCAAGCTTCATATTCCTGAGATATATGAAATGTAGGTTCAGGTTAAAAGTTCTGCACACACCCCTGAAAATATAATCCTGATCAGCAGGAGAAACAGCCTACCACCCATGCCCAACATTCAATGTCATTATTTTACAGAACAACATGGTTTCCCCAAGCAAAGCACATCTTGTGGGCAGAGAAGGCCTCGTCATTTCTAATCGATTTGCATGCCAATATTGCAATATAGAAAGTCTGAACATTGTACCCCTAGAAGATCGTTCATCTTGTTTGAGGATGAAGGCGAGGAGCTGTAACAAGATTTTCCTTGCCACCCAAATCTGACGAACGGCTCTCTCTAGAGAACTCGACCAAGCTACGCAGAAATCAGGGAAACTACCTCCACCTTTCTGATCGAAGACGTCGAGCAAGAGGAAAGCGTCGATCTTTTTCAAACAGCGGACCTCCAACGATTACGATGATGGCGCAAATCTGCGTAGAGGGAGACGCCTCGGCCCGCCTTCCCCGCTTTGAACGGAAGGCAAGCTGGAAGAAGGAGAGGTAGGCGTGCGTACTAGGAATGATGAGAGAGAATGGACAACATCGCCCACAGCGGAGCAAGAGCAATGCAGGCGCAAAATTCAGCTTTGTGAAAGGACGGTCATTTCCAGCTCAGCTTCATACACAAAAATGGCTATAGCCGTTTGCATTGCTCGCAGGCTGGGGCAGCTTCCCACGTCACTGTAGGGGTGGTGCGCACGCGCGTGTGTGCATGTGTGTGTGTGCTCTATGTAATGATAATTGCATGTTGGTTGTCACATGGGAAAAAGCGATGCATTCTTAGAAGCATGTACTTATCAGTGAGGCTTCCACCTCGCATGCAAACTTTGTGGAACCTTTTTCTGCACCGAATCAGCAGATTGAACCTAGCACAGATGTGGTGGATGAAGATGTGTCCATGGGCACGTCTAGCTTATCTCTTACATTCTTTTTCCGCTTGTACATATGATCTTTCATGCATCGCATTAGATGCATCTCGTACAATGTGTGTGGGTTATGCGACCTTAATAAGTACTATGTAAATACATGTAAGGCGGATATAATAGTTTTGCCAGAATACAATCAGCATGAGTTTGCTAGTGAATGTTTATATTTTTTTGGTTATTAGATTGCTTATGCTAGTTTGCATGATTAGTCGGGATTATTGATGGTTCATCACAAACTTCAGCCAGTTCTTGCGAGTCAAACTTATGAAATTGGAGGCATCTATGCATATACATCCTCTGTTCAAAGGGCCGCTTTATGGCGAGACATCTCTTCTTATCCATGGATCTCCAATGCTTTCCTTTGTGGTGATTTTAATAATACTCTAGATGTGCATGATAGCACCACATGCAATTCTCACATGTTGCTTGCGGAGAGACAAGCATAGGATCATCTTCTTGCTTCTACACACATACTTGATTTATGGCCACTACAAGAGGTTGTGTGCTTTTGTGACACTTTTAGCGACAAAAATACACTGGGTTTTTATAACCCCCGGCGTCGCTAAGAGCGTCGCTATGAGCTTCGATACGGGGACGTCGCTATATAGCGACGCTGCAGGGCCATTAATAGCGACGCTTATAGCGACGTTGCAGAGCCTAATATAGCGACGGTCATAGCGACACCCGAGATGAAAAAATTTTGGTGGCGGGGCATTCAACCCATCAACCATATTGAATGTTTCATTTGTCTATTTACCTTTGGAAAAAGTGCAAAGGTAAATATAGACCCAAAATAGTCACCCACAAGACAATATAATCATTAACCCCATCATCCATAGTTCGTATTGTTTGCAAAATAAAGATACAAAAATGACAAGCGTGAATTGATGAAAGTAAATCAATGACAATTGTACACATAGGCAAAATCACTTGATTGTTAATCATTGCAAATGTAATAGTTACAAACCATTGTCCTTATTTTAAAAATATACATGGTTTTTAAAAAGACGTATAAAAGTCGTCTCATGATACATAATCTATGACAAAAAGAAACTAATGATATCTAGCTATGGCTAAACTCACATCGTCTAATCAGACATCTCATCGCGTCGAAGCGGCGTATCTGTCGGATTCTGCAAAAAAAAACAATAAGTTAGCTTGTTGTAAGTATAAACATACAGCGACGTTTATAAAACAATACAATAAATAGAAAAGAATAAACCCTAATACTAACCATGCCGTCGCGAGAACTCGGGATGTCTATAAGGGCGTTTATGCCCTTCTTGCTTGCGTACTCACGCTCGTACGGTGTGGGATCACGTCCTGTAAACGACCACTGTCAAAATATACAAAGAATCCATTATTTTAGAATTTCAAATCCCATAAACCCTAAACTATCAAACATAGATGCGAAAACACTTACAAAATCGGCCTCAAATGATGTCCACCCGCCTCTCTCCAAGTGGTGCGAGCTCCCTATCTCTACTCGCGCTCTGGCTGCCTCCTTTTGTTGCTTCCACTTGTTGGGATTCTCACGTGCTTCTTTCTTCGCATGCTTCCAATCTTCTTTGGCCAGCCAATCTGGTCTGCTCCACCCATACTTGATTGCTTTTTGCACTTCGGAACACTTATGCTTGCAGTATTCGCGCATTCGAACCTTCATCATATCTTCATTGAAGCGGTCATCCCGTGTTGGAACAGAAAACTCCTCATGAAGCATGCTGATGACTCTGTCTTTTAATTCATTCGGTACTTCAATCCGGGTGTTTAATATGTAGTGTCTAAACACCTGAGAGCAAAGACCGCGCATGCGCAAAATCACCTTCTTGCCTTCATCATCCAAGATGATGCCGCCGCTGAAGTCGATGGAGTAAGGCAAGCCCTCTCGCCGCTGATGCGTGAACCTGGGTGTCTTAGCAGGGGTCTCTAGCGGTGTGTCAACGAGGGTACAGACGCTAGGTGTCTCCATTGGAGTCTAAGCCCCGAAGCGAGGAGTGTCCACTGGAGTGACTCCTGGAGGAGTAGCTAGTGGTGTGTAGCTGCGGGGAATGGCAGTCAGTTGCGCAAAACTTGGTGTCGATGGCGATGCCGTGGCTGGTGTTGGTACGGGCAAAGAAGGGGAGGGTAAAATCCTCGTCGAACACAAGACGGTGTCGAAGCATCGG
Organism: Adiantum capillus-veneris; assembly: GCF_014529385.1. NCBI lineage: Eukaryota > Viridiplantae > Streptophyta > Polypodiopsida > Polypodiales > Pteridaceae > Adiantum > Adiantum capillus-veneris. The sequence continues at coordinate 118,034,012 of NC_140959.1, read as the reverse complement.
TGGCGGCACCCCCACAACAACCGCCACCGCCACCACTAGAGCGCCAGTGCCTAGACGAGTGTGAAGATCATCTCATCGACATCGAAGCTTCAAAGCACGCTGAGGACTTTGAAACAAAGGGACAACCGGATGGAGTAGGAACGCGCGATGGTGCACCAGAGCGATGACGCTCCACGTACCACTGTCTCTACTGGGGTGACAAAGAAGAAAGAAACTCCTCATCATCCATACCTGCATTAAACACACGAATATTTAAACTTAATATTGAATGAATGGAGTAGAAAACATGGACAAGTAGATAGAGAGAGAGAGAGAGAGAGAGAGAGAGAGAGAGAGAGGAGGAGGTGCTCGTCGTCTCTGCTTATGAGAACATACCTAGAGCATACGTACCTGGAGTGGATGCAAAGACCATTAAATACAATGACGCAATGACGCATATAAATACACGCAATGACGCAAATACTTAGAGAGCCAGAGTTTTTACAAAACGGAGCAAAATTGTTCAAAACGGAGAATCGTACAAGAACTTAAGGTACTTGTAGCTTTGGAATGTTCAAAGGCTAGCAGCAACAGACAACGTTCTTCTTCTATTCAACTTGAGTGATGGAAGAGGCAAGTGCATAACTCTGAATTTACAAAACGGAGCAAAACTGTTCAAATACAATATTTATGGCTTTAAGAGATCTCTCTCTCATCCTCGCATAGCTCATCATAACTTCTTATATCTATATAGAGCTCTCCGTTTAAACAGATGTCCTCTGTTTCATTTTGTAGATCCTTTGCATGCACCCCATAGCGAATAGCAGCTTGATCTTCGTCTGGCACCACCTCCACAGCTTCTAATTGAGCATCTTCTCCGATCTCCTCCATTGATGCCGCTGTGATTGGCACATGGTAGCCTTCATACGTCCGTGCACTACGAGGGGCTACCTCTATGACATACCACCAATTTGATGCAGACTTTGTAGGATGAAATATCACCTGCCAGAGCCACATAACTTACATGAGAGCTTCCAAGCACATAAATTCTAAAATGGGATGTTAACTATTTACATACTTACTTGTTCACAATGCTCGGGTAGTACGAAAGTGTCTGTTAAGTCAGTCCATTTCTTAGTTGAATCCACCTCAAAAAAACCAAACTCTCCTCTATGCACAGTAGCGTTGCGACCCTCCATGATTATCTTGAACCATTGCACGTCGAACAAGTCGACAAAGAATCCTCTATAATCGATCCTCAAAGTCTCTTGTAGCGTGCCGAAGTAAGTGAGTTCCGCCACCACAGAATCTGCATCAGAGGATCGTCTTCGACTAGACTATTCAAATTTTGCCGTGATTCCACAATCTTGAGTAAAACGCTTTTTGTCGATCCGTTCCACCCTAAAATGTCGACCTTTACACCATGCTGTTGTGTATGACTTATACTACAACCAACAAAGATTATGAGTGGCCGTTCAAACATCTAGAAAGTTACTAGTCGTACATTGCAAACTTACCTTGGTCGCGCAACCCCTAGAGTACTCCCACTCTTCCTCAGTCACTTCTTCACCGCACTGTTGTGCGCTTTTCAATTGGTTGCGCAACCATTTTAAGCTCATGAATGTTGGTAAACTCTCCAGACCTGTCGGATAGTGCATCGGTGATCTTCTTCCCCGTCTCCACTCGATTCGTGCCCTTTGTCGCTCTTGCTTTGCATCCTCGTATTGTGAAATCCACTTCTGCATGACTGGATTGTGAAGCATGCAAAATCGGTTGATTTTAGCCTCTAGATCTTCCGTCATCTTCTTCTCAACACCGAGATTGCACATGACAATTCCAGATATGTGCTCATCATCTATGGTTCGCCATAGCGTGTCCCGGGCTTTATCAAATCCATCTAGCCACTCTCCAATGTACACTAGGGACTCTGATACCAGCCAACCTTCTGCCATGCTACCCTCCGGACGTGCCTTCTGACGCACATATCCCTTGAGCGTTTTCATGAAACGTTCTAAAAAGAACATCCATCTGGAATGTACTGTGCCAGCTATTTTCACCTCATCAACTATGTGAACAAGAAGATGCACCTGAATGGTTAGCATGGTAGTAGGAAAATGTTTCTTAAACATGCACACAACCTCCGCAGCGTTTAGTTTGGCGAATGGTATGGAGTCTACGTTGATCTCCTTTTGTGAGATCCATTGCACCAACTTCGCAAGTTTGTAGATTGTGTTACGGACGTCAAGAGACAAACATCCCTCAATGGCAATGGTATGGAGTCTACGTTGATCCATTGCACCAACTTCGCAAGTTTGTAGATTGTGTTACGGACGTCAAGAGACAAACATCCCTCAATGGCAACCGGTAAAATAACTGCAAAACACGTGTAGTAATGATATTAAAGTCCACACACGAATTTGTTACACAATTCCCACTGTGATATACTCCACTATGAATATACCTGACACATTTTATGCCAGTCTTGTGACTTCAAACCGGTAAGCTTTCCTTCTTTAGTAAAACACGTTCGGAGCGAGTGCATTACGCCAGTGGGGGTCCGCAAAGATCGAATGGTCTCTTTTACTTTGCATTCTTGGGCTCCTGTGAAAATCCATGGTTCTTTAGGGAGTTTTATCGATCCATCGGACGCTGTTTGCGGCCAATATTTCTCCATACGATCCACATTTCTAAGGTCAACCCTAGCTCCCAAAGTATCTTTCTTGCCGGTCAGATGGTCCCATAGTAGATTACCCACATTCTTGAATATGTGCATTGGATCGAGCAAGTGATTGATCATGAGTCGGGTCCAGTATGGTAACTCGTACCATAGAGATAGTCTCTTCAACCCTGGGGGAAATCCGTCATCACACGTCTCCTTCTGCTCTAACCATGCTTGTGCAGACATCCTCGGTGGCTCTCTTCCCAAAAAGCCGTCGTGTAACACATGATTCTCTGGAAGATACGCTTGATGACCTTCGTAGATTTGCTTCTTCAATGAGGGCGCCCTACGTGCATTCAGTCTAGGTCCACATGTGACGCATGCTCTGTAGCCATTTGTTTGAAGCCCTGCATGTATACACATGATAATAGATCGGCTTGAGAAAAACCAAGATTTACAATGTTTGTGTGAGGAGTGTAAATAGATCACCTGAGCATTCTGTTAGTCCGGGATAGTCATGCATGGTCCACATTAGAATGCCTCTGATCAAAGCATTCCGTCGACCTGTGTGTCGGCTCATATCCACCACTTCTATGCCAATCCACAATTGTTGTAGCTCTTCCAATAGTGGACGAAGATACACATCCATATTCTTCACTTTATATCGCCCCGGCACAATCAAGCTTAGCCATAGGTACCCCTTCTTCGTAGTCAACCACGGGGGAATGTTGTAGTTGACGATGACAACGGGCCATACACTGTAAGATGTTGATCTTTGACCAAATGGGTTTACGCCATCCATAGGCAGGCCTAAGTGCAAATTTCGAGCTTCCCTGGCAAAATCCGACCATGTTCCATCTATATGTTTCCAGGCTGCACAATCTGCAGGAATCCGTAGCACACCATCCGAAGATTTATTCTCCTCATGCCATGATGCTAGGGCGGTCATGGACTTACATTCGAAGAAATGCTTGATGCGAGGAAGCAGAGGAAAATGTCGCAAAACCTTTTGCGGAATTTTTGTTCCGTGGAGATCTACTCGATATCTTTCGGAATCACATTTCGAACACTTCTCCATGTCTATGTATTCCCCTCTGAAAAGAATGTAGTCATTAGGACAAGCGTGGATCGAATTGTAATCCATCCCCAAGTTTTGCAAAACCTTTCTTGCTTCCTCTCGGGAATCTGGCATCACATTATCAGCTGGTAGTATGTGCTCTTTGAGCAATCTACACAACATAAAAATACGGTACAATTGTGTAAAAATCTATCAGATCATTATACATTTAGAGTTTTATTAAAGTAAACTAATTGTAATAGATCACCTGAAAAGCGTTGTGACGCTAGTGTCACTCCATCCAAACTTTGTCTGCATGTTGAGAAGAACCAGGAGCGCTTTCAATCTAGACACACGTGCTCCATTATACAATGGCGTATCGGCTTCACTATTCATATCATCATAGACAAGCCTTCATCAATCTCGGGCTCAAACATTGCCTCGTTGTGAATGTCGTCTGCATGATCATCCCCCGAGCTGTCGAGGCTACATCTTGTGGCCTCACATATGCTGCTTGACCAAAGCGCCTGCGAACACGTCTATTGGGTTGCAAGATTGCTGCCTGTTGGCCAACGTCAGAGTCCGACGAGTTATAATTGGCAACAACTCGATCTATAATAGATGGATCGAACTCGCCAAATTCGCGAACGTGCTGCAAAGAAACGCGTCTTGTCCAGTCATGTCCAATCTCTGCACATCTCATTCTAGAGGTGCACGGAGATCAGAACCACCGGGTTATAATCTCATCTTTATTGGTCAATGCCTATATTTGTGGGTACAAGAAATTTACACATCCACGTCTACATGATACTGCATGTAGTGGACAAAACCCCTTTGCCTCTTCTCTAGCTGTAGCATTTCACAGCATCTTTTCCAAGTAGATCTTTGTTTGTAGCATGCAGGTACGCCATTCTTGCAATGTAGCTGATGTCTGCTCAAGGCACTTAATTCTTACTCTAGATTTGACGGGATGTGGTGTGTGTGTGTGTGTGTGTGTGTGTGTGTGTGTGTGTGTGTGTGTGGAATCATCTTGCATCACTAATTTCTGTGTAGGCTCAATTTGCTCTTCCATTAGCTGAACATGACGGCTGATTGTATGGTAGCAGCAGTCGAACATGCAGGTGGAATTGCTGGTCCGCATGGACTGTCGAGGCTGTGAGCGCAGGAAATTTTCTCGCCATTTCTTCTAACCTTATCTTAAACGATAAAAAGAAGAAAATGGTATAATCTTTCTATCACCCAAGTGTGGTAGATTGGTTATGCCAATTCCCTCTTCATTAACAGGTAAATAACGTAAATAAACCTTAATCTAATATAATATAATGTAAATAAACCTAAATTAATAAATCTAAATCGAATCTAATATAACGTAAATCTAAATATAACGTAAATAAACCTAAATCTAATCTAATTTAACTTAAATAAAGCTAAATCTAATTTAACATAAGTCTACATCTAACCTAATCTTTAACGTCTTTTGGGATAGTTTCCTACGACGTTAAAACTCTCTTCTTCTTGTGTGTGTGTGGGTGTGTGTGTGCCAATAAAAAGAGAAAAATGGTATAACCTCTCTATCACCCAAGTGTGGTAGATTGGTTATGCCATTTTCCTCTTGAATAACAGGTCTTGAGTTCAACTCCTCGTCGGCTAGATTTTTAGGTCTCTTTAATTAGTTTCCTACGACGTTAAATTAAACTCTCTTCTTCTCGGGTGTGTGTGTGTGGGTGTGTGTGCACGCCAATAAAAAAAATGAGAAAAATGGTATTTCTTTTCTATCACCGAAGTGTGATAGATTGGTTATGCCATTTCCCTCATGAATAACAGGTCTTGAGTTCAACTCCTGTTGACTAGATCTTCAAGGTCTCTTAGGATAGTTTCCTACGATGTTAAGACTCTCTTCTTCTTCTTCTCTCTCTCTCTCTCTCTCTCTCTTTTCCTCTCTCAATGTGTGTGTGCATTCTTTGTTTATGCATGTGTGTGTGCGTTTTTGGTTTATGCATGCGCCCTCTCTCTTTTCCTCTCTCAATGTGTGTGTGCATTCTTTGTTTATGCATGTGTGTGTGCGTTTTTTGTTTATGCTTGTGCTCGCTCTCTCTCTCTCTCTCTCTCTCTCTCTCTCTCTCTCTCTTTTCCTCTCTCAATGTGTGTGCGCATTCTTTGTTTATGCATGTGTGTGTGCGTTTTTGGTTTATGCATGCTCTCTCTCTCTTTTCCCCTCTTAATGTGTGTGTGCATTCTTTGTTTATGCATGTGTGTGTGCGTTTTTTGTTTATGCTTATGCTCTCTCTCTCTCTCTCTCTCTCTCTCTCTCTCTCTCTCTCAAAAACACAATGTGTGTGTGTGTGAGAGAGAGAGAGAGAGAGGGAGAGAGGGAGAGAGAAAGAGGGGAAGGGAACATGAGAGTGAGGAGAGGGAAGGAGCATACTTGGCTCTCCTTCCTCTCCTCGTGTGTGTGTGTGTGTGAGTGTGTGTGTGTGTGTGTGGAGAAGAAAGAGAGAGAGTGGGAGAGCGTTACCTTGGTTGCTTGAGCGCGCGCTGAAAACTCAGATCTGAGATCTGAGATTTGAGTTTTCGGACACTCTCGGTTATTTTTTTAGCCCTGGCGGCGTCGCTATAAGCGTTGATATGAGCGTCGCTATGTTACTTGTAACATAGCGATGCTCATAGCGACGCCGTGGTTTTTCATGTTTGAGCGTCGCACTACAAGCATCGCTACTATTAAGTACCTCTTGTAGTGGGCGTTATCTACATTTAGATGTCTCCGGGTTTACTTTTCAGCATACTGCTCATTCCTCTTATCGTGCACATTTGGAAAATCCCCATAATATTTTATTATGCATGCTCAATTAAAATCATCAGGTTGAACCCTGCATTAACTCAAAAATCAACTAATCCAAGATACCATATCATTCAGCACAGTAAATCAAAAAGATTTGTAAAAGTCATTAAGAAACCATTAGAATCAGTTTGGCCCCAACCTGTGAGGCCGCGGGCATCACCACTCAAGAGTTGAACCATCAAAGAAGCTATTATCACCATCTACTATTTTCACCAAGTTTTAATGCACAGATCAACGGGTGGTATCACCACAGCCCTCAACTACCTTTCAGATAGACACAACCACGCAGTCCAAGGCTAAGTGAGGGAATAAAACCCTCACCTGGTTAAATAGGAGATGAGCCAGCAGAAGAAATGATAATATCCCTCTCAGTTGTGTGCAGAGCATTCCACCATTTACTACTAAAAAATCTACCAACCAAGTGGACTCCAGTTGGGGAGCAACACCACAACCTCGTTTTGTGAGCTAGTAGGTAGTCCAAAATCCATCAAATCAACGGCTTACGGGCCAACAAATCAGCGGCTGCATAGGGACAACCACGATGTGCACACAAGGTGAGGCACTATATCATAAAGAGGGATCAATAAATGAAGGTGAGGGTGCAGAGGGAGTTGTCTCAAAGAGTGAGGATGACCCCGTGCCGGCAAAGCCAAGAAAGCAGCACGACACAATGAAAGTGGGTGAGGGCGACCTAGCAAATCATATTTTTTTGTGAAAGAGCATTGTAAATAATTATGGTAGGTAAGCAACAGGGGTAAACTCCCATAGCAACCAAACCTCAACACACATTAAGAGACTTAACAAGGGCCAGTTTCCAACCCAAGGAAAGGCACATTGCCATATAAACCCACCAGATAATGTAGCCATCAACACCAATAGGCATAGCACAACCATCCAGGCAGCCCGACGTTAAAATTTCTTAAGGAGAGGATCAACTCTAAGGGGGAGAGAAATTGATTAGGGGACAGGTCCCACCGAGATCACAGTTTTATCAGGCACCTGAGTATTAGCCCAAAAGTATTCATAAAATATAAAAAGTCCATTCACACCCATGGGCAAGGGTCATCCACAATTAGAACTATCTGTTAGCAAAATATATGAGATCCTTCCTTTCATGGAATAGAGAAGAGAAACATGCCCTCCATCCCACCAATATAGAAAGGTCGGTCTAAGTAGGCAATTAGACCAGGCCCAATAAAGTGACAAAGTGTGTGTGTGTGTGTGTGTTGTTTTTAAACTATTTACTTATACACAAAAGAACAAGATAGTTCAAAAGACAGTTGGCTTTAGACAAGGGACAAGGAATAACACAAAAACAACTCAGTCTTTGATTCATTTTTGTACATAAATATGAGAATGAGGTATCATTCTAATGATTTTATTCATGGGGTAATATGCATTGCTTGTCTACAATGTGAAAAGGGTCAGGTAATCAATGACGAGCAGCAGCAAATAAAAAAAGATCCTAAGAGAAGATAGAGTCCTCACATGCACCATGTAAACAAGACAACAGATACGTTAGCTTTGAATATGTATTACATGTGTCGATGGACCCTACCAGTTGTTATCCATGTCCATCTTACAACCTTTTCGAAACTTAAACCTACTATCCAAAATAAATATGCATTTTTGGAGTAGTTTCGCTTGTTGTAATCGTAAACCCATTGCTTTATTGTTTAAGTATAAGGTGTATTTTCCTTTTCAGTTCATTTTTAACTTGTAATCAAAAAGGTCATCACTTCTTTAAGATTCAAGTGAGTTTATAGGTTATATAAATAAGGTTACTATTTACCCCAATTTTTTTAGAACTTTAATATCTATTTACTTAGATTAAGTTTTGATCAGAAGGCCACTACCCCTTCTGATCAAGTGTTAAACCAATATTTGTCCCATAGGTCTCTGTTTTTATGTGTTTATGTAGCTCTGATCAAAGTCTCTTCCCAACATTTGTATGTTTGCCAATCATTTTACTAGGTAAATTATGATCTTGAATGTCTTAGTGCCTGACAAAGACACCAATGGTGGGTGCTTAACAATGGCCAATTTTATAACGTTTTTACAAAGTCTTCCCTTGCAATCCCTCCAAAAAAGATACGCCACTCAGGCTACTCATTTTATAACAGACAAAGTACATGACCGAATCAAGATGAAAAAACGAGTTTGTATAACCATTTCTAGATGAGCAAAACCGAAGCATTATACTCCTTTGATAATCTTACACCAAAGCTTATTTACCCAGAAAAACAATTGCTTCTACCCGAGATATTAGTTATCTCGTCGTCTCACTTACTTAATCTCAATTAAACTAACAAAGTAGGATCAGTTGTGTCAGTATAACCAAGCCCAGAGAAGGAGCCTTATTTTGCTCAATCAATCTCAAGGCACACCCAATAACAGATCAAATAAAACATCTGAGCAAAAAATATAGGCAAACTCGATGCCTTTCTTTTTTTTAGGAAAAACCCACGCAGTAGACCATCCTACAGGGACATAAACTCCAACAACAGAAAAACAACCATAAAAGGATGCATCAATAATTTAGACAATAGGATGCATCAACTCTCTCTTGATAAGAAAATAAACCAGTTCAAAGTATGTGCGGGTGCGGTAGACTAGATCAACTGTAAGCCAATATTTTCAAAAACCAAGTGTAAGTTGCAACAAAACCCCAAGCTAGGTAAAGCACTGACCTCAGACGCATTATCATGCTCAACCAACTCCAGTACTCCACAATTAACATATATGCCCTCACTCCTCTCTTTCACATACACAAACCACGCAATCGAGGCTAAAGTGAGGGGCCAAAGTAACCCTCGCCTCTTTTATAGTAGAATCACAAAGGTTGAGCCATTTTCTATTGCACAGAGTGATGAATCCCACCCAATCTGTATACTCAACATGTCCAAGCTTCAAGGCAGATGATTACATGATCCAACCACCATGGTTAGACAGTAGAAGCGTAGGTATGAGAGAGAGAAGGATAGAGTAGGATTACATACAATAGCATAGCAGGATTTTGTGTGTGTATAAGCAGGAGGTATGCGGTGGGGGGGGGGGGGGGGGGAGAGGGGGAGCAGGAGGGACGTGAAGGGGTATAGTAAGAACGAGTTTATTACCCACCCTCATAGGGGTTATAAACTGTTTAAATGTTGTGTACTAAAATCTAGACATAGTAAATCATATACCAAATGTGTAACATTTAATGGCCTAGTAACTTGTGTGTAGCGGAAAATAGCATAAACATAGCGAGCATTTTTCATTAGAATAGATTCCTAATGAGCCTAGCAAGAGTGCTTGGATGGAGAGATCAACAAAAATCATAACACCTAGTTAAAAAGGCATGAACATTACTTCAAAAAGAGAGAGAAATTAAGCTATTGACAATAGTTGAGGACCGGATTTTCCGGTCCTTCCTCCAAAAGGCTTTGTATTATTGGTTTCCCCCATCAAGGGAGACATTTTACAATACAATACTTTGTGTTCCTTCAATAACTTGCTGGTGCAATGAAGATGGAAGCTTCAAGCACCAAGCTCACACTTGAAAACACAACATTAATTCCCTCACGGCCTCACACCAAAGACCTCACACACCTTCAAAGATGGTGAGAGCTAGTGGGGTATGAGAGTAGATCGAGAGGAATAAGGAGTATTCTTACGAGAAAGAAGTATATCTCCTCACATAATCACTCATAAAAGCTTAGCATAGCCTTGTAATTAGCATGGTAGAGGAGATGAGCATGCATTGAAGCTTGGCTCTTGGTTGGATTTGCATCACAAAGCCAAGAGTTGTTGGTGTAGGCCTCCCTTTTCAAAAGCTTGGAGTAGATGATGAGCTTTCCATTAAAGCTTGAGAAGGAGAGAGACTCTTCTTTGCTTCACCCATGAGATTGTGTGAGTGTGTGTGTGATAATGCCTTGCAAAAATCAGTCCCCTCTCTCTCTTGGTCGACCCCTCATGATTTTTACTCATGCTGGCACCCGTTGGACCGAGTTATACAAATTGGTGAGCGAGTATTTTCGAGCAACAAAATAACCGAGCAAATCCCTTGAGATTACTTAGAGTGAATTGCACAAGTCCTCATTAGAAAGCAAATATTTCTTGCTCTCTAGTTTACTATGTAGCTATTTTGACATTTGATCCTTCAAAATAACAATATGCTTTCAACAAAAGAAATAAAAAATCCAATCAAAGCATACAAAAAAGAGCTACAAGTTTAAAGGCACTCACATAAGAAAGAAGCACTCAAAACAACTAAAAAGCCTTGTGGTTTTGAGAATATCCTCTCCTCTATCCATATAAAAATGGCTATCATCTCCATTATCTATAGATGCCCCAACTTCAGGGGTGATATGAAATAGAAGCAGTTCCAAGGCTGCCTCTTGCTTAGCTCTATGGGCATCCACTTCATTCATTGACCCCAAGCCAATATATGTTCTCTCGCTCTCATCACCATGAAGATCATCACCATCAAAGTCCTATGTGACTGACATGGAGCTCACTTGATCACTACAAAGAGTATCATGAGCCAGAAAGACTTTTCATTTTCTATGAGAGGCTCTCCCAATTGTAGGACTACACCAAAATTTCCACAAACAAAAAATGAACCACCTCTTCAATCATTGCACAATCAACTATGACATTTTTATTCTATACTTTCATTAGTTAATTTCATAAAATATAATGGATAAAATTATTGTAATGAATTCAATGAAACAAAATATTGCAACCCCTTTATTTCCATTTCCAACAATACTCCATCCCTTTCATTTCCATGACAAAAATAAATGCTCCAACACCTTCATTTTCATGACAAAAATAAAAGCTCGAACCCCTTCATTTCCATGCCAAATTAAAATGCTCCCAGCTTGCCCCGTTGGTGTCGATGGTGTGGGACAGTTTCGCTGACACCGGTGGCAAGATGGGGGCATTTTTTTTAAGTCATGGAAGACGTAAATAATGAGATGGCATAGTTTTGTTGAAGACCAGCTCCCCAAAAGTAAACTATTTGATGAATATCAACCTAAAATTAGAACTCTGTGCTGGATAAAGCCTCTCAAAACATCAACTTAAACTTAAAACCATGATGAACATATTTAAATAAAATATATCCTTCAATTATGGGTTGAGAAGGATATTGGACTAGTGTAATCTGTACTGAAGGGGGGGGGGGGGGGAGAGAGAGAGAGAGAGAGAGAGAGAGAGAGAGAGAGAGAGAGAGAGAGAGAGAGAGAGAGAGAGAGAGAGTTTGCTTCTCCTATTATGAACACAGTGACATTCTTGTTGCATTCCCTTACTTGTCAATATTATCAAACAAGATGTATTCGAGCACTGAGTGTGTGTATAATGCTTGTTGTCAATACACATAACCTTGAAATCAAAATTCCTAAGGGCATTAAGGGCTTGTAGATGTTGATAAATGTTGTTATGTACTTAGAGGGTGAGAGAAGTTTAGGGCTAGAGGAGATAGAAGAACACAGAGTAGGTGGTGCATATGATGAGCATGTTTTAAGGTGACATAGAGCACTAAAAAGATTATAGATGCATTACCTATGAAATATGAAGAGTCACCTAAGGTTTGGGGAATTGTTAGAAAAAACCCGGTACTCCAGTGTATTGTAACTATAAATCGGAAAATTTTCACTAATTTTAGTGTAACTATTAGCAAAAAAGCTTCAAATTTTGATCTGCAGTTCCAAAGATTTTAAGTTTGCCTTCACTAGTTAGGAAAAATGTATTTTCTAGTCGTGGTTTGGGATTTAGTTCACACGATAAGTAATTTTTTCTTTTTTTATACACTAAAGGGATTCGCGACAGATCACGACAAACACATGCTTCCCCTCCGTTCGTGGCGCCGTCTTGTAAAGCAGCGGTCTGGTTTGCTGCTGCAACCAGTTCGCGTCCCGCTGCTTTACAAGACGGCGCCACGAACGGAGGGGAAGCAAAGCATGCAGCTTCTATTGAGAGCAACATTTCTCGGCTATCAAACGACAGTTAGGCCACTCTCTACGATGGAAGGACTTTGGATGTGGAGGTGGAAGATGACAAGAAATTGCGATCCTGAGGCTGAGCATGTGCGTGTGTGTGTTTTTAGTCTTTGCATGCACGCCTTGCCTACGCCTACTCAAGAGGACACCTTGCACGTTAGCCTGATTCCACCTCCAGGTATAATTTGAGAGAGAGAGAGAGAGAGAGAGAGAGAGAGAGAGAGAGAGAGAGAGAGAGAGAGAGAGAGAGAGAGAGAGAGAGAGAGAGAGAGAGAGAGAGAGAGAGAGAGAGAGAGAGAGAGATAGATAGATAGTTCTATTATCGTCCTGGGAGGTCAAATATGACCTATGGGACCAAATGAACATGTCACGTGGTGTGAGTGGAGTTCATAAGTGACTCTCGATGCTCAAAAATGGCTGAAATGAGCTTCGCAATAGAGAGTCCACATCGTGGTTGGGAGAGGAAGGTATGTAGGGAGAGATCATGGTTGAATATATGGGGAAAAGAGGACCTAATGTGGTCAAAAGCTGAGCACTCAAGTAGTGTGTGGTACTCACTCTCTCGCACTTGACGAGGGCATAAGGTGCAAAGTCGATGACACTCCTCGCCAGTGCCCCAACGTCCTGTCTCGCAGCGTAGAGAATGGGAGCTAAGACGAATGGAGGCAATGGTGCGGATCGCACTCAACGGGATGGGCTCAAGGATGTAGGAATGGGTTCGGTTACCTCGTTCCGAGAAGAAGAGAAATTTGTAGTTTGGGGCAACGTGTGTGGTGTAATGGCTGAAGCGAGAACCTCCGGATTTCTCCCAAGCCGTGATACATTGGCGTTGTAAGAAGGCCTCATTAACTTGGGAGTCAATCGACGCATCCTTGACCAAGTGACATGCATCCCATCTTCCAAACCATTTCTTGATATCAAGCATCCACCCCGAACTTAGTATTTTGCTCTTGCATGTCTTTTGAACCATTTGACTTGCTTCATATGCGATTCTAGGAAGTCAATGCAAAGGGCTACGTTGTGTCTTACGCATGTACTCCACAACCCTTTGCATGCCCAAGACCTCAATGGGAAGCAATCCGGACTCAAGAAGTAAGAGCATGTAGGGTGTTTGTGTCTTGACTTGGAGAAAGTTGGTGAGAAAACGCTTTTGGACATTCTCAAACTCTTTCCAAGTAGACTTCCCGATGCTTCCACCCCACACCTCCACTCCATAAAGAAGCACCGGTGTCACCAATGTGTCAAAGAGGTACTTTTTGAGAGCCCAACACTTGATCTCTCCTGCATTGCACATGTTCTCAAATGCATAATAGGCCCTCTTTCCAGCTTCCAAGCGACGCATTGCACAATCCTTCCATTTATGATTGGATGGAACCTCAAGACCAAGGTACTTGAAGTGATCTACCACTTCAAGTTTCTCATTGTTATATACAATGCATGGATTTTCATCATTGAGGGTCTTTACAAGCATAACCTTGGTTTTGGATCCATTCACGATCAGCCCGCTATGTAGGCAAAAGCGTTCCAAGACACTCATAAGCTTTTGTGCATCTTCTAAGGTATGTGCCAAGAGCACTACATCATCGGTATAAAGCAAAAGCATGATCACCGCATTTCCAATCTTAACCTCTTCTATGCCTTCTTGCTGCATAAAGTCAAGAACCATGCATTCCAATTCATCAATGAGTAGCCCAAAGAGGGTTGGGGAAAGTGGGCATCCTTGTTTGACACCAATAGTGCTTGCAAAAAATTCCGAAATTCCATCTCCCATACGTAATCGACATATCACGAGAGCGCCGGCATTCCAAACCCAGTGTTGATGCATTTTGGACTTGCTGCCATGGGTTGCAAACTCTCTCTCTCTCTCTCTATCTCTCTCTCTCTCTCTCTCAATACACGAAGTTACAGATGGCGGGGAAGGTAGGAAGGCAGGCAGGGGTGGAGCGACCAGAGCTAGGTGGAAAGGTTTGGCCGAGGCTGGTTGGTCGAGGCTGGGCTTTTTCTATAAACAAGAAAAATGTGTCGTGCATTGCAAGCAGCACGTGCAAGCGGCGGCAATGGCTAGAAAATAGCCGACATTAAATCATGATCAAAGGCTTCCTGTGTTCGATCAATGTGCTTATCTAGGACTGTCGCGAGGGCTTGAAATGAACTTTTTTCTAAAAACTTGGCAAACCTACATATGAGAAATTTTAGACGTAAATTACACTAAAGGTTTCTACATTTTATAGGTTTTCTCACCTTCAAATTGAAAATTCAGAGGTAACTCTCAAAATTTGTAGGTGAGATTACACTAAACCTAGGTTTTTTCAAGCAGCACTGACTGTCGCTCAAATTTTTGAGTGGAGGGTTGAGAGCAAAAGAATCTGAGAAGATTCTTGAGCCAATAGGAGCTAGCAAAGGAGTACTGTGTAAATTATCTGCAGAAAATGGGCCAGATGTTGATGTAAAGTTGTGGGGCTGCGTAGATATGTGTGACAAGTATCAATAGCCTTGAGTTTTGCAAATTTTTCAAATGGGCTTCTAGTGTTTTTGCCATGTGTTGTTGGTGATAGCAACACAATTTTGGAAGACAATCTGATGCTTTTAAGCGTATTACAATTTTTTAATGAGAGGGTTGTGTTGGTGATAGCAACACAATTTTTGAAGACAATCTGATGCTTTTAAGTGTATTAAAATTTTTTAATGAGAGGGTTTCCACTGCAAAGTATCAATCATAGACAAGTGCATTAGATGGTTGTCTAGCTAGATCTTGCTAAGATGACTTACAAAAGAAGAAGTTTGTGCATAGAGTTAGAAGAGCTTTTTCACTGTACAAACCATCTCAATCAGCCTTTAAGAGTCTTGATAAATGCTTCATAGGAAACAACTCCAAAAGCATTCAAAATCTATATATTAACCTTAAAAATGATCGCTCTATTGAGTTGTCGAGTCATTCATTAAAATTCAACCTTATCCCTAATTAAAAGCTACAAAGAATAACCCTAGGGATAACCCTAATAGTAGCCCTTGTTGACTACCAAAAGAGCACAACAAAACTCCTTACATGCTGCTTGGGCTAGATCAGCACATACCAACCATGTCCAACCACTCAACGAAAAGCAATGTCTCCCTACTATCATAGTACAATTGAGGTTGTTTTCCTGGCAACATGCTTCAATAGCAAGCGATTGATATTCAACACCATGACACATCAGCGGTGATATAAGATGTCGTCTTTTAAGAATTTTAGAGATGTGATAGAGAAGGTATGTCACCTATAATTGTGTTGTGTCTCTGCACGTGTCTCGAGTATTCAATTTTCATAACGGTTCAAAAATCTAAATTTGTGCCGAAAAATTCACATAATTATGGTAGTGAAAATAACATGCATAGAATAAGTTCTTGTATCAATTTTCCCATGGCCTGAATTTGCTCGGAATTTGTTTTTGCTCGCTTTTTTTTTGCTTGGTGATTAGAAATCCCCGTTGGACCCTGCAAAGCTTAGCCAATGGATAATTGAGAAGCATAAGTGATAGCCTTGTGACATGTGTCCCCCTTTCCCCTTTTGTGAGAGCTTTAGGTAATTAAATAATGCAATTAAACTCTCATTGGATCCCTTAGTCTTCTGGCCAATAGGAATCAGGCAAGCCATTGGGCTGTTGAATGCTCATTGGACCCCTTGGGAGACTGTCCAATATTCTTCTAGAGAGCTTAATTTCTATTGGTTCTTTTATCAAGTGTTCTTAAATGAATTAAACTAAATATACTCTAGCTTAATTTTCTTTGGTCCACCTCTATGGCCATCCAATAGGAATTGAATGCATCTTGGGGGCAACGGGGCTAGGAACCTGACATATGTCCATTATGCCCTTTTTGTGTAAGGGGAAGCCTTTGTGTGTGTACGTGTGTATTCTGTCACCTCACTCTCTCACTTTCCCTACCTTTAGGGCTTTCCTCCTCCTCTTTAGGAGTCTTTGAAGACTTTGTGTACACTACCAAGCATCTAATTTTCCTAAGCGATGACCATTGGACTTAACCTTTGAATTTTGGAACCTTAGCATTTTGGAAGTCTTAATGGGATGAAGCTTAGGTCTTTGAAGCCCATTGCTCTTCTGCAGAGTGGTCCCCCTTTGGATCCCTATTTTCCCTCCTTTGGATCCCTATTGTGACCAGTCTGCTAGCCTTACCAATAATCTATCTTTTTCTCCCCTTGTACTTCCACATATTAAATGATCAGTTTAACATGAGAAAATCATTTAGGAGAATTAGATATTAGTTATTATGACAAAATGCCCACTAAGGGACACCATCGGCTCAAGAGATGAGTATATTATAGGCAGCCAACGGGTGGCGGTTCCCATGTTGGTGAGAGAAAACCATGACCCAAACCCAAGGGGGTTCGCTCCCACCACAGTATTGGGAAATGGTTACTTAGAGAAGTTCCATAGAGATAGCAATTGTTCAAGTTTGAAAACAAGCTCAGGGTTCATAGTATCAATAGTGTTGCTAAGAAATGATGTAGTATGTGTGTGTAAAAGGGGTTTAAATCAAGCCAGATGTGTGTACGAGTTTGTTTACACTACTAGGTAAGAAATAGCCAAAGCATGGATTAGGTGAAGGGTTCCATGTAACCATAAACTGTCCACAGATAGTGCTTTTTAGGTGAGAGTGAGTGTGAGGAAATGGGATTAAGGTTTAAAAATCAAGCATAGTAGATAGTGATACATGTGTGTGTGTGTGTGTGTTTTTTTTTTTTTTTAATGATTGATTATCCCCATCAACATGATTTGTATAGTTAACGTAACCAAACAAAACCTTATGAAAAAACCTTTATTGACACCATGTATACAAACTTTTGTTTCACAAAACCAATCCTGCTTTTGATTATATCAACCAACGATATTGATACAATGAATGAAGAAGAGGTGCCAGTGCCCCCAGATGAAGAAGACTGAGACCTATACCTACCACCATCCAAAAACGACATCAAGTTAGAATGTATAATGCCTTTAATGGGAAGACAGGTACCAGGTAGCCTCAACCACTTGTTATCGCTGTCTCTTACCCATGATTTTTCACTCAGTCACCCACTTCTTCTATTTGTGTATTTAATTCAGGGTTTTTTAGCCTTCCCAGGCAGCAAGGGTCTATTTCTACATGGGGAGTACTTTGCAATTGACCGGTGAATTGCTAATTTATGCTTAATAAACATGCGTTTCTCTGGACAAGTAACCGTTGACATCCTAGCAGTTTGCTTGTATTTGACAATTTTAGGTGTCCAGTCAGCCTGTAAACAAAACCATTCATGATATACATGTCTATCCATATATTTGCTTATGCTTACATCCGAAAAAACATTCAATCATGAATTATCCTTGACAATGCATCCAACATCCCTATGATAATATGCTCTTTAACAATCATTTTTCGATATTTTTTCTACAGAGGTGCCTCAGCCATGATGCCTTTTCTGTGTTTCATTACAAATTAACATTACTTGCCATTATCAAGTTTCCCATGTCTAGGCTGTGTACCAAGTTTTTTTCACTTTATACGAATACATGCAGTTTTTTCCAAAAAAACCGTTGTTTGAAAACATCCAAGTGTTTCTATTTCGTGTATATTTTCAAACCAACTTTTACTCACTAACATTGTATGAATGTATCATGTTTGACCAATTAAATCCCTCCATTCTTAATCCCTCATCTACATGTGCTTTGTATATTGTTTTCCTGTTCAAACCCAGACACTTACGTTTGTATTATTGTGGAATCCAGCCATTCATGTGTAGTGAAACGAACCCGAGCAAGTCCTAACTATTTTAAGTATTACCAAGTAACGAAAAACGGCCGTACCAAGTTTCTTATGCCGGGAGTATGTGACATGGTTTGGTCTATTGACCTCCCTGAAAAAAATAAATCAAGAGCTTCCTTTGTATTTTGTGTCTTTTTTCAAAAAAACCATAATTTCCAATGTAGTATCAGTTTATCGTGCTGACTAAAAAACCATATGACCTGCATACTGTTTTTTTTAAACAACCAAATCCTGTCATCCATGCCTGCCATATTGATGAATTCATATTCCAATAAGATGTAAAAAACCACAATTAAACTACATATATTAACCATAGAAGAATCAATACATAACATATCATTTTACCTATGTTGTGGACATTATAAACGCTTAGCATGATGCGAAATACCTTTATTATCAGTTGTGTTTTTTCTTACCTACTTGTGTATGTTCAAATCCACACTAGAATGTAACCATATGGAACCCCGAAATAGCATGCATCTCAATAGGCATTGGAGCCTACCTAGGTGTTTAAGCCGGATGTCATTTTATCTTGCTTGTGTTTACTTCCGAACCAGTTCGAATGTGCAATTTCTCCTTATGCCGGACACCAGTTGAGAGAAGGGATTTCCGAGTACTCCTTGTGAGTGATCGGAGGGGCATATTACTTGGTGTATGGTTTCAATACGAATGATGGCGAGGCTGAGATGAGCAATGGGCTGCTGGTGTGTGTGTGTGCATGTGTGTAGAGAATCAAGATGGGGCACGCGGTTTTCTGGTATCAAAAACGCAATGCAGGCTTATCAATGCACCCTCCCAAATGCTATTGGCTCTGTGTGTGTGTGTGTGTGTGTGTGGAGATGGGGCGCTAAGCGTGATGCAACTTCCCCTGTACATAGAGGGTTTCAATTACTCTATGCGCTGAATATGTTTCTCATGGCTTTCATGCACAATGTGAGTTTCAAGTTTATGAAGTGAAGCTTTTATAAGCTTGCCCACTTATCCAACTAAGTGCGTTTATTTAATGCCTTGCATGTGAAGCCTACAGTTGCTATCTGGTGGTGATTCTCCACCATATGCATTAAGCCATTATGCCAGCTACCTTAGTAGGTTTTTAGCAATCGTTTCCATGCCGTATGGCAATACGTATCTAATGTTTTGTAGACAATTCCGAGTTTGATTAATCCATATTTTTATTATTGCTATGTTTTAACGGGATGTTCCCTATTTCCACTCGATGCCATGATTACTTCTTGAGGCTTTTTTTCAATAGATTTGTGTACCCGTTTACACTTATGGAGACATAAAAAAATGAACTCATTTATTCAAAAAATCTTTATTACAGTTGATACGCCTCATAAACACATTACGACTGCCTTCTGATAAGCCTGACATTCCAATACCGTTTTGTATTGTAGCATCTTCAATGTCATATGGCCTACCACCAAATACATTACTTTGGGCTCTTACCCTGTTGCATGTTTGGAAGATGCCGTCTTAGACTAAAAGATAAAACATACGAAAAAAGCCTTTACAAAGGGATATTGATTGCACATATTTTTTGACTGTGTATATCCTGAATGGGTGGAGTGAGGGAGTGGGATTTTTTTGACCTATACTTGAGTGTGTGTGTGTGTGTGTGTGTGTGTGTGTGTGTGTGTGTGCACGCACGCACGTGCCCTCCCTATCCCATGCACCATATTCAATAAGTCAGCAATAGGCCCATTGAGGATCATGGGCCTACTGCCTGATTCATGTTATGAGGTTAGTACGATTAATTAATAAGTCAGGCCAGTTCTTATGTGAGGTAGCATTGATAATAGTGTTAATTAGGTCGTTTTTCTTGAAACCATTGAGATAGAATTTGATTACGAGATGATTGATACCTTCCCATGCTGTAAAGTAGTCAGAAGAGGAAGATAGAATCATGTAGAGTAAACTGATACACATGTTCAGTGCCATCTTATGTGATCGATTACTTTTCTTTTTAATAAACTCTGCAGAAGGTTATCCCTTTTCCAAATAAAACGGAGATCAAAGTCACCATTACAGGGATTGTGTAATATGATTGAGAAGTTAAGGAATTGTATAGAGGTGGAAAAGAACCCTGAAGAAGTATTAAAACTGCTACCAAGTGTCGGTTCAATTTTAAGACAGTTAAGATATATTGTCGTGATTTCATTAAAAAAGGCTCTATTGTTAAGGCTAAGAATGTCATCCATGTATCTATAGGTATGATTAAAAAGGGAGAGTTTGTGGTTGATATTTTTATTTTTCATGGTTTCAAGAAACCACTTATATTCAAAATAGGCTAGGTATAGGTTGCACATAAGGGTGAGCAAGAGAAGCCAATTGGAATCCTAAGGTTTTGGTTATAGCAATTGCCACCAAATTCCTAGTCATTATTTTCAAAATGTTTTTAAATCTTGTATCACCATTGAGGGGAATGTTTTCATAACATTGAGTAATGTCGGTAGGAAAAAGATGAAAAATTTGTTTGGAGCGGTTAAGAGTAACCTCTGTAAATTTTTTTGCAAGCCAAAATGGATTGTAGTGGATCTCGAGGAAATTTAAACAGTCTCTGTTTTTTTGCACAAATTGATTCAAACTCAGTTAATATGAGGTCCAGGTATAAAGTAATGTCTTTAGTAATATTTGTAAAGATTCCATTCGAGGCTTCCGAAATCCATCAAAATTTATGTTTGTGATGTTTATAAGTAGGGAACAATACATGTAATTTGACCGTCTCAAGAGAATGTCGAAGACTACTACAGTGAATTGAAATAAAATTAGTGACGTCAGCAACAGGAGATAAATTAAGTAGTGCAAACTCATCCCCTATTAGATGTGAGTGAGCAGCTTTCCATGTAGGGTTTTTACACATAAGAGTAGGGCTATTGGCCGCTTTATCAAGATCGACAATAAACCATTTTTGAGCAAATTTTTGGAACTTAAGGCTGAAATCACGTGTGATCCAAGTGCTATCAGTAGATAACTAGTTATGTGGTAAAAGAGCCACTTTTTGAAAAAACATTTTGGTTAAGTCCAGTAGGACTGTCATCTCCAATCAAAGAGTGTTGACTAATTTAGTCAGATAGCTAAGTAAAGTTGAAAGGGAAAGGTAAGGGTTTTCTGGAAAAACCGGAATGTGGTCAAGTCCTTTGGCAATAATCTTTTGAACCGCGGAATCATTAATAATTTTAAGTTCCCAAGTGCAGACATGCTTTCCTAGATCACCAAAGTCTTTACAAAATGCATCATACTTTTTACAAGAACATACATGAATAGTATTGTGTTGTAAAAAGTCATTGTTGTATACTAAATTCTTAATAGGCCGTTGATAAGTCCAACCTATTAAGACATTTTCTAACAGGTTATGATTACCAAAAAGTATATCAAAACATTCACAAAAGATAGATTTGGATGAGAACCACTCAAGGAGATCATTTTGGAATAAACAGTGCATATAGATATGATTTGCCACCAAATATCTGCTAGAAATACGCTTCCTCCCACAGGGGCCAATAATCACCTGCATGGTAAATAAGTTACATGTCAAGGAGGTGTCGGATTGGAGTGTTTCTTCCTCTACCTCTAGTGAAGCTATGAGATTTTCCTCTATTGAAATTAGAAGAAGACCCAAGTGTTATGAAAGATGATCCTAGTTTTGGTGATGAAATTGTTGCATATAGCATTTTATGTCGTGGACTGTATAAGCTCACTTTGTATGACAAGTGTGGGTAGAATTTTGCAAATGTAGTTGTGAATTCAAAGGCTATTTCAGGTGCAAAACTTTGGCATGCATGTTTTGGACATCTGAATTTTGCCAGTTTGCTGCGTTTGCAGAAATTTGATATGGTGCTTCTTTGCCTCCTCTTGAAGCACCTATCAAACATGTTTGTGAAGGTTGTATTTTGGGTAAGATGCAGCATTCGAAGTTTCCAAAGGATGGTTCAGTTAGGGCCACATGCAGGTTGCAACTTGTGCATAGTAATGTTTGTGGGCCCGTGCAAACTCCGTCGTTGGGCAATTATACACTACAAGAGGTTGTGTGCTCTTGTGACGTTGTTAGCGACGAAAATACATTGGATTTTGATAATCCCCGGCATCGCTAAGACCGTCGCTGACAACGTCGATACGGGAACGTCGCTATAACAGTCGCTATATGCGTCGCTATATAGCGACACCTATAGCGACGATTATAGCGACGTTTGCAGGCCACTATAGCGACGTTTATAGCGATGCTGCAGAGCCTTATATAGCGACGCCCGAGAGGAAAATTTTTTGGTGGCAGGGCACACCCATCAACCATATTGAATGTTTCATTAATTGATTCACCTTTGAAAAAAAGTGCAAAGGTAGATATAGACCCAAAATAGTCACCCACAAGACAATATAACCATTAACTCCATCATCCATAGTACGTATTTGCAAAATAAAGATACAGAACTGAGAAGCGTGAATTGATGAAAGTAAATCAATGACAATTGTACATATCATAGGCAAAATCACTTGATTGTTAAACTTTGAAAATGTAATAGTTACAACAACATTGTCATTATTGAAAAAATATACATGGTTTTCAAAAAGACGTATAAAAGTCGTCTCATTATACATAAGCTATGACAAAAAGAAACTAATGCTATCTAGCTACGGCTAGACTGACGTCGTTTAATCAAACGTCTCATCGCGTCCAAGCGGCGTATCTGTCGGATTCTGCAAAAGAAAACAATAAGACAGCTTTTTGTAAGTATAAACATATAGCGACGTTTATAAAACAATACAACAAATAGAAAAGAGTAAACCCTAATACTAACCATGTCGTCGCGAGAACTCAGAATGTCCATCAGGGCGTTTAAGCCCTTTCTGCTTGTGTACTCGCGCTCGTACGGTATGGGATCACGTCTTGTCATCGACCACTGTCAAAACATACAAAGAATTCATTATGTTAGAATTTAAAAACCCATAAACCCTAAACTATCAAACATAAAGAGCAATGCAAAAACACTTACAAAATCGGCCTCAAATGATGTCCACCCGCCGCTCCCCAAGTGGTGCGAGCTCCCTGCCTCTACTCGCGCTCTGGCTGCCTCCTTTTGTTGCTTCCACTTGTCGGGATTCTCGCGCTCTGCTTTCTTCGCATTCTTCCAATCTTCTTTGGCCAGCCAATCTGGTCTGTTCCACCCATGCTTGATTGCTTTTTGCACTTCGGAACGCTTGTGCTTGCAGTATTTGCGCATTCGAACCTTGGTCAGGTCTTCATTGAAGCGCTCATCCCGTGTTGGAATGGGAAACTCATCATGAAGCATGCTGATGACTCTGTCTTTTAAATCATTTGGTACTTCACTCCAGGTGTTTAGTATGTAGTGTCTGAACACCTGAGAGCAAAGACCGCGCATGCGCAAAATCACCTTCTTGCCTTCATCATCCAAGATGATGCCGCCGCTGAAGTCGACGCAGTAAGGCAAGCCCTCTCACCGTTGACGTGTGAACCTGGGTGTCCCCTCCACTGGAGTCTGAGCCCCGAAGCGAGGAGTATCCACTGGAGTGACTCCTAGAGGAGTAGCTAATGGTGTGTAGCCGCTAGGAACGGCAGTCAGCCGCACAAAACCTGGTGTCGATGGTGATGTCGTGGCTGGTGTCGGGGTGGGCAAAGAAGGGGAGAGTAAAGAGCCTCGTCGAACACGAGGCGGTGTCGAAGCATCGCCGACGGCATCCCCACAACAACCGCCACCGCCACCGCCATCACTAGAGCGTCGGTGCTTAGATGAGTGTGAATATTGTCTCGTCGACACCGAAGCTTCGGAGCGCGCTGAATGCTCCGAAACAGAGGGAGATGCGGCTAGAGTAGAAACGCGCGATGGTGTACCAGAGCGATGACGCTCCACGTACCACTGTCTCTGCTCGGGTGACAAAGAAGAAAGAAACTCCTTATCATCCATACCTGCATTAAACACACGAACATTTAAACTTAATATTGAATGAATGGAGTAGAAAACATAGACAAGTAGAGAGAGAGAGAGAGAGAGAGAGAGAGAGGAGGATGGATTCCTGTGTAGAGAGTTTTCGTTGAATGAGGGTGAATTTGTAAAAGCACTGCGCTCCGGGTGCGATGGAGATTGAAGCTGCAATCGCGAAGGAAGTCCGTATCTGCTCATAGATGTTGCTTGCCCCACCACTAAATCTAGTTGATCGGGTGAAAGAGACGCTAAGAAGCAGTAGTAGTGCTTCTTAGCGTCTCTTTCACCACTAAATCTAGTTGATCGGGTGAAAGAGACGCTAAGTAAGCAGTAGTAGTGCTTCTTAGCGTCTCTTTCACCCGACCAATTAGATCTAGCGATGAGACGAGCTGCATCTATGAGCAGAGACAGATCACTCCCTTCACGATTGCATCTTCAGTCTCCATCGCACCCGGAGCGCAGTGCTCATTGTCCCTGCTTGTGAGAACATACCAGGAGCATACGTACCTGGAGTGGACGCAAAGACCATTAAATACAATGATGCATATAAATAGAAATGGACAAAAAGCCAGGTGAACACAATATATATTATAAAACGGAGCAAAATTGTTCAAAATGGAGAATCGTACAAGAATTCCAACTATCTCTTTCTTTTTTGACGTAGAACTTGAAGGTGCTTGTAGCTTTGGAATGTTCAAAGGCTAGCCGCAACATAACACGTTCTTCTTCTATTCAACTTGAGTCATGGAAGAGGCAAGTGGATAACTCAGAATTTTCAATCGAAAGAGAGAGAGAGAGAGAGAGAGAGAGAGAGAGAGAGAGAGAGAGAGAGAGAGAGAGAGAGAGAGAGAGAGAGAGAGAGAGCGCACACAATCAAATCTTGCAGTTGAAAAACCAGATGGTGGAGCTGCATGTGGCCATGGATTGCCCAGGATGTGAGAGCAAAATCAAAAGAGCGTTATACAACATGGAAGGTACTTAGAGAGCTAGAGTTTTTACAAAACAGAGCAAAATTGTTCAAATACAATATTTATGGCTTTAAGAGATCTCTCTCTCATCCTCGCATAGCTCATCATAACTTCTTATATCTATATAGAGCTCTCCGTTTAAACAGATGTCCTCGTTTCATTTTGTAGATCCTCTGCATGCACCCCATAGAGAGTAGCAGCTTGATGTTCGTCTGGCACCACCTCAACTGCTTCTGACTGAGCATCTTCTCCGATCTCCTCCATTGATGCCGCTATGATTGGCACATGGTAGCCTTCATACGTCCATGCACTACGAGGGGCTACGTCTATGACGTACCACCAGTTTGATGCAAACTTTGTAGGATGAAATATCACCTGCCAGAGCCATATAACATACATGAGAGCTTCCAAGCAAATAAATTCTAAAATGGGATGTTAACTATTTACATACTTACTTGTTCACAATGCTTGGGTAGTACGAAAGTGTCTCTTAGGTTAGTCCATTTCTTAGTTGAATCCACCTCAAGAAAACCAGACTCTCCTCTACGCACAGTAGCATTGCGACCCTCCATGATTATCTTGAACCATTGCACGTCGAACAAGTCAACAAAAAATCCTCTATAATCGATCCTCAAAATCTCTTGTAGCGTGCCAAAGTAAGTGAGTTCTGCCACCACAGAATCTGCATTAGAGGACCGTTGTCGACTAGACTATTCAAATTTTGCCATGATTCCACAATCTTGAGTAAAACGCTTTTTGTCGATCCGTTCCACCCTAAAATGTCGACCTTTAGACCATGCTGCTGTGTATGACTTATACTACAACCAACAAAGATTATGAGTGGCCGTTCAAACATCTAGAAAGTCACTAATCGTACATTGCAAACTTACCTTGGTCGCGCAACCCCGAGAATACTCCCACTCTTCCTCAGTCACTTCTTCACCGCACTGTTGTGCGCTTTTCAATTGGTCGTGCAACCATCTTAAGCTCATGAATGTTGGTAGGCTCTCCAGACCCGTCGGATAGTGCATCGGTGGTCGTCTTCCCCGTCTATACTCAATTCGTGCCCTTTTTCGCTCTTTGTTAACCCTCACGGCTCACGGACACCCTATCACCTACGAGACGGACGTTGTAACCTACGGTGGACATTGTATTATTTATTTGGTAGAGTCAGGTACCGGGCTTGTCGGTCCAATAGGAAAAGGGTAAGAGTGATCGCCGATGAGAGGCGCACTCTAACTCGGACATTCAAGGGATTAGTTGGCTAAGCATGGGCGCCCAAGTGTGAATGGGGTGAGCTCATATAAAAGCCAACTAAACCTAAAATTCACTTATTCTCTCATTTGTGCAATAGAAGAGTGCTCTTGCTCCATTTCCATCTCCATCTTCTTCTTCTTCACCTCCTTGTGTGTGTGTGTATGTGTGTGTGTGTGTGTGTGTGTGTGTGTGTGTGTGTGTGTGTGTGTGTGTGAGAGAGAGAGAGAGAGAGAGAGAGAGCATTGTGGCGGCACGACGGCGGTGAAGCGGTTGAGCGCGACATAGTGGCGTCTCCTTCTTCTTCGCGGCGAGGAATCCTCCACGGCAGGAGCATAGAGTGGTGAGTGACACACCATTGCCCTCTTTTGAGCTTACTAGTTAAGCTAGTTGTGTGCTTGGAGCCGTCTGTGGCTCGCACACAGTGTTAGGCAAATCCCTTGCTTCGACAGTGCGGCAAGGAGCGCACATTTTTGGCGTCGTTGCCGGGGAATCGCCCTGCACTAAGCCCAAGAGGCACTTTGTGCTTCTCCTATGAGTTGTTTGTAGTAGGAAAGAAGAGGAAGAGGAAGAGGAAGAGGAATGAGTTATTTTCTTCAGGTTGTTAATTTCTGTATTGTCTGCAAGTTCTGTGATTTCTGCATAATGTTGTGTTTTCTGTTTGCACACAGTCTTTGCACAATTAGTAGTCATTAGCTTGTTCGCAGTGAATGAATAAGTAGGTAGACAGTTAGCAATTTCTGTTTGCACACAGTCTGTACACAGTTTTCTGTCAAGGTTTGCCTGCACACAGTCTTTGCATAGTAAGGTAGTGAGAGAGGAAGTAGGTGGACAGTTAGCCCATTGTCAGTAAGCAGTTAGCAGAGTGGTTAACATATTAGTTAGTGGTTAGCAGCACTGTTAGTAAGTAGATAAGGTAGTGAGCTGTGAGATGTTGACAGAGAGGTTAGGTAGGTGTTGACAGTGTGTGTGGCTAAGAAAGGGTCACCTAAACCGCGCGCGGTCGTCGCCTAAAAATAAATAAATAATTTTTTAAAAAAATAATTAATAATAATAATATAATAATAATAATTATATATATATATATATGTATATATATATATATATATATATATATAATAATAAATAATAATATATATATAAAATAATAATAAATAATAATAAAAAAACCGAAAATATTTAAGCGTGAGTGACTGGGGGGCTACACTAAAATTTTGATCGGGATTGGGATCATTTCCCCAAGCCCAAGCCCAGGCCCAGGCCGAGGCCTCAGTCCTATGATATATACTAGACTCACTCTTATATATATACCCTACCCCCTCAAGAGGGAATGAGAGCATGTGGGGCAAGTCCTCCACTCTCCTCCCTTCTCTTCCCACTTACACCCTTAGACTTTCTAATTTGGGACTAGTTCCCTACTAGAAATTGACGGTTTTAGGGATTCCAAGGACATAAAGTGACCAAACGGAGGGCTGTAAAGCATGACATGTCCCTTTGACCAAGACGTTCGTTTTGAGCTATCATACGTTCTATTCTATAGCTGGGTTAGAAAAAAAGGACCAAAAAATCAAAAAATAAATAAATAAGAAAAGACTTCGGTTGCAAAACACCCAAAATTACTAGGTGAGCAGCCTTCAGGGGCACTCACTGACACTTCTAGGGGATCCAAGTCATATGAACCTACGCTCTGGACGAGTGTTAGAGCACGAACATATTGGTAGTGACCCCATTTACGCGGGCACCCCTTATTCCTCCACCCAAGGTTCTGGACCTTCGGTTGGGACTCAAGGTAGCGCGACCCAAGATCCTCATATCGCGTCTAGTGATTCTTCCTCTGACTACGAAGTCATGGAGGGTATCCTACACCAAACCCTGATAGTTCAAGTCAAGACATGCATGCCATGGGCCCATGGCCCGGGTCCAACGTGTTTAGCCGCTTAAAAGAGACCCTTAGTAGAGCTACTCGCTCCGAACATGCGGTTAATGAAATAAATGAAGGGAGTGGGGAAGTA
The DNA here is from genome assembly GCF_014529385.1 of Adiantum capillus-veneris. Classification (NCBI taxonomy): domain Eukaryota; kingdom Viridiplantae; phylum Streptophyta; class Polypodiopsida; order Polypodiales; family Pteridaceae; genus Adiantum; species Adiantum capillus-veneris. Next base: position 118,005,525 of record NC_140959.1, on the reverse strand, counting down.
AATTCGTCATTCATGCCTAAAATAGACCCTATGCTTCTTGAGAGTGTGCATATGAATGTTCCATCCACTGCACCTCCTGATCCTTTAGGACTATCTCCCTCTGAGGTTCTACTACCCGATGGTAGGAGTCTTGCCGAAGTGCAAGAGATCGAACACTATATGCAAGCAACAAGGGAGAGGGAAATTGAGAACCTTCGAAGGCTAGAACAAAGTCAAGCCCTGAAAGCAAAGGCTCCTATGACAACAATCATGCCAGCCGAGCAACCGAGTGCTCCCAAGGTAGCAGTCACGGGGGGGCAAGCGATGGGGAGCAATAATGCTTCCACTTAGAGGGAAACCTCCAACACGCCAGGCTTAGATGGGATATTCCTAAACAAAAATTGGGAGTATGAACTACAAGCAGAAGCTTTAACTGATCGGTACACAGGACACACCTATCATGTGGGTTGGTTAGATGTTCTACAATCCACATCGGGTGCTACTAGCATAGATGAGCAACAACAGAAAGTCTGTGATGTCCTCCATAGGATTGTCGAGTTAGAAAGATAGAACACAGGGATCAACATGCCTTTCATAGGCCTAATGAGATTCTTGGATACGAGAAAGGCCAACCAACCAACCCTATCACAAATGGAGACTCCCTTAGTGAGCCCCATTGATCCTCCATATGTTGTTTCGCCAGGAGCCTCAGTGCAATCTGAGCCCACAAGTGGCAGCTTTACCTTCCCACATCTAGCTCATCTTTCTCTTAATGACACTACGGCTACCATGCATATCCCAGTGGTGAGCATGACAAGAAGTACACCATGGAGTTCATTTGTTAACACTGCGCCGATGCCTAGTAGCACAATGCCCCCAACTATACCTACATGTATGTATCAATCATGTGCACCTGTCGTACCTCAGCCTCATGTAGCTCCTACACCTCCGATTATTCCAAGAGCTTACAATCCACAATGGAATTATCCAAGCTCTTATACAAGTGGAGCCATGCCATTTAATAATAACATGCCATATCAGGCACCCCCTATGCCTAGGGCCACGCCTGTAAACTTTGGACCACCGTCTCATACACCACCATACGAAATATGGGACCCAAGAGCCGCGCGTATGCCATCTAGGGGCATGTGATGCTCATCGAAAGCTAGTAGACAATTGGGGTGAACATCTCCAGAGTGTCATGTGGTGCAGCCCGCGACCCATTGACCTCGCTCAATTGGAGGTTACAGAGCCGAAATTGAGTCGAACTATAAGAAGACGTCAAAATCGAGAGTTAGCACAACAACAAAAGGAGGCAGAACTAAAAGAAAGGTCTCCGTCAGGACAAGAGCCTGCTGACTTACATACGGCTCCTGAACATTTTAAATCTTATACCACGGGGGAGCGAAAGGTTGTGTATGCCAAAGCCCAACGAATACCTACCAATGGAAGCAGTGGAGTCTATGATGGTCCAGCGATAGTTAAAGAGATAGAATTAGCAGAACCAGGTGAGGAGTCTAAACCAGTCTTTATTGCTCAAGACCTTACCGAAACTGAAGAGGCTGTACTTAAGGAGCTCCTCAAGGAATACAAGGATATCTTTGCTTGGACATATCATGACATGAAGGGCGTTCCACCTTCTGTGGTGCAACATACAATTCCCATGATCAACATTGCTAAACCCGTCAAGCAACGATCCTATCCAATGAATCCTAAGTACGCCAAAATTGTACAAGAGGAGATTGAAAAACTTATCCAATGTGGATTCATATACCCTATTGAGCACTCAGAATGGGTTTCTCCAATAGTCATTGTGCCAAAAAAGAATGGGAAACTAAGAGTGTGCGTGGACCTCAAGAAAGTTAATGCAGCTACTAGGAGAGATCATTATCCCTTGCCATATTCAGAACATGTGCTTGAAAGAGTTGCGGGCAAGGAAGATTATAGCTTTTTAGATGGGTACTCTGGTTACAATCAAATCACAATTGCATTAGAGGACCAAGCTAAAACTGCTTTTATCACAGAGTTTGGAGTGTTTGCATTTCGTGTTATGGCTTTTGGCTTAACAAATGCCCCTGCTACATTCCAATGATTAATAAACACTGCGTTTAAAGAATGTCTAAGGGAATTTTGTGAAGCTTTCCTAGACGACCTTTGTGTTTATTCTTCTTGGGAGAAGCATTTGTTATATCTACGAAAAATATTTGAAAGGTGCAGATTTTATCGCATCTCATTGAACCCTTTCAAATGCCAATTTTGGGTTAAGCATGGAGTCATTCTAGGGCATATAGTGTCCAAGAACCGGATATCCACAGATGAGAGTAAGATTAAAGCCATTGCCGATTTGCCACCACCTACTAACTATAAAGGAGTTCAAAGATTTATGGGCCATGTTGGTTATTATCGAAGGTTTATTTTAACCTTTTCCGAGATAGCGCGTCCATTGTACAAGCTTCTTATCGAGTTTCACTGGATGGAAGAATGTCATCAATCTTATGAGTTATTAAAGAAGGCCCTAACAAGTGCTCCAATCCTGTGAACACCTGATTGGAATGTACCTTTTCATGTGCATATTGATGCATCAAATTTTGCTATTGGGTGTGTTCTAACTCAACCAGGACAACATAAATTGGACTACCCTATTAGCTTTGCAAGTCGCCAATTAAATGATGCCGATATGAACTACACTACTACAGAGCGCGAAGGTCTAGCTATGATTTACGCAGTAAAGAAATTTCACTATTACCTTCTTGCTACCAAGTTTGTGTTTTATGTGGATCATCAAGCATTGCTATATTTGGTAAACAAGCCGTGTTCCACAGGTCGAATTACACGATGGTTGTTAATTCTTCGTGAGTTTGACTTCACCGTTGTTGTGAGGCCTGGGAGAAAACATGTCATGGCGGATCATTTATCTCGTATCCCTAATGGCGAAGCTCCTACGGGGGTTGATGATGAATTTCCTAATACTCCTTTGTTCATTGTTGAGACAATGCCTGAATGGAGTGAAAAGATTGTTAACTTCTTAGTTAATGGTTTTCCACCCAAAGAGCTGCAAAAAGATATAGCTCGAAAATTAATCAAGGAATGCGAACCCTATTGCTTACTGGCTGGAACTCTCTATAAGAGAGGAAAAGATGATGTTCTTAGACGCTGTGCCCGTGAGGATGAGTATTTATATATTCTACAAGAGGCACACATGGGCGTAACTGGTGGTCACTTTTCAGGAAAGTTGACTACCCGAAAGATCTTACAATCAGGCTATTGGTGGCCCACTCTGTTTAAGGATGCATCACTTTTTGCAAAGGGATGTGATGAATGCCAACGCTTCAAGAAGCCACAAAGAAGGGATAGGATTCCTCTACATCCCATCAAGGTAACCCAACCATTTGAAAAGTGGGGCTTAAACTTTGTAGGACCGATTAGTCCGGCTGCACGTAACACGCAATCACGATACATCATTGTGGCTACCGACTATGTAACCAAATGGGCTGAAGCAAAAGCAACACGAAAGGCGGATGCAAAAAAAACAGCTAAGTTCCTCTTTGAGAACATTATCACACGTTTTGGATGCCCCTTTGAACTTGTGAGTGACAATGGAACTCATCTTATAAATGAAGTAATAAAAGAACTCACATCAAACTTCATGATATCTCACCACAAGTCTACACCCTATTATCCCCAAGCAAATGGCCAAGCTGAGAGTACCAACAAAACTCTCATCTCCATTTTGACAAAGACAGTTGAGGCTCATCGCACTGATTGGGACCTAAAGCTTACATTAGCTTTATGGGCTTATCGTACTGCGTATAAAGTTGCTATTAATTGCACACCGTTTAAGATGGTGTATGGCCAAGAAGCAGTTATGCCATGGGAGTTTGTCATTCCTAGTCTTCGAGTAGCTTTTCAAGAAGGTTGGGATGGTAACCCCTTAGTGGAGCGATTATATATCCTGGAAAGACTAGATGAAGAGAGGCAATTAGCTGTGCGAAATGCTCTAGTGGAGAAGGATAGGAGAAAGAAGTGGTTTGATAGCCAGTTAAAGGATAAAGACATCAAGGTTGGTGATAAAGTTCTTATGTACGGGGTACGTAATGAAAAGAAGAAATTGAAATACGTTGGTAAGGGACCATATCGAGTGTGTGAAATTACCCCGCAAGGTACCATTCGTGTGGAGACTCTAGATGGAGTTGAAACCATTGGTTCCTTAATGGGAGTAAATTCAAAAGATATTATGATCCTCTAAGCTAGGAAGAGTTGCAAGCCATCCATCAAAAGAAGGCTGCCAAGGAACAAGCAGAACTTAAAAAAATCCAAGCAAGAGTTGAGGCTCGAGAACGACAACAACGTCTTAGACGCCAACGAGAGGCTAATCTGGGAATCACGCAAGCATTTTTCGAGGACACAGATGACGACTCATTAGAATCTGAGCCACCCCTACAATACCCAATTGAGCTAAATAGCCCCTATGGAAAAGTACTATACAATGCCTTATTAGATACAGGAGCTAAACACAATTTGTTGTCCTATGGAGTTTGGTGTCAATTAGGGAAACCGACCCTATCCCCGAGTATGATGCAAGTCAAGGGTATTAATAAAAAGAAAACTGCTATTCTTGGAGTCCTTCAGACCCCTGTTGTCTATGACAATGGAAGCATAGTGCAGGTTTCTAGTCATGCTCGCGGAGCTATGGAAGGCAACGTAAACCTGGGACGCACGTGGATGTTGGCAACCAAATGCACTATTGATTGGGATACTGGTAGTGTCACGACGCGACCACCGACTCTTACCCCTATCATTCAAGCAAAGTCACCTACGTTGCAAACTTTAACAAAGTTGAAGGATAGCCAACATTCACAAGCCAAGGTGGTTAATTCGTCCTTGCCGGCTACCCATGAACCTAGCACTTCAACACTTGTAGTTGCAGCAAGCAGTAATATTGCAAGTACTCAACCTGCACGACCTAAGAGTACATATCAATGGGTCCCCAAGACCTTACTTCAAACTACCTCAACCCTCCCATCCATTCCAAGAAAAAATTTCCCTGGAAAACCAAGAGCGTGCTCTAGGAGGGTCAAAACCAAATCACGATGGATTACAAAACGACTATTAGAAGCCCAAGGCTACTATGATGGAAATGAGCAAATCTGGGTACCTAAACGTAAAATGTGTCCTTCCTTATCGACAACAAACCCATATGAGTCAAACAGTGTAACGCTAAAGCCAATGGCAGACCGTGGGAAGGGAAAGATCACAGAATGCTACACACCTAGTCCAGAGCTAGTTTGGGCTCCAAGGCAAAACCAATTTATTCCACCTAGCTCAGGAAGGGGGGAGTTCCATGAAGCTTCTAGCTCCTCATGTAATACATCCATAGAGGTAAAAGCTTCTACACAGCCTCCACCTACAATAGTGGACCTCCATGAAGCTACAAAGGAATCCACACCTTCCAGTGTTCAAGAATCACCTAATGAACCACTTCAAGTTCGATCCTGGGAGAGTACCTTACCACCCTTGCAACTCGACGAGGCACCTAAGGTAATAGAAAACTACTGGCAAAAATCTTCACCTATAACAACTTGGAACAACTGGTTTCAAAGGGTGACGACATCATTTCAAACGGTATGATCTACCCAAGGAAGGGGGAAGTGTTTGTGGACATCCATTATTCACTTGCTTCCCTCTCAACCTTTCTCCCTGACCTCTTAATCTCCAATCTTAGGGAATGTATATATAAAGCCTTATACTCACAAAAACGAGGTAAAAAAGTAAAAGAGCAAGAGCCATAACACAAAATCATAAAAACAAATTATGCACAAGAACACGACCCTTGTAATATTTGCACTCTAACCATCATCTATTTGCGTGTACTGATATGGCTAGTACGCTAGAGTCATCCACTCTTGCCTTGGGTGAGAGGTACCCTCGTTACTTTTCACAAATATTTCACATGGTCTTTCCAGTGCTTGCATGTGAATGGGATTTGATATGTACGCTAGCATGTGAGAGGAATTTTGAGGACTTAGAATGGCTGATACGTCTCTTGACCACGTCTGATCCATACTTAGTAGAGAGCGTTTCTCCCATTGCACAAGCCTACCCTTTTGACCAAGATGAGAGAGAGAGAGAGTGACCGAGCATTGCGGCGGCACGACGGCGGTGAAGCGGTTGAGCGCGACGTAGCGACGTCTCCTTCTTCTTCGCGGCGAGGAATCCTCCACGGCAGGAGCATAGAGTGGTGAGTGACACACCATTGCCCTCTTTTGAGCTTACTAGTTAAGCTAGTTGTGTGCTTGGAGCCGTCTGTGGCTCGCACACAGTGTTAGGTAAGTCCCTTGCTTCGACAGTGCGGCAAGGAGCGCACACTCTTGCTTTGCATCCTCATATTGTGAAATCCACTTTTGCATCACTGGATTGTGAAGCATGCAAAATCAGTTGATTTTAGCCTCTAGATCTTCCGCCATCTTCTTCTCAACACCGAGATTGCACATGACAATCCTAAATATGCGCTCATCATCTATGGTTCGCCATAGCGTGTCCTTGGCTTTATCAAATCCGTCTAGCCACTCTCCAATGTACACTAGGGACTCTGATACCAGCAAACCTTCTGCCATGCTACCCTCCGGACATGCCTTTTGACGCACATATCCCTTGAGCGTTTTCATGAAACGTTCTAAAAAGAACATCTATCTAGAATGAACTGTGCCAGCTATTTCCACCTCATCAACTATGTGAACAAGAAGATGCACCTAAATGGTTAGCGTGGTAGTAGGAAAATGTTTCTCAAACATGCACACAACCTCCACAGCGTTTAGTTTGGCGAATGGTACGGAGTCTACGTTGATCTCCTTTTGTGAGATCCATTGCACGAACTTCGCAAGTTTGTAGATTGTGTTACGGACGTTAAGAGACAAACATCCCTCAATGGCAACCGGTAAAATAAACTGCAAAACACGTGCAACAATGATATTAAAGTCCACACACGAATTTGTTACACAATTTCCACTATGATATATTCCACTATGAACATACGTGACACATTTTATGCCAGTCGTGTGACTTCAAACCGGTAAGCTTTCCTTCTTTAGTAAAACATGTTCGGAGCGAGTGCATTACGCCAGTGGGGGTCTGCAAAGATCGAATGGTCTCTTTTACTTTGCATTTTTGGGCTCCTGTGAAAATCCATGGTTCTTTAGGGAGTTTTATCGACCCATCGGACGCTGTTTGCGGCCAATATTTCTCCATACGATCCACATTTCTAAGGTCAACCCTAGCTCCTAAAGTATCTTTCTTGCTGGTCAGATGGTCCAATAGTAGATTACCCACATTCTTGAATATGTGCATTGGATCGAGCAAGTGATTGATCATGAGTCGGGTCCAGTATGGTAACTCGTACCATAGAGATAGTCTCTTCATCCCTGGGGAAAATCCGTCATCACACATCTCCTTTTGCTCTAACCATGCTTGTGCAGACATCCTCGGTGGATCTCTTCCCAAAAAGCCGTCATGTAACACATGATTCTCTGGAAGATACGCTTGATGACCTTCGTAGATTTGCTTCTTCAATGAGGGCGCCCTACGTGCATTCAGTCTAGGTCCACATGTGACACATGCTCTGTATCCGCTTGTTTGAAGCCCTGCATGTATACACATGATAATAGATCGGCTTGAGAAAAACCAAGATTTACAATGTTTGTGTGAGGAGTGTAAATAGATCACCTGAGCATTCTGTTAGTCCGGGATAGTCATGCATTGTCCACATTAGAATGCCTCTAATCAAAGCATTCCGTCGACCTGTGTGTCGGCTCATATCCACCACTTCTATGCCAATCCACAATTTTTGTAGCTCTTCCAATAGTGGACGAAGATACACATCCATATTCTTCACTTTATATCGCCCCGGCACGATCAAGCTTAGCCATAGGTACCCCTTCTTCGTAGTCAACCACGGGGGAATGTTGTAGTTGACGATGACAACGGGCCATACACTGTAAGATGTTGATCTTTGACCAAATGGGTTTACGCCATCCATAGGCAGGCCTAAGTGCAAATTTCGAGCTTCCCTGGCAAAATCCGACCATGTTCCATCTATATGTTTCTAGGCTGCACAATCTGCAGGAATCCGTAGCACACCATCCGAAGCTTTATTCTCCTCATGCCATGATGCTAGGGCGGCCATGGACTTACATTCGAAGAAATGCTTGATGCGAGGAAGCAGAGGAAAATGTCGCAAAACCTTTTGCGGAATTTTTGTTCCGTGGAGATCTACTCGATATCTTTCGGAATCACATTTCGGACACTTTTCCATGTCTATGTATTCCCCTATGAAAAGAATGTAGTCATTAGGACAAGCGTGGATTGAATTGTAATCCATCCCCAAGTTTTGCAAAACCTTTCTTGCCTCCTCTCGGGAATCTGGCATCACATTATCAGCTGGTAGTATGTGCTCTTTGAGCAATCTACACAACATAAAAATACGGTACAATTGTATAAAAATCTATCAGATCATTATACATTTAGAGTCTTATTAAAGTAAACTAATTGTAATAGATCACCTGAAAAGCGCTGTGACGCTAGTGTCACTCCATCCAAACTTTGCCTGCATGTTGAGAAGAACCAGGAGCGCTTTCAATCTAGACACACGTGCTCCATTATACAATGGCGTATCGGCTTCACTTTTCATATCATCATAGATAAGCCTTTCTGAATCCATGATCGTCTCGATCATTTCATCAATCTCGGACTCAAACATTGCCTCGTTGGGAATGTGGTCTGCATGATCATCCCCCGAGCTGTCAGAGGCTACATCTTGTGGCCTCACATATGCTGCTTGACCAAAGCGCCTGCGAACACGTCTATTGGGTTGCAAGATTGTTGCCTGTTGGCCAGTGTCAGAGTCCGACGAGTTTCTTGTGGGATGGTGATACTAGTTGACGTTGAGGGAGCTTGGATGAGCATCCAACTTCCTTTTACTCTTTCTGGGCTTGCAAAATGCAACTTTAATGTACTTGTCGTACATGCACCCGCACACCACCCCCCCCAACACACACACACACACACACAAAGAGAGAGAGAGAGAGAGAGAGAGAGAGAGAGAGAGAGAGAGAGAGAGAGAGAGAGAGAGAGAGAGAGAGAGAGAGAGAGAGAGAGAGAGAGAGTTATATTCCCTTGCTATCACAATGAGGCTCATCATTGGTTCTCCTTGCTGTCCTGCAATGAGCCTACCAAGCATCGCATGGATCCTCTATTGTGGCGAGGTATCCCAATTTCAAGGCCAAAGGCCCCACAGTTGCTCTAACCATGCATCATTCTTCCATTAAGATGCAGATCCTTCTGGCATGCAGATTTTCTTGACCCTCCTTCACATGCCATGATGTAGATGTCGATGTTGATAGCAATGCAATCATCATCGAGGTCTTCCTTGGGAACTTGGGCATTGCAAATCCTGATCTAGATGTTCAACCCACCTAGGCCCTACCCCTTTTAGGTGTTGCCTACCCAGTATGTCATGCTCTTGCTACTCCCAATCCTACTATTGGTGAAGCGGCTTGCATATCTCCAAGATCTCAGTTGTATGAGCAATACGTCCTCCCTAATACTAAAGCTTACCCAAGTCTATTTGAAACTTTAGTTTTTGATGACTCTAGTCTCGACCCTGAGCCACCTTCTCCTCCAACTCCTACTATTGCTCATTCCTTCTCTACAGGGCTAGATAAGCCATACCAACAGTCCTCCTTAGAAGGTACATGGCTATGCCTCAACATTTAAATATCCCTCCATGCTATGCATGTATTCCAGTTCTGTTTTCTCATTCAAGCTTCATCACATAGTCATGAAGAGTGCATTGAAAGGTATTTTCCTCTAGATCGAGTAGAAGGATGTTGAGGCATAGTTGATGATGAAGAAGGCTATTCAACTGTGTTAGCAGTTTAAAAAGGTGCAGACTAAATTTTAGGAAATGTTGGAGCAGGCAGTCGATCTCTCCCTCTCTCTTACACACTGCACGCTCTGTGTGTGTGTGTGTGTGTGTGTGTGTGTGTGTGTGTGTGTGTGTGTGATAGGGCGAGGAGCCAATCCAAAATAAAAGTCTCCCTCATGCTCCGAAACAAGGCAAAACATCGAGCTACCGCCTGCAGCAGGCTGCACTACACAAGCCTAGGTTCTATCAGAGATCTTGATCATAAAAAAGCAGGAAAAGTCTCACCATGGTATAAAATACTGCAAAAAGTAGCTCCTGATACTGCCAAACAAGAGAAATGACCGATAGCTGGAGATTAAGGGTCTGCTTGCCCTATGCGAGAGAGAGAGAGAGAGAGAGAGAGAGAGAGAGAGAGAGAGAGAGAGAGAGAGAGAGAGAGAGAGAGAGAGAGAGAGAGAGAGAGAGAGAGAGAGAGAGAGACGCCTTCTCCCTAAGCATGGGCATGACATAGAGACTCAGCTCCAGGGCATTCCACAGAGCAAGCTAGGCAGCCGTAGGTGTTTTGGTTTTGGCGGTTATGAGGGTACCGTGGAGCAAGGCATTGTGTAGATGCTCGTGTCCCAATCAAACACCAACCTGTTGGAAACGGTCCCGTCCTGGTAAAGAGTCTCGACAGTTTCATGGTCTGCTTGGGCAGCTCAAGCGCGGGCAGTCCCTTGCCTTTGCGGCACCTCTCTATGCGTAACTGCACTCCTGGCGTCGGCGACGAAGGCATGCTTGCTGCAGGCCGCGTTTTCCCTGGCTTGCTAACGCTAGAGCTAAATTGCCAGTTGGGATCTTCCACCGTCATTATAGACATGGAGCTTGAAAATTTGCTAAGCTAGTAAGTACTACCTGGGGCTGTAGAAGCTGCGAGTGACAGACACCGAGGAGATTCCTGGGTGGGGCATGCGCCACGTGCATCGTCTTGGAGACCCTTATGAAACCTGTCAAAACTAGTCCGCGCCGGCGCGGACTGGTTCCAACAGGTTAACCTCGATATTTTATAAGCTTCTCAACAAGCTATACAAAGCAATTTTTTTGTGTTTTTTTATAATAAAATCAGCTCCAACCCGCGTCATTGCCACATATGGCCTTGGCAGTGTTAGAAATTATGAAATCCCAATAGGATTTTGAGCTTGTTTTTTAGAAAATTTAGAAATTTATAGAAGTTTCAATGTAAGTATCAACAAAACTTTAAATTTTGACCTAAAAACCGAGAGAATTTCAAGTTTGCCTTCAGTTAACGAAAATGTATTTTTCTAGCTCTCAGCCTTAGTGAAACTAATCCAAACCAATCCGTGCCGACGCAGAGAAGACGGGGTGGATGCCATTGTCGACGGCGACGGAATCGAGCAACATTGTGACGGGACTAGCGCGTGGTGCTACAACATGTTTTTTGTATTTTTTTATAAAATCGTCTTCTTGGTTAAATTGAATCACATTTATATGAAAAGAAAAGCCCCCGGTCATGTTGGAGAAGTCAAACAACTACCAAAACTATAGGTTGCTGTAAATTCAAAAAGCTCTCATGTGGCCTTCATTCAAAACAATCCAAAAGCTTCCTTGGCCACTCCTTGGTGGAACTTTTGTCCTAAAATTGAAATCGATAATAATGAATTTAGAGGGAGAGAGTTGCACTACATTTGCAAAAATGCCCCGTAGTTCCCTAGACCTACCTTTGTTGTCCTACCTTGCTTTTATGCAATTTCAACTTCAACAGACCGCATCCTATGCATGAGACTCTTTGTAAACACATTGCATAAGCGCAAGTCACTAGATACTTTGTCAAGCACAACTATCTATTTCACCAACATGTTGCTAACAATGCCATCTTCACTGTTCTTATGCACTCAATGTAAAGATGGCATTCTCTCTCTCTCTCTCTCTCTCTCTCTCTCTCTCTCTCTCTCTCTCTCTCAAGGTGTTCTTCGATCCTAAACATGTCCATCTTCTACAATACAATTTCTCTCCATGAAGATGGATGTGGCTGCATTTTCAGCCTTGGTGGGATCCCTCTTTGCAACAAAATGCATGATCAATATCCCTCCCACCAACTTCTTTGGTTGAAACTGTGTTTCTTCGCTCGGAATAGTCGCTTGCTCGAAAATAGTCGCTCGCCTTATGGTAAGACTCCTTTGGATAAAGATTCCTTGGAAGGAGTTAATTTAATCTCCTAATACATTGCCCAGCTTCCTCTTTCATCCTTGCAGTATCAGCAAGAGCTTGCTCTTTTTTCCTCCTATGGTGCCGATCTATCTAACTTTCTTAGGAAATTATGTGGGCTTAATCCCTCTTTTGTCTGTGCACCAGCCACTCCATCTATTCCACAAACTAGTGGAATTTTTTGTCGGGATAGTGCAGCCCTTGAAGCAGTTAAGGAATTTCAGAGTAATCTTTGCTCCCTCAATGATTCTAACCTCCTGGAGATGGTGCCTAAAATTTCTAAAGTTTTCCTTGTCTTGCCCGTGAGACAAATTGAAATTGAGTCCCTCGGGGTAGACCATCAGTTTTGGGTCCTGCCTAACAAAGCTTTCTTAGCACCTATTTTGAGTGAAACCTGGGTCTACCTTGCCAACCTCTCTGCCTCTATTGTGGAAGATTGTAGACTCAAGATTCTTAAAAGGAAAATTTTTGGACAAAGGTGAGCTCATCAAGGCACCCTTCAATCTCAAATACTCATTGACCACTCCAAGTGTCCCTCTAATATAGGCTTGTACATCCATACCAAAGGAAACATGGAATTTGCCAAGAGTAACCCTGATTTTTACACTGAATCCATCTGGAATGTCTTTCGTCCTTATGTAAAATGTGCTTGCGGATTTCTTGACCCTAAATCCTCTTGTGAATCCAGCAACATGTGATTCGATCATGCCATTTGGTTTATTCTTAACCATCTGGACTTACTTTACCCGAAAAAACCGGTGGATTTTCATCTCTCCCTCATTTGCTCTTGGCCTCGGGGGATTCACCATGGAAAACTTACTGCACCACGTAAGTGCAAGGGAGGGGGTTTTTTTACAAGTTGCATAAGCCTATAAGTTGGGGACAGGCCCCCAATAATTTATCTCCCAAGCTTAAAAATAAGGGAGGGGGGTATCATATTTAGAGGAGGGGGGGGGACTTGACCTGGTTTGATTACTTATACGATTGGTCCCTGGTATGCACTAGAACTTATATGAATTTAGGGGAAGTTTTTTTTTAGGTCACACATCAAATTTTGCATCAAGTCGGTCATAGATAACGATTGATTTGGAACAGGTCAAGGATTGATTTACACCAGCTTTGGATGGGTCAAAATTGGACGAGTATCCAAAATGAAGGTTGATCATGCATATAAATTGGAAGTCAAACTAAGATACATTGAGGGTACATCTAGTTATCAACATAAGTGGTTCCTTAGTATATTGCCAGTCACTATGCTACACACTCTTTGACTGGTTTTACTCAATTAGATCATGTGAGACCTAAATTTTATATAAGATAGGGGTATGATAGTTTTCGTCATTGATTGTTGTATAAGTGTAGAAAGGGGGGTCATATTCCCTAATATGAGTCGTATATAGGGGTTTTATCAAAGTTGTCCGCTCACAGGTGGCATCGCATTTTGTATATAGAGTGAATCCCTTGGGCTCTTGGCTTGGTGGCCAAGCTAAGAAAATTGTAATTGCACAGCTTGCCTTCAACATCTTCCGTGGACTAATACTTGACATCTTGAAGGAGCTGAAATCTGATGAACCTGGCATTTACTTAACTACTTATGCTAACTATAAAGGTGTTAAACTTATCACTAGTCTTCTTAAACCTTTTATTGATGAGGATGACTCCCCTGCTCTCAAAAGGGCTAACTCTTTAATCACCCCCAACTCCTTCACTTCCTTCCTAACACCTAGTTCTTCCTCAAACCGAGGAAGAGTTTGCAGCTTTACAAGAGGAAGAGGCAGGTCTCCCCCATAGGGAACTTCTCAGAATTTTAAACTATTGGTTATATTGCAGGTTGCTACAAGCCCTTGCGGAAGAAGAACTCTCAGCGAAGTGGATCTTGATATTGGTTTCATCTACATACACTGTTTCTTTCACAATGTACTCCTCGATTGGATTCAACCAAAAAATATTTTTTGTGAGATCTTTGATCTATTTTTTGGTAATCACAAATTGCTCGACAACATACTCATAGGATGGAAATATCATCATCCCATAAAGAGGTTGATCTATAATAATGACTTTCTAGACAGGATGTTGTTCCTCATTGTACATGTTTTCAGTTTACCACCTTTTGCAGAAATTTTGAGGCTTTTGGTAATCATGTTTGCACTTGTGATCTTAGCATTATTGAAAATACTAAAATACGTACAAAGGGCTCAATCATATACCTAACTCTCCCAAAAACCCGTACCTTGCTATATCAGCTACACTAAGCTGTCTCACTAACCTTGTCAATGCTCTCCGACCGGAGATGACAGTCCTACCGGACTTAATTGAAGTTGTGAAGGAATGCTTCCTTCATAAAATTTCACAACTTCCTAGTAAATGGTTATCATCTAATGATTCTTGGCTTACTTCTCAGCTAACTCTTAATTTTCAAAAGATCTCTAATAGATGGTTTGTTGTCGGGCTGGACAAAAGCTCTAACTGTCCCACTATCATTTGCAAATACCTGGCTTGGAAGGCCGCTCGTGATCGAGTATCTGGTAAGGAATTCTGTCATATTAAATCTACACTTCAAACTGTTACCAATAAAATTGCTAAACACTTAGGGCTTCTAGGCTACTCTGTGTTGAACACTAAGTTACCAGTACTATTTTCCACTTATAAAATTCAGAAGCATAAGTTCAGGTGAATATGCGATGCCTCCAATTGTATTTTTTCTGATATCACCCAGGATATTACGTGTTGCCTTGACCTTATACTATCTGAATTAGAGCTTATTTGTGCCAGTAAACAGAAAATCTGCCAGGGCTTCTTGCATGTTCAATACAATCCCTTCTGGCTTACTAAAAACTCTACAGAGGTCTCGCTTAACCTTCCTTAACAAATCTTCCACATTTTTACTGCTGCTGACATTGCACAATGTTACAAAAATATTCCCCTTGATGGGGATCTTGACCTTAAGGCTGTTCTTGCCAAGGTAATAAATTGGCTTTCTCCAATGCTAGAAAGAAGAAGCTTTTTTACATCTCTCTTTACAAAAAACCCAGGTGGATTCACTTATCTCACTCCGAATACTCCTTACACTTTAACGAAACTAAGCTTTGCTCCTACATCTCCTGGTTGCTGAGTAATTGCACTATAGTTTCAGGTAGTCTTTGCTTTAACCAATGCCTTGGCATCCCCGTGGGATTCTCTTGTTCTCCCCTTATGTGTAACATTTACCTTGCTTTCGTTGAATACAAGTGGTGTCTCAAGACCATGGAAACTTACAAGAATAAGCTTTCATAGTTTAGATATACTTATAGATACATGGATGATTTACTTAGCATCAACAATAGGGACTTCCCCAATGAAATTTGTCTGATTTACCATCACTGCCTTAAAATTGAACCTACCTCTCTCCATGAGACCGTCACACCCAATGGGACTTTTTGCACATTTGTCCAATTTCTTAACCTCTCTATCTCCCTTCATGTCCCGTCTGTTGGAGGGCATGATCTTAGGTTTGTATGGAAAAGGGATCTCCTGAAACTACCACTTATTGAATTCATTGAAAACAATAGCAATAGGCCTTACAAGGCTGCTATTAGCTCTTGTATCAGCCTGCTACACTTAATTTGCTATTCTTCATCTACCCCTTTTCTTGCCTGGGAGGAGGTTTGGTTACTAATCAAAAAGTATTGCCTTAACGGGTTTAATAGAAATAAGATCTGTAACACTATTATACATGCTCTCATCCAACATAACTGGCCTGGGTTACACTTTAAACAAGAGAATCTCATTTCTCTAATTAGGTAGTAGACCCATACACAATGGGCCTACTACCGACCCATAGTGTATGGCGCCTGGGATAGGGCGGGTACACACACACACACACACACACACACACACACACACACACACACACACACACACACACACACACACACACACACACACACACACACAAACTGTTATACTCTTATGGTTATATAAAACAACCCCCCCCCCCCCCCCCCCCCCCCCCAACCTCTTGGATCTAGCCCGGATCTTACTAGGTCACTTTAGTGATAATACTCAAAATATGCCATTACCGGTTAAAACCATGGGGCCTAGCCCTTGAATAAAATATGATATATAAAACCCCCTAGAGAGCCATGTGTGATCAATGGTTTCTTTCCTCATTACGTCGTGAAGGCGGCCTCTCTTCCTTGGCTTTGGATCTCCCCATTCATGGGTATCTGCGTGCCGTTTTGTGCAACCACACACTCACAAGGGAGTGCGGCCCGACTCACTCATTAGTCCAACTCAGAGGACGTGTATACCATCCTCCTCCTGCTATTTAAATAGGTGAGGGCGCATCTCTGCCCCTCACTTAGCCAGTGTTGTTCTGTTGTGTTTTTATGAGAAGTCTTATTGCCTGCTTCACAAAAAGGAGCTATGGAGCTCACCACTCAGATATCTCAGGTTTTTCTCTACCCTAGCTTGCCTCGTTACTGGTTATATTGGAATTTTGTACTATAAGCTTTTTTTTTGACATTGTAAGGTTAACATTATATGTTTTAGCATAGTGACGGTTGTTTTACCTTAGGCGTATTCTGCATACGTTCATAATGGGCTTTTACAGATGTCGAGGATTGTCGAATTTCACACTGTGCACAGCTGGTGTTTTTATTGATAGGTTGTATCATTATACTTAGCATAGAAATTGTGGGTAAATTGTCATTCATTGGAAAAGAAGGAATTGGGTTTTGCTTGGCTAGCTTAAAACTGGTATTCGCTTACTGTAACAGGGTTTTTCCCGGGTGCTAATATATATTGTGTTAGTTCTTTGGCTATATTGAGGTGACTGCTTAAAGATGGTATGGTTTGGAATTGGATTGATAAGCATGGGGTTATGGTTCACTGGTAATTTGATGATTATACAACCTGATAAAAACTCATCATTTGGTTTTTTGGAATACAAAGAATACTGATGTGGCTTCATGTGCACTGTATGCGAGGTTGGTAGGCCCGACTGCATGAGATTGCTGTACCATAATGTTTAAATTAAGAGGTCTATTACGTTTGTCGCATTCGCTGGGCAGTTTTATTATTTTGTTTTAAGACCTATTGCACCTAATGCTTTGTAACATACCCCATCTTTTCTTGCTAAAGAACCTTTACCTATGAAAGGTAAGTATACATTTTGGGACTGTTTTCTCGACTACATTTGACTGCGTATTATGTATCCCTTAGATTGGCATGAGGATAATATGATATAGGGTGACTTCTTGTGTAAAAATTGATACTAGCTCTATTATGGGTTTCGGATGCTTGGCCTAACGGCTGCATATGAATATGGAACTATTGTTCGGTTATTTTGGTTACTTCAAAGGGCTCCTTGCCACTTAATGTGCTGAGAGATTTACTTGGTAATAGTTATACATACTTTAAGATGTTTTATATTCCATATACCATGATGAACATTTTAACTCTATTTGACCTAAACAAATATAAACTAACTTATTATTTTAAACTATAATAAAAGTTTTCTTGAGCTTCGGTTGAGTTACATTTTGGGACTGTTTTCTCGACTACATTTGACTGCGTATTATGTATCCCTTAGATTGGCATGAGGATAATATGATATCGGGTGACTTCTTGTGTAAAAATTGATACTGGCTCTATTATGGGTTTCGGATGCTTGGCCTGAAGGCTGCATATGAATATGGAACTACTGTTCGGTTATTTTGGTTACTTCAAAGGGCTCCTTGCCACTTAATGTGCTGAGAGATTTACTTGGTAATAGTTATACATACTATAAGATGTTTTATATTCCATATACCATGATGAACATTTTAACTCTATTTGACCTAAACAAATATAAACTAACTTATTATTTTAAACTATAATAAAAGTTTTCTTGAGCTTCGGTTGAGTTTCATTATCTTGAAGGATTTATTGATAGGGGACTATGACACTTGGATTAGAAGGGGTCGTGGCCTTCTAATCAGAATAATGCTTTTTAGTAACTTGGATTTAAGAAAAAGAGAAATAGAAGAATATTTTTGTAATTATATATCACTAAGCTTGTAAAAATAAAAAAAGTTTATAAGATGGACATGGATAACAACTGGTATGGTCCATTGATACCTGTAAAACACATCCAAGGCTAACTAAATTGTTGTCTTGTTTGGATGGATGCAGGTAAGGACTCTATCTTATCTTGGAAGGTTTTGTTACTTTGGCAAGCTATCTTACTCTGGATAGAACACTCACTGATAACTTGGGAAGTTCATTTACTTTCTGCTTACTGAAAGGGGATCTCTTTCCTACAAACATTGTACTTAAATGATTCTAATATTGAGTTGTTTTTGAACATATCTAGTCCTTGTTCCATTGCCAGCTGTCTTTTGAATGTAAAAATTCAATTATGTTTTATTATCTAAGATTTAACAGCTACACACTCACACACACACACACACACACACAAGTGCAATAAGAGTGATGTACCCTTGAAAACATTAAAGGACTTTGCAAGAAATAGTAAAGGAGAACATTACTATGCATCAAATCACACCTTAAGAAAAGCTATATTCTAGCCTTTTTTAGTAAAGAAAAAACCTATTCTATCAATCCTCGCACCATAAAGTAGGTTTTTAAACCAAGATTGTTGAGTAGAATGTCAATGTTTTGGCCTTGAAAATTAAGGGCCAATAAGACTACTTTCCCATATGTTAGCATTGCATGGGACCACAATTTGACCTATGTAGGATAGGTATTAATGAGCATCATTTTGAGGCCTTTTCCAAAGGTTATCGAAGGCTGAAGTAGATGGTGAATTAGTAAGAGATCACATGGTTGTAGCACGGCGTTGTCTAAAGGGCCACTGATGCGTAACTTTCATCTATGACAAAGCTCAAGTTGTATAGTGAAGAAGCACACTTAGATATTTCTTAGTTCTCTTGCCATTCTAGACAATATGTTTGTATTCATAATGTCCTTAGCTCAAGTTGTGTAGTGGAGTAGCACATTCAGATAGTTTTTAGTTCTTTTTCCACTCTAGACAATCTGTTTGTATTGATAATTTCCTTGTTGTGTACCCATTTAGTGCCCACTAGGCAAGCCTCATGAATTTGTCATCAGTTTTTATTGTTCTCAGCTTGACCAAATTTAAAAGCTTCCATAGAACCTCCTGGCAACCATCCAAAAACTTTGGTAGAGCTCTAGAAAAGGTAGGTTCACTTTATCCAAAACTTGTTCGAAACAAAATATGGTCGCCCCAAAATTTTTCGGAGGAGGATTTAAGGCGAGCTCAAATTTAAGATTTTTAGTTGAGAAGTTCAATTTTATATAGAACTTTCCTTCTCAAATATGCTTTCCACCTTCTCGAAAAGGGGTAAAATGGATCTAAAACTGCTCCATAAAACCATTTTTCGGCGTCCTTTTAGTAGGCTCTAATCACAATGTAGGAGTACATAGCGGGGCACAATGTGTATGCAAGGGAGACAACATCGAGGTCTTGTGAAATGTACAACCCCTTGATTGCTTCCACATGACAAGTTACTAACAATCAAATAATTTACAACCTAGTTTCTAGAAAATTGTTCACATGAATCATCTGTGTGAAAGATGTTCATTACATTGTGAACTTCAATTTTTTAAAATTTTATTATCAACAATAGAAACATGGTATGATGAATGTTCCCACGGTGGGTTTCAGAAAGGATAGTGAGCGTTATTTTCATTTTTCTAGTTCAAATGGTTAGGAGGGAAAATAGGGGGATAGGTTCCTTTTTGTAAACTTTCGCTTTTGAGCAAAAGTTTGTGATAAGGAACACTTGCTTTGAAAATATGCGACTTGTCATTCATTGAGGGTGATGTCCTAATTTGATACCCTATGGGGTGATGTCCGAGTATGAATGCTCTTTTATTTGGAGTGTGTTATCAAGAAGCTAAACATAGGATTATCTTTCCCAAATCCTACTTTTGTTTGTATTAGGTTTGCTGGAGAGTCGAGAGGAATGCTATGGAGCATAGGCAGGGTGAGTGGAGGAGCTTATCAGTGCTGGTCGTCTTTGCAAGGGCAGCCGCGAGCCCTCGCAGTGGAAGTAACGATAATTAGCACGCTTATCTGCTGGGCTTGGCTTTTGTATCCTTCTCCTCAAGCATATGGTTCTTGCCTCTTTATGCGATTATTTTCCAAGACTTCCTTGGTAGTGCTTTACGTTATGGGCAAACGGATGACAACCCAAGCCTTGAATGGGTGGCTGCTGCATTCAACAGCAGAACTGAGGTCCTGCACCTTCACGACAGTATTTGTTGTCTCATCTCTCATGCTACGGTGGCTCCCTACTAGGCGATCTAGAACGATGTCTACTTTTGTACTTTTGGTGTGTTGTTCCTCATGGCCCATCAAGCCTGAGGTTTTTTGGTTATTTCTTTGTTTTAGCTATATAATACTCTCACATAATGTGAGAATCGTAAAAATCAAAAAAAGATAAGCAACCTGCAATCAAATTTTTAAAAAATGGGAGCGGTCCTCCCTCCCCTAGAGGACTCCAAGATGCCATTCCTCAAACAAGAGTTATCGGGGTTTGAGTTCAAGGCTCGAACCTCAAGGACGTCAAGTTCGCTGTTTAAACATAGCCCATGTGGGTGCCCACCTAGGGTTCAAATCTCCGAGATCAATCTTTTCAAGCAAGCCCTCTAGCCACTCCATCAACATAGACCTTTTGATCCAATCTCAAGGAATGGTCACGTGATGCATAGTTATCAATCACTTTTTGGAATAACTATGCCTCATGCATGGTCACACATGCACTAGTTGTTTGTCTTATATGCAACTATGCAAGGCCTTGTGTAACCATGCCGATTTTGGCATAGTTGGATTAGTAAGATCTTACTAATAACTATACTTTGCGTGACCACAACTATTGCTAAAAAGTTTAAATGGAATCGTCCCACTCAAAGGGTTGAGGTTACCTTCTATGGCATGCAACTTAGATTGCCTTCTTGCTGTTGAGTCCACCTCCGCAAGGGCTTTTAATTCAAGACATGGAGGAAATAAGTGTAAAGGATCTGGCTATTTGCTATGAGATTGCTTTAAGGATTGTAATTGCCTCTCAATTTGTGAAATGGGTTTTCTAACTGCTATTTGAGGCGTTCACAAATTATGGAAAGACACCCCTTACAAGCACCGTCCGTCTTTTGCCAATCATCCATCATTTTTCAGTTTTGGTAAAACAAATTAATGGTGACATAGCACTTGTACAAAGTGAATAGCTCCTAATATAAAATAATATTTTACTACTCTAATGCAATCTTGGAAGGGGCTCAGAAGAGGCAAGCAGACACTTCCAAATGCTCCCTACTTCAAATTGACAATTGCTTTGTAGTTTAAGAGTTCACGTGAAGGTCGACAATGACATGCTAGTCGGGTGGTATCTAGGTGGAGCAACAACTACTTACAACTTGTAAGGACTAATACTACTATTATCCTAGATTTCTGTAAACCAGTGTTCCATGTCAAAATAACAATGTAACAAGTTTCAAAAGAAATGGCACCTTCCAACGATGAAGTGCTCAGAGTCTCATAGCTACAGAGGAGAAAACCACCACTTTGCCATCAAAGTCCAGGGGAGGGGGGCAGAGGTTCTCAGCCATCCATCTACACACCTTTCCTCGCCGGAATCACACATTGCAATGCAGGGATCGCTGCCAGCTCAGCAGGCAGAATGCCACCGGCCTCCTCAACCCTGGGGTCCCATCAACTTGTGCCACATCAGCAATGGGAATGACACGTTGCTCTCACAAAGCAGAATCTGCTCAGAAGTCACTGTCGCTCTGCAGGGAATCGCCTAAACTGTCGCAGCTCGCTGCCTGGGCCCCCCTCGCCCCGGACGTTTGACAGCCAGGAATGGTCACTAAACGACCATTCCCTACACCATCAATCAGTTGCCAGCTAACAAATTTTGCTGTAATTATATACGCAAGAGATGACAACCAGGAATCAAGTAGCCTCAAAAAATTACAGCATTTCTAAATTATGAAGGGCTTCATGTAGATGTAAAACTCATTGTGTATTCCTCTTACAAATAAGTTACTTTGCCGAATTAGAACGCCGAGATCTCAGTGGTTTTTCCGTGTTAACTTCAACTGTCCCAAGTTCAAGTGCCAAACGCCATACTATTACATGAAGGCAGTTCATACCTTGTCCTTCGTGCTATAATCACAGCCATCTCCAGCATGTACAAGACAATTTTCCAAAAAATGCACCTAGCTAATTTCTCCTATCACTCAAAAGACACAGATTTACAAGGGTGATCTCTGTATCTCACACTACCTTTTGCTCAAGCCCCATACTTGGGATCTATTCGCAATTGGATCTCCTGTTTTACGATTTTTGCCATCTCATTCATCTGCAGAAAGACAGAAAATCGACTTACCGCTGTACTGCAAGAGGTGATTAATCAGAAATATGTGAACAAAAGTAAGCGATCCGCTATGCAACAAACTACTCTTCCCTCCCCCCATAAGCTGCGAGTAAACATTATTTTGAAACAGAGAGCAAACAATGCACTTACCTTTGGATAATGTACAAGTACTGGTGCATACAAATCAAATGTGACTTGGACTTCCTCCAAAATAACCAGAAGTGAATCAACTTCATCCCCAAGCATATCGACCTGAATTTCATTGCAGAAAGGTCAATGCTCCCTGCATATAAACTCTCTTGACAAGAACAGAAGACTCATATAGAGTATGATTCAGAATGTACGAACCGAAGTTGTACAATGTTTGTACTAAAATAAAGATATGGGAATTCCTTTAGCAATGTAGCTGATATGAGTTGGCAAATGTATGTGACATGTTAACACTAGGAGTTAATTGCAATCAAAATTTACTATCTATTAAGCTCTCAGGGTATTCAATTATAAGTGATGCTAAGATTGTTCGATTTCTCCCTAACAACAAGTCATAAACCTACAGAGATCTTGTTGGAACACAAAATATCAAACTCACCTCTGCCTCAGCTTTTTGCAAGTTCTGCAACTCTCTTGCACGCCTTTGCCTGTATTGTGCCTCCGTCATGGGAAATTTTGTAAATTGACCTCTGAGACCCTGGCATTTTTGCTTGATCCCATCAAGCCTGCCACGGAAAAATAATGTTCAGCAAATTGCTTTAGATGACAAGAGCTGGCAAGCGATGGAAACGTTCAGCAAATTGCTTCAAATGACAAGAGCTGGCAAAGGATGAAAACACAGGATGCAAGGCAACAATTTGAGCATGATATACCAAAAAGATAGTAAATAATCAGCACTGCTATCCATTAATAAAATTTTAAATGGAGTTGCAAGTTGCAACTCCTGAACACATAAGGGATCGGTCAAGAAGAGAGCAATTCCTGAATACAAAAGAGAGGGACCAAAAAGAGATTGAGAGAGACACAAACAGATGATAAAATGCTGAGCACAACGTTAGTCATCTCTGTCCAGGAAAATTCTGTAAAAGCAAGCATAACACAAAGATTTCCTTGACGGAGTGCTCTTCAAATGCAACTGAAACGCCCAAAGCTCTCGCTCTATTTAGGATCTTGGCATGCAATCATTCAGAGGCATACAGCTCTACAACCCCCCAACCAACTCCCCCCCCCCCCCCCTCCCCAAATCTGCCTTCCCAATAAATAGTTTATGTCCTCACTGTGGGTTATGGCAACAGCCTCCCTATTTGACATAGCTTGGAGAGAGGAAGAAGATAGTGTAGATAAGGGGCACGAGCAGCAGCTGAAGGAAAAGAGAGTTTTTCATTATGCTAAAAAAGCCTTTATAAGCTTTACAATATGTTCACACACTCTTGGCCGCCCAAGTTTGGGCTGACCCTAACAATCGCACCCTTCAGCCAAACTTGGCGTCATCATGTTCATCATTCGCCCCCTTGAACTAAGTTCTACACTCTCATGACACCACGAGTTTTTGGTATACTCGCCAACCGTGAGTTTTAGGTTTTTCTCACAACCCGGTGCTACTACCGAGCTACCATCATGCGGGGTTTTTGGTTTACTCCCAAACCTCAAGTTTAGGTTTACCCATTAACCTCATGAGAGTGGGACATAGACATGGGGTTTCGCATTTGGGAAGGTCTTACCACCAGCCACATCACTTGTTGGGGCAGTGTCTAATCCCATCACAATCGTAAAAGGATTGGTTGATTGGAGTGTCGTCGAAGAAATACAAAGATATATAGACTCTAGAGGGTTCGTTGCTTGCCATGAGATCATGTGAATCACCTCTTAAATAAAAGGCCATTTTTAATAAAACAAGAAAAAGTAAAGCGGATTATAAGCGCTGGCAAAGGCTGAGATGACCACCGCTTCAATGCCCGTGGTAGCTTGAATGCTTGCCTCGTGCTTCAAGCTACCTGCTTGCGTGTTCAAGCTTCAGTGAAGGGGTGCCTGACATCATAGTGGCGTTTGGACAGGGCTTTGTCATCACGGGCGACATCACCCCTCTCATGTCTCTCGCTACAGGCACCCAATTGGATGCAAGGCTTGCTGCAATTGATGGTTAACTGGTGACGAGCGATGGTGTGGCCTGTAGGTGATGAGGTGGCACTGATTCGGCAGCAGCATGTAGTTGCAGCCAGATGCGGGCAATCGAACCAGCAGGAGGAAGGTGTGTGGAAAAAGCACCACGGTTCAGCTTTGAGCTTCCACTAAACTTGAACTGGAAGTGTGTCCATGGCTGTGATTGACACCAGGATTCGGGGTAGGGTTACCATTCTGTACAGAGCCTTTTGATACGGTAAAAACTGACTGTAGGCACTCTAGAAAAGCTTTATAGTCCTCACCCATGCTTACAAAAGATATTTGCCAAAGCTAAGTGGTCTTCACATGTGAGGAAGATCAAGCAGCACACACGCAAACAGAGATGCAGGCCTAGAAGAGAAGGGGTAATTCTGTTCTTGCGCTCACACAGCCAAGAAATCACGAAACAGAATACAAAGTCATGCACCACACACATGTACAGAGAAACAGGGAGAAAAGAAGGCAAACCCAGAGCTTGCCGAAACGAGCTAAGGTGAGGAGAGGCCACTCATGTGTAGAAGCTTCAAGACATCCAGGCTCATAATAAAAAACGATGTCATCTGATAAGCGGAATGCAATCTCTGACTGAGCTCGGCGGTGACCTCTAGGATGATAGGGAGCATCTGATATCTCATTCAAAGTATGTAGGCTACCCTTCCCCTGCAAATGAGTTCACTGTGAAGAAAGATGAGTCATGGTCTTCTTCGTCAAGTGGGCGACCCCCTGTCGATCCAATCAAAGATGAAAAATCACCACCTATAGGCTTTTCCGGGATCTCACAAACGTTCAGCTCTGATACCAGCTGTGGGTTATGGCGACAGCCTCCCTAATCGACATAGCTTGGAGAGAAGGTGAAGATAGTGTAGATAAGGGGCACGAGCAACAACTGAAGGAAAAGAGAGTTTTTCATTATGTCAAAAAAGCCTTTAGAAGCTTTACAATATGTTCACACACACTTGGCCGCTCAAGTTTGGGCTGACCCTAACACTCACTACAGCACCAGATGGAGCCAGCTAGATTATGCATATCATGCTTGTACACCCAAAGCATATAGATTGCATTCTGAGCCCTCCTCTTCATTACATTAAATTACCCTCTCCCAGTTTCTACTCAGTTATCCTTTCCTATTCCAATCCTTATCTTCAGTTCTAGTATTGTAAATATGATTTTGTTTTGGGGGATGACAAAGGAGATACCACAGTTGTACATTGATGGCTGAGTTTAGCCTCTAGAAGACGTTGATAAAATCTCTCTCTCTCTCTCTCTCTCTCTCTCTCTCTCTCTAACATCCAAGATTCCATCATCCGAAATCTACAAGCAAAAAGTGGGCGAATCGAGGAAAGCGAAATTCAGCCATCCATGATGGAACATGAGAGTAGAAATACGGGTTATCAAGGAAGGTGAGGAGAGGTAGTCATGGGCCGCGGTCATCTCCGCAACACAAAAGAAAGTAGAGGAGACCGAAAAATGGAATGAGGTTGCCAAGAAAGAAAAAGGTAAGGAAGCTCCTTGTACACCCAGTCTTATTAACATGACCCTCAAAGAGGAACAAAGGAGGAGGATGCGGGCT
This sequence comes from Adiantum capillus-veneris, assembly GCF_014529385.1. Classification (NCBI taxonomy): domain Eukaryota; kingdom Viridiplantae; phylum Streptophyta; class Polypodiopsida; order Polypodiales; family Pteridaceae; genus Adiantum; species Adiantum capillus-veneris. The sequence goes on along the minus strand of NC_140959.1, from coordinate 117,979,319 downwards.
CTACATGTGAGGGTAACTAGCCTCAAGGACATAAACAATGTGGAAAAAGAGGTCACGTGTCACAAATGGGTGACGTGGCATGCCCGGACACACTCACACTGGTTGGCAGCAGCAGAAAACACCGAAGCAATGACACGTGGCAGGTCCGGATTTTCCGCCGTAAAACCCGTTGCACTACTGACGTGGCATCCGTACAACAGTCCCGCTTTTTGCGCTTACCTGCTGACGTGGAAAAGCGTACGGAAATCTGCTTTTATGCAGGCTAAATTTTACGCATGTTGATTTAGAAGCTTTTGGATTAGCTGCTTTATTTTAAGAGCTTTTGAGTTGAGAAGCTTTTGGGGCTCTGCTTTTGGGCATCCCTTGTAACTTATAAATAAGTGGGCAGGGCCCTCACTTCTCAGAGCATTTGGACGCAGAGTCTGAGAGTGAGAACCCTCCCACTCTCTTGTACTTTGAACACAGATTAATACAAAAAGAAATACCGAAAGGGGCGCCAGTCTTTGGGGCCAATATCTCTAGGCACGGAACTCCGTTGGACCGTGTCAAATCAATTGTGAACTGTGAATTGTTTTGAAGTGAATCTCTGCTGTGTCGCGGTAGAATCTTGACTTGGAGTGTCCAAGTTTGTTACAGTGGTATCAGAGCACGGCCGATTTCTCTTCTACCAGGAAACCCGATCCTTTTCTCGCGACACTTATGGATTCCGACAAAGAACACTCAACTTCCTCTGCATCTAGGGATGCGGGAAGAGATCATGAAGAAGATTCTCACGAAGAGTATGGCCCACCTCGGCCTACTCAGGCGGAGATTGAAGAGATGCAACGTTGACAATTGGTTGACAACACGACAAAGATGATGATCAACCTTGCGAAGGAACCGAATTTTGCAACATTTTTGACTCAGACATCCTTCAAGAGGTGCACACCTAGTGGTAGAAGGCCACAGAGCCACCCCTCAAACCGGCACTCAAGAAACCTCCTCCGACAATGTTTACAGAGCAAGAATTGGAAGAGGTGGTTGATACACGGATTACTCAGCTTTTTGACGCGAACAACAAAGCCAAAAAGCACGACAAAAATTAGAAGAAAGGAATTGACTTTCTGCGTTATTTGGGTCGTCAATCTACTTTTGTCTCGGCAAGAAAGCAGAAGAAGCGTGTGTGATTTGAAGGAGTATCCATTTCTTCTTCTTCTTCTGACAGTTCTTCTAGCTCTTCTGACTCGAGCGAAGAAAACATGAAAGGGAAAAAGCGAAGCAAAAAGCAAAGCTTCGGAAAGGGCAAGAAAAAGGCAAAGAAGCCTAAGTTTCACCCAGTTTCGCCCAGTTCTACAGAGGACTCATCCTCAGATAGTTCGGACTCCGACGATCACAGATTTTATGCAAAGAAGAAGCATTTCTTTAAAGCCAACCATTATGACTTCCTAGAGGATAAAAGCAAGAAAGTTAGAGAATTTAAAGAAGGTGGACAGTCAATTAAGTTTGACACTTTTTCTGGATTCCGAGATGCTTCGAGGGCTTTGGCCTTCATACAGCAGTTTGATATAGCTTTCTCTGGAGGGCATTACTCAGAGCACCGCAAGATTCGGAGGGCTACCTCTTTCTTCAAGGGAAATGCTCGAACATGGTGGTCCACCCTTCTACTAAACAAGGAAGCGCCAATTAAATGGCTGAAATTCAAAAGGCTTTTTATTTCTTCTTGGCTGACTCGGGAGTATGAATGAGATATACGAACTGCTTGGAATCACTTCGGATGACCAAGAGAGATTCTTTGGACGCATATCGCGAGAGATTTTGGAGCTCTTTTCTACTAGCTTCTTCATTTAAGAAGATCTCGTTTAAAGAGCAGATTGAGGGGTTTTGCTGCGGACTTCCTACAGAGATCCGATATCACTGCTTAAAACAAAAGTCAGATTCTATTCAAGAATTGATGGGTCATGCAAAATGGGGTTTTTCCATACATTCAGACAATTTGACTTACCCCACAGATGAGATCATGACTCAGAGTACCGAACAGACTTCTAATAATGAAAGTAGAAAGAAGAAGAGCCCCCATGTAACAGACTTGGACACGCCAAGTCAAGAATCTACCACGATAGCACCAAATAACCACTTCAAAACAGTTCACAGTTCACAATTGATTCAACACTGGCCCGACGAAATTCCGTGCCTAGAGATATTGGCCCCAAAGACTGGCGCCCCTTTCGGTATTTCTTTTTGTATTAATCTTAGTTCAAAGTACAAGAGTGCAGGCAAGCACTCACACTCAGACTCTGGTCCAAATGCTCTAAGTTATGAGGCCTTGCCTGCTTATTTAAAGAGTACAAGGGATGCCAAAAGCAGAGCCCAAAGGCTATTAAACTCAAAAGCTCAAAAGCTCAAAAGCTTGGCAAATGAAGCAGAGTGAATCTCTCTCTCTCTCTCTCTCTCTCTCTCTCTCTCTCTCTCTCTCTCTCTCTCTCAATAATAGAATAAAGCAAAGAGGCCTTCTCTTTAATAAAGCAAAAGCTTCCTCTCTAGCTGCCCTGCGTGTAAAAAGCATCGCCAAAAGCTGCCAACGCTGCCACGTCAGCCTCCGTAAGATCTTTGAAGCGGATGAACATACACGAGATTTGGATACGGCTTTTGCCAAGGTTTGCGAGACTTTGCAGAAGTCTCAAGAACAACAGAAAAAGGCAGCGGATCGCCATCGTCGCGACATGAAATTGAAGGAGGATGATTGGGCGCTCTTACGTTTTGAGAAGGCACGCCTACGAAAGAAAAAGGGAAAGGAGAGGCTTTTTCCAAAACTTAGTATGCGATACTACGGACCTTTCCAGATCACTGAAAAGATAAATGATGTCTCCTTCCGATCGAAACTGCCAGATACTTGGAGGATTCACAATGCATTCCATGCGAGTCTCTTGAAACCTTTTAAAGGTGATGTGCCTGATGATGGGGAGCCTGATAAGCAACCCGAAGTGGAAGAAAACGAGGAGATCCTTCTTCCTGAACAGATTTTGGCACATAAGGATACGAAGACTAAAGGTAAAGTCCAAAGGTGGTTCTTGGTTAAGTTCAAGAACTATCCTGCATTGGATGCGAAGTGGATGGAGGAGGAGGACCTAGCAGATACTCTTCATATTGTGAAACTTTACCTCGATGCTTTTGGTTTAGCATAGTCTACTTCAAATGGAACCCAGAATTCAGCTTGGCCGGAGATTTGGTGCAGTGGGATGCAAGAGTCGCTCCGCTCCTTTGTCAACAAATGCCTTGATTTAGATACTAGAGTCACTGATGTCTCTTTGAGCTTCAGGGATACTGAAAGCTGACAGTATTCTACTGTATGACTTTAATGAAATGGAATTCCTGATTATGATACTGATTTGTTCTTGCCTTCTCTTAAATGCAAGAACTGATAGACGAAATGATTGCAGCATTTTAATCTGATTGATCTCGAATAGACATGGTTGCAATAGGCGTTAGTCAATCGGACATCGATGAGGTCCCGATTGGACCTAGATGTGATTGCTAGCTACATTGCCGATAAATCATGCTCTAAGATCCGAATGAATGTTGAATGTCATGTGATGTCCTGTGATGTCTGGTGATGTCGTGTTGTGTGACTGTTGATTTGGTGTAATCGCGGCCAATTACAATGCTTTCAAGAGGGGGGTATGTCACAAAGTGATGACGTGGCGACCGGCAGCAGAAACCCTAATTTTTGCCAGAAAACCCTGATTTCCTGCAAACCCTAAAATCTGCCAGAAACCCTAATTTCTGGAAACCCTAACTGCTGGCTGAAACCCTAAAAAGCTGCCACGTGGGCCCGTACGGAATCCCTGAAATTGCGGCAGATTTTGCGCTGCAAAATAAACCCTAATTTCTGCCAGAAAACCCTGATTTCCTGCAAACCCTAAAATCTGCCCAAAACCCTAATTTTCAGAAACCCTAATTTCTGGAAACCCTAACTGCTGGCTGAAACCCTAAAAAGCTGCCACGTGGGCCCGTACGGAAATCTTTGAAATTGCGGCGGATTTTTGCGCTGCAAAATTTGCTTTTTGGGCTACGCAATTGGGCAGAGAAAGAGAGAGATGATGAGCGTCAAGCGGTGTGTGCAAGTGATAGAGCATGCGAAGATGTGTAGGGTGTGTACCTTGAAGAGGGGCGAAGGCTTGCAGGGCAGAGGGCGCTAGGGAACGAAGATAGCAAAGAGAGAGAGAGAGAGCGCTACACGATAGTTGGGGGAATAAGTTAGTGAGTAAAATTGACTCACATTCCCTTTATTAGAAAGTATAGGACCAATTTAAAGTTAGTGGCCAAGTTCAATGTGAACTTAGCCAAAGGTTAATAACCTTTAAAACTATACACAAAAGGGGGCCATTTGGGCCTTTAACCCAACAACCTCCCACTTAAAGGCATAAATGGAGCCTTTAAGCTACGTGACTCCCACCATCTGTATGCATAGATGATGTTGTGCTTTGGATAAGCACTTAGTGAGAGCATCTGCTGGATTTTGTGATGTATGGACCTTAACCAATGTAATAAGGCCATCCTCAAGCACTTCTCGAATGCAGTGATACCGCACATTAATATGCTTTGTGCGTGCATGAAACATGGCATTCTTTGCCAGACATATGGCACTCTAGCTATCACAACCAAGCATAGGTGCCTTGTCAGGCAAACCAAACTCACTGTGCTCTGCAGCGCTCTTTGGACTCATCTAGTTGCATGCCAACAAGTTTTCTCATCAAATGCACTTGGTTGACAGGCGTTGTATTCTCATACATTCCCTTTAACTTCTCCCACACATCAAAAGCAATTGTGAGACCTTTCAAATCAATGACTGTCTCGTCGGTCATGGCCATTTTAATGTATGTAATTCCTGTTCAGGCTAACCAATGCTTCATCCGTCATATTCTGTGGCTTTACCTGTTCAAGTGCCCCTTCACAATCCTTAAGAAATAGGATTCCTTGGATCTTGTCTTTCCAAAGGTCGAAACCTGTTCCATCGAACCTCCTAATCTCGAAGAGATTCTTCACATCCAAGATGAGGCCATAGTTGCACGAATAAGAGGACTAATACGCTAAATTTTTGGGCAAAATGCACAAAAACCGGAGTATAGCCTCACAGAGGTGTGCACTACAGCTCCAAATGGTCATAGGAGCAATTTGGGGCAAAATAGGTCGATTTAGGCACAAAAAACAATTTCTGAAATTTATGCGCAGGCAATTTCAGCGAGCAAATTTGTGCTCAAAAACAATAATTTTAGTTGTTTTTAGCTTCACAGAACATACATAAGGCTAATGCACAACCTTTAGAAGCATGTATGAGCAAAAGCCCCAATTAGTAGCATCAAATTGCATGAAATTGAGCCACAAATGGTCATACATAGCCAAAACTTGTCAAATGTGCGTAGATTGCATCAATTTTCACTTTCCCCAATGTAGACGCATCAAGAATACACTTACAAAAACCTGCATAAATCTGAAATTTTCTGAAAACACCTTTTTTGGGACCTGTTTTTCGGCAATTTCAGTGTTTTCGGGTAGCGGAGACCTAGCAAAGATGTTCCCACACCTTAATACATGATTTGCAAAACCTGTATTTTGCTGTCATAACCTGTAATTTGCCGATTTTGACCTAATTTCAGCCTGTTTTGACTTGCCGGGAGCTCTCTAGTGTCCGGGGACGAGTCCTTTGGCGATGAAATTGCAAAATCTCGCGTGAAAGTTGACCTCCTTGGCTGAAAATCAGCGTTTGCAGGTTTGGGAGAAAACCCTAATTTGGCTCTGATACCAGTTGATGAGCGTGAAGCGGTGTGTGCAAGTGATAGAGCATGCGAAGATGTGCAGGGTGTGTACCTTGAAGAGGGGCGAAGGCCTGCAGGACAGAGGGCGCTAGGGAACGAAGATAGTAGGGAGAGAGAGAGAGCGTTACACGATAGTTGGGGAAATAAGTTAGTGAGTAAAATTGACTCACATTCCCTTTATTAAAAAGTATAGGACCAATTTAAAGTTAGTGGCCAAGTTCAATGTGGCCAAGTTCAATGTGAACTTGGCCAAAGGTTAATAACCTTTAAAACTATACACAAAAGGGGGCCATTTGGGCCTTTAACCCAACAAGACAGAGAGTCCAAATTGCTTTATTTTTAAAAAGCCCACAGAGGGTTGAGAGAGAGAAGCTTTTAGCTTTTGATTTAGAAGCTTTTGGGCATCCCTTGTTACTTTAAATGAGTGGTTTGGGCATTCACTTCTCAGAGCATCTGGACGCAGAGTTAAGAGTGAATCCCAACCCACTCTCTTGTACTTTGAACTGATTAATACAAAAAGAAATACCAAAAGGGGCACCAGTCTTTGGGGCCAATATCTCTAGGCACGGAACTCCGCCGGGCTAGTGCAAATCTATTGTGATCTGTGAATTGTTTGAAGTGGTTATTTGGTGCTGTCGCGATTGATTCTTGATTGGAGTATCCAAGCCTGTTAATTACAGATATACTTTTTGGGACACATCATCTCAGTAGCAGGAGTGCGGATGGACCCGGCCAAGATTGAGACTATACGCGATTGGCCCGATTTGAAGAATGTCCATGATGTTAGAAGCTTCTTGGGCTTATGTTCTTACTACCGGCGGTTCATTAGAAAGTTTGTAGAGGTTGCTTCCCCTTTGCATTTGTTGATTCAAAAAGGAGTCCATTTCTCGTGGGGACCCACAGAGGTGACCGCCTTTCACACATTGAAAGAGAAATTGACTACAGGACCGTTTTGACTTTGCCGGATTTGCAGAAGTCATTCGAAGTATATTGTGATGCTTGTGGTCGTAGACTGGGTGCGGTCTTAATGCACGAAGGCCATGTCATTGCCTATGAGAGCCGATTGTTTTCAAGGCCGGAATTTGACAGCACAAATATATGAGAAAGAGCTTTTGACAGTTATCCATGCTCTTACTCAGTGGCGACATTACCTACTCGGAGTTGATTTTACGATCTTCACAGATCATCAGAGTTTACGCTACTTCTTGTCACAGAAGCAGCTATCGGGAAAGCAGATACGATGGGCGTTTCCACGATACATCATAGAAGCTTCAAGGATATGGTCGATCAGTACGCCACAGATCCAGATTTTGCAGTTATATTCGGTCGAATACAGAATGGGGAGGTAGTAGCGGGATATTCCATTCGGAATGACTACTTGATGAAGAAAACGATGTTGTGCATTACACAACCGTTGAGGGAAAAGGTTCTAACCGAATGCCATTGTCCACCATTTACGGGTCAATGCGGCATTGATACCACCTTGAAAGGTGTGGAGAGATACTTCTTTTGGCCGAGACTCAAGGACGTGGACGATTTTGTACGCAGATGCTTGGTATGTCTAAAGGTCAAGTTTTACACGCATAAAGCACAGGGATTGTTACAGCCTTTACCCATTCCCACCCGCCCCTGGGAAAGTATTGCAATGGATTTCATTTTTGATCTCTCGAAGACACAGAGTGGGCACGATGGTATCTGGACTATTATTGACAGATTTAGCAAGCAAGCTCATTTCATTCGAGTGAAGAAAGCAATAAAGACGGATGACTTAGCGAGACTGTTCATTGCCCAGATATTCAGATTACATGGCATGCCAGAGACAATTGTCTCTGACAGAGATCCCCAATTCACGAGTTTGTTTTGGAAGGCTATTTGGGAGAACATTGGCGCACGGTTGCAGTTCTCGTCATCTTTCCACCCGCATACAAATGGGCAATCTGAGATTGCAAACTCAATCGTACTGGATTTATTGAAGTCTTACATTTCGGATCAGAAGACTCATGGGAAAAGTTTTTACCTTTGGTGGAATTTGCCTACAATAACACGATTCACTCTTTGACGATGAAGGCGTCATTTGAGATTATTAAAGGTGCTCCGAAGGTTCCACCCTTCTTAAGCACGAAAGATAAGATTTTTGAAGCCGACCAATACACGAGGGACTTGGACACTGCTTTTGCCAAGGTCTGGGAGGCTTTAGAGAAATCTCAGGAAAGACACAAAAAGGCAGCAGATTGACACCGTCGCGATTTGAAATTGAAGGAGAACGATTGGGTGCTCTTACGTTTTGAGAAGGCACGTCTGAGAAAGAAAAAGGGAAAGGAGCGGCTTTTTCCAAAGCTTAGCATGAGATACTATGGACCTTTCCAGATAAAAGAAAAGATAAATGATGTCTCCTTTAGACTGAAGCCGCCCGATACTTGGAGAATTCACAATGCTTTTCATGTGAATCTCTTGAAGCCTTCTAAAGGCGACGTGCCGGATGACGGGGAGCCTGATGAGCAACCCGAAGTGGAGGAAAGCGAGGAGATACTCGTTCCAGAACAGATACTTGCAAATAAAGATAGAAAGATTAAAGGTAAAGCGATAAGGCGGTTCTTGGTTAAATTCAAGAACTAACCCGCATTGGATGCGAAGTGGATGGAGGCGGAGGACCTGACAGATACTCCTCAGATTGTGCACCTTTACCTTGAAGCATTCGGTTTAGCATAGTCTACTCCGATAGAAACCCGATTCAGCATGGGTGAATCTAGTGCAGTGGATATGCACAAGAGGGGAGTCACTCCACTCCTTTGTCGACAGATTGCCCCGATACCTTGATTTGATATAGAGTCACTGATGTCCCTTCGGGTTTCAGAGATACTGTTGAGCTAACAGTATTCTGTTGTATGACTTTATGATTTGGAATTCCCGATAATGAAAATTGTAACAATGTCAAACTTTGTAAATAATTAATTTATTTACAAGGAAATAGTTATCTAATTAGTTGTGTGCACATCAGAATAGATCTAGCAGTTCTGGGGTCTCAAGTGCGCCCAAATTTGGGCCAGAGCACCTCAAGGAGACCCTAGCAGAAAATACTTTAGAGCCCTAGTGATTCTGCGCGTCAATGCAAGCACAAGAATGAGATGGGGTTCTTAGAACAGTAATCCTAAGGCCTGAATTATTTTTACGGCCTTAGGATAAGTGAGTTAAACTATTTTAAATTGTTTGTGCCGGACCAAATGGTCGGACAAGTGCGAACAGGTAATGCCAGAGCAGTGCTGATACGGCATTGTGCTGGAGAGCAGCTAACGTTTTTATTAGCAGCATCCATGTATGTAGTTGTGAGTTAATTTGCACATTTTATTAATAGCTTATGGACTTTTGAAATGTGAAAGTTGAATGGTTTTTAAGTTATTAAGTGTGCCACTTGACACACTTACCAATGCTAAGTGACTCTCTCACTCACTCTCGCCCTCTCTCTTCTTCTAGCGCCCCCTTTTAGCTGGAGTCTACAAGAGATGTAATAGGACTAATCTTTGAAGTTCTTAAAGTCGAAAAGAATGTAGTAGGGCATATCTTTCGTTTAGCACGATTTGAAAGATTGTTGAATACTCTGTTAAATAGAGCTTATATGAATGAGTTTGAGATATTAAAAGAGAACATATATTCTTTTTTTAAATAATACACTAAAGACATATTTGATAAAGATTAATGAATAATAGATAGTTTGTCTATAAACAGGTAAAATTGAGATTTTTATTAATATCAGTGTTTTATATTTATGTGTTTTAGCTTAAAATGCATGGTTAGGCTTAAAATAAGTTGAAAAAGTAGTGGAGACCCAAAAATAGAGGTTTTATGGGTCGCGACCTACAAGTTGCGTTTTCAGCCAAATAAATACGTTTTTCGCAATTCTGTCCACATTGCCTTGTAGACCATACCTATTCCCGTCGTTTTGAGTACCTGGATTGCTCTATTCTGAGTTCGTTTGTAAAAGTTATGATGAAAACAAACAGAAGGCAGTAGCAGGGTAGTATACACAGGGACAGACAGACATACAACATCATACAGCTCTCCCTGCTATCAACCAAGAAGTGGATTTGTTTCTTCATGGTAGACTATTGCAATTGAGATTATGAAGGTACATAATTATGTTTGTTTACTTTGATTATCATGTTGAATTGGTTGCACGAGTATGTTGTTTTGGCTATTTTGTAGGCGATGCAAAAATCAATGTGTGAAACACGATCTGTGCAAAGTGTCATGATAAAAATCTAACCTTTACGGATCGCTTAGCGATCACGTTCTTATCTTGTTCTCGCAGGTATACTTGGTACGAAAATCGAGTTGATCGAATGCCTAAAAAGCGACTATTTTGAGAAGTCGCATGCTTTTCGAGGAAAAGAGCGAAGGGTGGTGTGTTTGGGGATCATTCACATATCTCTTCTTCTGCGAGTGCGAGTGCGAGTGCGAGTGAGACGTTGCATGCAAGCGGATTGAAGCTCGGGGGTGGTCAAGAGGTTCGAGCTCCATACATCGGAGTGCGTCCATATATTCCATTGCTTCTCTGTTGTATCAAAACTCTGCAAAAATCCAACAATACAAAGATCTCTTTCTCTATCTTTTGCTATCTATCTCTATTATTCCGTTCCTGTGACAAGTGGTATCAGAGCAAGCGGTTGATTCTGGACATGGAAGGATACGAAAGGAAGATAAAGGAGCAAGAAGACCTGATTTGGCGACTACGAGAAGATCTCGAACTAGCAAATCGAGAGCCTGCTGAGGCTCTACGGGGCAAAGCAGCACGAGAGCCTGATATCTATATGGATCTTGATGGCAAACATGAAGGCAAAAAAAAAACCATGCTACTCCACCAGGAAACAATAATCATCTTGGCGACGCTGGGGCACCTGGCGGTGGTGATAGTGGTGATGATGGGAACGGTGGTGGACGTAGAGGTCGTCAACGTGAAAAAGAAACAATGACGATATGGGAGAAGCGACAACCAAATCATTCTTAACGAAGGCTAAGCTTAGAGAGTTTGATGGCATAAGAAAAATATGTAAAGATTTAGAAGCGTGGATTGAAGAACTCGAAGATTTGGATTATACTTTCAATATCGAGAACACGACCACCAGACTTCCGAACGCTCGAGCAAGGTGACCGATAAGACAATACGTACCAAGATGGCTCAATTGGAGACTTTTGGCGATGCGTATGATAAAGGTAAGTCATCTACCCCTTCTTTGTGATGTTTTACGTCTTTGATACGTGCTTTGAAAGCTTCTGTGATTGAATTTATGCGTAAAAGTTAAGATTTAAATTTGAATTTATTAATTGATTTGGATAGTATTCATTGCTTCTTATCGTCTAAATTGATTGAGAAATTAAATTTGAAATTAAATCGAGAAATTAAAAAAACTTGTGGACTTAACCAGTGGTAATAATAGTTTCACGAAAGAGTTAGTAGAAAATTCGTTTTTTTTCTTTGAAGAGTCGGAAGCATAAAGATGATTTCTATATCATAAACATTGATATGCATGATGTTATCATTGGTATCAATTAGATGATTGAAAATCATGTTTTGATTGATTGTTAAGAAAGAAAAATATATCTTTAATAATTTGATGATGATAAGTCACACTCTTCGTGGAAAGAAAGAGATCCTAAATCTAGTTTTGGCCATGGAATTGATAAGGTGACTTAGATAAGAGTGTGAGATGTTGCTTGTGTTTGCTAATGAGATTAAAGAAGAATCTGGGGATAAACAGAAAGAGACAAATCCAGAATTTGTAGAGGATCTCTTACATGAATTTAAGGATGTGTTTCCGAACGATCTTCCTGGTATACCTCCGCCTAGAGCAGTAGACCATGCCATAGATCTATATCCAGGAGCAACACCTTACTCAAGGGCTCCATACAGATTAATTTTGATGACCTTAAAGAGCTCAAGATACAACTTGATCATCTTTTGAAAAAGGGTTTCATTAAACATAGTGTATCTCCTTGGGGTAGTCCTGTGTTATTCCAAAAGAAAAAAGATGGTACATATAGGTTATGCATTGACTATAGGGGATTAAACAGACAGACCATTAAGAACAAATATCCTCTTCCTCACATAGATGAATTGCTTAGCCATTTGAGTGGTGCCACAATATTTTCAAAGGTTGACCTTCGTTCTGGCTACCATCAAATCCGCATTAAGGCCGAGGACATTCCAAAGACTGCTTTTCGTACACGTTATGGGCATTATGAATTTACAGTTCTTGCTTTTGGTTTGACTAATGCACCAGCAACTTTCATGTGCTTAATGAATAATATTTTTCACCCGTATCTTGATGACTTCATTCTGGTATTCTTGGAATATATTTTTGTGTATTCTAAGAATGAAGAAGATCATGCATTGCATTTAAAGAAAACATTGGAAGTTTTGCGTGAACATAAATTATATATCAAAGCAAGTAAGTATTCTTTTGCAAAAGATCAGATTGTGTATTTGGGAAGAGTGATTTCTAAAGAGGGGATTCACATCGATCTTGATAAAGTTAAGACTATTGTGGAGTGGCCAACACCTAAGTCATTAAGGGATGGGAGAAGCTTTATGGGTCTAGCACAATATGAGAGAGCACACATTAAAGATTTCTCTAAGATAGCAAGTCCTTTGACCGAATTGACCAAGAAAGACAAGGGTTTTGTGTGGACTTCTAGTTGTGAGACTGCTTTTGAGACCTTGAAGGCTAAAATAGAAGAAAATTGTGTTTTAAAAGTTCCTGAGACGCTAGTGGGGAACAATTAGGTTGTGTTTTGACACAAGAAGGAAGAGTGGTTCCATATGAGTCTAGGAATTTAAGACGACATGAATTGAACTATGCAACACATGATCTAGAATTCCTTGTTGTTGTTCATGCATTGAAGCATTGGCGTCATCTCTTGCTTGGTATAAAATTTGAATTGCGTACTAATCATCAAAGCTTGAATTATATTTTTACTCAACCATTGTTAAATAACAGACAAAGAAGACGGATTGATTTGCTGGCTGAGTATGACTTTGATTTGAAGTATTTGTGTGGAAAAGAAAATAAAGTTGCAGATGCATTGAGTCGTAGGCCCATGTGTAATTTGTTGACTGTTGTGCGGTCTAATTTGATTAATGATATGCATGCTGAAGTTGAAAATGATTCCTTTTATATGCCTATTTTGAAATTCTTGTGTATAAGGGAAATCTGTATTATTATGACCGCTTGTGTATTCCTGCAAATTCTGCTTTTAAGAGTCAAATTCTGCATGAGTGTCATAATTCACCTTTTTCTAGTCATCCTAGATTGAATGACATATATGAAAAGATTCAAAGTTTATTCTTTTGGTCGTATATGAAATTGGATGTTAAGAATTATGTGCGTGAGTGCTTTCAATGTCAACAAGTTAAGATTCAGCATAAGAGGATGCCTAGTGACCTTCAACCCTTAGACATTCCTTTACAAAAGTGGGAGTCTATATCCATGGACTTTATCATTAGACTTCCTACTACTCGTGGAGGGTATGATTCGATCTTTGTGGTGGTAGATAGACTCACAAAACAAGCTCATTTCTTTCTTGTAAAAATAACTGATACTGCATTGACCATTGCACGCTTGTTTGTGAAAGAGATATTTCGTTTGCATGGCATGCCCAAGAGCATAGTGTCTGACAAGGATTCTAAGTTCACTTCTCATTTCTGGAGAGCGACTTTTGACTCTATAGGTACCCAATTACGCATGTCTACCACTTTTCATTCTCAAACAGATGGGAAAACGGAGAGAGTGAATCGTATTTTAGAAGATATGTTACGAATGTATATCAATGAAAACCAATCTAATTGAAATGAATATCTGCCTTTGGTTGAATTTGCATATAACAGTTCATATCATTCATCTATTAGGATGACTCAGTTTGAGGCAATGTATGACTATAACTATCCCACACCTATTAATTTTCTTAACTCGAGGAATAAGGTAGAACTGTCACGTGAGATCCTTGAGAAAATGGATAGCGAGTTGACCAAAATCAGGGGGAATATTAGAGAAGCTCAAAAGAGACATAAATTGTATTATGACAAGAAACATCGTGTTGTAGAGTATGAAAATGGTGATATGGTTTTCTTAAAGGTTATTCCTGAGAAGTCTCATTTGATTCTTCGAAAGGATAAAAGATTGTCTCCACGATTTGCTAGGCCATTTAAAATTTTGAAGTGCATTGGTTCATTAGCTAAACATCTGAGAAATAGAGACATTGTGGAAGTTTTGGTTAAGTGGCAGAACTATCCAGTAGCGGATGCATCATGGGTTGATCTTAGTGTTTTGCAAAGAGAATTTCCCTCTCTTTTCAACTCTGAGGACATAGTTAATTTTGATAAGGGGAGAATGTAATAGGACTAATCTTTGAAGTTCTTAAAGTCGAAAAGAATGTAGTAGGGTATATCTTTCGTTTAGCACGATTTGAAAGATTGTTGAATACTCTGTTAAATAGAGCTTATATGAATGAGTTTGAGATATTAAGAGAGAACATATATTGTTTTTTTAAATAATACACTAAAGAAATATTTGATAAAGATTAATGAATAATAGATAGTTTGTCTATAACCAGTAAAATTGAGATTTTTATTAATATCAGTGTTTTATATTTATGTGTTTTAGCTTAAAATGCATGGTTAGCCTTAAAATAAGTTGAAAAAGTAGTGGAGACCCAAAAATAGAGGTTTTATGAGTCGCGACCTAAAAGTTGTGTTTTCAGCCCAATAAATACGTTTTTCGCAATTCTGTCCACATTGCCTTGTAGACCAGACCTATTCCCGTCGTTTTGAGTACTTGGATTGCTCTGTTATGAGTTCGTTTGTAAAAGTTATGATGAAAACAAACAGAAGGCAACAGCAGGGTAGTATACACAGGGACAGGCAGACATACAACATCATACAGCTCTCCCTGCTATCAACCAAGAAGTGGATTTGTTTCTTCATGGTAGACTATTGCAATTGAGATTATGAAGGTACATAATTATGTTTGTTTACTTTGATTATCATGTTGAATTGGTTGCACGAGTATGTTGTTTTGGCTATTTTGTAGGCGATGCAAAAATCAATGTGTGAAACACGATCTGTGCAAAGTGTCATGATAAAAATCTAACCTTTACGGATCGCTTAGCGATCACGTTCTTATCTTGTTCTCGCAGGTATACTTGGTACGAAAATCGAGTTGATCGAATGCCTAAAAAGCGACTATTTTGAGAAGTCGCATGCTTTTCGAGGAAAAGAGCGAAGGGTGGTGGGTTTGGGGATCATTCACATATCTCTTCTTCTGCGAGTGCGAGTGCGAGTGCGAGTGAGACGTTGCATGCAAGCGGATTGAAGCTCGGGGGTGGTCGGGAGGTTCGAGCTCCATACATCGGAGTGCGTCCATATATTCCATTGCTCCTCTGTTGTATCAAAACTCTACAAAAATCCATCAATACAAAGATCTCTTTCTCTATCTTTTGCTGTCTATCTCTATTATTCCGTTCCTGTGACGAGAGAGCAGCCCCTCCCCCACTTCCCAGTGTTTACAATGCTCCTATCCCCCCTATTGTGAGTATCCTCTACGCATTGGAGCCCTCCATGGAAGCTTGAGAGCAGCCCCTTGCGACATATGTGGTTGCCTCGTGCTCCCATTGCCTAGAACAAGGGTTCCCATAGCCATAGCCAGCTTTTGGTGAAGATTCATCGCGAGGAGTTGCAGCAGACACTCTCTCCGTAGAGTGTGGTGGCTGTAAATTCTCTGTTTTTAGCCCCTAATCATCTCTTTTAGGGTGAATTTCAGCAAAGTACTCATAAAATCTAGTTCTTCTCGACCTATACTATGCGTATACAAAGTTTGGTGCGATTCTATCGCGAAAAAGGTCTCTATTTCGGCATTGAAACGTACTCAGGTAACATTTTCAGGTTATGTGCAAAAAATTACAGCAAGTATGTGTGCGTGCATTTTGCTGTTTCTCCCTTGTTTTTATTGCAGGAATGATTATGCATACTAAAACTCAAAGAGACATCAGTGACTTTAATATCAAAAATCGAGGCAATTTGTTGACAAAGGAGCGGAGCAACTCCCCTCTTGTGCATACCTGCTGCACCAGATTCTACCCAAGCTGAGTTCGGGGTTCCATTTAGAATAGACTATGCTAATCCAAATGCTTCAAGGTAAAGATTCACAATCTGAGGAGTATCTGCTAGGTCTTTCTCCTCCATCCACTTCGTATCCAATCAGGATAGTTCTTGAATTTAACCAAGAACCGCCTTATCACTTTACCCTTAATCTTTCTGTCTTTATGTGCCCATATCTGTTCTGGAACAAGGATCTCCTCGTTTTCTTCCACTTCGGGTTGCTCATCAGGCTCCGCATCTTCGGGCACATCGCCTTCAAAAGGCTTCAAGAGACTCAAATGAAAAGCATTGTAAATCCTCCAAGTGTCGGGCAGCTTTAGTCGAAAGGAGACATCATTTATCTTTCCGGAGATCTGGAAAGGTCCGTAGTATCGCATACTAAGCTTTGGAAAAGCCTCTACTATCCCTTTTTCTTTCTCAGCCGTGCCTTCTCAAAACGTAAGAGCACCCAATCCTTCTCCTTCAATTTTAAATCGCGACGATGGCGATCTGCTGCCTTTTTCTGTCTTTCTTGAGATTTCTGCAAAGCCTCACGGACCTTGGCAAAAGCCGTGTCCAAGTCACGCGTGTACTGATCGGCTTCAAAAATCTTATCTTTCGTGCTTAGGAAGGGTGGAACCTTCGTAGCACCTTCAATAATCTCAAATGGCGCCTTCCCCGTCGAAGAGTGTATCGTGTTATTGTAGGCAAATTCCACCAAAGCAAATACTTTTCCGATTGAGTCTTTTGATCCAAGATGTAAGACTTCAATAAATCTAGTACCACTGAATTGGCAATGTCTGATTGCCCGTCAGTCTGCAGGTCAAAAGATGACGAGAACTGCAACCGCGTGCCAATGTTCTCCCAAATTGCCTTCAAAACAAACTCGTGAATCTGGGGTCCTTGTCAGAGACAATCGTCTCGGGCATGCCATGTAATCTGAAGATCTGGGCCATAAACAGTCTCGCTAAGTGATCCGGCTTCACTGTTTTCTTCACTGGAATGAAATGAGCTTGCTTGCTAAATATGTCAATAACAGTCCAGATACCATCGTGACCACTTTGTGTTCTCGGGAGATCAAAAATGAAATCCATTGTAATACTTTCCTAGGGGAGTGTGGGTATGGGTAAAGGCTGTAACAATCCCTGTGCTTTATGCCTCTCAAACTTGACCTTCTGGCATACCAAGCAACTGCGCACAAAATCATCCACATCCTTCTTGAGTCTCGGCCAAAAGAAGTATCTCTCTACCCCTTTCAAGGTGGTAGCAATGCCGCAGTGACCCGTAAAAGGTGGACAGTGGCATTCGGTCATAACGTTTTCCCTCAACCGCTGTGTAACGCACAACATGGTTTTCCTCATCAAGTAGCCATCCCGAATGGAATATCCCGCTACTATCTCTCCATTCCTTATCCGAGTGAAAATATCTGCAAAATTTGTATCTGTGGCATACCGATTGACCATATCCTCGAAGCTCCTATGATGTATCGCGGAAAAAGCCAGAACCAACGGCTTTTGGGACAAAGCATCTGCCACCAGATTCTTCTGTCCCTGCACAAGGACAATCTATAAGTGAAACTGTGACAAGATGTTCGCCCACCGCATCTGCTTTTCTGATAGCTGCTTCTGTGACAAAAAGTAGCGTAAACTCTGAAGGTCTGTGAAGACAGTAAAATCCGCTCCGAGTAGGTAATGCCGCCACTGAGTAAGAGCATGGATAACCGCCAAAAGCTCTTTCCCATAAATCTGTGTTGTCAACTCCGGCCTTGAAAACAATCAGCTCTCGTAGGCAATGACATGGCCTTCTTGCATTAAGACCGCACCCAGATTACGACCACAAGCATCACAATATACTTCAAATGACTTCTGCAAGTCTGGCAAAAAACTGGTCCTATAGTCAATTTCTCTTTCAATGTCTGAAAGGCAGTCACCTCTGTGGGTCCCCACGAGAAAGGGACTCCTTTCTGTGTCAAGATATGCAAAGGGGAAGCACCCTCTGCAAACTTTCTAATGAACCGCGTGTAGTACG
Source organism: Adiantum capillus-veneris (assembly GCF_014529385.1). Taxonomy (NCBI): domain Eukaryota; kingdom Viridiplantae; phylum Streptophyta; class Polypodiopsida; order Polypodiales; family Pteridaceae; genus Adiantum; species Adiantum capillus-veneris. The sequence continues at coordinate 117,961,373 of NC_140959.1, read as the reverse complement.
AGCACAAGCCCAAGAAGCTTCTAATTTCATGGACATTCTTCAAATCGGGCCAATCACGGATAGTCTCTATCGTGGCCGGGTCCATCTGCACTCCTGCTGCTGAGACAATGTGTCCCAAAAAGTGTATCTCGGATAGGAAAACTTCACTTTTCTTCGCATTAATCACCAACTTGTGATCTCGTAATGCCTGAAAGACCTGTAGCAGATGTTCTCTATGTTCTGCTTTTGGACCATATGCTTTTAAGTTTGAAGGCTTTTTACTGTAAACTGCTTTTTAGGCAAAGGGCCTTTAAATATGAGGTTAGGGCTCATTCTCTGGCATGCTTCCTGGAGAAGATGCAGAGTTGCGAGTACCGGCTTGTACTTTGTTGATGCAATATAAAGAAATACCGAAAGGGGCGCCAAGGTTTGGGGCCAATACTCTCTGGGGTGGAATTCCGCCACTCCGTGTCGCGTGTCGTCGCTCTCCCTCAGTTCAATTGTTAAAGAAGTGCTAAAAGTTTGTTCAGTCTATTCTTTTCTATTGGCACGTGGTGCCCGTCTTGTGACACTTATGGTATCAGGGAACTCCCAAGAGGACATCACAACCTTCCAAGGGCATTATGTTGAAGTCCTATGCCCCAAATACCCCTAACAATGCAACCGAAGTTTGCCAATGACAAGTGTAATGGCTACGTCCCTGCCGGGTGCCACTAGAATTGCCTTTGCTAGTGGTCCCATCCGATCGGGCGTGATCTCGAGCCGCGCCGCCAATTCAAGTGAAATGAAGTTGACCTTGGCTCCTCCATCGAAGAAGATCAGGGCTTCTTGGGCTTCTTGGTCTGTCACTTTGCCCCATGCTCAGCAAAGTTCTGTACTCTCGTCAATCGTGCTTGGGTCAGTACCCATGCAATCTGGAACCAGTCCTGCTTTCATCTTGAATTTTCGTCCACGTTCCTCGGCTGCTTTCGAACCCTTTGGCCTGTCTTCATCCTTGTCGTTCTGTTCTTGGGTACTTCACGGAGATATGCCCAGTTTCCCCGCATCCAAAGCACTTCCCCTCTTTAATGTAGAGAGCTCTCTCTCAAAGAGTAAGCTTGGTTCGTGCATCCTTTTCTTTCTTTTCTGGGTTGCTCTTCCTCTTTCTACTTTCATTGTCTGCACAATCTTTTGCGTCATGATTTCATCTGTGGGGTAGGTCAAACCACCTGAGTAAATGGCAAAGCCCTGTTTCGCATGAGTCCCATAGTTGACACGTACGGTCACGTACGACGGGTACATGTACGAAGAACTAAAAAAAATTAGACGTACGGTGACGTAACATACGATGCAAAAAAAATCATGCGTCTTACACATGATAGATCATATGAGTCATGACATAGACCTTAGTACTTAGTACTAAATACTTGTAACTTAAGTTTTACAAGTTAGAACATGAAAGATCTGTCCATGGACATTGGAAACGGCAATGTCCAAAGAAAGAAGAATCATGATCTCCAAAGTGGTGGCAGCCATAGTAGATCCGCTACCCGAACCTCGTCGCACATAGGTCATGGTTGTTTGAGCCAATGCAGCCATTGGGCTCTTGGTCAAATGCTGCAAAACAATCCCACACCAAAAATCGCCCCCGCACCCAAAAAAAAAAAGCACGAGTCATGTACGGAACATACGAGTCGTACGGAACGTATGGAACGTCCTGTACGTTGAACGTGGACAACCCTGCACATGACTCATCAGTTCCTAGCGGGACTCTGATTTTTGCTCTAAGCAGTGATCTCGGATCCTTGTAGGAAGTCCCAAGGTAAACCGCTCAATCTGTTCTTTGAACGAGATCTTCTTAAATGAAGAGGCTAGTAGAAAAGAGCTCCAGAATCTCTCGCAGTATGCGTCCAATGTATTCTTCTTGGTCATTCGAAGATGGTTCCAAGCAATTCGTATGTTGCGTTCGTACTCTCGAGTCAACCAAGAAGAAATAAAAAGCCTTTTAAATTTCAGCCATTTAATTGGCGCTGTCTTGTTCAATAGAAGTGTGGACCACCAAGTTCGAGCATTTCCCTTGAAGTAAGAGGTAGCCCTCCAAATCTTGGAGTGCTTTGAGTAACGCCCTCCAGAGAAAGCTATGTCAAACTGTTGAATGAAGGCCAAAGCCTTCAAAGCATCTTGATATCCAGAGAACGTGTCAGATTTAATTGATTGTCCACCTTCTTTAAACTCTCGGGCTTTCTTGCCTTTATCCTCCAGAAAGTCATGCTGGTTGGCTTTATAGAAATTCTTCTTCTTTGCATAAAAGCTGCAGTCGTTAGAGTCTGAACTATTCGAAGACGAGTCCTCTGTAGAACTGTCAACAACTGGGCGAGATTTAGACTTCCTTGCCCTTTCCGAAGCTTTGCTTTTTGCTTCGCTTTTTCGCTTTTCTGTCTTCTTCGCTCGAGTCAGAGGAACTAGAAGAACTGTCAGAAGAAGAAGAAGAACAGGGTACTCCTTCAAATCGCACATTCTTCTTTTGCTTTCTTGCCGAGGCAAAAGTAGACTGACGACCCAAATAATCCGAGAAGTCAATGCCTTTCTTCTGCTTTTTGTCGTGCTTTTTGGCTTTGTTTTGCGTGTCAAAAAGCTGAGAAATCCGTGTATCAACCACCTCTTCTATTTCTTACTCTATAAACATCCTTGGAGAAGGAGGTTTCTTGAGTGCCGGTTTGAGGGGTGGTTCTGTGGTTTGCCGCCACTGTGAATGCACCTCGTCAAAGGAAGTCCGAGTCACAAATTTTGCAATTTTCGGGTCCTTCGCAAAATTTAGCATCACCTTTGTTGCATCGTCGATCAATCGTCGACGCTCCATCTCTTCAAGCTCCGCCGTAATCCTCACGTGAATCTTCTTCGTGTGGACCACCAAGTCGACTGATCTCTGTCTGAATCCATAAGTGCCACGTAAAAAGGATCGAATTTCCCGGAAGGAGAGAAATCGGCCGCGCTCTGATACCACTGTAACAGACTTGGACACTCCAAGTCAAGATTCTACCCGACACGACAGGAATTCACTTGAAAACAGTTCACAGTTCACAACTGATTCGACACGACTCGGCGGAGTTCCGTGCCTAGAGATATTGGCCCCAAAGACTGGCGCCCCTTTCAGTATTTCTTTTTGTATTAATCTGCAACTCAAAGTACAAGGGAGTGGGAGGGTCTCACTCTCAGACTCTGCGTCCATATGCTCTGCACAGTGGGAGCCCTGCTCAATTATTTATTCATTACAAAGGATGCCAAAAGCAGAGCCCCAAAAGCTGTCCCAAAATCAAAGGCTTTCAAAACTAAAAGCAAAGCTTCAAAAGCTCTCTCTTTCTCTTGCAACTTGCGTAAAATAAAGCAAGTCAAAAATCTGCCCACTGTTGCCGTAAACAGCGTCGCAAAAAGCGGACTTCCATACACTGCTGCCACGTCATCTGTGACCGGCCTATACAACGTAGAGGGCGGTACTATTTCAATTACCTGTTAACTTTACACAGAGCACTGAGAAGGAAAGAGAACACAGATGCGTCCAGCGACTAGAATGTCACTGCGCACACGAGATCGACACTCTGTAGGCCCCAAAGACTGGCGCCCCTTTCGGTATTTCTTTATTCGATTTAAGGTAGACGATCCAACCACTTAGTACAAGCTTTCACAAAGCTGTCCAAACCTGGCGAGGACTGAAAACGACCTGATTTTGGCAACATAACGGCGCAAAAACCCCTGCAGGTCAAAAGCACTGTCTAGGACGGATTCCCTCGCTATCTGGAAGCTTTCTGGCGAGCTGTCACAGAAATTCAGCGTGCTGTAATTCTCTGTTTTTCACTGTCGGGTGCCCAAATGCATGTACACGCATCCGAAGGCTCTCACGAGGCTCCCCTGGTGTTCCCTTGCAGTTTAGGTGCGAAACCCTAAACCTGCAGAAAAACACAGCAGGGTGTAATTCCCTGTTTCGGATCGTTTTTAGTGGAGCAAACACGCCTACGCGTGTCCCAAGGGCTCCCGCACGCAATGGGACAGTTCCCTTATGAATTGGACGAGTTTTCACGTGAGAAAACTCTCCAAACTCGCAATCTTTCGCAATGGAACTATGCGTACCTGTGGGAGATTAGCAATTAGCTAATCCGGTTCCTGTTCAGAAGGCTCTTGCCTTGGCAAACGCACATAAACCCCCAGAATTGTACATATTTATTTGAGTAGCCCAACTAGTGCAGTGCTATTTAGGGAGGAGTTATAGTCACTACTACATATTGTACGGAGAGATGATCATGCTAGATACATGTGGGTGAGACTGAGAGCTGACACAGGCCGATTTCTATACATTGCCATATGTTACTTCCCCCCAGTACGTCAGTATATGTTGCATCCAGAGGATAGTCGCCTTTCTCTATACTAGATGATGATATGTGGAAGTTTTCTAGGGATGGTGATATCATCCTCCTAGGGACTTCAATGCCCGAACGAGCAACTCAGGCAGTCTTCTACGACACTTCACATGAGATGCTTTGAGAGCTGGATGTGGGTGAGTTGGGGCTTAACAGATGCTCACATGACAGAGAGCAGACGGAGTATGGGAGATACCTCACGGAGATGACGAGTACACATGGGTTAGCCATACTTAATGGCTTATAGCGATTTCTTGGAGCAACCGATTTCACATGCTTTCCACACAGACACGGGGCCAATACAGTGGACTATGTTATGGCACAACCAAGCTTTATTCCTTGTATTAAGGATTTCATAGTGGAAGCAAGACCAGTGGACGTAGCAGTGGATCATGCACTTTTGACATTGTCTATTTCATTTCAGTATAGTACAGCCCAGACATCCTCCGACACTAGAAAGTACGAGAGCTTCCAACCGGCAACCTTCCCAACTGTCAGTTCAGATCGCGGGAGTCTTCAGGAATATGGTGCAGCCATCTGACCCTGATCCTGTGCAACCGCCTTTGCCACCACCGCTGCCCCCACCACCACCGCCACCGGGCTACAATGGTTGGAGCCCATATGGATACCCTTATTATCCGCACCCGGGATACGCGCCTAACCAACCAAAAGATTTCAAGGATGGCGGCACAAGAGCCGAATTTTTCACCTTTTCCGGGATGAAAGATCGGAAGAAAGCATTGAAGTTCCTACAACAATTCGACAACATCTATGCTTTAGGGAACTATACAAATGAATCCAAGATTAACGAGATTTCTTAAAGATAATGCCATGCAGTGGTGGAGTTCCATCTTGATGCAATCGCATGCTCCAAGGACCTAGCAAGCTTTCAAGACAATATTTGCACGCATTTATATGACTTCTCTCTTTGAAGTCCAGATCTTGGCCAGAATGTGGCAACTTGAAAATGCTTGCCACAGATACCATGGACGACTATAACCAAAGGTCTCTCGACGTCTACCTTCCGGTGTCCTTCTTTAAGACATTTCATTTCATTTCATCATCTCTCTCTCTCTCTCTCTCTCTCTCTCTCTCTCTCTCTCTCTCTCTCTCTCTCTCTCTCTCTCTCTCTCTCTCTCTCTCTCTCTCTCACACACACACACACACATTTATGTATGGCCAGGAGACTGTGGAGTACACAGATGCATATACCTATCTTGGGGTAGTATTCAGTGGACCGGTGTTTTCACTAAGGAGAGCATCGGACACTAGACTGACGAGAGCATATGCAGCTTTGGGAGGACTGGAGAGGATGTGTTCGCAGGTTCAGTTTCAGGAACCGCGAACAAAGCTATGGCTCTTTGACACTCTAGTGACTCCAGCTATGCTCTATGGAGTTTAGGTATGGGGACCCTCAGTAGACCACCATGGGAGATCTGGTAATACAGATGGATGGAGATGTATGGAGAGGCCTTTGATCTCTATGATCACTCGGATGATTGGGGCTAAGGCCTCAGTACCACATGAGATTATCCGAGCCGAACTAGCCGCCCCCCCCCCCCCCCCCCCCCTCGTGGTGGAGGCACTGACGAGATCAGTTTCCTTTATGCACGGTTTATGGGATCTCCCCAGAGACAGATACGCTCGGCTTGCCCTGGAGTCATCTCGACAACTAGCTCTACAATGCGATACAGCATGTTGGTACGGACAGATGGCATCATGGTTCCAGTCGCATGGTCTCAATATGGATAGATTACCTCCGCTTCAATACTCCTTGGATGCACCCTCCCTGTCTCTCACACGGACAGAGATCACCAGGCTCATACATCAAGATCTTCAACTAAATACCGGGAGCCCATGGATACAGCCGACACAGGAGTTGGGCACGAAGATGGCCTTCTACAAAGAGCATCTTCTCCAACTCACGGAGGACGGCTTTGTGACTAGGCCACCATACATGGATACACACTTATCTCATGGGATAAGATGCGCTATTGGACATATACGCACATCCTCACATCAGCTCCAGATCGAGACTGGCCGATTCCGAGGGGTGCCGGCAGGAGCTAGGATATGTCACCTATGTAACTTAGAGCCAGAGACAGAACTGCACTACACATGCCACTGCCCGGCATACTATGAGATACGCGGACGCTTCCACTACTTGTTCAGAGAAGGGTTCGAACCTTTTTCTAGAGTCATGAGATACAAGGATCAAAAGTGTCTCGGATTGTTCCTGCTAGAGCTGCGCAGACTTAGGGAGAGCTTGCTGAGGACATCAGGGGAAAAACAGTCTCAGAGACGAATCACAGAGTTCTTTACACCAGACAGAGGAGAGCAAACGGAGCAGTCATTACAGCCTACTCATACTAGAGGTACACTGCTTGACAGAGCCACTGAACTTGGCAGATCCAGACGTCCACGACCTCGGGGGGTCTCCCACTACCGACGAAGGTTGCAACAGAAGATACGATTCACTCTAGCTCAACATGCAAGACGCCCAACCAGAGTTTTGACCATGGAGGAAGTCGATGAGATCCGACAGCGACCGATGAGAGATTTCATTTGAACCCACAGACCCCCCTCCCCCCCCCCTATTTCCTTTCTCCTTAGTGCCTTAGTGTTTTAGTGTTAGTTCTTTGTAACTTGGTAACTTTGTAACTTGGTAATTTCCGTACTCGGACATGGTATCAGATTCACCAATTGTAACTTTTTGGTCTCATAGGTCATTTTGGCCTTTTGAAGACGTTAATATAACATTTCATTTCATTTCTCTCTCTCTCGTCGGCTAGATCTTTAAGGTCTCTTGGGGTAGTTTCCTATGACATTAAAACTATCTTCTTCTCGGGTGTGTGTGTGTGGGTGTATGTGTGTGCCAATAAAAAGAGGAAAATGGTATAACCTTTCTATCACCCAAGTGTGGTAGATTGGTTATGCCATTTCCCTCTTGAATAACAGGTCTTGAGTTCAACTCCTCGTCGGCTAGATCTTTAAGGTCTCTTGGGATAGTTTCCTACGACGTTAAAACTCTCTTCTTCTTCTTCTTCTCTCTCTCTCTCTCTCTCTCTCTCTCTCTCTCTCTCTCTCTCTCTCTCTCTCTCTCTCTCTCTCTCTCTCTCTCTCTCTCTCTCTCTCTCTCTCTCTCTCTCTATTCAATTCAGTTTGTTGCAGTTTCTGTTCATGTGTTGCTATTGATTTCTCGCTTGGGTATTCAAGCCTGTTACAATGTTTGTGTTTCCTACACTCAAGGTGTAAGGTGTTACGCTCAACAGCAAGTCCTGCAATTCCTTTAGTGAGAGAAGCATGCTTAGGCGAAACGCTATACACACTCAAAGACAAGAAAAAAAACTCAAGGATTAGAGGATTTGTGCAAAAACAAAGCTCTAATACCAGTGTTTGTAGTAGTGGAACTGAGAGAATAGGTAGAATCGAGAATTCGCACTTCCACAATCCCTTGTTCTTTCCTTGCGTTGATGAATGCAACTTTGCACTATTGATGGTTCCTTTTCGATACTTAAGAGAGTCAGAGATATGAGGTAGAGCTATAAAGAGGTAGAGAGAGAGAGAAGATGCACCAATGGGGTCCCAGCCAACCCTCTCAAGGGCCCCCCACACCGTTACCAATGTGGTGTTTGCGTAAATGGAATGCATACCAATGCAATACTTCAATGCAAGACTAGAATCAACTCAACTAAAATGGATGTAGGCCATGGTAACTCTTCGAAATGAGGTCCAAGGCTGAGTTGGATGTTCAAATGTAAGGATGAACTTGGCTGGAAAACTGATGTACCTTCAGCTATGTATTGTTGCAAACCAATGGCTAAAATGATCTCAAATAGACAGCCATCCAATAAGCAATGGAAGGGGGGAATGAGCAATGGTCAATCTCCTCCACGATAGGGACCCAATACTGAGAATGAAGACCTGCACAAAGCGCCTCCAAAGTTTTCCAGTATGGAGTGGCAGCAACAAGAAGAGGCAACAGATGATGATGGCAAGGCTGAGAGCTCGAACCCAGAAACGCTGATGTGGGCAGCCAGGCAATCATTAAAAGAGCATACATGGGGGAAAGAAAAACATCCAGCATATTTTGAATCCATCGCCCTTTCCGCCTGGTGTTAATTGGCAGCCCCTCGTCACCTCCCTCTGGTCACTCCCTGCTCTCAAGCCCTATTTGTTAGGTGTAGCTGTAACAGACTTGGACTCTCCAAGTCAAGAATCAACCGCGACAGCACCAAATAACCACTTCAAACACTTCACAGATCACAATAGATTTGCACTGGCCCGGCGGAGTTCCGTGCCTGAGATATTGGCCCCAAAGACTGGAGCCCTTTTGGTATTTCTTTTTATATTAATCAGTTCAAAGTACAAGGGAGTGACTCGGGGTTCACTCTCAGACTCTGCGTTTAGATGCCTGAGGAGTGAAGGCCCAAGCCACTTATTTAAAGGTTTACAAGGGATGCCCAAAAGCAGAGCCCCAAAAAGCTTCAAAATCAAAATCATCTGCTCTCTCTATCTCTTAGAGAGTCTAATTGAAAACAAAAGCAATTTCTCTCTCTTTCTCATTGCGTAGAGTCCAAAAAGCAACCCACGCACTGCTTTTTTTCTCATCGCTTTTTCCGCCGCAATTTCCGGAAGCGCCGTACACTGCTACTGCCACGTGGCATCCCTGCAGATTTTAAGGTTTGCTGAAATTAGGGTTTCAGCCAGAAATTAGGGTTTCTTGCAAATTAGGGTTTCTGGCAGTTTTTAGGGTTTGCAGGAACATACCCCCCTCTTGAAAGCATTGTAATCGACCGTGATTACGCCTCCAAAACCGACAAAAGCCATAAACCGTCTTAGCAGACACTGACTGTTAGTACCTACGTACTAGCAACACACATCTAGCACATGCACCAAATCGACAGTCACATCACACGACATCACAGGACATCACATGACATTTAACATTCATTCGGATCTTAAAGCATGATTTATCGGTAATGTAGCTAGCAATCACATCTAGGTCCAATCGGGACCTCATCGATGTCCGATTGACTAACCCCTATTGCAACCATGTCTATTCGAGATCAATCAGACCAAAATGCTGTAATCATTTCGTCTATCAGTTCCTGCACTCAAAAGAAGTGAAGAAACAAATCGATATCATTATCAGGAATTCCGTTTCATAAAGTCATACAGTAGAATACTGTCAACTCTCAGTATCCCTAAAGCTCAAAGAGACATCAGTGACTCTAGTATCTAAATCAAGGCATCTGTTGACAAAGGAGCGGAGCGACTCCCCTCTTGTGCATCCCACTGCACCAGATCTGCGGCCAAGCTGAATTCTGGGGTCTGTTTGGAATAGACTATGCTAATCCAAAAGCATCGAGGTAAAGTTTCACAATTTGAGGAGTATCTGCTAGGTCCTCCTCCTCTATCCACTTTGCATCCAATGCAGGATCGTTCTTGAACTTAACCAAGAACCGCCTTCGGACTTTACCTTTAGTCTTCGTATCCTTATGTGCCAAAATCTGTTCAGGAACAAGGATCTCCTTGTTTTCTTCCACTTCGGGTTGCTTATCACGCTTCCCATCATACCACTCAAGAATCAATCGCGACAGCACCAAATAACCACTTCAAAACAATTCACAGATCACAATAGATTTGCACTGGCCCGGCGGAGTTCCGTGCCTAGAGATATTGGCCCCAAAGACTACCGCCCCTTTCGGTATTTCTTTTTGTATTAATCAGTTCAAAGTACAAGAGAGTGGCTCGGGTTTCACTCTCAGACTCTACGTCCAGATGCTCTAAGAAGTGAGGCCCTCACCACTAATTTAAAGGTTACAAGGGATGCCCAAAAGCAGAGCCCCAAAAGCAGAGCCCCAAAAGCTTGAAAGCAAAAGCAAATTCTCTCTCTCTCTCAATGAGAGTTAAAATAAAGCAATTCCACTCTCTTTCTCTCATCCAAAATCCTTGTGTAGCAAAAAGCTAGGATTTGCGTCGCTAATTTTTTTATTTTTATTTTTTTAAAAAGGAAGGTGGCCACTCAATCAAGTTTGATACCTTTTCAGGATACTCGGATGCTTCGAAGGCTTTGTCGTTTATACAACAGTTTGACATTGCTTTCACGGGAGGACGCTATTCAGAGCACTCCAAGATTCGGAGAGCTACCTCTTACCTAAAGGGGAATGCTCGTACTTGGTGGTCTACGCTTCTTTTAAACAAGATTGCGCCAGTTAAATGGTTGAAATTCAAAAAGCTTTTTATTTCTTCTTGGTTGACGCAAGAATATGAACGAGATATACGAGTTGCTTGGAACCATATTCGGATGACTAAGAAAGATACAATCAATGCTTATTACGAAAGATTCTCGAGCTCTTTTCTACCCGCCTCTTCATTCAAGAAGATCACGTTCAGAGAACAGATTGAGCGGTTCACCTTGGGTCTACCTACAGAGATCCAAGATCACTGCTTGGAGCAGAAGTTAGCTTCTATTCAAGAGTTGATGAGTCATGCGAAGCGGGGCTTTGCCATTCACTCTGGCAGTCTGACTTACCCCAAACAGACTTGGACTCTCCAAGTCAAGAATCAACCGCGACAGCACCAAATAACCACTTCAAACAATTCACAGATCACAATAGATTTGCACTGGCCCAGTGGAGTTCCCTGCCTAGAGATATTGGCCCCAAAGACTGGCGCCCCTTTTGGTATTTCTTTTTATATTAATCAGTTCAAAGTACAAGGGAGTGACTCGGGGTTCACTCTCAGACTCTGCGTCCAGATGCTCTGAGGAGTGAAGGCCCAAGCCACTTATTTAAAGGTTTACAAGGGATGCCCAAAAGCAGAGCCCCAAAAAGCTTCAAAATCAAAAGCATCTGCTCTCTCTCTCTCTTAGAGAGTCTAATTGAAAACAAAAGCAATTTCTCTCTTTCTCATTGCGTAGAGTCCAAAAAGCAACCCATGCACTGCTTTTTTTTCTCATCGCTTTTTCCGCCGCAATTTCCGGAAGGCCGTACACTGCTGCTGCCATGTGGCATCCCTGCAGATTTTAGGGTTTGCTGAAATTAGGGTTTCAGCCAGAAATTAGGGTTTCCTGCAAATTAGGGTTTCTGGCAGTTTTTAGGGTTAGCAGGAATTTTACGGTTTCAGCCAGAAATAGGGTTTTTGTTGTCCGCCACATCATCACTTTGTGACAGTAGCGGAAGAGAATAAGGATTTGCTCGCATCTAGTACTCCGTACACAAACACAAGGGACACTTTGCTTCACTTGAAAGAACTGAATTGAACTGAAAGAAAGAGAGAGACAAGAGAGAGAGAAAAGAGACGACACAGATGTCGGGTCCCAACCCTCAAGGGCCCCCTTGCTCTGTTGCCAAAGCAAGTACTTTCTTTATTCTTGCACAAATGCTACTACAATAACTAAATGTTGAGATGCTGATGCTACTGATGTTGGGTACTCGGTACTAAGATACTGAAGGGGTATTGAGGTATTGAGGTTCTATGTCGATGACGATGATGTCAACGACGAGGAACTGATGGTCTATGTTGACGATGATGATGTCGACGACGGGTACCGCTGGTCTATGTCGAAGACGAGGAGGTCTACAACGGGTACTGCTGGGCTATGTCGAAGACGATGATGTAGACGACGATGACGATGCTAACAACGACGACGACCGTCACGGACACGACGATGTCGCCGTGACGACGACGATGACGCGAGGCTAGGGCTGAAATCTGAAAACGCTAGGGCTGAAAACTGAGATCACTGGGAATCTACTGCGATTGGGTATTGTGCCAACGACGACGACGATGTCGACGATGACTACTGTTCTAAGGGCTGAAAACTCAAAACGTTGGCTGATGTGTAAGGTTGAGAGCTGGCGCTGATGTAAGGGCTGAAAATGCAATACTGTGTCGTGGCGATGATGATGACGACGATGGGACTATGACGATGATGACGATGTCGTCGTCAAGTCCGGGACCTGCGATGATGACGACGATGTCGACGACGACGACGTCAAGGCTGAAAAACGCTAAGGATGAAAACTGAAATCTGTCGGGATGGATGGCTTTTCAGCCAGGATCTGCTGCTGGGAATGGAATCGGGGATGCGACGAGGCTAAAGGGATGGTACTATTGCAAAAACGCTGATGGCTGAAAATTTCTCCAAAAACGCTAGTGCTACTGGGGTACTGCTGAGAGAGAGACCACTTGTAGGGTGCAACACTTGGTGCACCACCTTCTGCTGCCTCCTCTGCTTCTACTGAGTGCCCAATGGGTTCTTTTATAGTTTCTTAGCAATTTGCCCTACCTACTTTTCCAACAAAAGTCACTTATTGATATATAAGTGAAAACTGTGTACTTTGGAAAAAAAGGATTCTATGCTCTGGAAAATGCTCATGCTGAAATGATTGTACTGTGCAAGAGAGGGTATGCAACTATGACCGGTCTGGACATGCACGTCCTGCTAGAGGCTCCCAAGGTGCCATGCTAGGTCCTACGCTAAGACTGACGCTAGACTATGGCAGAAGCATGTCCACGTGGCGCAAGTGAAGTGCGCACCTGACACTATTATATTAAAATATATGGGCTGTCAGCCTGCCTGACTATAGTGTCACCCGCTTGAAAACACTTTAGAATGTTTGAAGTGACTTCTCGATAAGAATATGAGGACATTGCACATGTGCACAAGCATGTACATCTCACTTTCCCCTACTCCAATTGACACTAGATCGGATGGGTGAAACTTGCGTGACTTAAGCTACATGTTGACGCCACCAAAGTGTAACTAGACCTGCGTATGCCTTGCACAAACCATTTATGCAAGAGGGTTCCAAAATTGGAAAAATCCTATCTAATGGACCCGTCCAGACATGGAGGTCATGCGAACACGCTAACAAAATTGTCGGAACTAAATCCCTTAAAATCTGTAAACAAACCTTGGCTCCGAAGACCTAGTAGTAGCATGTCTACGTGGCACATAGAACCATGTGCACATGGCACTTGTAAAAAGTAAAAATGTGACCCCTTGGGGGATGAAAGGACAAGAAGTCAGAAGGAGAAGAAGACCTTTAACCTAACGCCTTGTCCTCAGCCTAGCGTTTTGAAGGGAGTTTTGAGCCAGCAAAGAGGCCAACGTTTTTGCAATGAGGTCAACATTTTTGCAATAGCAGGCTGATCCGGACTAGATCTTACCCATCCAAACCTTGCCCAGGCCCTGGTTGAACTCTCTAGTAGCAGTTCCATCGCAGCCGAGCGTGTTTACTCATTCCAGATCTGCAACCAGTCATGCATCCTCATCCTTGGGCGACTCGATAGCAGTAGATTTGTTGTAAAGAAGTTATCAGATCAGCCCTTGCATCTGCGTTTTGCAGCAGCAAATCAGCCCACCTTTGGAGACATGGAACCTTGCCAAAAATGGCCAAGAAGGTCGCCAAATCAGTTCAGTCCTGTAGATCTCTGTTTTCAGCAGGAAGAACTTGGAACTAGCTAGAAGAAGTCATCTAGCATCAGCCCAAGAGGTGCCTCAGCAGTAGGAGTGACTTGGTGCAGCATCAATGCCTATGACACCTCTAGAGCATGTGGACTCTGGAGCACTGCTTCGCTTTTCACCAGCAGTTTCCCACTCTAATGATTAGCTGCTTTTCATTTCACGCCGAGATTGCTTTGCCTGGAGACCTTGCTGCTTTTCGATTGCATGAGCCCTTTGGCTGCTTTTTTGCTGCTGTAGCCTCGTCATCTGCCCTGTTGGCTACCAACTGCCATATCAGCAGTACTGCCACATGGACTTACCAAGCTTCCGGTTCTGCATAGGAGCATACGGTTCAACCCCCTTTTCATCCCTCTTCTCCCTTTAAATGTGCACACTAAAAGAGCCCAAAAGAAACCACATGCTTCACTTTCTCTTTTGGTTATCCATTGTTGTGTATTCCAAGCTTCCATTGTGCATTAGAGCATACAATTTCAGCTCTCATAAACAACAGAACACAAGATATATCTTAAGGATCTGAATTATAGGTGATACAGTCAATGTATGATTATCGGGTGAAAAACATACGGTTAGCAGTTGAAGAGGTGAGATTTTTAAAAATGAATAAGACACCCAAGGTTTCAGCATACCTGATTGAATTCTGTTGCATCATTTGCATAACCTTCCGCTCAAAGGTGTGACTTGCCTTTATAGAAAGATCAACTTGAAGCTCCATTTTAGACTCTAAATGCCTTGGAATTTCATTCAACTTGCTTTCAAGCTCAGCTACTTTGTCACTCAAACCTTGGAAACTCTTGACTTCAAGCCTCAAATCTTGCACCTGCACCTCGAGCATTTTCCTCTTTTGCTCCTCCTCTAATCTTTCCTTGACCGCCAATGCGAAGGCGACTTCTTTTTCCTCTGTAAAGCATGATGTTGATGATTCCCTATCCAAAACTTCTTTGGTCAGTCTGGCCCTTTCAGTCTCTAGCTCTTCCATCATGACCGCACTGTGCTTTTCTCGTTCAGAAAGTGCAACAACTTTATCCATGAGGTCTTCTTTTTCTGATGCCAACCTTTTAAGGCACTCCCTTTCCTCTTCAACTTCCTTCTTCAACTTTAAATTTTCTGCTTCATGATCTACTTTTTCTGATGTCAACCGCATAAGGCACTCCCTTTCCTCTTCAACCTCCTTCTTCAACTTCAGATTTTCTGCTTCATGATCAAGCATTGCTTGTTGTGAACTCATTCTCTCGGTGTTTAGTTCTGCAACTCGAGCTGATAAGCTATCAACTTGACTCTCCAATTCCACAATTCGAGATGACATGCATGCCTCTGTGGCTGCACAAACGCGATTGCCTTCTAGAAGATCATTTATTTCTCTTCGCATTGACTCTTTCTCGTTTTGCCAGTCTTGCTTACACTTTGCAAAACGGAACTCCTCATTGAGTTTTTCACTAGAGAGGTTGCCAGCTTGGATTTTTAAGTCTGCCATGTGGGCCAAAAGGCCAGCCTCTGTGGCCTTGCTCTCTCTCTCTTTTTCTTTAAGTCTCACAATCTCTGGGCCCAGGCTTTCTATTTTTTCATCCTTCTGTGATATCAAAGCTAAGAGATTTTCTTTCTCTGTAAGCCACTCTTTTTTCAGACCAGACACTAAAGCATCAAATCTTGCTTCCTCAATTTTCTTGAATTCCTCCTCTAAGTCCAAGGCTGATGATGAATGTCTTGAAAGAGCATCCACTTGCGCTTCCACCTCTTTCCTCTGAGGCTGCGACAGCTTGGAAACCCAGATTTCTTTCTCCTTCCAAAACTGGCGTTTCAAACTGTAAAGCTCTTCTGTTATGTCATCAAGTTTTTGTTCGCTGTCTGCCTTCTCCTTTCGTAACTCCTCTATAGCTTTTTTCAGCAAAAGAATCAGCTTGTCTTTGTCTTGCATCCCCTGCCGACCCTCCATTTGGTGAGAACTATATAACCTTTGCCCCTCAGTGTCTAATAGTGCAAGAGCATCTCGTGATGAAGTGGTGGCACTTATTCTATTAAGTGGGCTTATAGGACATTCTGAGGATAGGCCATGCTCTTCATGAACTCTTTGCGACATCACATTTTTGTGCATTTCCACAAGGGCATCCCACAGCACCAATGCAAGAATATCCTCCTCAAACATGTGTTTCCACTCTTGTTGTTTGATAGCATCTTGCATGAAGGAAATTTTTGCATTCATCTCATTGACCTGATCAGCCAAATTTTTCATGAGCTTATCCAGCTTGAACTCACACTTGGCAATTGAGGTTGAGCAACCTATCTTTTCCAGCCTACATGCTTCGAGCTCCCGCCTACAAGCTTGCAGTTCCATAAAAGACTCAAAGTGGGCTCCTAGCTCCTCAAAACTTTTACAACCTTTCCTGTCATTGGTCTCTACTGACCCACAAAGCTTTGCATCAACAACCATGTCAAGCGCTTCTTTATATTTTTGTGAAAACACTTCAGAGACAATCTCAAGCTCTATTTCATGTTGCAGTTGTGCGCTAGCGAGGTTCAGCTGTAGAAAAGACTCTCTCTCAACATCAGCAGAAGTGTTGAAAGTTTCTAATCCTTTTTCCTGATTAAAAACCTCTGAAACAATCTCAAGCTTCAAGTCCTGCTGAGGTTGCTGGGCAGCTAGTTCCTCCTCAACCCCTGTATCTAAAGGGAATTTCTCTTCTTGCCCACCAAAGGCATCCCTTGAGCTGAGAAACTCGCTTAGCTCCATTAATTTTCGTCTTCCTAGCTCATGAACGGGAGACACTGTTGACTCTCCTCTTGAATCATTGTCAGTTTGGTCCCTAATTAGTGTCAAGCAAATGGACATTAAGGTGGCATAGTCATTCTCCAACTCCTCTACAGCATGTTTGAGACTACCCAATTGTCCGTCACGAAAGAATATTTCTTCGTCTTTCCATGCCAGCTCATACGTCAGCTTATGTAACACTTCAATCATCTCCTTGTACCAACTGTCCATGACAATTTCAACAATCAAGCCCTGTAAATCTGCTTTCCATGTTTGCTCAATCATATAGTTCTTCATCTCTGTTGTGCTTGGCTCTCCAGTTGTCCAAGGCAAAACCTTTTGGTCTCCACTAGCCTGATGAGAGCAGGAAGATGAGGTAAACTCCATGTCCTTTTTCACGTCTGCGTGGGATGCCCTCAGTTGTTCATGAATGTAAGTAGTCAAGAACTCTTGCTCACCTTCATGTAACACGTTCTGCCCCTCAATAGTCTCTCTAAGTGTGATTTCCACCTTCAATAAACTTTTCAGCTCATCATCCAATACACACATTTGAGACTCCAAGGCTCTGTAATCACGTTCCAGGTTCGAAAAGGCTCTGTTTCTTTCCTCAATAGTCTTCTCAAACACCCTCTTTTCCTGCAGAAGACTTTCTGATAAGACACGCTGTTGTTGTAGTTCTACTCGTGTGTGTTCCATGCTCTCATCAAACTGAAGTCGTTTCAACCGAGCCTGTCGTTTCAGGCTCGAACTATCAAGCTTCAGTTTGACAATGTCCTGCTGGAAAGAAGAGATTTGTCCAGACTTTATGGCATCTTGCTCTTTTAAGTCATTCAACTGTTTCTCCAACATTGCTGCCCTTTTGCTTTCACGATCCAAGATCAAAGCCATAGTAGCCACGTTGGAAGCTAAGCGTTCTATTTCCTTTTCTTTTTCAGCAACATCAGTCTCACTCTCTCTCCACTTCTTCTGGCTCTCTTGCAAAAAATCCCACAAGTGCTTGGACCTGGTGCGCTCTGCATTACCAGCAATTGAGGCCTCATCCTCTGCAATACCCAAAACTTTCTGCAAATCATGTATGCAAGCGTCTTTCTCCTTCAACAAGTCCCTCAAAGACGTGATTTCCTGATCTTTGCGAGCCAATTTTGTACAAGACTCCTCTTCCATGGCCTTGAGAAAGCCTTTGGCAACAGCTTCTTGTACCATGCTGGAGACGACAATTCTCTGCTCTAAGTCATCAAAGGGTTCTTGTAGTCTCTCATAAATGCCTTCAAAGTCATTGTCTGCAAAGGCCATCAGCGCATCCATGTCCATACCACCAAGAAGTGTTTCTACATTGACGTCTGCGGGGGTAGACATGGCTGCTTCGATCTGCGGTAAGGAGCTTACTATGTGCGACTGGGCATGCAAACTTGCTCCTTGTGGTCAATTATAGCACAAGAAATTGCGGCGAGGCTTGGACACTGGTGCAACCCAATTGAATGCATTCTCGCAGGAGAGCCCCAGGCACAAGAAATTCAAACGTGGGAGCGAAGGAGGGAAATGCGCGACGCAAATGTTACCGGCGCATGGCACAGCCATAGCTGAAGCGTGGAGGCTTGTAATGCCACGTCATTTGCCATGTCACGCACCACTTTCTTTTGTTGAAAGTGAAAATTTCTTTTCGAAAATAAACGGTGAAAGATATTAGAAAATGGATTTTTTTTCGCCTGGTGGGATTTATGTGTGGGTGGGGGGGGGGGGGGGGGGGGGGGATCTCAAGGAAGACGGATGGTCAAAAAGTCAACCCGAAGACGTGAGTGGGATTTGATCGCAGACAGCCGCAATTAGGGGCTCAAACTCTATCCACATGCATGCAAGGATTTGGTTGTCCACGAGGGGAAAACAAAAACATATAAAGTAAACCAAAACGCTGAAAAGTAAAGTCGGACTTAAAAAGGTAAACTTTGACAGATGATGGTTGAGCAGCATTTCACGTTTCGTGCATTGCTTTTCTCCCGTCGATCCCATGGCTCAAGCTTCCTTCAAGACCCCGTCCCATGTTATTTAGTTATGAGGGTAGATAGCTTGTTGTTGTGCATGTTTGGTTCATCCAATGTTCCGGATAGTGTGTGTCTTAGGCTAAGTTTAGACGGACACAAATTGCCTTGAAAAGGAGAAACTCGCTTCCGAGGTAGGAGCATTCGCCTAGTTTTGTGTGAGTCCAGAAACAAACTCTTTCCTTTTGCTCCAGTGAGTGTTGGACACTATAGAGCCACGAACCGATGAATAATTCTTATGTCTGCTCGTCTGAAGCTAGCCTTGGCTTAGCTTGACCAGGTTAAAAAATTGAAGTAGTCAATTTACATGTGAACTTGGAGTGTGTATTCACATGTTATGTTGTGATGCCAGGAAGGAGGAGGCACAAAACATTGTGTGCGCATGAAAATGAAAACTTGGAGTATTCACATGTTTTTTTTTTTTTTGGGTCAAACTCACAGCTGTGAGTGTATGTATTGTATTCCCAAAATAAATGTACAACATAACCTCAAGCTCATGTCGAGCCTTGAGGGATTTCGTATTACATTGATAAGCTACCAAGCCTCACCAAGAGGTGAAAACCTATTCATATTCAAGCTAATCCATCAAAGCGGCATTAATAACCCTATACCACTTGTCCTAGTCCTTCTTTTACCAATGTATACAATCAATTCCTTGCTTTCTTGCACGATCTCAATGAAACTAGCAGAAGAAAGACTATTCTCAAAGACCCGACACTTCTTGGCCTTCCATATTTGCTTAAAGTACCAGAATCTAACAATTTGTGTGCACACTAGTAACGCTTGGTTTTTCATCACCATCCCTCCAAGGAATAGGTCGTTCTTCAAGAACCCTGTTTTCCAGGTCTTTTGTACCCATTTGCACATCTTCCCTGTCATGCCCCTTATAGTCAAGCACTCCTTAAACAGGTGAGGGAAGTCCTCACGAGCTATTTTGCAACCCGAGCATCTATCAGATCCAATTCCTCTAGCAAAAACCTTTACTCCTATTGGCATAGCCCCCATAACACCTTCCAAAGAAATATCTTTATCGTCAGCGGGGCCATTGTATTTGCTATCGCCATCCAGCTTGCCTCCCGCCATTGCTTTTCCCAAAGCTTATTGAGGGGGGAGAACCAATCAATCAAGATCATTAGCGTATGGTAGATGTCATTGGTTTTCACTTTGCAGAAGCGTCTGCCACCGCCAGGCTTTCTACTGGAACATGGACTCACACACCGCATACAGTAACTATCAAGCCCCTCCAGAACTCTATTGACCAGCAGTCTTTCAATCCCATTGAGGTGAAATTGGGTAGCCATTTGGTCTTCCCCTTTCTAGCTCCTGTTGTTGTTGTCCCAAAAAAGGCCTAGTTGTCTGAGTCCTTTATTGTTAAACTTTCTAGATATTTCTCTCTAGAAGGGTTTAATTGGCTGCATCTCGCTTTAGAGAGCCAAGGGGACTAGTGAGTGACAGAATTTTGAAAATACCTTGCTACCTCTCCCCATTCCAATGCCTCCGAAGGTCTAGTGCACTTTCGTACTCTCTCCTGTTGTGCCTTCCAGTCTTAGGTAGGGGACCACCTAGGAGTGAGCAGCTTGTCATGTACCTCTAAGCCTTTCCACTTGCCACCTTTAGAAAAGAGTTTTTCCTTGTCAATCATGTCCTTTGTCATGATATCCCATGCCTAGTCTTGCATAGTGATTGACGTTAGAAATTTGGCGCACTGTACCTCAACATGGATAACATGGTTGACAATTCTGATGCCTCCTTGCGCCACTAGCATCGCGACAGTCTCCCATTTGGCCCACTATGGCGACGAGTCTTTGGTTTTTTTTTTTCTTGAGAATCTTTTCATTGATTTCAAGAACTCCTTCCAGTTGCACTTGGCTAGTTTGAGAAGCGGACTAGTGAAGGCTATGTACGAAAACATAAAAGGAATAAATCACTTTTACCTTGCTCGGGAACTTGCTCGAGAAAGGAAGTAACACATACTCCCACCTTCTCGTCTTGCTTCTTCTTGTGTCCATGACCCATTGGAATCTTTGCTTGTATGTTACGTCAACCCCCAACGGAGCACCAAGGTGTCGGAAAATCTTTCCTTTTGAGACAATTGCTCCATTCCAAACTCCACATACATGGATCGAACGAATTGTTTTGTGACAGTATATTTTTCAATATTGAACTTTGATCCACAAGCTAGGGTGAACGTTTGCACACTCTCCATAGCCTTTTGAACTGTTGTAATGAGTGGGTGTGAGCCGATGACAAAGTGCAAAGGGGCAAGCAATCATCCCTGCTTGATTGATCTTTTGACTTCAAATGCACCCACAATTCTATCATTTAAACAGCAGCTCAGAATGGCTTCCATCATTGAGGGTGAAAACTAGCCGACACAATCGTGGCCCAAAGCCCAAAGATTTCATGACATCCTCAATGAACGACCATGTGATTCTAGCATTGGCTTTGTCAAGATCAAGCTGCAACAAGATACACTCTTGCTTGGTGAATGTTGCATGTTCAATGATGAACATTGCTGCCAAGATGTTATCATATATTGACCTTCCTTTGATGAAACCGT
Source organism: Adiantum capillus-veneris (assembly GCF_014529385.1). Taxonomy (NCBI): domain Eukaryota; kingdom Viridiplantae; phylum Streptophyta; class Polypodiopsida; order Polypodiales; family Pteridaceae; genus Adiantum; species Adiantum capillus-veneris. The sequence goes on along the minus strand of NC_140959.1, from coordinate 117,940,186 downwards.
GTTGATGAGGAGTAACTCTATCCAGAATGAGAGAAAGCCTAAGGGCTAAAGCTTTGACAATAATACTATATGTCACTGATATCATGGTTATAGGTCGTCAATGTTTCAAACGAGAGCACCACATTTGCTTTGGAATAGTTTTTATGAGGCCCCTTTTAATGCTTGAGTCTAGGACTCCATTGCCCAATGCCTTGTTATCCATACGCATAATTGGGGAATTGATATCCTCCCAAAATTCTTTAAAGAACTCCGTAATCAACCCATCCCACCTAGGGGATTTCTCTTTGCCTAAAGCCTTCAACGTGTAGGAGCATTCCTCCTTAGTAAAGTCCTTCTCCAAGAGGTTGGCTTCTGATTGCAATACCGTCTTCTTGACGCTCCTCAATAAATTTCCCTGGCTTCGTCCACTTCAAATGAGCGGGCCTCAGGTTGGCCTATGATCTGGCATAGGTGATCTAGCGTCATCTTAGTCATTTCATCCCAGTCCTTCATTCCGCTTCCCCTCTGCTAGCGATGTGGATCAGGTCTCGACCCCTCTTGACTTTTAAGGCTTTGAAAAAATGTGCTTGATTAGCCGCCTCGGGCTATAGGTAGGTTTCCTTAGATAATAATATGACCTTTCTGACTTCCTCCAATTGTTGATCGGCAGTCAGGTCAGTTTTTGCTTCTAACCGTTCTCAGCTTATAAGGAAGTCCTTTTGCATTTTTCTGATTGTGAGCCACTCTACTTCATCTTCCAGTTGCTTCAGGTGCTAATCATGAGCCTTCCTCAATCTAGGGTTTGTAGTTTTACCCACTTTTTGCATGCTCTTGGTAAAGGAATCCCAAGCTTTAAGGTCATCAAAATTGACATCTTTATCGAGCTTGCTCAAGGCTTTTTTGTCCAGACGTTTGAAAAGAGGGTCTTTGAACATTGTGCTCGTGTAGGCAGCAACTTCTTAGACCCTTTGGGGTGCTGACCTTTACCTTTGGCTTTTTCTAAGTTTAATGTAAAGTGGTAGGTGATCTAATAGAGACTGTGAGGTTACCAATTTCATATCAAGCAACGATAGAGTCTAGTCGGCTTGATGAGAGTAGTAGCACCTGTCAAGCCGGGAAGCCGTCCGGGCATACTACAGGCTGATATACGTGAAGCCTAGTGTGTTGTTCCAAGGACCAACCTCCAAGACCATTCCAATAGTGCCAAGTCATCACCATCATCAGAACAAGCTAAACAGAGAGCTTCATCCCGTCGAGAGCAGTTCTTAGGGGCCACATTAAAGAGCGAAACCTACCAAAAATCGCCCTACGTCCCGAAGGATGATGGCCATCAAACTCCACTTGGGGAAGAGGTGGGAGGGATGAACTCTCCCAAGGGAAAAAATGCAAGGGATAATGGGCGGGCATGGTATAGCTAGGGGGAGTAATAGTCAGAGGACCCCACTGGAGCATACCTCCGCTGCTCGAGCAAAGCTTGTCTCATAGTCCGCCACCAATACATGTTGTCAGAGACCATAAGGCCTTGGGACCTGCCACAGACGAGCACCTCACGAGCCTCCCTGTTGTGCATCTCTTGCAAGTTGGGCGAAACCCTAATAGAACATGAACCCACTCACCCAAATCATTTGGATAATAAGGCTCCTAGACTCAATCCCAACTGGCCAACTAGGATATCTTAAACTTCAAATTAATATACCCATAGAAGGAAAGCTAGATAAAATGCAAGTTGAGTGAGAGCTAGAGGGGATCGCTAGTGTAACCTACATTATAGCAATTTTGCATGGAACTAAGCAATGGTTTTGAAATCTATTGGACATTACAATCTTAACAAACTTATGGAGTTAAAATAGAATGACTTTTCACAACATGGATATTTACAAATTTAAATATCATAGCATCATCGTATACCTAACACAAATCCAAATATCATAGCATCATCGTCATACAAAGATTGCCTGTAATACATGTATATCAAGTCATTCATATTGAAGATCATGCACACCATGGTGTTGCACCCTAGTGATAAGGTATTTGTATTAGTGTTGGGCTTGATAGGGAGAGCCTCCACGGGAGGGGGTAATTGTTTTTTGAGTTAGCACCTGCCCTTCCACTAATTGCATCTCAAAGAGGTGAAGTTACATTTCAGCTTCTTACTCCCCTCCCACTTGGTGTGTGCATGAAGCTATGAATTTTCAAAAGGTATAATCACCCTCCCTCCTACAATTACCCCCCTTCGTGTGGAGGGCACCATAAATAATGGCCCTCAAGGTCGACCCGAGTGAAGTCTACATGTTTTTATTTTCTCTAATGCGGTACATCCAAGAAAAGAGCAGTTGTGTGCTTGGAGTCAATTGGTCCATTTTCGATAATCTCTCACTTGTGCATGCCATTCATTTCCACCTTCCTGGTCTATTCTAGTTTTGTCTTCGAAAACCAAAGTTTTGATTGAAACGACCATCCTTTTTTTTCCTAAATGCAAAACTCACAATTGTAAGTGGATTATATTAGCACAACCAAAATATTACAAATTATTGTCATGCTTGTGTCGAGCCATGATAGCTACAAAGGGTCATAACTACACCGCCTAACAGGAGCCATCCCATGGAAAGGAATGAGCCCACATCTTCACCCAAGCAAGCCAGTCATAGCAGCACCCAAGGCCATGTTCCACTCATCAGATTTTGTCTGTTTACCAACAATGAGGATCGCCCCCTGCTTTATTGGATTATTTATGAGAATTTAGCTGTTACAATGGTGTTCTCTGCCTTCATCCTATGCGGCCATTGCGGGCGCCATATGTTCTTCACAATTGTTTCCCATCTTGATTCCGACCATTGCTTGCCCCACAGCTTGTTGAGTGGAGAGAACCAATCCTTTGAATACATAAGTGAGAAGTACACTCCCTAGGTTTACGGTTTAAGAAAGTGTATGCTCTTCGATCACTGCCACACTTTCCACTCGAACTTGGAAGATTGCAAAGGCCACTCTATGAAAGAGGCGATCTTAGGCATTTTACGACAATAAGCGTTTCTTAAGTATTCTAATGAATTTAGTGTGGATTGATTTATAACAAACCTTTTTATTATCATGGTTGATTGCACTTCTCTCATACCTGAAAGGATGTAATTGCCTCTTTATAATAGAAGGTATTTGCATTTCTAAACCATGTTGAAGTCTTGGAAAGACGAAGAATTTCAAGTGAGCAAAATTGAGAAGACAAAAACTTCATGATTTAGTGCAAACAATATTGGTATTAAGCAACATAGCAAAATAAAGTTGTTGCTGAATACGGAGCACTATTTTTTCTTTTTTTGCCAAACTCATAATTCACCACCTAACACCTAATGGCTTCAAAAAAAAATTATTCACCACCTAATGCCTAGTGGTTTCAAAAAAAAAAAAACACCACCTAATGCCTAATGGCTTCAAAAAATATATATTCACCACCAATATAGTGCAAGAGCACTCTGCAGAGAAGAAGACTCTAAAGAGAAAGTATGCAAAAGGAAAACACAAATGTATGAATGTGCACTCAATCATCTTTTTGAACTACATAAGTAGTCCTTATCAAAGGGTTGGATTTTGGGTGCATCACTAGACCATTGGATAAAGCTTGCAGATTAGTGTCACATGGCAAGCTAATGATAATAAACTTTTTATTATTATTTTGTTTAGGGGCTTGTGAGAGGGTGTTGACATTTGCGTATCTCTCTCTTTAAGAGGGGCATTGAGTATTGTGTCAAATATTATTTCTTATTCTTTTGAAATATTTTGTAATCTAAATAGTTCACTGTTAGACTTTTTTCCAAAAAACATAATGTTTTATTGTGATACCACACGTTTTTAAATATTAGTCACTTTCTATTTTTCTCTCAAAACAAAGAAGCCTCTCATTATGAGATTTTTGGCTTGAAGAAGGCCATAGGGGGGTGTGGAGGAATGGTTCAATTTCTAAGCTGTTGATGCAGAAATTGTCGATGGTGGACATGTGTCCTCTTAGCTTGAAAGGAAAGTATTATAAAAGTGATATCTTCTTTTTAAATTGTAAATGGGTCCTTTCATCATTGTAATTTGGCACCTTTCTTTAAAGCTCCCTTGACTTTTTTTGGCCGGCCCAAAGGGCAAAGGCTATAGAGATGCCTTCTCTTTTTGCTGACTAAAATTGAAAAAGGTTGAGTTGTATTTTCAAGCATTTTTTGATAGGCCAAAAATGATGATTGGTTGAAATGAGATAGTGGGCACTCATTTAAATGAAGAGTGTGTAAATCTAATGATGACATGTCTTGAGTTTTAAAATATGAAATGAATGCTCATTTACCAAGGAAAAGATTTTGGGCTGCTTGTGAAAGCATGAAAACGTTGAAAGAGTTAGAGGTTAAATGATAAAGACTTAGCATGGGTGGTTCCACAAATCCCAAGAGCCACATTTTCATTTTGAGACTATAGATTTTTGGAATGTGGAAGGCCATAGGGTTGCCGAGGCCGTTGGATTCTTGATCGAATGAGCGCCACATGGCAAGGGTTTGCTAAAGCATGCTTTCCAAAGTTTTGTAAGTCCTTTTTGCCCTGCTCTCACAGAGGAGGTGGCACATTGCAGTTTTTGTTGTTTGCTCCTGGCAGAGGAAGTGGTGCTTGTAGTTGAGGTTGGAGTGGCTGTAGTCCTACGACGACATGTGCTTTGCAACGACATGTGCTTTGCAAACTTCAGCGCACTCCATTTGGCAGAGGAGGTGATGCGGTCCTGCGCTTCTAACTCTTATGGTGGTGTGTGCTTTGCAAACTTTAGCGCACTGCTTCTGGTAGAGGAAGCGATGCATGGAGGTTATCTTCTTGTAGCTGCAGGTCTTGCGACAGCCTTTTGAGGCTTACGGTGCATCACGTCATGGTGGGAGTAGCAAGCTGTCTAGGTTCACCCACCGATAGTGAGAGTATCGACTTCTTTGGAGGTTCACTTTGTTGCCTTTTGCCCAGATTCTTGTCATGCTCGACTGTGTGCTAAAATCGATTTTTCTATTCGTCCAATCGGGGGACTCGTTGGGGGTGTCGGCTTGCCGCATGCCAATGGTGCATTTTTTTGTCGCTGGTGCTGGTTTCTTTTCCCCTTGTATGTGTTGTGTTCGAGAATGCTGCCCTTGTTGCTTGCTGCTTGTTTGCGCAGGTCATCCTTGACGCGTGTTTTTAGTTCACTTGTGACACTTGAGTGCATACACCGGCTAAACTGGTTGTTTCTCCATTGTGGACCAGTGTTGACATGATTTGACAAGGTTTGTGAGTTGAATTCCTTTTTTGAATTCTCATTGTAGTCTTGCAATGTTGTTTCTGCACAAAAAAAAATCCTAGGTTTTTTTCTTGAACTGAGGTGTATAGGTTTCATTGTTGGATTGATGGGTGCAATGATCACTTGCTATTTGTGTCAAGAAAGTGCCGTGTTGACTTGTTGCATTATGGCTCTGTGCCTTTGAGTGGGCATGCTTTGCTTGTAGTTGTGGGCAATGTCTTCTCAGCTAATCCTGTTTTCGCCATCCAATGCCTCCACTCCAAGCTTGCCAACTCATCGAGCCCAGTGCAACATCAAATATTCTGTGTCCAAGTCCACCAGGTTGCATGATTGATGCAAACTGGTTCTACTAGTCGATCGTCATTTGCCTTGCATATTTTGGTTGCCACCTAGGCATGAAGTGTGGCTCGCTTATTCTTGTCGATGCTTGTTGCTGATGTTTTGGTTGTGCTTCCACTGCCTTGCTCCCACAACAGCCAGCTAGCCAGCCAGTCCCCTCGGGTTTTGCTCGTTGGGAATCTTAGCCTAGCCTCCCAAAACAGCGCCAGAAGCCATGCCCCATGCTTCCGAGCGTTTTGCTTGCATGGCCCGATTGTCCTTGGCGTTGGTGAGTTTGTTGTGTGTTGGTCATTTCTACGTTGTCTTTGGCTTGCTTAGGTGGTGAATGTTTTGCTTGGGTTGTGGCTTCATCTTCTTGTTCTCTTGCAGAGCTGCACAAACTCGTTGAGCCTCCTCCTTGCCCTGCAAACAAGCGTGCGGCTTACCCGATGTTAGAGAGTTCTGTTGAGTTGCCCCCAAGACCGAACTCCGGACAAGGCGTAGTCGAGAAGAGGTGTAGGTGTTCCCTGTTTGAGGAAAGCCCTGCTAGCCATTCTACTGCTAGTGCAGGTATGGCCAGCATACACGTGCTCTTTGTGGGGCAAACTTGACGAGTCTATGTTGTCGTATGTTGCAGTGCGCTCTTCAATGTGCAACCGAATTAAGATCCTGTTTTTTTTTTTGCCCAAAGCAGATTTGCCGCTAGGAGAGGAGTCCAACCGAGCACCATCTTTGACTTTGTAGCAGACTGGCTCCCCAACTCGTGGGTCAAGCACAACTCAAGCCTCATTGCCTACAGTCAACCAACCCTAAGGTGCTCGCAATCCCTCTGACGGTTGTAAGCCGCCTGACAAAGGGAAAACCCTGATAATCAAGGAAGCCTTGCTGTTGTTCGTGATCGCCGATATAGACGAGGGAAGCAAATCTTTCTCCATAGAGGGGAAAATTGAATTGGTATGGCACATTCTATTACATCTCCCTTGGGCAAAAGGAAAATGCACGTTACTTCAATTTCGACATTGTCGACGCTGTTTGCACCAACACGGTCACAATCGTCATTGTAGATCCTTTCATTGAGACCTACACTGAGGAGCTCATGGTTGCCCTGTTCGTCAAGATTGATTCTCTGCTTATGAGGGCTAAAAACCATAATGATGGTGGCTCGGCTTTATTTTCCTTGCATGTCAATGCATCGACAACCATTCGAGCTTGTGATTCATTCCCTATATCTTTGTTTGCTACAACATCTCTATGGGCAATTGCTCGACACAACCCCTTCTCGAGTCCCCCTGTCTGCTACAACATCTCCTATGATAATCGTCTCAGGAACGCCTTTTTCCTTGACCTACATAGCCGGGTTGCTTGGAGAGCGCAAAGGAGAGAAGATGGTTAGCCTTGAAGGCTTGCCAAAATCATTTAGAAGGGGGGTATTGCGGTTGAGTAGGGGTTTGGTAATGCAAGCTTTGAAGAGGAGTCCACACTATAGAGGGGGTTGGGAGATGAGCTCCGGGAGCTGAAGGTGAGGAAAATCAAGAGGCTTGAAGGCCATTTTGCAGGAGAATGTGGCGTTGGAGAGGCCAAGCAAAAGGATCTTGAGATCCGGGTCATTTGGGGTCTTTGAGGTCGAGACTGGAAAATAAAGCAAAGACGATAAAAAGCTTCCATGAAAGAGTCTAAGCGCAAGTACTGATATGGACGGATGGCCGAAGCTCCCATAGCGCAAAATGAAGGGTTGTCCATTGTAATTGCCAACGAATATGATGTCTTGTGCTGGCTGGAATTCCTGTTTTGCCTTGTCCAATGCGGCTCAACCACCTCTCATGTCTAATGTAGCCATAACCCTCTATATGCATCCTTGTGTGTTGACCGGATTAAACATTGCTACTGCACTCCTCCCCCTTGTCTACTGTTGGTCATCGCCATCTTTTGCTCTAGCTTAGCTTGCAGGGTATCTACCTCCAGTCCACTACATCATTGTTCAATGGTAGTCTACCCAGTACATAGTTTACCTCTATTTCATTGCAATAGACTGGTAGTGACCTAGGGCCGTGACTACACCATTTCCCAGTCCACAACAGCTCTACGCCAATACCATCCCTCGCAACACTACAAATCAAATCGGCCTTCATTATTACTGCACCGCTGTGGTGGCCACCACCTCCGCCCAACTCTCCATGCTCTCCCTCCCTTGGGTGCAAACCCTACACACGCTTCCACAACATTCAACCCACAGTTCACTTTGCAATCCACCCTACACACAACAAATTTAAAGAAATAATTTAAAAAACTTAAAATTAGGGAAAAAGAAAATAAAAACGAGAAATGTGCAAGTTTTCACATATTTCTCACAACAAATTGTGGCTAAGATTCACAAGTCCCTGCTCAATTCCGATCTTGCATTAGAAGAAAATTTGTACAATTTTACAAGCACTTCAGTGTTGAATCATGGCAAGGCTTTGAACTTGGACTTAAAGTTGTGTCCCACTGGACGCATGTGGGCATATGGCATATAGTGCAAAGGTTTTCATTGAATGAAGTCTAGTCAGTTGTATGCACTACAAATTTTGCTCTGTCTTTCAATTTTTGTAGTGCTCTATGTCTTGCACCAATCCAACGGGACACAACCCTTAGAAATTGAGAATTACTGCACTTGTTTAAATTGCAATAGTGATGTTTACCTTCCACTACTCCTCTCAAGGGCAGGCCTTATGATTTTATCACTTGTTTTTTTTGTCTTTGTTTATTTGGAGTGCTTAAAAGGCCTTAAAGAACAAAGCATTAGAAGTACATTCATAGAATTTTGATCTTATGATGT